>NC_044281.2:40492160-41692160 GCF_004027225.2 Strigops habroptila
GCTCTCTAGGTAGGCAAACCGCTAGCTTAGAGCTATGGCTGGTTTTTCAGAAGATTGCCAAATTTGGGTACCACCCCTCAGAATAAATAGATAGACAAAGATAATTTTTATCTCCCATGTGAAAGTCACGGTGTAATCAGAAAATGCCCAAGAAAATAATACAGGGAAGTAGAGATGCTGGGTTTTGAGCTACTGCTAAATTCAAGTTAATAACTGATTTTTCCCATTTTTTCCCCTCTTTGCTTATTTCTGACATGCCTTGTTCTTAATACTTTAAATCAACCTTATTAAAGATACTGTACCAGGTCAAGTGTATAGTGCTGGAAAGTGGTAAAATGCATTAAAGAACTTGAATATCAGCAAATTAGGAACCTCCAAATATCTTCCTACAGCAAATTTTTAAAGCTCACCAGGGAAGACCTACTTTTTTTTCCATCTTTTCTTTGAAAACCCTCATTAACACTATTCTCAAGTTTAAATGATCTAAACACTCATTTCCAGAAGTCCCATGGGACTTGAGCTTTCTACCATAGGTCTCTCCCAGGAAGCAGCAGTTTCTGCAGAGCAACCAGCAAGGATCAGACACTGACCCATCTACACCTGGTGGCTACTTGAGGTCCTTCAGTTACTTGGCCAAAGAAAAATGGGTTGTCGTCATATTTTTAAAGAAAGAAAGAAAAAACCCCAACAATCCTAAATATACAATTTGGGATACTGCTGCAGCCAATAGCCCTTTGAGAGTCTACAGGCCCATTTAGATAGGATGCCCACCACTCTTCCCAAGAATCACAGTCTGAGCAAGACAGGTGTCGCCTCTAGGAAGTTTTATCTGAAACATTAGGACAATCCCTGTAAATGATGTGATCACCTAACACACATGGAATTTTAAGGTACCCTCAATTGGTAGAATTTGTGTCAGTCTACACTGTCTTTCCTACTTTTTCTTCGTTGCCATCGCTGAAGTGAAGTCAATGCAGACCTACAGAATGGTGATGTAGTCCATCATGATTAACGGTGTAAGCCATGGTCTGTATCAGTTACCTGAATCTATTGACTGATTTCCATAGGAGAAAAGACCCCTTGTAGATTGGTGTTTGGTTTCCCAATGCTTCAGCTTTCTGACAACACAACATCCATTTGCCATTGGTTTTGACTATAAAAATACATTACTGGAATTAATAAACACAATGTGGTCTACTAAAATAAAATTTTAATGTGAACCTAATAAAACGTACAACTTTAAAAAGCTGCACTTGAAAAGAGTCATGCTGTACAATAAAAGCCGTGAAAATCCCCATAGGCATTAAAATCAGACCTCTGTAAAGGGAATGAAATAAGGTAGGAAAGAGATATTGCTTTAAGGTACCCCAATTTGAAAGCATGTATCAAAATGTGCACATGACCACCTGCGCTCCTCTGCAATTTAGGCTATATGGCTACCGGGAAAAGGAAACATTTCTCATAAAAAAAAATTACAGTTCATTCAGAGAAAATGGTTTAAAAAAATACTATTTTACAGTTTTTTAATTCAATATAAGCAAACCATACAACCGTTCAATCAGGCTAGAAAATGTACCAATCCCTTTTAATAAATTATGTCTTGTGAACATATCATTAGCACTTACTGTTGCTAAAATATATTTATACTGCCAGTGGCTCCATCTGAAGGGTTTAAGTCCTAGCAAGGACTGCACAACAGGATTTATAAAAAAACAATCCTTCCTGATGACTTATTTTAATATTTAAGAAGTTAAGGACTCAGAGATGGTGAATAGGTCCTGACCCTGTTGGTTAAAAAAGTTCTGCTCCATCCTTACTGTACTCTAACACTTCTAAAAGCAAATGAAACTCCCAACAACTGACGCTAAGATTATGACAAGTTTTAACTCAAAATTCTCCCAAGAAGTCATGATGTGCTGGGATCATTTCAGGATGCCGTGTGAAGTCTGACAAATATTTTCTGCTTCACGTTAATGACGGATGTTATTTCATGAAAAAGTTAATGTCTGGAGGGCTTCCCTTTCAGTTTCATGAATATGAAAAATCAAGTCCATTTTACATAAAATACAATTTATTTTGGTACAAATGTAAACATCCTAATTTAAAAGAAAATATATATATATATAATTTTTGCAATCATCATTTGGGGAAACAGCTCTGTTACAAATATTGCACTGGACTGTGACTGCTCTCTTCTCTGCCTTGCTACTGCCTACAGCCCAGCCTTGAACATGCCATTTCATATCTGATTCCTATATCCCTGTATTTCCCTATATTCCTATATAGGTATACACTTCTATATGTAGGAACATTTCCTGTATTTCATTATATTGCTATATTTCACTATCTGATTCCTATATTACAATGAGAAAAATGCTTTTTCTCACTTTGTGTTCTCTTGGGTCTATGAACACAAGAAACATGAGATGACTACTGTTATTTTTATTGGAGTACAGATCTGACATAGTGATGCTACTGAATTAACAGGTGTTACATCAGAATACCTATGCTGAAATCAATAGATGCAATGTAGATAAATTTTGCCAAAAAATATTATTAATTAAAGCACTATGAAGCACTATGACAAGCTCTATCATACATAATATGACAATATCAAACCTGTACCTGCCACATGGAAGCAAATGGGGAAATACAAAGGGCATTGATAACACAGAGACCTTTTGTTGCATATTTAAAAGTTGGTGTAAAATCAGGCCCTGCTCTCCACCTTCACATTTATATACATAATCATAAGCTGCCAGTGATTCAGGAAACCTAGAGGGGGTTATATCAGCTGGAAACTATTCTGAGAAGAGTATGTGCCCCTCCTGATCTGAAAGAAGAGAAAAAAACATCTTGCTATCACTTGATTACCATGAAGCTGGCAAAATCTGATGGTACCTACTCTTTTGACAGTCAGCATGAGGATTTTCCCCTTGCTGTGAGGCATAATCAGGTTCTTCTGCTAACTCCTGGCTGCAAGGTAATTGTGGCTGCAACAATGTGAAAGGATTATGAACCACCCAGGTCGTGGCATTAATGGCATTATTATACACTTTCAGTTTATTTCACTGTATTTAATCCATAATTGATAACTGCAAACTACTCAGAAAAAAAAACTATAGCTTCTGCCACAACTAATTTAACCCACAAGCACTCTGAGTGGTAAGTTTCTAACTTGCCATTACTTATGAAAACAGCTAGATTAAAATCAAATCCAACTGTAGTCTGAGAGTTAAAAGTAATATGACACACCTATTACGCATGAACAATACCAATACCGTTCTTACGCAATAGCATTCTAAACCACATGCAAAAGGTTCATATGGTCACAGTTCAATCTCAGAAGCAGTAAACGTATACAACAATATGTGTAAACCTATTTCATAGGTGAGTAAATGAATGCACAAGGAGCTTGAACAAAGTGCATTAGACTGTACAGGCAGCAATTAGCCTCAGCACTATGACAACTGGCAGCTGGCTTCTCTTCAAGAATTAATGAGACCACATCCACTTGGCCTAATGTCTTTACTGTGTTGGAGTGCTCAAAAAGCCACACGCATGTGATCGCTGCAGAGGCAGGTATCAGGTTATCCCTTAACGGTGCCACTCAGATACCATGCCAGCCTTACTAGCTGTAACCATTATATTTATATTCCAAACCCTACATTAACACAGAAAAGTCTTCAGCCAGATTAGTGGAAACAACTGCATCCAAAGCAGCTTCTTACAGGTTGAGGTCTGTGCAAAGCCAGGATTTTTTTTTTTTCTCCCTTCAAGTATTTCTATATCTGTTATGTTCTTTTTCTTCCTTGGCTGCTTTGTGCATGAGAGCACTGGGACAAATACCCTTTGTCGTGCTGAAGTGACGAGTAATGTATTTGTCTATTGAAACCATATCTCATTACAAGAATGTCTGGCCTATGTGCAAATGACAAAAGGCTTTTTCAGTTAACAACATTTTTAAAGAATTTATTGTGAATTCATGTTTTGGGTTTTTTTTTAAGAATAACTATATCTTAAACAATTCTGTTGTTAAATTCCTAAGCACTGCAAAGAGTAGAAGGGGAGTTGTAATGAGATTATGGCTTCTCCTTAACAGATGTCAGCAGCAGGATCTAGACAATAAGCCATGGGAGCTATTTTTTCACTGCCATTGGTTGCTGGCTGACACTACCAGCCTCCACCACAAAGCTTCCTGGGTACCAAATTCCCTCTCCCCTATATTTCAGGTCACTGCAATCCTACCTAATGCATGTGGTATGCATCATACTCTTATCTACCTCTTCCCATGACCAATGCTTTGACCATGCCAGTGGATCTGAGTGCCCCAACCCTGGTGACTGCCCATCTTACCTTCCTCCCCATGTTACCGATTCCTCCAGGTCCACCTATCTCTTCTTCACTTCTGCAGGCAAAATTCACTGCATCTTTCCGCTACCCCACAAATCATTTTACTTTCTTCCTTTCTACACAACAGCTGTCACTGATGTCAAGGACTTCATTTTATTTCACAGAATAAGGGGTTTGTCATTACCCTGAGTGTGCCAACATGCTTTAATTACCCTGAGCAGCCTCACTGGGACCTTCACTCAACATCTTCTGTCCATAGCCCAAGAGCCCCATTTCATCTCCATGTGGTGCCACATACAACTTTTACATTAAAGTCCAGATAGATAATGCCTGCTGTGGTTCCCTTGTCCAAAAATAGGGTTCTCCTGCACAGACACAACATGTAGTATTTTTCTTCAAGCCTTTGCAACAAATTTGGAAGGATAATTAAAGACCATATAACATCGCATTTTCCAGCTTGTAGCCAATGTATGGCCCCATTGCTTCTGATGTGTCTTGTTCTTCCCACTTATGATGGCACTCATGACTTGAAGATTCACATGTCCAGTTTCATAAACTAGACTGATCTGAGCATGAGAATGGAGACAATCAGGTCCCTTCTTTTTAAAGCTTTGTTTACCTTTTATTTGTAATAATTTCTATGCCATCACCTTCATCTTGGCCTACAGTTACAGCATGGCCAGCTATAACAACCACCTCCCCTCTAGTGGCTACTCTTCATCTAGTAAAAAAAAAATTAAAAAATAATCAAGGTATTATTTGATAAAACCAAATAAAAATCTCATAGTTACTAGGCATGATCTCGCTTCATTTGCAAGACAGCTAAATGAAGAAAACAAAAGCTGGCTTTGGTTGGAGGAGCAGAATGAACCAGAGGAGCTCCAGAGGTCCCTTCTGACCCAAGTGGCTCTATGATGAGGACAAGACATACAGTATTTTGGAAAACATCAATGTAAGTATTACTCAAAACATCTGGTTTACAGTTTTTAAAGACAAAATTAAAGAGATTAGATTAGAAAAGATAAATTTACAAGTACTAAAGTAACCAGTAACACTTTACTGAAAATAGAGCTTCAACCTGAAAAAAAGCCTAACCTTCTACCAGGTTGGGTAGAAGGTCTGGTCTTCAAACAATACACCACACACATAGGCCATGATGCATCCCTACTACAGAGTTTTGCAGATCTCATTTTCAAGAATGTATTTCCTTAATAAAGCCAAATGAAAGCAAGGAATCAGAGCAACAGCCTAAGATACATTTCACTCCCAATGAGTCTTCTCTATGCACCTGCTTCTCTATGCACTATGCAGAAAAGCATCACAATGAACTCTGATAAACACATCCTTATAAAAGGGAATAATCCCTTATATCTATAATCTGAGAATACTGCAACTGTTAGAAGTATGTTATGCTGATAAAAATGACTTTTTGTTTTTTATTAAAAATACTCTTTAAGTTTTACAACCAACGTGTCTAAGAGAATTACAAACAGTGCCAGTGAGCAGCTCTTCTCTGCTGCTGTGCGAATGCTACCCAAGGAATAAAACTGACATGGAAAGAAATTAATTTGTTTCAGGCACCAGTGGGGGTGGCACTTCTCTGACCTACAGGAAATTATGCTGCAGGGAGTATGATATAAGTGTGAAGAGAGCAATTAGGATTGTCACCTAGCATATTCCCAGGAGAAAACTGATGGACCCTTATTCCTGGCCTTGTCTCCTACCGACGGCGGTGCGTTGAATATTGCTACTGCTTTGAACAACCTCAACAAGAAGTATTTTATTGCTGGCCTCAAAAGCATGATGTTATATCAGCTCTTTTGTACTGCAGAATGGCCAGTCTTCTTCTGGGTGTACATATACCACCCTGACACGATGGATTTTATTGCTTTGACAGATAGTTTTATATGACTTTATATGAGTTTTATCTAACTTTTTATGAGTGAGATTTTTATGACACATGCAGATAAACACATCAATATCAAGGTGGAAGATTCAGCAGCCAGCACCGGTGAATGCACAATAGAAACTAAGCAATTACTATAGCCATAATTAAAAGCCATTATGACTCTCCAAGAAACTTTCTCCTTCTTTTATAATTTATATCAGCCAAGCAAATATGTAAGAATAAATTGTGATGAATCCCAATATCGTGTTTGAATACAAGGCTGTTTAACATGGGAAACAGCAGAACGACTTGCATCAGGAAGTACAAGCAAGTGCAGATGTTCTCAGTTCTCCCCTTCCTTCACATATCCAGTGTGCAAAGGTATCGCATGGCAGGACTGCAGCCCTTCTCTAGCTTCTGAACCCTCTAGTCCATGTACAATTTACTGGACCATTACCAGCTTCATCTGGAACAAAACCCTCTGTACATCACAGTTCTGTGCAACAGCCCTAGTACATTAAAAGTCTCCAAATAAATCAGTTAAGATAATACTCTTTTGGTGAGGCAGACATGCCCCTCTACGTATTGTATTTCTAATTAAAATCTGAATTTCAAATTATAGATGGACCTAAAATCAAACCATAAATTCTAACACTTTGAGACCTGACTGACTTGCCCCCAAGGATGCAACCAATATGAGTCCAAGCCCCATCTCTGGCGGGCTGAAGTGCCTCTCTGGGTTTGCACTAAACCACTTCAAATGTTAAAATAGGTAATCTCTTATTGAATTTTGATAAGGGATTAAAAGGTTTTTAAATAATGCCTGGTTGAAGAAGAAATATGAGTCAAAGCTTAAATAAAATGATCAAAAACATTGAAGCAGATTGGCTTCCAACCACTTTTAATTGATATAACATTGAACTGCGTTTTTCCTAAATATATACAAAGAAAACCATACCCAGTGCCAGAAAGAGAGAAAGCTTAGGTAGGATTAGAATTTGTACATAAATCCCACTAAAAAGAAAATTTACAGTATCTAAAACAAAACACTGGGGTTTTGCTTGTTTGTTGTCACATCAAGTTGCTTAAAAGCCATTGGGTTAGTAATAATATCTACAGAACAAGAAAAAGAAACCTTTTTATATCACTCAAACAGTAACAGAAAGATTACCTGGAATTTCTTCCCTACGATCATTATTCAGCTCAAATGCCAGCCAACAGCAGCAGAATTTTAAATCGGCTATACTTGTAATTTATGGGTACCACTTTTCATAACTCACATACGCTTTACAAAATGATTATGACAGGGATTACTTTGTAGTGTTTTACTGTATTGTGGCCTATGTCATCTTCTATAACCACAAAATACAAACCCTGCATTAGTGATCAAGAATGGGGTATTACTTTTTTTTTTTTTGTAATCTACCCACAACTTTCATCTTACCTGCAGTTATCAGAGCAGTTGCAAGCCCAGAAATCTTAACATAGAATCATAGAATCAACGGGGTTGGAAAAGACATTTAAGATCATCAAGTCCAACCTTTAGCCCAGGACTGCCAAGTTCACCACTAAACCATGTCACTAAGGGCCTCATCTACACATTTTTGAACACTTCCAGGGATGGTGATTCCACCACTGCCCTGGGCAGCCTGTTCCAATAACTGACCACCCTTTTGGTGAAGAAATTGTTCCTAATATCCAATCTAAACCTCCTCTGGTCCAGCTTGAGGCTGTTACCTCTTGTCCTATCGCTTGTTACTGGGGAGAAGAGACCCGCCCCCACCTCACTGCAACCTCCTTTCAGGCAGTTGCAGAGAGCGATAAGGTCCCCCCTGAGCCTTCTCTTCTCCAGACTAAACAACCCCAGTTCCCTCAGCCGTTCCTCATAAGACTTGTGCTCCAGGCCTTTCACCAGCTCTACAGAAATAAGGTCTACGGCTGAATTATAGCGATGGCTTTTGAATAAAGCAGTGTACATAGTCTGCGAAAGTCATCTGGAAATCAAGAATTACATTTCTTTCTAAGTTTTCTTGTATTAATATTCACAATACAGATCTTTCTTGTTTGGCAGTAATAGTACCACTAGGTGTTCTCGGGATGTCAGTGTCTCTATGGGAAGGCAATTTATGCTCAATTAATTTTCTAAAGATGTGAAATTCTGGTAAATTTGTGACATAGCAAAGTTTATATATAAATTATTGCCTTCCCCAAGTATTAAATTTTCACATGCATATTTCAAGGAAGGATTCACAGTAGCCTAATGTAGGCAAAATAAAGGCATCCTTAGGTCAACACTTGTTTTTTTGTTTTTTTTTTTAATTCAAAGACATTTTTTAAAAAGTATGTAGGTTTCGGGGGTTTTTTAGAGAAAAATCCATGACACAACATTATATTATTTTGTGCTTACAAGCAGTAAATTAAACATAAAATATTTGTCAATGGCTTTTATTTACTATTCTTTGAATGTGCTTGCATTTGACATTGTGTTCAAACTGGGAGCTGGGGTTATTTTAAGTCCTTGGGCCATACTCTAAAATGAGTATCACAAGCTGAGCCCTGTTTCACTTACCCCATAGCAGAAACACATACTAAGTGAAAAAGAAAACCAGTTGATAAGAAATCTTAGGTCCCACAGAAAAAGACTAAAGGTAAGTAAGTGAATCCCTGCAGTGTCCCTTACTCTTTTTGTAAAGCAACAGTTATAAAGACTTCCTCTACATATGTTTGCAATGGTTCTTTTTTTCCACCCATTCCATCTTTTTTACCCCTTTCAAATCTTCACCAGTTTTAGTTTCATATTATTGCACTTTTTTTCTGCTTCTCCATCACTGTACAGAGCCAGCATGGCAAAAAAAGGCACATTTTGCACTAAAAGGCAAAATACAAGAGACACAAGGGATCCAAAGAAGCAGCCAATCGAAATTTCTTAGCGTTTTTTGGCCATCTTGATTTTTCTTAAATCACCCATATTCATCACAGAATGCTTGTCAGTCTTGTAGTTGGTAGAGCATTAGGCAAAGATGCCAAATTTCACTATATTCCACCATCCACAATGCAGCAGTATCCATCAACAACAACTAGAGCTGTTGACAGGCCTACAGGAGCATGTTTCCCAGATCTGAGATGGCAACAATTCTTAGAAATCATCCTTTGCTGATGGGAAAACCATTTCCAGTGGACTCACTCCATCAGGATCACTAAATAATATTTGTATGATTTGGTACATTTTTTTCAGAAGACAAGAAAGACAGAGAATAGCAAACACCGTTCTCTATAGGAATCAATAATGTTATTTTTGTAGGTAATGTGGCTTCAGTTCAGTATTGGTGAAATGAAAGGCTAAAGCAGAATCTTGAGTGACATAATTCTGCTGGTAGGATGTTAATACCTGCTTGCTTGTCAAATCTATTAATGATTTAAACCAATTAGTCTTACAAATTTATTCTGAATCATTGTAATGAACTAGTATCTCACTAGCAACTAATTAATAATATTCCCTATGTGAAACAACCCAGAGGTATGAAATTATCAATTTTTTCGTTAGAAACAAGTGCACTAGTACCCTACCACACACAATACCTTACTATTTTAATCAGCCAGTGGGTAACAAGAGTGTCTTTAAGATATATTAAATATTGATTATCACATTCAAGCACAATTCCATTAAATCGTGGGCAAATCAGAAGAGTTCTAGAAACTAGAGCCTTGCGGACCTACTCTTTATAAGGTATGTATTTACCAGCCTTGATGAGATAACACCAAGGCAGAAGCTGAAAGACCAAAAAATGTGTACAGTTAAAGAGGAAACTATTTAATTACATACAGATTTCCTCAAAATAAACAATGTTTCAGTTGAACAGAGTAGGTGCCACTTTTTAGTAAGTTCTGAAAAGTATAATCTGTTTCATATGTACCAAGATGACTACGTTTATGTATCTACGCATGCATGTTTTTGTTGCTTTTCTAAGTTTTTTACCTTTAAAAAAAAACAACAGGTAACACTATGAAAGTATCTTGAAAAGTAAGAAGCAACAAACCACACAATTATGCAAAGATTACTTGCAGGAAAGTAATTTGCAGAGCAGCAGCAACAGAATTCAGCATACAGAACTACATGAAATGGTTTGACCCATTTTCACCAGGAAGGACTCAAAAGCTGCACTTTAGCACATTATTTAATAATTCACTAGAGATAAACACAAACAGGGAATAGAAAAAACCTCAAACTCTCTCAAATAATTACTTCACTTTGGGGTATATTGATATTTTATCCTTATTAAAGAATCAAAGAGTTTGGAGGAAACAAAGCCCTATTATTAGTAAACCAATTAATTTCCAAAACATGTTAATAAGCAGAATTTCATCCCGTTAAATAGCATGAATAATATCTGAGTTCAAAGTCTAGCTAATGAAAACAGATGCTCTTCTAAGTAACTTGTACAGAATTAAACATATTAGGAACTTGAGGTTTCTGTTTAGATTTTCCTTGTTTAAGTTATTTAAATAAATAAAAACTAATACAATATTTAATTTTAATAAAATCACAGGATTTTTTTATGTGCCTGGCTCTTTACAGGTTACTCAGGCCAAACTGTCATCAGAAGAGACCTATTGCTTGCAGGAAAAGAAAGGACCTGCTAAAGCAGAGAAAACAACAAACTCTTAACACCTCCTCTTGTTCTGGCTACGACATGGAAAAGACATGCACAAAATAGCTTTTAATTTTGTAAATGAAAATTGGAAAAGCAAAGAAAAATGGACAAGCCACATGATGCCTCTACAGCTGAAAACTTAAGGATCAGTGACCACCTGTGTATGTTCTTCTGGACCTGGGGAAGAAACATGTTGCTTCAATATCTGCAAAAGCAACGAAAGCTCATTTCAATTAATCTGTGTATTTTGTTCTAGGAATGAGTGTGGGAACCTTCTTATACCATTTTTTCCATTGAAAATGGACAAAGCTGGCAATGAAGGCTTACAACCTACCAGCATATGGAGAAGAGAAGGAAAACAGGGAGGTGGGAAAGGACAACTAAATTGGATAAGCAGCATATCCTTGGGCAAGGAAGGACATGGAGAAAACTGAGGTGCTTCAGCCTTTGGTGAGCATATATACCATGTATATGTGCTCAGTGTAGCCCACTTGCACTCTGATTATTTGAGAAGATGAGAAACCTGTGCCCATGACCTGCCTCTTGTAAGTCCCTACAGCTCCTGCAAGAGACACTTAGGACTAGAAATGGAGAGGGGACTGAAAAAAAATTACATGACCTGCAAGTGATGAGTTACTGCCTGATTCGAGATAAGTAAACTAATGAAAGCGTGCCCTAGTTAAACCATATCTCTTGGAGTGTATCCTTCCCCAGCAGGTCCTGACTCACTGCAGATGATGCCATATAAAAGCCATAAACCACCACAGATTAGGTTAGGAGGGAACATTTGCAAAGAGTCCGAGCAGTAATTAACAAAAGTTTGCAATGTTACTGGCAAATGAATTCTAGCAAAGCCTTATCAAAGCCTATAATCAAACATGCCACCTCCATTTAAAACTCTGTGCACATCAATAACCTGCCTCTTACAAACTGGGCTCTTCATTTGTGGTTGGAGTGTTGGATAAGACCATGCTCCTGCTGCTCTCTGTGAAGACAAGTAACCATATTATTCTCAAAATCTCATAAATCTCTCCACATGCTCATAATAAAGAGATAAAATACATGCTGATGTATTTTATGAATACATGAAATCCAGTATAGTGGATTTGATCATGTATAACATTATCCACTAAACTGTGCTTACCAAGATGAATAAATACCATCCTTTGATACAGTTTTAACATTTTGAATTATTAAGTTAGATCTGCTGTTCATGAAAAACAACCTCTGAGAACAGTGTATTTTTTTAATCCCAGCTAAATCTGAAATGCAAAGGTTTGCCTATGTGGCAGACCAGTGCTGTGCAGAAATAATCCAGATTTTGAACATCCTAAATGAGTTTGAGAAGATGAGAAACCTGTCAAGTTGCTGGCACAGGATTCTTAAAGAGACAAATCCAGCCGGCTGGATTCCCATATGGTTACTGGCACATATTTTGACTGATTCCCTGAACATGGTGACTTGCTCATCTTTGCACGAGCAACATTTTTCAAGTAAACATGAGTGCCTTCCCCTTGTGTTTTTAGAAATGACAGGGAACTTACTCATATATATTCAAATATTCTCTTCAGCTAGAAAAGCAAAAGAGATGAACTAATATTGGAAAGTACAGCCATAAAGTGCACATAATTTAGAAACACTGTAGCCATTTGAGTATGCAAATATTACCAACAAAACTATCACCAACATCACAGGTTAACTGAGGACTTCTGCAGTTGTTGGGGAGTATCAGCAATAGAATTTGTGAAAATTGTGGGGCTTAGCGGTCTGAAATAAAGTCCCTTCTCCAGTGGTTGACTCATCTCTCAGGCCTTGGGTACTAATAACATCTTGAGCCTGGATGGAAAATGAAGATGCACAAAATGTGAAGTGGTCCAGTGCTTCTCCTGAGCACTGGGAGGAACACAGTGTCACAGTGTCAGTGTCTCATCACTAAATCAAAGCTCTTGACAATTAAAATACTTCCCTTCCACATTCTCACTATCCTTAATCTGGAATCTCCACATGGGAAAGATATGTTCTACAGCAATAAAAGGGAAAAAAAGGGAAAAATAAGGCTATAAGGGTAACTACAATACTTTAAGTCTTTCATGAACAGTTTTAAAATGATAAAATATTTTCTAAATGTGCTTGCACTCCTCTGAGATGCCCTGCTTAGAGAGGCGATATCCTTATCAGTAAAACATCAGACATTGCTCAAGGATACACACCAGGGATTTAGTTTAAAATCTAAATCTTTCCTAAATTCTTTGTAGCATCAGGGTAATAAACCAACAGCACAAAAGGCGCAGTCTTTCCCAGTGTCCAAAAGATTTTCTGCTCTCCTAGGTAGATAGATTTCTCTAAACTGCCAAATTATTTCAGTCTTTCTCCAAGTCTCTAGAAACCTGTCCTGAAAGGACACATGATGCAAGATTGAAAAATACGCATATGGATTAACTCCTTTGCTCTTGTGGACCTCCCCAAAACCCATGCAGATTAGACATATTCATTACAATAAGACGCTGGGCTCAATAGCTTTTTGAAGCAAATAGCTGCAATAATCCATGTTCAATGCCAGACTGTTTGGTTTAAATTACTTCTGTTGCTATTTTTTCCCCCAGATTGTTTTTAAAGCAGCAGCCACATGTTGTCATGTAGGAAGTTTAGGTTGGACATGATGGAAAACTTAAGAAAAACTTACAGCAGTGCAACAGGTCAGCTGGTGACCTATGCTCTGTCCTTGAAGATCTTCAAGATTAGGCTGGACAAGGCAATGATGAATTTGCTCTAGCATCAAGCAGGAGATCAGAGAAGAGACACTCAGAGCTTCCTTTCAGCCAACGTTCATCTGGTTTTTGTCTATCTCCCGTACATGATTCTCCCTTCTCTCCATTAAATTCAAGTCATTGTTAAGAATTGTGTAATAAAAGGGTCACTTTCTAGAGTAAAACAGACTTTCACTCTGGCACTAAGAACTGCTAAAAACCATGGTACAAGCTCTAAGTCACCTGAACAACAAGAACCAAATGCCTTTTTATGCCATTTCTCAGTTTTCCTTAAGGCAAATACAGTCAAGGAAAGCTTCAAGAGAACACTAGGAGAATTTTAGATGAGGTTTTCAGATGCAAGATAGGAGAGAAAATCACAACTAGAGTCATCTTTAAAAGTGCTACATTAACCTGTGGTAACATAAGATGTTGGAAATACCCGCCTTTATAACAGAATAATATTGAGTTTAAAATTAATTCCATCTCCCTTTGCAAAGTTTCAGCCATTACTAGAGGAAATTTCAAAATGTCCAAGGTCAAGATATTAAAATCACAGGGAAGTCTTCATCGGCAGATGCAATGGGCAACACATATTTTCTTCCAGTTGTTAAAATCACAGGGGAGTCTTCATCGGCAGATGCAATGGGCAACACATATTATCTTCCAACACATATAAATCTTCCAGAAAGATTTACTTTACAGTTTTTGCATAAAAAGCTTGTGCGTAATTTCTGTCTTTCAGACAGACTTTATGGACTGATGCATACACACTGCTCCTTTTAACTTCTAAATATTTGCATCGATTTTTACCTTGCTTAATTCCTGTCCTTTCAGTGCAGAGATGAGAAGACACTCCTGACCACTTCTGCAATCAAGTGTGTACAGTAGCTGGTTCTAGGCTGGAGCTGCACACCAGCCTGGCACGAAGGAGCTGTACGTCTTCAGTCAATAAAAGCAATTCCTTGGCAAGGAGCCTTACACATTTCCCTCTTCCTGACCTAATTTCAGCTTGTTTGTTTTCCCCCTTTGGGTTAAATGTGACCCAACCTATTCAGTTGTAGAAGACTAAAAATGTTTTTGAAGGTTATAACCCAAGACCAGAAGAAGCTCATCTACATACTTCACATCACCATCTCTATCACAGCATGATGCAAAAGTCACTCAGGTATTGCAAAAGATATTAAAGAATTAAAAATAAGGTTATCCTCAAAGTAATGCTTTTGTAGATTTTTAGCTAGATTATCATGGGGCTTTTGCCAATGTTACAGATTCTTCAATTCAGAGCTGACTTGGGCACCTCAACACTTAAGTTACGTAAGAGAATAGATGGTTTAATTTGGAAGAAATTTAAAAGGACTTCTTTGTGACATCAGCACAGACAATATTAAAGAAACCCGAACAACCCGCTAGTAAAATATAAAGTAGGTTTGGACCCAAGAGAACAAAGTCAAGCCAACAAACCCATCATCCCTCTATCCCTACTTAATGCTTAGCCCCTCTTGCTGCTTTTGTTTACTTTTCACTAGTTTGTGCTCTCTGTTTCAAAGGAAAAAAAAAAAAAGTACAAGACTCGTGTTATTGGACAGTTTAAGACAACTTCTTTGTAAAGTTCCCAAACATCTTATATCTAAAATTACAGTATGGAATGGGAAATTAAAATAGCACTCAGGACAAATGATGACTAACCTGCTGTCCAGTGGTGAAGACCTGTATATTTCCTAACTATGGCAGGAACTATTTATTATGTTGGCACTAAAATCTACACTTCAGCTTAAGGCCAAGAGAAAGTGGCTGGCTGGTGAGGAACAGAAGAAAATATGTAGAAGAAAGATGTATATAATGGCTCAGAATGACAAGAAGTGATCTTAGCACATTGCTAGAACTCTACTGGGAAATGGCTTCACACACACGGTAGTAAAGATGAGCTCAAAGGAGGAGTGAAGCCTGGCCCCTTTGTGGGTCTTTACAGGGAACTCTCTGCAGGCTGAGAGGCATCAGAAGGAAGCACGAAGGTACTTTTTAGACAAGCATAATAAGCGGGCCTTAGATGCCAAAAACACTAGTGACTACCAGAAAAGGTCAGACGGGGTCAAGTCATGAAAGCAAAGATGAAGAATTGGTGTTTGAGGCAAGAAAGCAGAAGAGCCAGGACGCAAATAAATGGGTCCTGGTCAAAGCAATCAAGAAAAGAAATGAAAAAGAAAAACCACCTTAGGTTAATGTTTGGACATGCATTTGGGCACGGCCCTGAGCAACCTGCTCTAATTAGACTTCTTTTGAGCACGGAGTTGTACCAGATGCCCTCTGCAAGTCCCTCCCAGCTTAAATCATGAGTTGGTGATGCTGTAATTCTGGAAGAACAGCTTTCAATACAATAAATAGCATTAGTGGTAAAAAAGAAAGGAGAACGGGGTAGCAGTTCATATCTCTGTGACTGAGGAGATGAAAATGTGCTCATCTGGTGAGGGATAAGGTAGATGATGTCAGTCGCTCTTCCCTTATCTACCACCGCTATCCATCAAAGGTGCTCTTTGGGAAAAAAAAATATTGTCTACTAGGATGCTGTGGAGTGCCCTAAGAATAAACCTTCATTTAAGCCCTGTTCACAGGGTTTGCAATATCTCAGTTGTGACAGTTAGACTGGAGCTTGCCAGCACTGCTCCCATTCCAGCCATGGGGTTAGGCCAGTTCACACACTGTCCACGCAACTGGCACAGCTATAGCTCATTCCCTGGTTAAATTTGATCTAAAACATAAAAGCTTGAGCCTTAGACAAAGTTTCTGAGGGTCAGTGATAACATGGTTCAGCCTAATAAAATGTTCGTAGGTCATTAAGCACCCATAAGGAGCACTCCTAAACAATTCTGCATATAACAACCTCAATCTTGTGTTAAGTAAACAGCTTTCTTAGGTGAAGATCCACATTGATGTTACAAATCACAGATTTGTAAATAAATAACAGACTTTCCTAATAGAAAAAACATTTCAAAAAATCATCTCTCTGACATATGTTATGGGAGCCAAACATAAAGGTAACACAAGCTTTGGACATGAAGTCCCAGTGCTGTAATGGGAATGCTTCTGCGTCTTGCAAAAGCTATGCTCAGATTGCAACTTTGCCTAAAATAAGACCTTACTTTGTTTAGTGATAACACAATCTATTTATTTTTAAATGTTAAAACAGGTGATATTTCCGGGTGATATTTCCAGCCAGGCTAGTTGTCTCCGAGATCCCAGGGGTGAAGCTGACCCCAGCTCTCCTTTCAGAGCCCCAGCAACACCCACGGGGACAGGACGGGACAACACATATTTCCTTTAACGTGCTGAGTACTCCAAAGTTCAACTGTATCATTTGCATCAACAGTCAATGCAACTTATACGTTCAGAGGCTATAACTGAAAATGGAGCCATTAGAGCCTGATTTGCCATTGCCAGCATAAACAGCCCCTCTGCCAAGGAAAAGATCTATTCTAAGACTCAAAATTGATGTTAATAATAATTAAATTCAAAGCAAGGGTCTAGTAGACTGATGACTGTCAAGAACTGGAAATATATACAGTATATCAACAGTATACCACCTATGAAACTCCTTGTACTTAGGTAGGCAAGATAACAAGGAGAAAAGCAGACTTGGTCTAGACATCCTGCACCCATCACCCAGCCCTGATGTGCATCTGCTCTGACAATATAGCCATTTTCATAATGGGTGGGCATCACATCTCATGTCTCTGGAGAGATTACCAAGTTGCCAGCCGAGGTAAAGTTTGTCATGCTGTGCTCATACCTTACTAAGGTGTGCTCAACTCAAATTAAGAATTAATTTGTTATCACCAGTTTGCCGGACACACAAGCACAACTCCCGCTGCTAATGCATCCAGCACTTGTTTACTCTCCCAGACAGACCCACTCAAAGTGAAAAGCGTTCCACTCTATAACAAAGCCATGAAAAAAGCTAAAAGCCAGCTAAAAAGGTGGATGGAAAAAAACAATTGGGCTTATCTCTGCATTGCTACCAGGTTGACATTTCTTGTTGAGTGATGCTTTGCAGATGTCAATGCCAATTCATGTTTCAGGGTGACACAGCACGAGCTACACAAAGGCAATTACTCCGGTCAGTTATTATTAAATGCCTATGCAGCTGTGATTTCTTTCTGCAGTTTATTAGCCAGCTTGGGATGGCACTGGAAGCAAGACTCCGGGTTGTGAAAATTAATTGCAGAAGTGCCCCCTGAAGCAGTCCACCGCTCAGGGGACAAGGTGTAGGTTTGCATGAGGGCCTCAGGTTCTTTGCTCCAGGCTTTTGAAAGGCAACTGTGAAGCTTCTTGGGTATAAATGATATTCTAGCTCTGCCACAGGGAGAGACTTTAGCCCATCACCTAGCACATTCCTCAGACAAAACAACCAAGCAAAAGAAGAAACAAAAACCCACAAAACCCAAAACTGGACACTCTGGGCTCAATCAGATTCTTAAATTAAATGCCATAGAAGAGGACATTGCACTTTTGATATCTTCTTTTCAAATTAAATGAGCATTACTTGAAAAGGGTGATCTTAAAATGGTCTTTTAATACTGCAGAGTTCCTAACAAAATAGAATTAAATAGGCATTCATACAGACAAATAGACAGCTCCAGTTCTATAAATATTTCATCCTTAATTTTGAGCTTCTCTGTGGCAGTTAGCTATGTTACTTAATGGCTGGACAGCCGTAACATAAAATCTGAAGAATAACATCTCTGTTAGCTGGAGAATAACCTCTGGAGAATAAAATCATCTGAATAATGTTCATCACTAGGATTCCCACTGGTAATACTTATTATATGCAGCCACCCAGAGGTTTTTTCTTTTCTTAATCCCAAAGGAAATACAGTCAGTGCCTCCAAGTGGGATTCAGCTGCTCTCCATGATGCTGGGATTCCATCCAGCCCAGCTGTCTGCAAGTCCCAGGCAGCATTGGAGGGCACAGACGGCAAAGGAGTTTCAGAATAGGATCAATCACCCCTTGAAGGGTAACTCTGTTCCTGTAAACCTATAAACAACTGACCACCAGGAAAATTGGGTGTGATATGCAGCTCTCTGCACAGAAGTCTATAAATTAGAAAGGACATCAATCATTAAGTGCTCCAGCCACACTGTCCAAGTTGCAGAAGGCAAAAGCAGGGGCTGGAAGAATGAAGAACTGCCCTATGTAGAAGAATCACAGAATCAACTAGGTTGGAAAAGACCTTTAAGATCATCAAGTCCAACCTTTACCCCAGGACTGCCAAGTCCACCACAAAGATGAGGCTGGAGACCGTCTAAGGAACGTGAAGGTGCACAAGAACATGAGACGTCATAAGATGCATCTGTGAATCCTGAGAGACCTGGCAGATGAAGTGGCCAGGCCATTATCCATCACAATCGAGAAGCTGTGGCAGTCCAGTGAAGTTCCCACTGAATGGAAAACGGAAAATATACCCCCCATTTATAAAAAAGTCAAAAAGGAAGACCTGCAGAACTACAGGCTGGTCAGTCTCACCCCGGTGCCTGGCAAGATCATGGAGCAGATCCTCCTGAAAATATGGAAAATGAGGAGGTGATTTGTGATGGCCAGCACAGTTTCATTAAGGTCAAATTGTGCCTGACAAATCTGGTGGCCTTTTCTGATGGGGCTAAGGCATTGGTGGATAACTGCAGAGGGACTGATGTCATCTACCTGGAATAAATAACAGATTTTCCTAAACTTTTCCTTTCTTTCAGGAAGAAGTTCTTCACTGTGAAGGTGGTGGGGCACTGGATCAAGTTGCCCAGAGAAGCTGTGGCTGTCCCACCCCTGGCAGTGCTCAAAGCTAGGCTAGACACGGATTTGAGCAACCTGGTCTAGTGGAAGGTGTCCCTGATCATGGTAGGGGAGTTGAAACTACATGATTTTTAAGGTCCCTTCTGATCCAAACCATTCTATGGTTCTAGGATTCTATTTCATGGTGTTGCAGAACTATACAATCCATCCAACTTTCCTTAAGTGCTAATTTATCTAGTTTTAGTGTTGCTACACAATATTCTTCTTAACTCATAACCTACTGTGTTATCATGACCAAAAACAAAGTCATCAGGGTTTGCTACATGCAGGAGATAACATGTAGCCAGTGACAAAACCTGGAGAACATCAAGGTTGGGATCCTAACAGGTGTGAGAGCTCACAAAGGGAATTAGGTCCTTGAAGGACGACATGTTACAGAAAATTAATTTTAAAAATAGCAAGTCTATAACGGTGAAGACCATTTCTCCCTGTTGAATAACCTGGATGACATAAATTAAATCAAGAAGTCATTATGTGTTGTTCCTAACACCAAATATGAAAACACAATTAAGAAAATAACAGGTTATTAGAAATGTGTACTAAATGCAAACTTACAGAATCACAGAATAGTTAGGGTTGGAAAGGACCTTATGATAACCTAGTTCCAACCCCCCTGCCATGGGCAGGGACACCTCACACTGGACCATGTCACCCAAGGCTCTGTCCAACCTGGCCTTGAACACTGCCAGAGATGGAGCATTTACCACGTCTGTAAGCAACTTGTTCCAGTGCCTCACCACCCTCACAGTAAAGAACTTCTTCTTTATATCTAACCTGAACTTCCACTGTCTTAGTTTAAACCCATTACCCCTTGGCCTATTGCTACAGTCTCTGATGAAGAGTCCCTCTCCAGCATCCTTGCACCAACCTATTCTTCCAAGTATGGGGAACGAATTTACTATGTTATGACTACATCAGGTGTCAAAATCACTAGCTAATTTAAATGACCTATCCCTTGTATTTAGATTACTCAGCATGAAAAATGAAAGTCATGAAAATACATTATTCTGTATTTTTAGGGGTGGAATTGTTTTAATATGCTTCTATAAGGAACGTTCTACTACTTTTAAATCATAAGGCTTTATATTAAGTATTTTACATTATGATGGTGCCTTATAATCGTCAACACGTAACTGGGCACTGCATCCCAATACCAGGCTACTATGCATCCTTGCAGAAAAAAACTTCAATTTCTACGCACTAAAAATTTATAAATTATAGTTATTTTATATGGAGTTACAAGCCTGATACACAATACCAAATGCATCCTGATATAAAAAGGAGATTTGAAGGGGAGCCATATCGCATTATGCTGTAGTAAGTTTGTCTATAAATTAAAGCAGCCATCCCAGGAGGTGCCCTAAGCAGGCATGTTTTTTTAATGCCATTAGATGTGATGACATTCAAGGCTGTATGTTAAAGTGCATGCATAACTGTGTAAATGTAGAGCATTTTTTTGCTCTTTTTTTCCCCTGTGATTGCATATTGTTATAAACCTGCTCTGAGGGTTAGCTTACATGAATTATCTTATCTGCATCATGGGTAGTTATGTAGAGCAGCTGGCAGCCTGTGAGTTTGCATGCAGCATCCCCGTCAGTAATTTGTACTTCTGCGTCTGCATCCCCAGTAGGCATCTTTAGTTATTTATTTTTGTTTAAGAACTCAAGAGAATTATAATTCGTTGCTGTATTTTTCAGTTCCACGTAATGCTTACAAACCTTAACAGAGCTATCACGAATATTTTGAATGGAAGCATTTTCCCGAGAAAATGTGTGATTTCCTCAGGAGGTCTTCTAAAGGGATATTTTCTCATCTCCCTGTAAACACATATATTTTGGATTATAGAATTTTATTTTTTTTCCTAATTAGAAATGTCATAAACCAGCATTTCAGCATTTTGACAAAAATATAGTAATTTTGAAATTTTAGGATAAAATGTTTTGATTCAATCACCTACATTTACTGTTGAGAGTAACATGTTGACATAAAGGTCCTATTATTTAAGAACGTAAAAAAACCCAAAATACTACAAGTAGATGCAGGATGTTGTTATTGTTTTGTTGTTATTGTTATTCCCCCAAGGAAATCCCACCCACCGTTTCCTTGGGGGGGATGGATGGTGGGGGTTTTTTTTGGTTTTTTCTTTTGCATAGTAGAAGTATTGTCTACAAAAATTATCTTCCAGGTTATTTCACATCCTCCAAATAAGAAAAAACCCCTGTGATTTCAGTTTTATATACTTTCAAGTAAGCAAGAACTACCAAGATCTGACCTCTAAAATAATTTCTATCACTAACCAAATTCACTCATCCCATTTCATACAAGAAAATACATTCCCCAAATGGTCCTATTTTAAAAACTTTATAATAAGAACGTATAGTTTCACGTGAATAGTGCTCTAGCAGCGTTGTTATCTAATAAAAAAGCAACAATACAATACCCCTGTGGTATTTCCCATGCATTACCTATTTTAGCGATAGGGTTTCTTTCAAGCTCTGAAATGATGCTAAGGCAAAGAGACACCAGAAAAATTCTCAGAGACATTCACTGCAGTAAGTGTAAGCAAATACATTTGTAACTATAAAACCTCAGTAATTCTGCTGTCCTCCATCTGGCACAATCCTGTTGCCCAATTTTATATATATTTTAAACTCAGATGGAGGAATATTGTGCTTGCTCTGTAGGACTGCATCTTCAAAGGAAAGCAAACACACAGTTTTAGTTCCCAGGCTATGATTCAGTTGTAAAAAAGCCAAAACTATTAATAAGCTGTGCTCTTATAAAATAACAATTATTATCTTTAAGACTCAAAACAACCTGATTACTTATTAACTACATTTGAGTAATGAAGTTGGCTCTAAGCATAACATCCCTGTAGAAATTGGAGCAACTTTATTTCTGGAGTCTCTGTTAAAAGGAATAATAAAATTTTGAATTTATTGTCTAATCGCTATTTTCCCCAAAATAAGTCTTTTGTTTGACAGAGGAAATAAAATGCCAGATATTTGTTTTCTTTTTCTCTCAGGCAATAAATGAAAAGATATATTTTGTGCACCAGCCTTCTATTAATACGACTGTCTATATTCCTTCAGTAAGTGATGTATTTTCATGATTATGTATTTTATGTAAACAGGCTTGTGAAATGCAAAGTGGCCGCTCAAAATGCAGCATGAGGCAGGCAATTGATAAGGCACAAAAGACTCAAATTCTGGTGTTCACTGATCTTGCTTAAGTACATAATAATTTGATTTTCCTTCTGAATGTGGTGTTTACTGTTGCTCGACTGAAATGGCTTTTGTTCGGCATTGTTATAAAATAAAGCTGCATCTCATTTCCAAGTCAACTGCCCTGAAATTTAAGAAATTTAGAAGCAAGATATTTAACAATGGGGAAAATCAAGCGGCAGAACCCCCCTTCCCCCCCTCCCAGTTCATCATCTCACTGCTTAACTGCAGCCCTACTTGAGCTTTTTAAGTTATCATCTAAACACAGATATTGAAAGAGCCTTTGTAGATCTGGTTTTTTTTGCAATTGGTCTCCTTGCTGTATTACTTTGGGCCTAAAGAAACTGTTTGCTTATTCTAACTTGGAAGAGTAGTTCTGTGTAACTTGCCATGTGGAGCAAATCTGAAAATCTGCATAGCTTTTTGGGAAGGTTCACCAACACCTGCTTGACCAAGATGTTATCAGCTTTCTTCATCACAAGCACAGAAATTAGTAAAAACCCTCAAATTATTGACTGAAGAGCTGTTTGTCAAAATGTAGAAAGATGCTGCAGTCGGTTAACTCTAGTTCCAAATATCTTTTGTAAAAAGTGTGGTTCTTGTTGAAAAAGTAGGACTGCACTCAGGAGATCTTACCAAGTCATTTAAGATGCTAGAAACTGTAAACATAGTAAAGAAAAATTATTATTTGTCTTCATGTTTAACAGCTTGTTGCAATGTCTATAGTCTCAGACAACAGACTCTTCAGCTCTGCAAATCAAGAAGTCCACTGCACATCTAAGAACTTGGAGGCATCTCCTAAGAGGAGCAGACAGCCCATCCAAAAAACCACCCATAATAAAATCACCATTTCTTCTCATCCTGTACACTTAAACCCTGAAACTAATAGCCACAGAAGTTTGTGGATTTTTAAACCACTTGCACATGTTTGGAAGGTAACCTGACACCCCACCAAGGATTATAAATTATTAAAACCACCAGCTCTGGTTCAGAACATTCTTCAGCAATTGATTCTAGTTCCTGCAAAAGATAGGATGCCAGGCTAGACGGACTTTTGTTTTCACCTGGCGTGATCTATTCTGTATTCTTATTTAAGGCAAGAAGAGTCAATAATATCAATTCATTCCTGTTGGAAAAGCATAAGACAACCTTGATTTCGGTGGTCATAACACAGCGCTCCCAGATGGGACGCTGAGTCAATTCATCTTCCTCTGTTCCTCTGTGTTGTTTCTCATTTTTTATATAGGGGGTGGTTGAAGTTGACACAGCTTTAAAAATAACAGATTTATTTTTGCTAGGTGGCAAAGGCATAACTACACTTTTGTGAGTTAAAGCATGCCAACTAGCGCATACTTGCTAGCTCATTTTAAAAGGCTTTGTACAAGTCCCTTAACTCAGAGCCTCTTCCCTGCCAGGGAACTTCTTAGATCATCAAGAGCTTTTGGTAATCAGCTGAAGACGCTCGCCATGAGCTTCTGCACAAGCCATCGTAATATTGGCTTGTGTTTTATGAAGAAATAAAGGGTGAAAAATGTGTATTTGGAGACAGTGAAGCAACTACATCAGCAATCAATATGTGCTTGCAATAATGTAATTAAACAAATTGCAAAGGTCCTGATGAAGATTTCATGATTTACTTTGCAACAGCAGTATCATAAAACATCTTCATCTATGCTAGAGTGATGCCCTATCTAAGGACTTTGAGACCAGGGCACTCAAACACCAGAAGCCAGCCTGGAGAGGACAAGGAGACATTTTAGTAGGGTGTAATTACTGCCATGGTGTTCCCTTAGGAGACCAGTCAGACCGAAGGTCCACCTGGTCACCTCTCCTGACACAAGCAGGGGCCAGATGCCTGCAGGAAGAAATCCAACCCCATGGGGAAACATATGGTGTTACCATCCTGGTGTCACTTTGCCTCCTTGCTTCCAGCTGTCTGGGCTTCTCAGCTCCTATCCTTCAAAGCCTCCAGGAGGGTTTTGTTTCAGGGGTTTGCCAACAGCTCTTCTAAACCTTTTAAAAGCTTCTGGTATTCCCTGCATTTCGGGGCAATGGGTCAAAATCCATCAGCCATCACCCCCTGCTCCCACCTCTCAGGTCTCACCTGATTTTACAGGCAGGGTTCTACCTGGGAGGAGAAGATGGGAAATACACCGTAATGGCTGAAATACCTTTTAAAATCACCCAGCACTTATAATAAGTGTAAAAACCAGCTGATGTAATGGATGAAATAATTCCAGCTGGTCCTGGGAGGCCATGAGTCGCATCAATGGTCCATGAGCTATGCACACAGTATTGAAGGCATGGGGCAGGAAAAGGGCTACAAAACACCCTGCACTTAAAAGAAGCCTCATTATTTAGCAACAGCTGACAAAAAGTGCTTCCCAACTTGCTCTCTCCTATCAGCCAAAGTTAAAAGGGTTAATTTTATGGTGACCACCACCTCTACAGGTACATCTTCATCTCCATAGGGCTTCTGGCTGGAAAACTACTTTATCCTGAACTGAATTTCTACACTATGGCTGGTTTTAGTTTTTTTATCTTCTTTCCTCTGTGCCTAGCTGGGCTGAAATGGGAATAGTCAATGTCTTTGCATTGTGATCCCTGGCATGACAGGTGAGCAAGGAACAGCTTTGTACCAAGGCTGTGAGCAAGAGAAATTGCCGTAGGTGGAAGCCTTCCATAATTCTCCCAGTCAGGAACACATAGCTCATTTTCCCATCCCTTTTCCATCACAGATCCCATTTGCTGCTCCCCAGACCCTTCCCCAGCAGTCTGGTGGTTGGATGCCTCTTTCCCAAGCACACTGATTGCAACAGAACTACTACTTCTCCCTGGAGAAACAGAAATATATATTTAATGTATTTTTTTAAAATACATATCTTACAATGCCACTCTAAGATAAGACTCCTGTTTGCCACGTACATACTTGTTCAACCGCCTCTATGTCATAGAGAAATAACCTTTCCAATCCTCCATATCCCATTTTCTTTTCCCAAGATGATTCAAGACAATTAGTTTAATAGGTCAGCAGGTGATAAGGTTTTAATGGAAGCACAGTATCGTGAGGAAAGTGTCCAAAGAAGATAAAACATTACTCTTATGTTCACTGAGAAGTTCACTCAAGGATATTGAAAAAGATTTTCTAGACCAAACTGGTCAGAGGCATGGCAAGGGATGACAGATATGACAGGGTATTTAGTAAATTAAAAATTGGTAGACACCTACTAACGGGTGATTTATAATAAGCAGAAATTTGTGTGTGTAAAATAAAAGGAAGAATAGGCAACATCTGACAGCAAGGGAGTGCAAAAAATACCGTTTTACTGTGAAAGTGAAGACCAGTCTGAAAAGGTGCATCCATTTTATAAAAATATATAATAAAATAATTAAAAAAAAAAACAACAAAACAAAGTAAAAGCCACTCCAGCTTGCATTTTATTTCCAGGATAGCAAGGTGACTGCGAAGTATACAGGACACTGTGTGTGAATCTTACAAAACTGAAAATATTTGAAGATGCTAGCATGCAAATATGTTCTACCAAGTTAGCCATTTTCTAGGTGCAGAGAATCAGTCTTATTCTCACAGAATTTGAAATGAATAAATAAATCCTGTAGTCCTTCAAAAGGTATCAGCGAGCGACAGGGGAAAAGAATTTCTGGGAAAAAAAGAAACAAAAAAGGTAAGAAATAAGATAGAAGTGGCAAGAAATAGGATAGCACGGTAGCAAGGTGCGGCACTTAAACAGGTTTCCAGGTTTTGCAATGAAGTTTTTAAAGAAAAAAATGAATTTTAGGTTCTTATCTGGGAAAAGGACTAATGTAAAGGTCAGTTTAGCAGCAGCATCATTGCAACTACACAGAAGCAAGCCCAGAGCACAGAGAAGAGGAGCATGAGTGGGACCCCAGAAGCTCTTGCAGCATTTATAGAGAAATAATAAAAACGATAATTCTGGAATCTGAGTTATATCCCTGGCTGCAGCAAAAGAAAACAATCATATATTAGAAAAATAAATAAATCGACAGCATTGCCAATACTCTAATGTCCTATTTATTGATGTCTTATTCTTATCTCAGCCATCAGTCACTGGACCTTTTAAAAAGTTTTTGGGATTATATTCAGTTCCATTAATTTATGAATAAATAAAGCTCCAATATTTCCCTGTGCATTGCTACTTTTTTCTTATACCTGATGACAACGTCTGTCAGAGCAATTCACACTATTTTAAGTAGGAAATACGGTCAGCAAGGAAATTGTCTTTTGACACTCCTACCCATACAGATATATAGTGTTTCACTGGTCCTGTGAATTATCAACACACAAAACATATCCCAGGGATTTTTTGGGAGTTATAAGAGACAGCTTCTGTAACATTGGGACAATAACTACACAGAAGCCTCCAGATATGGAGATATAAATAGGAGATAGTACAAATTTTCTTGATAGAAAGATGTGTTGTTGTGTCCCATGAGAGACAGGTACTACCATAATCATTTTCAAATCATTGTGAAGATAACACAATCTGTTACAGTAGCTCAAATATCACTATAATTGTCCCCGTTGCAGAGAACGACCCAAAGACCACAATTTCTTCTTCACCCTATGCACCACAAACACATTTTGATAGCGGTCCCATCCACAAGACAACACACCATGACCCTGGAGGCAGGAAGGCTTCCCTTTTTCATACACTGTCCTAAAATAATTTATACCAGTCACTAAGACTGCCTCATCTCCTCAAACTGGCTGTCACCTTGCTATGGTTTTGTTCACAGCCAAGTGAATATGAGTTTTGCTTTGGCTTAATTACATCACAAACACACACCCACGTGGATGTATAAATCAACGCAACTGAAGATGACAAACTCCAAGTGAAAACCAAATAATTTCAGTATTTTCAAAGACAGCTCAATGGCCAAATAAGAAAATAAAGCTGCTTTCAAAATAAAACTGTGTTTCATAACCCTGTTTTTGTCCACCCCAGCCACACTGACGCAGCTACCTCTTCTGGGTAACTGCATTAAGAATACTCGTCTCAAAGCCTAGAAACACAGTAAAACAGCCTTACAACAATCTGCCATTTTCATCTTACTATATGTAAAATATGTTTGCTAAAACCATTTCATGTATTTGTGTAACTTAAAGTGTGGCATCCGTATTTCTGTAACCTTTTTCAGTACAATGCACCCCCAGAATTTATATTTATATATGGAAACATGAAATTATACACACTGCGGAGATCAAGGCAAACCATTTCTCAGCTTCAACCTCGCCTACTCTCACAATTTGTTCCTCTCTTGCCATTACCCAGGAGACTTGAAGCTACCAAGCGATTAGGGATCCCCTTTTTTAAAAGCCAATGTATTCACCAGAAAATCCCAGCTATTTCTTTCAAAATCCCTTTCCTGCTCACCCAGGTGGGCTCCATCGCCACCTCTGCAAAACATTAGCCCTCTCCCATGTGCCACTGCTCTTTTGCCCCACAGTCTGGATCTCCTCTTGGATCTCAAAACCAGGTGAAACTCATAGCACCCAAAACAGCAGGTCCATCTAAATGCACTATATGATGAATATATAATGTAACAGCAAGGAGGCAGCGGCTCAAATTGTTCCTCTTTTGAATTGGCCTATGGGAAACAATTTCTGAGGGAGAAAGATCCTTTCTTATATTCCTAAAAATTTGCTTTTATGTCCTCTTTTCTTTTCTCATCATTCCCTGTAAGACTGTCTGCACACTAAACCATGTTTTCCATCCAGTAAGATGGATGGATGGAAGCTCCAAAAACAACATCTCTGGAAGAGGATGTGGTGTGGTCCAGACAGATGCTCTTGTGCAAGCATTTATCTGTGTGATGCCACCATGGCAGCACACTGTAATTATTAGCTAGTTTTTGCACATGAGCCACAAAGCTGCATTGAGTAATTTTCCTTTGCTTATTTGAATGAATTGTTATTTCTCTGTTGATAGAAATAATTACTGTAAACAGCCTTATAAAATGTTTTCTTTTCCATTAAGAAAACATCACCAAACAAACCTGCTTGTGAGTCCACTGTAAATTATATATTGCTATACTGTAAATTATGCATCTGCTACCTCAGCACCAATTAGCCAGGAAGGTTAAGAGTATTACTGTAAGATGATGTGGCTGATCATTTCATGACTTGATTTGTTACTGCCAATGTGTAATGGGATATTGTGAAATAATACATGCCATCTGGTGCGAGAGCGAAAAACAGAATAATGTATATCATCACCCAGTGTTTATGTCAGTACACATATTGCTGTGAGGGACTAGAAGGTATTTGTTATCTGTCCTCCTGCTGTGCGGCGCAACACGAACGGATACTGCAACTATTATTTTATATTGTCAAGAAGAAATGTCATTTAGTTTTTATTATATCCTAAATATATGAAATCACAATATGATTTAATAGCATGTAATTAAGTATTGCTAAGCAAGTTCTGGTAACGTTTGGAAAAATTAGCCAAAGATGAAAAAGAAAATACACTAAAAATTCAATTTTATCTTGAGCTTTCAGCCATAACTGTATTTTACAGTAGTAGAAACATCCTAAATGTTTCCCAAGTTGCTGAACAGTGATGTCTTATACAGTCCTGAAAGATACTTATTTATTAGCAATTTACGGAGCTGCTGGATGCTTTATGTAACAATATTTTCTACACTATCCAATTTAAATCTAGCTACAGAACTATGAGTGTGCTAGCAAGCTGGAGGTATGATTCTTCATGAGCGCCATCTCCCTAGCAAAAAAATCTCAGTATTATGCTTCCCTTGCATGTTGAGAACACAGTCTCAATTAAGTTTCCATTTAGTTTTGGAAGATCAAAGTTACTACGTACTGAATATTTAAATAGATGTAGAAAAGTATTTATTGAAAATTAATCTCAGTCTGAGCCAGTTAGCCAAAATCCTGTATTTTAAATGATGCGAAATTCTCATCATGGTGTTGCTGTATGTCACTAGAACTGTTTAGGGATACAAGGTAGGAAATCCTTTTTATTTCCCATATGGGTGTTTTTTGAAAGATTATTTTGTTGGGGACACTATTGCCTACTCTCACTATTAGAGTGGATACCACAATATATTTTGTGCTGGTTTAAAAACACACCAGCTCTAACAGTCAAGTTTCTGTGAGGCTCTAAGAAAAAAGTGCTTCTATCCTATGTTTGTTGGGGGAAAATAAAATTACAGTTCAACCCATCTTAGTATTTAAAAAGTAGTCAAAATAAGGATATTTATCTAACCGTCTTATTATTTTACAAATAAGGTACAGATTTGCAGGGGCAAGACTCGAGTTTTGTGCTGGATACATCTCCTTGGCTGCCATGAAGTGACATGATATTTGGCCTTTAAATGTTCTGCCACCTTCTATTTGGAAGAAGGCTGATTGATGAGGGATTGATGAGGGATGCTCTGAATGTTATCAGAGCATCAAAGAGAAGCCAACAGCTCTTATGCACAGATAAGTATCCAGGATGGGATAAGTGTTTGTTCATTAAGTTGAATGGGTGCCCCGAATTCCTGCCTAAAGCATGTTTTACTATTCCTGTTCTTGTTCCTCTCTATGGAATTGAAACATATTTTTCTTACATAATCACCTGTTGAATATGGATTTACAGCTTCTCTTCTTTTAGTTCATCCCCAAAGGAAAATGTTTATATAGAACAGGTCACTCACATACAATTCCCATCTCCACCAAAATCATATATATACACAATAAGACAATTTAAAACCCACCTCTACTGCCCTGCCCTCAGCTGTCTACCCTATCAAGAAGACCATGATTATATTACCATACATGAAAAATACTCCCGAGTTACAAAACATCAAACATTTTGACTTTCAAATGAATGGTCAGGGAAGACAGTACAAAGATAAACCATATTCTGATGCCTACAAACAAAATGTAGTAAGATCTACATTTGGCCACTCAACTGCAGAACAGACTTTATTTCCCCATTAAAGTGCATCCTCCTTGCAACATGCAACACCAAGTGACAATTCCTGACTCCAAATGCATAAACCCACTCCAAATCTCTTTCTAAATTGTAAGAGCCTTCTGAAGGCTGCAAAAGTCCTTGAAAAATTATCGCAATGTAAGAGCTACATCATAAGGAGCACTTACCCTTGAAGGGCTTTTTCTCCAAACCAATCTCCCTTCCCTAGAGTACGGAGAAAGACTGGATCTTCACTGGGGGAGTCTTCACGAGTAACATTCACCTGTTGAAAGGCCAAACCCCCCCCAGCATTCACAAAACTTTTAATTAACAAATAAAATCTGTTTGTTCAAAGAGAGATTCGTCATCTCCTGGATCTCTCAGGAAAAGCTGTGGTCTATATCTCCTCTGGGAACCACATAACTCTTCAGAGCCCTGCACTATTCCCTCAACATCACCAACCAACCATCCAAGAAAATGAACAGTTATTTTCCATTAATGTACCTGCTACTCTTGCAAAAATGCAATTTGTGTGGTTTTGAAGGGTTTTAACTCTAAATGTGGAGTTGGCTGCACAAGCACAGTCACTGCCTGTATGGAGTCAGCAGCAGAAACAGATATCAACTATTTCCTGCGTATCAGACACACACATGGCATAGGTTTCTGTTAGCTTTGTTTCACATGATTTCTTGTGTTACTAAGTTCACTTAATGGAAAGAATAACAAAATTAATCTACATTGAGACATAACTGAAACAAAACAGTTTGGAGCATTACAGGATGAAAGATGCTTCCTCTCTTTTTTACTCTATCAAATTCAAGTAGGGGACAACTCTAGCTGGAGTAAAAATCAAGTACTTTCATTGAAGTTTAAAGAGAAATAACATCTTATTTTTTACTTTTTTATTTTTGCAATGAAAGAAGAAAGCAATTCCTGATGATGGAAAGCAGACTTTCTACCCACTGTAAAACTATGGGTAGTGTAAGCCTAAGATGAAGAAGCTGGCACTGCAGCAACAGGAAGATGACTTCACATCCGTGAGTGATGATTTTTTATTGCTGGGGGGTCCTTTTCTTTTCTGAAACTGTTTCAGAAGAAAAACAGTAATTGATTATCTGAAGACCCTTGGCTCTGGCTTCCTGTGCCATGGGATATAAATCCCAGCTGCCATGTAATGACAAAGCTCCTGATATCCCGCTGGGTGCTGAGGATGGCATGACATATCAAGGATGCAAAGGGCTCCATGAAAGATGAATGTTCTTGACGTAACGGCCCTCTATGAGAAATATTTCTTCCTTTTCAGCTGTTATCAGAGGTAACTCATACCTCTTACGGTATGAGAAGGCAGGTGAAATACAAGCCTCTGCTAAAAATGCATGGTGGGCATCACCTTTCCCAACGTTAACCATATATAAACTTAGTTGTCCAGTCTCTGCCTGTGGTCAGTGGAAAGGGACAGCATTTCCAAAGCATGGTTTGTCCCAGATTTCACTGGGATGAACAACTCTCTGGAGGTACCTAATACGCACAGGAAAATCTCTCATCTGCTTCTCCTTTTCAGGCTGCTTAGTTTTAATCAGAGCTTTTGCATATGCAAATTCACAAAGACAAAATCTGGGATGTCAGACACATCCTTTCAGATTTAGAGACACTCCAGTTTAATTTCACTATTAAATATACAACTGTGGCCTGCACCTTCTCCCATCTCTTTTATGGATGGTAAAATCAGTAGGTTTGAGCCATTAATGAGCGCTTAGTCTACATCACACTACATTTAACCTCTGCAGCAACTCATTGAAGATCAGATGAGGGTAGGGAACATGTAATGGATGAGCCAGGAACATTTGTAACTGATGAAAAATACTTTGGAAAAACAAAGGGAACTTTAATGCAGATTTAACCTTTTCTCTGAGGCCTCTGCTGATTCAAAGCAATGAGTGCTAAGGGATTATGGGAGTGTGATTTCTATGTGGTTCAAAGTGATGAGCTATTTGAATAGCCATGGTGTCAATGCAGAACCCACATGATCCGGCATTAGACTGGTATCACATCATGGATTTTAAAGGGAAAATAGTGTACAATGGCACAGCATGGCACATGCTGTCTCCAGGTAAAGGCAAGGTACAGAGCAGGGACGGTGCAGCACCACTTAGCAAGCAGAAGGGACCAAGCTGTTCTCATCTGACCTATTATTCAATGTATTTCTGCACACAGGGTGTTTTGAATACACTTTTGATTTCCATTCACTTGGACTTGAAGAAACATGCTAAAATAAATAAATAAACTAAATGAAATCAGGAGTGAGATCAAGTGTGGTAAATGGAGTTGATGAAGAAAAAGGGGAAAAGGATTTTGCTCCTAAAAGAACTATCCATGGAGCATGGGCTGAAAGAAAAGGAGCGGAAGTCTTTCTAAGCATTTCTGACATGAGTGATGGACTCAGAAATGTAAAATATCTTCTCCGTTCACTTGACTGTCCCTACAGATGCGCTGACATAAAAGGCAAGGCAGAGTTTTTGTAAGTAGCTATAGCTGATAATACCCATGTAATGCTACTGAATGTAGAAACTACACACGAGGTCCCAGGTACATGGGCTGCAGCCAACATTTTTTCTAGCTCATTAAGTTGCCTGGGTCAGGTTTTAGCATGGGACATGGGACGTTACGTGCCCCTGCTTCAGAAAGTCCCAGGCAGCATACATTGATTTAGTAATTCTACATTTTATTGCTATTTATTCCATGTTTCACTGCTGAGGCTCTAGTCTTCCTATTCTGGGCTGTATTCTTTGCATGGCTTAGTTATTACATCCACTGTGTAGCTCTTATATCCCAATACAGGCATTAAAAATAAACAGTCTCCAACTCTGTCCATCTTATGTAAATCACTGATATCTGTTCTGCAAATCAGTAAGCTTGGAAAACTGGGCAGAATTTAACTGTGCCTGTGGGAATTTCTGTTAAGCCACCAGGATCCACCTGAGGGTCTGGGAGTTTCTCAGCAAGCCCATGTGCATTTTATTTTAGCACTCTTTTTCTGGCCATCAGCTGTCACAGTTAGATATAGTAGCAAAGGCCAGGGATAAAGCCAAGGAGCATCTCAAGCAGGACTACAGGGCTCTGGAGCAATAGCTAAGGGCCATTTGGTGTATTTCTCCTCCACTCTGCAGGTGAGATATAAGGGCTTAAGAAGGCACAGGTCAACAACTGTTTGCTCAGCTGGTGTCAAGAACAGGGATTTGGTTTTTACAACCAAGGGACTCTCTTTGGAGATTGAAGACTGCTAGGAAGTGATGGGATCCACCTGACCAAATGTGGCACAAGCGTCACTGCTAACAGGCTGGCCAACATGGCAAGGAGGGCTTCCAACACTCAATGGATGAGGGAGGTGCACACTTCCATTATTTCTGCCCATTAAAAAAAGGGGAAAAATAAGGATTTGAAGCATGCACCATGGTGGCTTTTATTCTGGGAGAAGAGGAAATATTACTTATGAGTGGAGGGAAGCAAAAGGGCATGAGGGAACACCATCAAACTTGGATTTCTGTAGTTCATGATTATCTTTATTTCAGAAATTTGTCTATGACTATCTTATTCATCTGAAAAAGACCATGTTTTTCTTCCAATGAAGACTGGCTCCCAGAGATAGAGAGTGGAAGATGACAGTGAAAATCTAGTTTTAGTACCTGAGAGCTGATAGCTGTCTTGGGACACAACCCAATGGCGTGTACAACACCCACACTGTTTCTCTATGAATGCCATGGGGAGTTTGCTACCCTTAATTACACTAGGCCAATGTTAATATGTGCCTTGGTGCAACCATCAGATCCATGAACCAGGAGGCTAGGGTTGGCCTGCTTTCAAGCTTATTTATCCATTTGTGTTTACTTTCAAAGTATCACATCTCATCTGCAGTGGAAAATCACTGTGTATTCCCTTGAGTATTTCCATCCTGCTATGTGGAAAGAAGCCAGATGTTTCTCAAGTGTAATAGTATTAGGACAGCTAAAAAAAAATAAAATAAAATAAAAAAAAACCCAACCAAATTTGAATGGAAGGAAAAATCTCATTCTATAAAATCCCATCAGAATTTTATGGGAAAAGAGGTCAAACCCCATATTTTCCTTATGAGCAGTGAAACAGAAACTTAGGCCTTCTTTTTTTCCCATGGAGAGAGTTCAGACCTCTCTTGCTTCCTATTATTTAATTTGGAGAAGCTGACAACTGATAGCTATGGGAATGAAATCTGGAAATCAGACTTGTAAGAGGGATACTTAGCAAAGAAAATGCTGAGTATTGTAGGGTATACTGTTAAAAATAACTGAGCTTTTTGGTCATTTACTGTAAAACTCAACAACTGCTTTCAACTCCAAAGTGTTTGCTGCGAGCACATGCATAAAACAGCATGAGATCTATTTTTTTCCCCTTCAGGCCACTCTTCCCTACTGGTACAGCGCCAAGAAGTTTAATTAAATGTCAAGTGTTGCAACACTTGTGCCTTGGGGAGGGGAGAGAGAGAAAGTGCTGGCTGGCGCTGAATTTTGAGAGCATATCATGACCATTGTTGCCATCATCCCTCTTGCCTTCAAAGGGTGTCAACTTACCTTTCCTTTGCTGATTATAAAGAAAGTGTCTCCTCGAGCACCTTGTCGTATAATGTACTCTCCATTTTCATAGTGTGTCTATACGAAAAAAAAGTTAAGATGAACAAACAGAATCAGAGACTGTTATTTAGCACATAGCTTGGCAGTTTCACAAGATAACACTTCTGGAAACATAACCCTGGACCAATTTTATATCAGTCCGACATTGGTTGTGATTTAAAAATTGTTGTGTGTCAAGAAATACAATAATTAAAATGAAACTGTTTATGGCTTGCCCATTTTTCTTCTTACTGTGCTAGTGCCAGTTTTTGCCCAGATGAATTATCCTCACAGCCTAAATCCATTTATACTATGTAAACCAGAGAGAGGAATTTTCAACAGAGAATATGGTACATAAACGGTAATAATACTTCTGTTGTAAAAACAGTTCTTTTCCTCTTTTCTTGTTGCTTTTGACATTTTTCCTGCTTTACTAGCAGGAGCTTTATTCAACAAATAATTCATTTTGTTCAACAAATTTAACAAATAATTCGACAACTCTTCTCCTGTTATTATAATAGTTTAATCCATATTTTATACCTTATTTTGTGGAATATCCCTTGCTAAATTTATGTCACAGCTTATCAATGCTTGCATCTACACCACAAGGCCTTCTTCCAACATTCAAATCACGTTTCTCTAGTCCTTCCTTGAGTGCCCAGTCATGCAGAGCTTTCTCTTTGCTTGACCTCTTTCTCATTGGCACCTCTCTCCACGCCCTTCCTGCACTCCACATCTATGTCTTTATGTATTTCAGGTCATTTCTTTCACAGCTACTTCTACCTGGACTTACCACAATTCTTCTTGCTTGATTCAACCTATCCTTCTCAATCCTCTAACAATGCTTTTCCTCTTACTTCCTCCTTTTCTAACACATATCAACTCATTCATTGATTTTGTTCTAACTGAATTATTTCTGTCTTCTAACCTTCTAACTGATTTATTTCTGTCCGTTTAGACTAAAAGCAGACAAAGTGTGTAAATGCTCACTTACGACACATGCTAATAGTTACAAGGGTCTTGTGTGTGCAGGGGGAAATAAAGGTTATAATTTAAGGCATCGAGGTCCCAGTTTGGCATCAAAGTCTGAGAAAGTTTGCACTCAAGAAAATAGCAAAGATAAAGCAAAGAAAACAGCAAGCCACAAACATATATTTTATAAGCTTTGGCAAATGGGGATAAAGGCTCAGCTTCAGTGAATTATAAACACTAGGGCATTTACCATGCTAACTAGATTGTTTTTTTACAAGCAGCACCAGGCCCTTACAGTATTTCTTTATGGAATGAATTGCTTCATCACCTTTTGAATAAATTCCCAGTCCCCTAGTACCCCATTTTCCTATATAATACAAAATTTTTCAAGTCTAAACAAGTAAAGGGTTGCATCCTTAGCAATGCTGGGATGTCCATGGGGATGAAGAGTGTAAGCCAAGCTTGCAACCCAAATGCTCATGTCTTTATCAGAGCATAGTTAAGTGCTCCAATAAGAGGCTTCTTCCTAAGAAAATAAGTGATAAAATAAAAATAAGTGATAAAAAAAAAGTGTCTTGTTTTTTCTGCTTTTTTTGGAACATGCAACACATCCAAAATGAAAGATTGAAGGTTTCCTTAAAAAGAATGGTTTAGTTCTTCCATTAATATTTATGGCTTTGATTTCAGTATCTGTCATATACATGCTTCTATAAGCATTTAAATACTTGTAAAATAAAGGTTCCAAGTCTTTCCAGTCAACTCTGAACTCAAAGCCACAGCATCACATCATATTTACAGAAAGAATGTGTCAGGGGGGTCTGAGGGGGAGAGGACAGAGAGCAAGAAAACTCTAATTAGCTTTGTAACCAAGAGAAAGTCACATACATATTACATAAACTCAAATTTCCCTTAAATTTACTTCATCAAACACTCAGCCTTGTGGAACCATCATCTATGCTAACCACAAGAGCTTCAGATGCTTTGCCCTGCTTTTGGCACTCCTTGCATGCCACCACGTTCTGATGAAGTCCTCCTCCAAAACAGACAACCACCTCACACACCACACAGAGAAAATACCAGCCTTGCAACTTCAGACACCCATGTTTGGGTGAAGGCTTTGCCCCACTGACCTTGCTTTATCAGTCAGAAACTTCAACTGAAGCTTCTGTTCCTGACCACCATCAAAAACTGAGACACTTTAAAGCTCAACCAAGTGCTGACACAGGCTTCATGGAGAAAAATCAATTCTGGAGACCAACCCAGTGGTTAAACTTTTCCTCCAGCTGGATGCCTCTGACTGCTATGTTTATACTCAGAACATTTGGAAAAAGATGGAAAATAGATCACGTGTTTGGAGTGCTATGTATCCATGTCAGCTGTGGTGCTGAGAGGCCAAAACCCTGCCAAATGTCACGTCAGGGGAGCAGAAACACAAAGGTGACTTTGAAATGAGGAGTTTCACTCCCTGCAGCCAGTTTACACCACATAAACCAGTGAGGGTAACCTAGGTTTGATGGCAGTGCTCAATATATAATCCCTCTCCCCTACAATGGGATGTTATTTTGCTGGCGGTTTAAAAAAATATTCACAGAACCATCAGCAAAACTCCAAACATAAGCAGCTTTCAAAATAGTTTTGTTTCTGTTCTGGACTTTCTGTTAAACATTTATTCCAGTCTAAAATGACAACAGCAATGCTAACAAAATAGAATTTGAAAAAATGTTTATTTGCTGAAAAATACTTCAAACTAAGCAGGTTACTATTGGTCTTCTGTACTGAATTCCTCAGGAATCATGAAACTTCGTTTCCCTGGTTTTACTGTGTCTCACTCGCACGAATTCTCTAAAAATGCTGCTTCTTGAAATAGCCAAGGGCAAAATTATTATATTGTGGTCCTCTCCTTATTTATCCCGTGAATCAAAACACAGAGGGTGGGTCTTGAGTTTTTGACACTCAAGATGTCTCAATAGCCCTCCAAACAGCAGCTTAGCTAAAGTTAAGCAATTGGGAAATTAAAATATGAGAAAGGTGCATGGTTGATGGGAAGTGAGGATTAACTCATGCCTTTCAATTCAACATCATTATGGAGCACAGGGTTGGGAAAACAAATGAGGAAGGGTAAACCAAACAGATGGGGGATGCTGCTAAACAGCTCATCCCATGTACACCTTCTACCATATACTGGGGGCCAGGCAGCACAGACTGGCCCATAGTGGGGTATCACAGCAGGAATTAGTACATTGTTACAGGAATTAGTACATTACTAGCACACGTCCACCATCCCAAACAGTTGTGAACTTGAGCTGGAAACCTGTGGATGACTCTATTGCAACCTGGGGTTGCAAACCTCTATTTTCAGATTCAGCTGGCTCTAACTGAGCTGCAATCTTCTTCAGGAAAGATTTCTTTTTCTCACTAATGGATTACGAACTTACTCTTCCTTCTTAAAAATCAAGCTATTTAAATTCAAACTAGACATTTGAATACATATTTTTAAAGTCAAGGTTGTTTTGCAATAGTTACAGGAGAGTGTTGCCTTAGTAAAGCCCTGTGGTAAATATTTTGTTTGTACTGAACTGATTCACTGTGGCTTCTTAATGGACTGTGACAGCAGTGAGAAAAAAACATGGCCCTAGGCAGGTTTTGGACAGTCTGGGCATCCAATTGTGGTGTCTTCTGCAGTTTACAGGTTGCTTCTGATCCCCACGAAAGCATCCCCTGAATAGCAATAGTCTTAATGCACCTAAAAAGACTATTCATGTGTGGATGCTGAAGTCTAGCCTACAGAATAATACAAATCACTCCAAATGCTGGGTTTATTTGTCCTCGACTGAAGTTTGTCTTCACATCCTCATGAGATAGGAGGTGAGGAGCTGGTAAAAAAACAAGCTACAAAACAAACAAGGAGCAACTGGTCTGCTAAGAAATGCCTTTTCCTTAGACTGAAAAAAAAGTTGGTGGCATACCTCCTAATATCAAGATATAACACGTGCTTCTGAGAACTTGTTCACCTTGATTTCTCTAAGCAAAAGGAATATAACAGGATGTATGGCAGCAGTCAAAGAGGTACACTCAACAACTATTTCGATGAAGCAAAAGCAAGTACAACCTACACCTACTCTACTGGGTACAAAAATAAACAAATGAAACAACAGTCCTACAACAGTCTCCTGCTGTTTCTGAAATTGAAAGATGCAATAAATGTTCCCAATTTGAAGTTCTTCGGTTAAATGATTGCTTTAATTTCCCAATTGTTTCTCTTGGGGTTTGGTACTACTGTTCCATGAATCTGAATTTCACTGTGCAGAAAGCCAGTGGGGAGGGAACATGCGACAAGAGTAGAGATGGAGCTGAGGCTGGTACCATTCTTCTGTTCCTTTTTCTCAAAACCTCCTCCAGTTTCAGTATGCCACAGATACACAAAGCATCCATGAACTGAACTGGAACTGATCCTCTCCCATGGTTGCTGCTGGGTGGTACACACCAACGCTGCTGGGGACAGGGCAAGACACAATTGAAATATAAAAATGGAAGTTGTGGAAAAGAAAAACTCAAAATACTCAGTATGGAGCAAAAGACAATCTCCGAACTGTGATTTTTCCAACTCTGACCTGAGCTCTGAGGGCTCCTTAAGGTGAAACTGCTGGTTCTGAAACGCAGGCTGAACTTTCACCATGAATTTAAGACTTTTGCATTGACCTGTAAATACAACAGTTGTGATCATTCAGGAGCTTCCTGAAGGTTGACTTCTCTCATGGCAAGAAGCAGCAGTGCCACACCTTTGGCATTTCGATGACCAAGAGCACACGGTTGGGTTTCCTTTTACACCATGAAAGGTGTAAGGCCTTAACACCAGAACATCCGACCTTAAAACAGCTCTCCACATGGTAATAAACAGTGGATAAATAGGACCGCTTGTAACTGGTAACTTTCATGAGATACATAAACAAGATTTCTTAGGTTTGATACTAAACAAACATGCCTCATCAAAGAAGTCCCCTAAACCAGGCAATACTAAGAAAAGGGCATGAAATAGGGATAAACTTCAGTAGTATCATCTTGCAGTCATGAAAAACACAACATTGTCCTTTTTGCTCTGATTTTATCATCTTTCTTCGAGATTCCAGTGGACCTCAATCCAGTGCTCAGCAAGTGCAATTTTCAGGGATACATAAAAGCGCAGTGTATAAGGGACCGTATTTGGCAAATTGTGGCTCAGGTTTCTGTGTTCAAAAGGGAAGATGTGCATCAGACAGAAGGAGCTTTTGGCCCCTTTCCTTTTCCCACTCCTGAGCACCTTTCTCACAACCCAAGGTGGTGGCAGGACTGCGACAGGATGAAATGCCTTTTCTGCACCCCCTGTGCCTTTTTCAAATAACAGTTTTCTACTGAGGCTTCTTCTCTCTTTCATACTGCTTGAAAGTCAGCAGAGTCCTGTGGTGAACGGAGCCTCCTCTGTCCTCCCCTATATTATCATAACATTTGCTCAACTCTTCCTTTACTGGAACCTTCTAATCTGACATGACTAAAAAATTCTCAGGCAGGAGCCAAGTCCTGCTGTCATCTTCAAGTTTCATTCCCAGCCCACTCTCAAAACCAATAGTTTTAAGTAAGCCTGAGCATGTTCAGGGACTCTTGAATACTCACGGGACTGGCTGAATGGTAGAAGATATCTTGTGTAGATGAAGATTTGTTGAGCTTCAAAGATTTTCATACAGCCACCTCTAAGACTAAAGGATGTTGAAGAATATCAAGTAGATGATGAGACATCAACAGACTGTTAGCCAGGATGATTTGGACTAGATAAGTCCATTAAGGTTTGTAATGAAGACCTGATATACAGTTTTGATTCCTAAATGCACCACGCACTTTTAAGGGAGAAAGAGGAGGAAAGTGAATCTTAAAAAAGCATTATTTAGTTTAATGCATTATTGTTAAAGAAATTTCCTGTCTTAATTTGGTCTAAAAGTAGACACAAGACACTATAAACCACATTTTAACTCTCATTCCATCGTTACTGCAATGCAGCCTGACAACCACTTTGGAGAGCAATCAGGCTTCCTAAGTTGCAAACAGCCTGGAAGGCGACCACCTCTCAGTTACTTTTTCTCCACAGTGCTGAGGCAAGCATCTGTTTCTCTGTTTCTGTCTGAAAAATAGATCAAGTCGTAAAACGTTGAGACCAGCTGGTGCAGGGGCCACCGCTTTCCTGACCTCCGAGCCTGACTCTGTCCCTGCTGCCCCCCATCCCCAGGTCAATGGCAACTTCCTTGAGTGTGAGCACTTAGAACAGAGGTTCAAGAATGCTCAAGCTGTTGCCTGCAGCCCAACATCTTTTTATAAAGGGAACTTGTAGGAAAATACAGGAAGCTCAGAAGCACTAATTTTTGGATGCTTAGCCACTGAAAACTGGTTATCTATCCACATGCATACATAGCAAATATTGATGTGAAAATATAAGAGGAGAAAGACAAAGTAGCGGGTGAAAAGGATGAGTGGAAATCCTGATGCTCTTGGAGAAAGACCACATGTAAAGATGCTCAAAGGTTAAGAAAAGGCAAAAGGAAGGATGAGGGGATCAGAGAAGAAAACTCAGCCCTTCTACCACACATTCATTTGGTACCACAAGAGGCCACCAGAAGAGATCAACTGCAGAAGTGTTGTCAGTGGGGGAGAGCTTCATTTCCTTAAGTGCAAAGAAACAGGAAAAGAGAAATAAAAGCAGATTAATGGATAGGACAATCTTCTGACACTGGAATTTCAGAAGGATGAGAAATGGAGGAAGGAGAGGATGCTGAAATAGCTGGAAAGTTCAAAGAGATACCAGATGGACATGAAAAGGGTAAAAAGTCAAGACAAACCTCAAAGACTAGGAGAGAGAACTCAAGGAGTGGTACTTCAAGGATTAAGAGAGCACAGAGATGATACAGGTGGATGAGAGCAGTGCACTGGGACAGGCTAAGGAGCTTTAGCAAAAAGAGTTGCTCAGGAAGACATGAGAGGAACCAATATGGAAAAAAATAGGATTTTTCCCATGAGAGATGATGGTGATAACGAGAGACAGCAAATTAGTCCAGTGAAAGTTGACAGTGGTATTAGGCCACAGAACAAGCTGTCAATGAATTGCAGTAGAAAAACCAACACTTTTCTTGCTAGCTAAATAATAACTGATTCATAGATAATCAACATGAAATGTGGAGAATTAACTCAGTGATCAGTAATTAGAAACAAGATACCTAGGCAACAGAGTGGAATTAATTAATCAATTACCCTGACTAAAAATTAACAAGCAGTAAAATCAAGTAAAATTAAGTTAAATAAAAAATATACATATATATATACATACATAGCAAGTTGCATAAGTTGCATGGGATTAGTGCTGATTCTGTGGAGGAAGGAATCAAGCTGCCAATTGGAAATTGGAAGTATTAACATGAGAAAAAAGTTTGCATGCCTATGACCAGTCACATACATTTAATTTTGAGTATAAACTTTCGTAGGATTGAAATCTCTACCTGAGCAACCCCTGTCCCATGATATTTCCAGCCTGTTTTGAACATGAACACGTTGTTGTTACTCAGATTTCTTCATTTTAATAGAGTGTTTTGGACAGGAAAGGGGCTTTGTTTTTTAAATACAGAGATTGAAAGGTCTCCCTCAGCAATATGGCAGCATATCAACTTTGACACCTTTGTTTTGAGGAAATACATCAGAAAAAATATCACACTATGTCACTGCACCATAAAACAACTCTCCAATCACAAGCAACTTAAGGGGTTTTAATTGAATTTCATTGAAATGCAAGAAAAGTAGCTGCTCTTCTCTCCTTCTTTCCTGAATAGCTCTGATTTGTTTTTCTCTTTATAATGGAAGACTGTGTGTGTAACACTAATTTCTCCCTGTAACTCCAAAGACTGGTTCCACAACTATTAAAATGGCAATCAATTCCTTGTAAAAAATGAAATTAGAAACAAACAATGTAAATCAACATATTAATTTATTTTCTTAATTTGCTCCAAATTCTGTATGCTTATTCAGATAAATTTTTTGAATTGCCATGAGGATCCAAACTAATTTGCTAATCTATCATGGGAAATAAAAAAGCATATTAATTAAATATATTCACCCAGTCTTCGAGTAACCTGTGATAAAATGTATTTTCTTTTTGTGGCCTGAATCAAAGAGGACACTCTACCTTTCCATATGCAAATGCACTTTTTAAATTGTCACTAGAAACTGACTTTACTGGAAGCAAAATCATGAAAAGCATTTGGTTTAGCCAGTCTCTACAGAGTTTTACTGAAACAGGTACTTTGCCCAATTCAAACACCTGAATTCACCAGTTGCTTCCAGTTTGGCAACTTCTTTAGGGGTGTGTGTAGGTGACGACCAGTTCTGACTTAACACATAAACCTTACAGCACTAGATGAATTAAACACTATCACAGCTTATACTCTCTCTTATACCTCCATGGATTTTGGCTGTTACTAGAAAATACTCTCCTTTTCTCTCAATTTCTCTCACTAACTGCACAGAGGAAAAAAAAAATAGAAACCAAACCGCAGAGCTTTATCAGCCTGCATGCATACAAACTCAGACTCCACTCCCAGTCTGCCAACAAGCATTCTGGATTACAAGTAATTTTGGAAGTGAATTACACTGAAGTAACCAAGATGAAATGTTTGCTTGAAATATAATTACTAAAGCAGCAAGTGAACTTTAACTCTGAGTGTGCAATGAAATGGGAAAACCCAAAAGCTCTGCTATTTTAAACAGCAATAACAACTTTTCTCAGTGGAAATGGAAGTTGCCTGAGCCTCTCACCCTAACCTGGGTTGCAACTGCCTTCTTGACAACACAACTTGCCAATTACAAATAAAACCTATATTTTAATATAGAAATACAAAGTATCCTCCTCTAAATGCAGAATTCAATATTTATTACTGTTAAAGTAGACTTATTACTGTTAAAATATGCTCACGCAACTCCAGCCATGTAAATTTGAACTTTGCTATGAAGTTGTTAAAAAAAAAATTTTATCAGACCTTTCTACTGCTTACAACTTATTCCAGGCTTTTGCAAAACTAGTAATAAAACATGAAGCTGTAAGAAATAAAAAAAATAAACACATATGAATTCAGAACATGGTGAAAGTTTACATTACTAAAAGATGTAGCATGACAAGAATTAACCCTCCAACAGTAATATCTTCGTCAATCTCTCATGCAGTGACCAGGCATATAAATATTTGAATGACCACATCTATTTTGCACTTTAAAGCAGCTTTGAGTATATGTTACTATAAGTCATGAAAAGAAAACCAGATGAACAGTAGGAAATGTGACCCAGGTCAGATTTTTGGCACAAGATGCAGTAGTGACACAGCTGACTGTGCCCTGCGCAGGCAAGGACAGCACATCAATCCAGAGATTACTTCACTAGGGTTTTTTTGAACTCCAGACACAGAGAATCACATCTTTTGTGCCTTTCTCTGTGACGAATTTGGAAAATGACAATTTGCATTTACAAGTGGACAAGCACGGGATCGAGTCTTACTGTAATAGAGATGGGCTCACCCATCATTACAGTTAATAAACCCTACTCCTACACAGCCAAAGAAAAGCCTACTCCTACACAGCCTACACTTCACCCTGGTAAAAGAACAACATAAAACTATACGCTGGTAACAGCAATATTATCTACATTTCCCAGTCTCTTATGGTGGACAGAAATCAAAAGGGACAGGAGGAGGAGAGTACATCTGTTCCACTGATGCCCTGATTTAGGACATCAGCATTTTCCACTGCAGCAGTACCATAAGTATTCCTAGCAATAAGCTATTTTTTGCACTTGTCTTCTCTCTGAATTACTGACAGTTATTTTCATTTTATATTAATTCCGAGATACTTAGAGTTTCATTTTTTCAGCACAAGCATAACATTGAATGGACAACAGGCATCTGAGAGACACAGATCTCAAGCAAGAGATCCCTTCTTGCCTGTTTTCCATGACTTTCTGAACCAAAGACAGACTTGGTTGATCCCAAGAAGCCTGTGGCTGGGCAGGAAGCTGAGTTTCAGCCCTTTCCAACATATAGCTGGCTTCTGGGGAGGGTGGGGGTGTGCTGCCCTCTTTTTGGGGATACACAAACATGCAGTGAGCTGTGCTGAGGTCAGGTGACTTCCTGACACCCCAGCTGTGCACTGGGACTCAACTGCGCAAAATTCAATGGTGAACTCTGAAGCAGCCTGTCTGTGCTATGACCCCTGAGCATATGGCAGCATGACAGCAGCTAATATTTCACTAATGATGCTAAGCATCTGTTACCAAAGCTGCTTGCTGCTGATGGAGAATCAAATGACTCAAAAAGGAGACTAAAGTGCTCTTTAGTGCATCTAGCAGGAGGCTTTGGGGAGGTGCTAACCCAACCCAGTGTGCTCTGACCCTTCACCTCCCATCTGGTGTGCAATACCAGAGACAATGAGCATTTACTCATTGCAAAACTGGGTATTCTTCTTGTCCACAATGCATCTCTGAGATCTGACTACAAGTAATTTTATGTAAAAGAAATAATTTTTCAGAAAATAATAGCTGACTTTTTCCCCATCCCTCAGAATAGAATTAGTTTTCCTGCCATGCTGGCAAGTTAGGTCTGAATATTTTTAGTATTTCCACTTGATAGACAGCATCAAAGGAGTGACTTGAGCTGACTTTCTGTGGTGTGAAGAAAACCTGTAAATCCCACCTGGAGTTCTTGCTCGGCATGTTTTACAGGACCAGGTTTTTGCCTTCACCTTTCCAAACCCCTCATCAGTAAGGGAGGCAAAGCAACCAAAGAGAGGGCATCACAGAATTAAACTATGTCAGTCCCAATTCCCCATGCTATATCATGCTTAGGCTATAGGCTACACCAGCAATTCAGGTTGCCTAAATAGTTTATTAGGCTGCTTAAAATTGTACCAGAGAGTATATGAACCTGGACTCTACTCCAGGGTCAGAAAGATCAGGTTAAATACACCTTGCCATACACTACAGCAATAGTGTTATGCACAGTCCAAAAGTATATATAACTGTATTTTTTTTTATATTTTATTTTAAATTCTTGGAGAAATATATATTTTCTCATCCAAGTACACATTTTAGAGGCCAATTTCCCTATCATACTTAATTTCAATACATTTTGATCATGAGAATTTTTTTATAGAAGTCCACATAGAATCACAGAATAGTTAGGGTTGGAAAGAACCTTAAGATCATCTAGTTCCAACCCCCACATCTTGATTTCATTCCAGATGCCAACTGTCGACTGGCATGGCACTGGTGCTACCTTCACTCCACAACACAGGCAAGGATCTGCCAGGAACCAACAGGTTCCAGAGCCCATCCCAGCCCAACCCTTCCTTCAAGGCAAAGATGGATCTATTATGTGGATGCACCAAAAAAGGCACTGAAGACAGATCTGTTTCGGGAATGCTCTAGGAAGAGGTTAAGTTACACAACTTTCAGTGACTTCTTTGTAACAATGTTTGGATGTGATGAGTTTCATCCCTGTTCTACTACCACAGAATCTGAAGCCATATACCCAAAAACTTGTGTATGACCTCCAAACATGTTCTTATTTCCATAATCCCTGAAGACTTCAAATGAGAGGAAGCAGCTCCAAGCTGTGCTCAACTCCCTGGAAGCTCTGAAGATTAAGAGCGTATTTTTGAATTTCATATAGGGTCACCAGGAATCATCTGAAGCATCTAATCCTCAGAAACACATTAAGCCCAAACCAAAACCGTGTTTGTCTAAACTGACAGCCCATACATAGCCAGATCAAAAAGCTTCTCCTCTAGAAAGAGATCCAATTTCCACCAAAAAACAGCATGGAAGGAGGACTTAGCCATTACCAAGCAGTCTGCCCTAGTGGCTGATAAACTTACTGTATCAGCAGGTAGCCCTACAATTGCGCACTATGGTCTCATGCCCTCTCATGAGTCCAATCTGGCAGACAGGATCTGATCCTTATGGTGGTAAGAAATTCTACTTTGGGAAGCTTCACAGCAAATTCCTATTAACACAGACAGAAAGCCACAAGGTATTAAAAATGTAAATAGGAAAACTTATCTCAAATGGTGTTTTGCTGCATTCTGCGCAGTATGGAAATAAGGCCATTTCAATTTTACCACATCAGTAACTCCATTTCTAATGTCTTCTTCCCTTCCTCCAGTGGCTTGGTCTTATGGTTATCTATTAAAATATCCAATGCCTAATAATTCATGGATTAAGGGTGAAATGGCTTTCTGCTATTATAAAGACATTTTTCAATTACTATTATTACAAATCAGAGATACTACAAATACTGCACCAATAGTGGGAAACAAGTTAGTTTAAATATACTCAAGACTTTAATTGAATGTTTAATAATATACAGGCACAAATATTAAACTTACTCAGGTGAGTGTGAGCAAGTCCATTTCCCAAGGAAAATGAACTCCCTGAAAAAAGAAACACCTGCCAGCTGAGGTGTATTTTGAGAAGCTATCAAGGTCGGGGAAGGGAGGAGGATCTCCCCATTTTAATGCTTGATCTTTTGCCTAGCTCAAAGCTGGCATTTAATGAGCGGCTCCACTGTTAGAGGGTCTTCTTCAGTTGGTGTAGGAAGACTCAAAGCGCAGAGCAGAGGGCCAGCATTCAAAGCTCGGTGGCCATTCCTTGGGTGACCACAGGCGTCTCCACAACCACATTTGCTGTTCTTTTCACTTTTCCTAATTAATCCCTGGCATGACTTGCTTATGAGGCTGCAGCCTGCAAGCCAGCCTTATTTAAAATGCCAGTAGGTGTCACTGTGAGCAATGGTATAGGAGAAACCAAATGAATAAAGTTTGAATCAAAGGGAAAACACCCATCAAGTTAATTAATTTTTTTAAAAAATATAATTGGCAATTATATTTTTCTGATTGCAAAGATAAAAGTGCACTGTCTGTGCCTCACAGATAAAAGGAGCTTTTTTAGAAACAATTCACTTTTTCTGCCCCAGACCATGTGTGGAATATTATCAAGCAAGCACAAGGTTGGTTTCTTTGGTTCAGTGCCACCAAAATTAGCTGATGTATGTATGTATTTAACTAGTGATATGTGGGTTAAAATTAGGTATTTTTGGAAACTGCTATTAAAATAAACTCACAGAAGGAGATGCTTAGCAGACCACAGACATGCAAGTTCCCACTCCAGGGTTTCTCACAAAGACAGCACAGCAAAGCCCTCAACCTCCTTCTCCCCCATGCCTGTGCAACACCATGGCACTGACCAAATGCCTCATCAACAGGGAGATCTATCCCATAAATCACTAGGTGTCTGAAAGAGCTCAGGCTGTCAGAAAAGCTTTTTAATTCTAATATCAGGCCCCAGAGATGCTCCATGCAAACCTGGCAGCTAGTCCTGAGCTTAGGTGGCTGTTGCAGGAGGAACCGAGACTGTTGCAGATGTTCATGTGGGTTTTTTTCATAGATATACTTCTTACTTCTTTAACATTATACAGATTTGTTTTCTCTTAAAATCAGTAGTCAAAGCATTATTAATATTATTTAAAAAAGGATCATTTGCCATACAAATCTGTACCCTGCCCATAACGTTGGAGCAAGATGGTGCCATACCTTGCTGCTGATGCTCACGTCACTAGAAACAAATGGACTTTTAGAAGAATATTTCTATCTAATATCTGATTGAGATTTTCTAGTTCAATTTTAAACTTCTTCAGGTGGAACAAGAAATCTCTCTGAAGTGGTTTTGGCCCTGAGGAATTGCCCATGTCCCAAGAACAGCAGCAGCCTTGGTTCAGGGCACTGCTGGGGGGAGGGGCTGGAGTTGAGACACACTGGCAGCAGAGGAAACCATCAGGCGGACAAATCTGAATTACATTTTAATTTGAAATGAATATACTGTATTTGCTTAACACAAGAAATGAAGGGCAAACACCAACCCATTGGCCCAGACCTGGCTGCAGGCAAAAGCAGGAAATAAAATCCATGGAAAAACAGAATCTATGTGTGCTTTGCCTGAATGTATGCTGCAAAGACTTTTAAAACTGGAAATAGTAAACTAATGGAAGCGGGAAAATTAAGCACATGGCTGGATCACAGAGGAGAGATTTACTTGGATCTCCTAAGTTGCATGCTGTGACATCCCTGTTGCCCCACGTGCTGTAAAAAATTCACATCCATCTTGTATATGTTTCTGAAAGAAGAATATGCAAACCTGCCACTAAAAATGATAAATTGTGCATTTACTTAGAACTTGTTTTCACATCTATGAAAACTTGGAAAACATCTAAGATTACCAAACAGAAAACAATTTCATGTTGTTTGGGGTTTTTTTGGTTTGGGTTTTTCTTTTTTCTTTTTTTTATAGCTGTGACAGACTGTCTGAAGAATCCACATACAGAGAGCATAAAGATTGTCCTGGGTTCAGCTGTAGCAGTTATTTTTCTCCTTCTTAGTAGCTGGTGCAATACTATGTTTTCGACTTTAGCCTGAGAACAGTGCTGATAACCCACCGGTGTTTTTAGTTCTTGCTAAGTAATGTTTACTCCAATCAAGGACTTTCTCAGTCTCATGCTCTGCCAGGGAGGAGGGGAAGCCAGGAGGAAGCAGAGACAGGACACCTGACCCAAACTAGCCAAAGGGGTATTCCATACCATAGCACATCATGCCCAGCATAGAAACTGGGGGGAAGTTACCTGGAAGGCACAGATCGCTGATCGGGTCAGGCTGGGTATCGGTTGGCAGGTGGTGAGCAATTGTATCCTCTCCCCTTGTTACTTCTCTTATCATTATTCTTATTGGTGGTAGCAGTAGTGGTTTTGTATTATACCTTAGTTACTGGACTGCTCTTATCTCAACCCGTCGGGTTTACATTCTTTCGATTCTCTTCCCCATCCCTCCAGGAGCAGGGGGAGGAAGAAGAGGGGGAGTGAGTGAGCAGCTGCATGGTTCTGAGTTACCGGCTGGGCTTAAACCACGACAAAGATATATAGAATCATGGAATGGTTTGAGTTGGAAGGGACTTTAAAGCTCACCTAGTTCCAAACCCCCTGCCACAAGCAGGGACACCTTCTAATAGAAGAATCTAGAATCTGGATTAGAATCCTTTCGGCCTAATTCCCAAATTCTTCTGAGGAGGCATCAGCAGGGCAGAGAATCGATATTCCAGATAGGCCAAAGATGGGTTTAATCCAACTTGCCAAAGAGCAAACATTTATGCACAAAAACCTGGCAAGTGTGGCAGTTTTATAAATTAGCATCTTATTGGTGACTTACCACAGAGAGCTTTAACATCTGCTCAACTCACTATTACTGAAAATAATAATAACGACAAAATACTGGAGCTCGAACCAGCATTTCAGTAATTTTTTCCTGTTCTGCTGAAAACCGCTGCATGACATTGCCTTTGCCGCATGCCCTGACGGTGACCACGTCACTGCTGGAGTGGCTTTTTCTACACACTGATCTGGCTGAGAGGTGTTTATTAATGAGAGGAATGCCTAATACAGGGGGACAGTGTAATAAGCTGGAAAAGATGATGCTACTTGAGAGGCAGCTGAAAAACAGGCAACTATAAAATCTTTCAGAGGATACATTAAAAAAATGATCATGATAGACATACCGCACTTGAAAATTCAGCCTCTAGCAATGGCTTTTGCATCTTCATTGCTGGGGTGCTGTTGAACAGACAGGATAGCTAATATTTAATGCTAATGAGCAGTCTATGGCTTCTCCAGGTGGCTCCACAACAGCATGGAAAGCTACTGTGCTGTGTTAGCAGCTGAGAAAATCTCTCTTTACACCCCAAACTCCTACCGTTCTGAGTGTCCTTTGGGATTCTTGTGGAGATTTACATTAATACATAAATCTTGTGGAGATTTACATTAATACACAAATCTATTGGAGATTTACATTAATACACAAATCTTTTGGAGATTTACATTAATACATATATATCCATGTGCTTCCATATCAGATGGTCATAGATGCTAGGTGAAGAATTACCAGTTGGGTGCTTTCACCTAGCTTCAGTGGATTTTACAATTTGAACTGGAAAAAAAACCCAACCCAGATCCTGTGTTTGTGGTTTAGGAAATAAGCACAGAGAAAAGGGCAGCAGTACTTCTGATAGTAAATTAGATAATAATAAACTCCTACTCTCTCCAGAGAAATCTGGCTCCCTGCGGAAAGCCTCCAGAAAAAGATCCCTCTGAAGTCACTGGGATTTTCAGTGTAAATGCAAGCTACTTCTTAAAGAGATTTAAAAATAAATTTCATAAAAATCAGTTAAAGAGAGAATATAATTCCATGACTACAAACCATATTTGACAGAAGCCCTCTACAAGCAGTAGGTTTGCATTAGTCATTGGCTGTATCCACTGCAAACACTGAACAAGTCCCACTGTGAAAAGACTGGAAGCTCTTGCCATGCTGAGCAGTTGAAATTTAGGGAAATGGCTTCACGTGGGTTCATTACAGGGGTTTTATGGGAGAAAAGCTAAGGTTTTAAAAGCCAAGAGTGGACTTAGCCAAGGCCTTGGTAGGAGACAGGGTTCATCAGGGACAAGGGAGTATTTCTTGCTGAACTGGAGGCACAGCAAACCCAACAGTGTCAATGCCCACAAGACCTTGTAGGTCCTTTGCAGCTCAGGGATGAGGTATGAAGCAGCAAGAGAGCCCAAGAATTATGAACAAGAATTTCAAAACTAACCTTTAACACATTTTGCCAAGGTTTACCACGGTAGAAATATTAAGCTATTTCTAAAGAAAATATTCCTATGATAAGCAGAACACAAGTGTAATTCATTTTAGAGATGCACATGAAGAAAGCAAAAAGATAATTACTTCCAGCACTGAAGGATCTCCCTAGTTGTACACAAAAATATTCACGTCCAGTCACATCTTTGTATAAAATGGTTTTAATCATTGTTTCATCATTGCCACTAAATAGTCTCTGCCCTTTACACTGAGCAGAGCTTTCATACATGTCAAGCTGCCTAAGCCAAGGGGAGAGGTGCTGTACCACAGCCTCTCCTCACTTCTGCCCAGTAACATCAGCCTAAGAGTAGATCAGCCTAAGCCCTCATCTGCCTCTGCCATGAGGCAGAGGATTCCCTTGCTTGATTAGTGGGTTTGTTTCCCACTGATGCCAATGGTTCAAAACAGAGTCTACCTACCACCAGCAAGGAGCCCAAGTAAACCAGAAAAGGAAAACTGGCATTCAGAGGAGATTCTCAACACAAATCCTGCTATTTTTAATCAAAGTGTTTTTTGGTTTTTTTTTTTTTTTGCTGGTTAAATCCAGCCTAGTCTTAGCATAGGTCTGCCGGGACCCAAGCTCAGCAACCCTTGCACAGGTGAGGACTTTTTTGGTGTGTCATGTCATTTGTTCATCCATGTCCCTGTTCTACCTCACCACCCCCACCCCCCCTGGACACATAATGTATAACTCATTCAAAGTCCCAGTTATATGGCTGCTGACCCTTTTCCCTCTGTTCATTATGATATCTACATTTTGGAAAGGACAGAGATACCGCCATCTCCTCATACATTCTTAAAAATCCCATCTTTTTTCTACAGCCTATATCCATGTTTTTAGAAAGTTTTCCCTATTTACAAACCCTCCTATGCTGTTTTTCTAAAGAAGTCTGGATGCTCTGTTGATATAGACAGCTCCAGTGTTCCCTGCACTACACACTCTTCTAGGAAAACAATACAATCGAGAAAAAGGAGCCAATCAGTCAAGGACTTGATTACACCTTGACCTTCCAGCACCTTTATTTTAAACCAGTGGCACTCTATTTTCCTCAACCATGGTCACATTAACCAGGTATTTACCCACATTTATTCTGGGTATTCATGAGTTTCCATTTGCTGTTTCCCCTCCACTCTGTTTTTCCATCCCTGTTATTCACACAAGACATTATTTGCTTGAGTTTTTTTTGCAGAGACCCAGCGCTGCCCAGCCCAAAAGCGGCTTTCAGCCCTGCTCACACTGAACAAAAGAAGTGTGGTGGGATGCACCTTGAGTGCCAGATCCTGAACAAGTAGAGACAAAACCCCACACCATAGTGCCCTGTATCAGCGTCGTCTCATTTAGTTTTTCTGGGTTTCATTTCAGCTAGGACAGAGTGGCCATGGAAACCATCAAAATAATCACATGAATTTTTAGTAGGATGGGAGAGTTAAATGGCTTACTCAGATTCATTGCAAATTTTGATTTTAACAGATGACTTGTCCTGTTGTCCTTTAACTTGTCTTCAAATTAAATAACAGCCTCAAATCCAAATAAAAAATTATGTTCTAGTTAGACTGAACTATTCACCTAATGAAATTTTGAGTTTGCTTACAAGCTACTTCATCAGGCAATGATTTTTTAATAATTTGTTACTCGTATGAAGAGCTCGCTAGGTTCTTGTTGGTCTTACTCTCAGTCCATAAGCTCTGCTTGTGCATTGAAGGTCTGTCCTGGGTTCAATTTAGCAATCTCAAGGGACACTCCAAATGTCTTCTTCAACCCACAAAGCTTTTCTCCATCTGCATCAACCCTAACGATAAGATTTGCAGATCTATTACCTGCTGCATGAAGAAACACCTCCTTCTACTACTGCAGAACAGAGCAATCAGGATGGTCTTTATAATATGCACATGGATGACAATGTTCCCGACAAGTATCTGCAGGGAGTATTGAACTCCTTTCCTCTTCTGATAACTCAAGCATGAGCTTGTTTGTAATTGCCTTTAAACGGTCAGTGCCCACAATAAAGAAAATCAAAAGAAAAACTTATATCAAAGTGAGAGCATTTATCCCAATGCAAGTGCTAGAGCAGCTGCTAAAGTAAGCATCACTGTACAGCCACATCATCATCTACACAGAAATAATCATGCTTCTCTCTTTTTCTCCCCAGCATTTCTTAAAATCAGTTTTAGGTTAATTCATCTGCACTTTGTACTCTGACAAAAACTGAAAGAGGCATAGATATTTTCCAGTTAGATCAAAACTCCTTGTTTCTTACAGTGGAAGAAATTGCTTTTAATTCTTTGAACAGGTGTGATCTGTGGTGGAAAATACAGCACATGTGCACTACACATACACACGTATTCCATAGGTTTAAAGGCCAGAAAAAGTTTGTCAGTGACATAAGAGGAAAACTCTGTTTTACTACATTGCTCTAGACATTGCAACTGAGTACTGTATTGTATTCCTGCACGTCATTATTTCCAACTGCATTTTATTTTATAATGCTTCTTTTTTTCCATTGCAGAACCAGAAAGCTTTTTTCACCTGCAAAAACAAAGCTATGTTTTCACAAATGTTGTTCGAAAAATTAAGGTAAGTAAAAATCAAGTTAAAATTTTGTCCATATATGTCCACGATTGAATCAATCATGACTGAATTTGTTTTGTTGTCCTCCACATGCAGCACTTCCATAACTTTATTTTCAATTGGTAAATATACCTCAACAGGGTGCTACCTTTAATCAAAAAAGATAAATGAAATAATAAAAATCATTTTTTCCCAACCGAAATGTTTCACTCTTTCCTGTTTGTTTCTAATTCCCTCTCAAATCTAGTTTGTGCCCCTAAATCAGATCAATACCTGCTGCCATCAGCTACAGTCCAGACAGAACCTACTGTTACTTGCAGGATGGACCAGCAAAGGATTGCACAGACCTCGTTTCCTTTACCTAAGAGTGATCCTTAGTCTTATTTAGGCAGAAAAAATCCAAACCAATTAAATATATTGAATGATAGTTATTCACTGTTGTCATGCAGTTCTGCATAAGAGGAGGATTGTATTCAGACTCTGTTAATTAAACAGAGGCATCCTAAGAATTTCTGATCCATGCTGATTTCACAGTGTGAAGCAAGAAGGATGGTTGGCATCTTTGCATAAAGGCTGCAAAAAAGAACAGGTCTGCCCAAGACAGCTTGTGAGGCTGATCTGTTCAATGAAACTTTCTTCAAGATCATCAGGACCTGTGATAGAAGGAGTACCACTAGCAACAGAGATGAATTTTGGTTTTCTTTTACCATTTACACCTTATTAAATTCATTCTTTAATTGGGAAAATAAAAAAAAAAAAAAAGAAAAAAAAGAAAACAGCAGCAAGCAACCCTCATTACATAAATTTACAATGGCATTAATGAAATGGCTGCAGACAGGCACTGTGATCTGTGCTTTCATCACTTTGAGATCACACTCCCAAGAAGTGCTCTGCATATCGACAGCAAGCTGCAAGAACAGAGTTTTCAGGCTTGGCATCTTCTGCCTGCGGTATTTAACACATTTCTCTTTGCTCGTACTGCTCAAATAGTTTGGCAGTGCCATTTCTCTATGACCATATATGCACTGGGATCAATGAGTTAGCCAAATCATAGCTGCCTGCGTTTGGAGGAAGCACATCATTGGTGCTTGGACCTCCACAATGCGTTAAATTAAATTTTTGAAGTATCAACGCTTCTAGCAAAATAATTTCCAAATGCATGCTGGGAGACATGGGGAATGGTAGCCTCAGGGCCCTAACACACTCCCAAATAAAACTGTACAGTTTCAGCAAGAAAAACCAAGAACTAGTTAATGAGGTGGTTTATAACAATATATATAATTTTTTATATATGTATTATGAAGGCATACTTGATTCAGGGCAATTAGTCTAATTTATAGTATATTTTAACATCTATTTTATGTTGCACATGTAATATTACACATTTGCAATGTAGCATAAAAAATATATACATATAGCAATAATATATATATGGCAAAAAACTATCTAGATCTCTGGATACAAAACATACAAGAATCAATTTGATGTAGTTGAGATCTGACATTAGCTACACAAAAAGAATCTCCAGTATTTTGACTGCCAAATGAAAATTATATTTGTTGCTTTCTGTCTTTCAAACTGCTCAGATTCATACATATAACATCTTACATGGATTAGTACACTAAATCCCAAACAGTCCCAGAAACATCAGGGACACAGGATTTAGAACATGCTAGAGTCAAAAATGCAAAAGAAACCTTAATTCAACCCCCTTCTGTGCATTTATAACTACAAAGCTCTCCCAGGCTCTCCAAATTTCTGCTTCTTTCCCCTACCTTGAAAGCTCTACATAACTCAACAGAGCCGAGACAAATATTAAGGCAGATAACAGGTCCATCCCTGACACACAGATAAAGCAAACTCCTTCTTTGAAACAGAATTAGTAGTTTGAGTTGGGGGGAGGGGAGGGGATAAATAGAAAAATCACCTGTAGGCCAGCAGCTGCAATGAATAATTTTACCTCCTAATTGCCAAGACAAAGCAAAGGTGCTTAGCAGTGGGCAAATACCTGTTCTACACCCACTTTGCTATGCTATAGGGAGACAAAGAACCTATACGTTTACCATGAGGAGTTACATCTTAAGAAATTATACCAGGGGCTGGATATTTGTGGGTTTTGTTTGTTTTTTCTCCTCTATGACCATAAATTCCCTTTTTTATTCTCTTACCTGGGGTGTAAGACTCACCATCCTCCTCTCTTCAGGATTTACTTTCATTTAAGTAATAGAGTTAATCCATAAAGATTAAAAATACTGGCAATGTTAGTACCTTCCAGATAATCATTGGGTGAGACACCAGACGCACATTGTTCATGCAATATTAACAGTACCATGACCCAAAAGGGCTTTTTACAATACCTCAGAGTCCTTATAGATACTGGTTTTGACATTCCCACAAGAAAAGAGACGTGAAAACTCTCAGAGACCTGAAGCTCAGGAAGAGTCTCTTGCCTTTCTGCCCAAATTTCCATCAGGGCAGCAATGCCCTGTAGAGGGGGAGAATCCCCTCCCTCGTCATGTTTGGTTTGGTGCAGCCCAGCATATGGTTGGCTTTCTGGGCTGCAGGTGCACACTGCCAGCTCATGTTGAGCTTCTCAGTCCCAAGTCCTTCCCCTCTGGGCTGCCGTCAATCCAGTCTCCACCCAGCCTAGCTGTGCTAGGGATTGCCCCAGTCCAGGTGCAGGACCTTGCACTTGGCCTTGTTGAACTTCATGAGGTTTGCACAGGTCCACCTCTGAAGCCTGTGAAGTTCTCTCTGGATAGTAAGCAACTGCAAATATTCGAGAGGACTGTCCTACAAACAGACATAAACCTCATCTCCTTAAGATACTGAGCTACCAAAACACAAGTAAACCAAAAAAAAGTCTTGAGCTGCAGAAACATATTACTTGTTGACTCACACTTACGCTTGGCAAGCACAAGGATAAACAACACAATAAAATCAGGGGCCAAGAAGTGCTTTTCCAGCAGAGATAGCTGGAAAAGCATCCAAACTAAATCAACCTCTGTGCTGGAAGGGATGCTCAGCTTCCCAGTGTGGTGAAAATCACTGCAGCATACGCAAGTTTCAGAGATGTTAATAAAGTAACCTATACATTGCATTGATACCTGTTAATAAGTAATCTAGAGAAATATTACTATATTTAAAAAAATGCCATGAAAGAAAAAAGAAGGGTCAGGTTTTGGCATTGGGAAAAGCTGTGCCAGGGTCTAGCAGTGACTCCCAAATCCTGGGACTATAGGTGCAACCTAAAGCTGCTTTGAGATGTCAACTGCAACGATCTACAGATGGAGAAACCTCCATTCTCAAAACAAGCCCCTGGAAATGGGGTAAATGATGGCCCTAGAAAGCTAATACCTTAGAGATTTCTAGGCAAAAACACAGCATATTGGTGGCTTGGGATTGAACGTACTAAAACTGAACCCAACAGAGTTGTTTCTCTTCTTATGTATATAAATTATGAGCAATTTCATTGATGGGATACTACAAGCTACTGCAAGAGAAAATGAAATTCCCCTGGTTTGGTGGGTTTTTTTTAATTCTTGAGTCATCCAAGGAATTTCTTGTAGTATTTCCATCAATACTAAAAATGAATTTATCTTATCAAACACTGACCTTTTTTCCTGCCCACTGTTTTTATAATGCCATTTCCAAGTTGACTTGGGCAACAGGCAATTAAACCAGCTTTTTTTTCTTGCTTCTGGATTTTAGTTAACAGTTTTTGGAAATTATTTAAAGAATGTAGGACAGAAGTGCTGCATTATTCACAGCACTGTATCAAAAGAAAAACTGCACAAAATCTTGACATTAAGAAAGAGATTCCCCCCCTCTGCCTCAAACTATGCCAAATCAGTCACTTCTATCCAGTCTTTGTTACAGCAACAGAGAGAATAAAATAGCTATTGCTGCTTAGTTTCAATAGGTTAGATACTATTAAATACAAAATGCTTAATAATATCATAGCAGAATGATTTTTTTAGTTTATGTAAAATGTGGCACATTAATTCAGAGACAAATCCAGAGGCTATAGTAAGAGTGATTCCAAATAGGAAATTGGGAGCCATATCTCAGCACAGACTGGGACAACCAGTCTCTCTTTGTCATATCATCCACCCTAAGGCACAGAGTTATCTCCACAGACATCTCTACTGATTTTGTGCCTCATACCTTCATTAATGTTTATTTTTTCCCCCCCCCTGCCGTGAAACTTTAAGTGTCCCTGGAAAAGTTTTATTGACTTTATTCTTTTCTTTAACTCTCGATAAGGAGCTTAATGCTCGTTATGCGATCCAAGCAAATTAAACTGTTTCTGGTTAGGCATGCGGTTTTGAGATAGGCAAATTTAATTCATAGCATATCAATTTAATATGCCTTTTCTCTCTAAATCTGAGCACTTCTCCAGCAGTAAAGGAAATAAAGCTTATCTATGAATATGCAATTATTCTGTATGACAAACAGCTGATTTGTTCAAGTTACAAAATTTATCTGTATACTAAATAAAAAGGCAAAGAAGTAACAATGTCCTATCAATGCTCTGAAAAAGGAAATCAACTTAAATGGCAGCAGTGTCATTTCTTAAAATCAATGGCAGAGGTAGTACACATTAGCATTTTTCTTGATGGCAAGGCATGTATAAGAAAAAACAACAAGGAATAAAATAAAATACTGTCATACACAGAGATTTCCTAAAGTTAAATCTTTAGGGCTACATTAAATCCTAAAGGGCTACATTTTGAAATGGTTTATTAACAGTTTCTGTAATATTTAATCACATGCAATTCTGCAGGCCCAGAACAGGGTGCTATGTGAATAAACTATGTGGACAAAGCGCTTGCAATGCAATTCAAATATGTTACATTAATTTTACACATTCACTTTCAGAGCAAGGTTAAGTTTTTTGGTTTTGAGGGACTGGAGTTTTTTTGGGGGGTAGGATGCAGGGTTTGGGGGATGTATTTTGGTTGGGATTTTTTGTTGTTTTGTGTTCTTGGTTTGGTGGTTGTCTGGGTTTTTTTGGTCTTTGTGGTTTGGTTTTTTTTTAATAAAGAGTCATTAAAAGCCTGACACTAATGAGATTCTAGTTATACCCAGGTAGGCAAAGCACAACTATGTCCGGATGATCAAATATCTCAACACATGCTACATCGCCCCTCTCTGCTGTAACACTTAGCAGCTTTTCTATGACACTTCCTTTAAGGCATGATATTGCCCTCTAACATAAGTGTCCCATGGAATTTGAAAGGAGGCAGTGTTTTCACATCCCCCCTTCTTCACCACCGAACTAGGGTCTAGAGAACGTGGTTTCCCTTCTGCACATCACATGAAAATATTGTTTCACTCCCCAGTTGGATAGAAATCCAATTAAAAATACATAAGCCCTGCTCAAAACTGGATTCATTTTTCACACAGCTCATCATCTCAATGTGCTTAAACATTCAACCATAACTGGAAGCAAATTTGTGAAGCTGTCCATTTGGAAAAAAGAGCCTGGATATTGCCACCAGAAGGCTTGCAGACTCTGAGCTCATTAGCTCTCAAAATTAAAAGCACTTACCTCTTCAAGGACATCTGCAAGCTTACTAAGTATCTCCTCAGGAAGGCTCTGGAATGTAGGAACACTGCAACACAAGAGAAACCTCGATTAATGGATCCCTCTATATAGGTCATAAATCTAGCTGCATTTAATACATCTATCTTCCAGAGATATTTCGCCCTCATTGGCGTTCACCAGAAACATGGCATATATAATGGAAATAAGATCATCTTCTAGCAGCCAAGATATATTTTGTTATGATGGAGGACCACTTCCAGTAAACATCTAGAGAACCACTCACAAAGCTAGTAATCAACTAAGAATCAATTAAGGATTCACTGGAATTAATCTGTGCTACAAACCTGCTCAGTCACATGTGTGACTCTGCAAATCTTTTCCTGGTCTGCTTCCATCCCACTGGATAAAAATTACAAACAAAAAGAAAGGGGGCAGGTAGCAGAAAAGATCAGCTCTAACCAGCCACAGATAAAAGACTGACAGAAACCACACACTGGCATAAAAATACAGAGCACAAAGCTGCAGCTGCGAAGTCTAGGGAGGCAGCATGGACACAACCCAGCCCAAGACTGAACCACTGTAAAATTATTGAAGAACTTCTCCAGGAGTTTTACATCCAAGTTTGTTTCATTTCTTTTGCCAAAAAGGCAACTTTTCCACTTGTTAGGTGGCATTTCCCTTGGCAAAAATTTCCCAGGCCAGGCTGAACCCGCTTGTCAAGATGAGAGGGTGATGCAGCAGTAAAAAGCCCATCAGCCCCCAAGTCCACAGGACTGAGATTTAAATCATTCAGGATGATGGATACGAAGTTGGGTCTCCAAACCTCTTGCAAGTACCCTGATCTTGAAGCTGTATCTCTATTACCTTATAGCCTGCACAGCAAGATTGTGGAGTCTCCCTCCTTGGAGATACTCAAAAGCCATCTGGACATGGTCGTGGGTAACCAACTCTAGATGGCCCTGTTTGAATAGTGGGTTTGGACCACATGACCTCCAGAGGTCCCTCCGAACTCCAACCAGTCTGTGATTCTGCAATACCTTCATTTCTCATTCTTTATTTTCCATAAAAACTCAATGCTGATCAATATTCTCAAGTGATGCTAAATGAAACACATAGACACAACATACACTCCACAGGCAGAAAAGCAGCACTATACCTGCTTTAATTAAAAATGCTTGTCATCGGTAGACTAATTAGCAATGCATCTACATGAAATATTAGCCTGAGCTAATACAGCTCTACCAAGGCTATTTCCAAGAACAGCTCACTCAAGTGTTGCTTTATCACCCTCTATTACATGGTGCAAACACAGTCCTATGCTCCTAATATTAAATTGAGATCCCCAACGTATTGCTCTGATTTCAGGAACACTGATGATCAGGTACAAAGCAAGGAAGGAGATGTTGGGAGGAGTCTCCTGCTGAGAGGCATGTATAACCCACAATAAATAATATTTTTGCTTTCACATAAGGTGTCACTTTTTACTTTGGACTACGTAACTGCATAAAAGTTATTCTCTAGATTTTGGAAAGCTAAAAATCCCAAACTGAACCCATGCACTTTTCGCAATCCTGAACTCTGGAGAGCAAGTGCTGACGTGTGCCTTTGCAGTAATGACCCTACCTCTTTCAGGACTCCCAAACACCTTCCGGGTGCACAATTTGGTGGCTGCTTCTGCACCCAGGCAAAACCCACCCACAAAAGGGAAGGGAGGTCTGAAGACCGCACAGTGAGCTTGATCACAAATCCCTGGGGTTTTTCTCTGGAGACATGCATGAAGTGCCTGGTAAACTTAGTTTGTGCGCACAAATAAAGCAGAATTTGCTTTTATTAACTTAAACATGTACCATGCTGCAGTGGAATTAGAAAGCTGGGAAGCCTTCATTCTCTATTTAAAAATGCAACAAAACTTTAGCTGAGTGTATTAAATCATGACAAAACCAAACTGGACAACTAAGTGCAGAAAAATATGATTGTTCATGCTCTCAACATCTTTTGTTTTTTCCTTAGGAAACACTCTTTCACTGGAAACATATGGGTTCACAATGTAACAAGACCAAACAGAAGCAACTAAAAAGGAATTATATTATGCCTGTGCCTAAGTATAAAATGAAAGTTCATTACACCAACTCTAGCATTCCCAAATAAGGAATAAACTTATGGGAGAAGATAATACTCCCAGATATCTGGTCAAATTTTACTGTGGTTGCACACAAGAAAATGCATCACAGAATATTTTTTTACAGATAATTATATCTGTGCAATCCAAGGGAGGGTAGTGGAAGACATCTATTATAGACCAAACATATGAGAAACAGAGAAATAGCATATGAGCCCTGAACAAATTCCAGATCTTATTTTTGATAACTTAGGATACTAAGTAAAGAGAGAAAATTTCCTAACAGAAACGCTTACAACTTTAACACAGCAATAGAGCAGGTAATAGGAAAATCAAGTTGTTGCCAAAACAAACTCCATCGTGTCATATCTGAGAAATACACAATATCACAGATTTGTGATAGTTCATGATGGTCCAGTATCCTCCTTAACAGCTAGAAGTGACAAAACAATCAAATTATATTTGAGTCTCAAAAGAGGACTGCCCATCAGTTTAATACCAAAAAAACCCCTTTACTGAACAAATACCTTTACAAAATAGTGGAGAGAAAGTATTTATTGACCTGTTAAAAGATGTTACGAATTCAGGAAAACAGAGCTAATGATAACACCGATAGAAGAACCAGATCTGAAAAGATGTTCAAGTGTACAAGACAATATTGAATATCTGGTTTGATTGTCCAGGTCAATAAAAATATACCACCAATCTCTCTATGACAACATTAAACAGACTCAGAAAATAGATTCCTGCTTTCTTCTAAAATCTGCCTGCATTATTTAAAGATTTGCATACAAAACTCAATGTTTTGGAGATTATTTCCATGTGGGTACTTGCATTCAAAGGAAAATGAAGCCTCAGCTCTAAAAGAACAGAGGAAAACAGCTGAGCTGCAAATTGCTGCAAGTGGGAAAACACATGCTAAGAAGAGAAACAGGAGCACAAGACTCAAAGGAAATCTTTGAATGTTGCAGCACAGCAAGAGGTTAGAAAAAATGTACTCTGTTCTCTACGATTTTGTGAAAAGTCTGAAAATATACAGAAGAGAACATTCAGCACTTGAGTTCAGATGTATTCATTATTTATGATAGAAGAAATCACAGCAAATGGAGCTCCAAGTTGTCTTCACAACGGACATTCTACTCATCTGCAGCCCTCCTTGCTCCTCAAAGTTATTTATGGTGATGCAGGTATTAAAAAATATTTCTACCAAAATATTTATGCCTATTTTTCAGGACTCCTTTGCAAAAGTGCAGTCCAAGATCCACATGAAGATCAAGACCACCCTACAAAGGTAGAACATAACAAGGCAAACCAGATCTCTAACTTCAGGAAATTGAGTTTTAACAGCAAATGCCAACATGGTATTTTTTTAAAACATATATCCACAAACATCACAATGCTTTACTACAGAAGATGTGCGAGTGGCATTGCAGGCAACAGGATGAGGAGCAACCTCTGATCTTCTCCAGTCTCCCTCTCCCTTGAGAGACTCCCAAGTCTCATTAGACTCTGAGCACAAAAAGGAGAAGTAGCTGCACTGGTGAAGAAGCCGTTCATGCTGGCAAGGAAAGGTGACTTTTTGCTGGCTATTTTCTACATTATTCAGCTACGTAGTATTTCATAGCGGGTGACTGTCCAAATACCTAGTGAGGGCACCGTGGGGAATTGCTCACTGTCTACAGGAATGGCAGAGAAGCTATTCTGGTTGGCTCTGAAAGTGACACATTTTCACAGAGAACTCAACATGCTGAACAGAGGCTGCCAAAAGAGGGGAAAACAGCTGCACCAAAATGTCCATGTTGAATCTCCATCCCAATACAAAAGCAAAGACATGCCCAACCTGAAGGCAGTGGAAGGAGGAGTGAACGGCCAGGTTTCCATCCCTAGTGATCTGCAGTCACTGAATTGCTCTCAACTTTCTGGCAGAAGCAATGTCCAACTCTTTTATTCATCCATTTGAATGATCCCATGGGATTGCTATTGTACTAAAACAGCAGGGGCTTCCAAATAATCCTGGCTGTACCCAAGGGGTTGATTTTACCTAAAAAGTACTTAGTGGCAGAGATGCCAGCACTCTGACAGGACGTTTATCTTCTAACACACAAGAAAACTGTTCAGGGTCCTTGTTGGGTTTTTCAGACCAACACAAAAGCAGCTATTCACTTTCTAAATGCATTTCAAGATATGTTCCCCAAACCTTTGAAGGGTGTTCATTGAAAGTGTTCATCCAGCATTTCTTGTGGCTTAACTCCAAAATAAACCATTTGTCTTTTATTATTGGATGTCACTGTTCTCTGCTTTGATGGGTATGCACAGTTTGAAAATCAAGACAGATAAGTAAAAGGAAATGCAGTCTGTCTGCATTCCCTGAAACTTTTTGTTTTGCATCCAACTGGAGTGAAAGTTGAAAAATGCTAATGTCCTTGCTTTACCACATTTGGGATATCCCTACAGCACTGTCTCTCTGTTCCAAAAGAACTGAGGCTAAATCTTACCTAGCAGAATCTGATGCTTCATTTAGGATACTCACAAAAAACGATGTTTTGAACAACTCAAGCTGGCAATGCTATCTACAGGCAGCCCCCCACTGGCCATCAAGTTGTGTCAGGTAGCAACTGCTGCTTCTGTCAGGATCATGGCCTTAAAAAAAAGAGAACTAAGAAATGTGTTTGCAGCCTTATTGATGAAAGTTTACAAAAATTTACTGTGCAATCTTTCACGCTGTCTTCTCTTTGCCTTCTTCAACTGGGAGATGTTGCATGAGAGAATCCCACATAGTCCCACCTTTCCCGTGTTGACATCTGTCCTGAGCTTTGATTGGTATCCATTAAAGTCGGATCTTTTAGAAGATAGTTTCAGAAGGAAAAAATAAAAAATCTCTGTTGCTCCTACACCATATTTAATTCTTAAGGGACAGATCCTGTCCCTGTCTGTATGTATCTTAAAACAGCCATATAGAGTGAAAAAATTGCTGATTATGGAATAAACCCTAACCAAAGCCAGGAAAGTAGAGAGCAGAAGCACAAAGTAAGACCTGTCTCTGTGTTTTGCACCATCACATACCGGGGATTTCATTCCAGTACTTTAAAAATGCATTTACATCCTACTAAACAAATTGCATGCTGAGTTTCAGATCATCAGCAAAAACAGCTCCCAGGGTGCTCAGAGACTGGGGATTATCCAGTATCAGAAGTGCCCAGCAATGCCAGAGCACCGAGATCATCCAGTGACTGGACCATATATTACCTTGCTGGGAAGAAAATGCAAATTTTTTGAAGAGGTGGTAGGACAGAAAGTACCTTTTGAAAGGTAAGAACAACCAAGAACTTGCCTGAGGCCAGCACAGCTGCTGAATGTCTCCGTACAAGAGACAGCGTGCAAAAGAGGCAAGTGTGAGGACCGGGTTATATATCCATTTTGTGTTGCAAACTATTGCATCAAAATACAGTTCTTCTTTACTGTCAGATCAATAGGTATTATTTGGAAGATAAACTGTTGGGTTTTTTGTTTTTTTGGTTTTTGTTTTTTTTTGTTTGTTTGTTTGTTTTTTGTTTTGGGTTTTTTTTTTTTTTTTCCATATGTACTTCCCACCACAATAGAAGTGGTGGCAGAAAATATGCATTTAGTTCTCTAGATACTCAAGCCTTACCCTATTAAAAATGTCATTGGTAAGTCAAAACTAGTTTTCCTGAAGCAATTTCCTGAATGTTTTGCTTAGCTTAAAGAAAAATAGAGAAAGGGAGAAAGGAAGATGGAGAGCAACAGTCACTCATGCTTGCATTAATTACACTTAATGTCTGTTCTTGAAAGCAGCTTATACAATGCAACTCTGAGGAAGAGAATAGATTTGCTCTGCAGGTGCTGCAGATGACTTGTCTTCTGTGCTAAAGCTATAAAAGCATTACAATCATTTTCAATTGTTAATCTCAGAGAGGGTGAAAATGTTATAGCTACAGTTTTAAAGCTCTGCTACATGTAACACAGACCTTATTCTGGTAAATAAACTCCTGAAATTGGTTTGCAGTGAATTTTTTTTTTTTGTCCCAGACATCTGGCTATATACGAAGAGCTGCTATACCTATGAAAATGGGGGTGATGCAGAAAACAGATCATAGAATCATAGAATATCTCAAGTTGAATGGGACCCATAAGGATCATTGAGTCCAACTCCAAATGAGTTAATTATTTTCCTTACAAACAAAAGACTAAAGTAAATCAAGCATGAAGAGTTGCATTCTTTTTCCTCTCATGATGAAAAGATAATAACAATCCTAATGGATTAACTGGCCTGCTGACATCATGAGGCCAATACTCTGATTTCCCTGTGGGGAACGTAGATGTGGTATGCAAACTGTTTGCAAAAGGATGTGGTTGCACACCCTATTTTGGTCCAGGCTCTGTTTATGTTCAATAGGCTGCTTGGGTACTGTGGAGTATTATTTTCCCTTGCTTCTGTTAGTCCCTGTCTTTCCCTGACCGGGATTCATTATGATAGATAGCCCTCCTCATTTTGCAGTCACTGAGGAGATTGTACAATTTTTAAAAAAACTAAATTGTTGCTGTCATGAGGAGTGGGAGGGAGAGAAATTACCTGGTATGTAAACCCCTTCACCCATTTTACATGCATTCTTTCAAGATTATTCATCTTGAAAAGGACAATTGATCCCAAACAGCTACAAATGCTCAAATAGCACAAACTGCTTCGGAAACATCACTAAACCTTCAGCAGGCACAGTTTTGATTATTCATCTCGAGACAGAGGATTCACATTGCCCAGCTTTACTCCCTTTGTGCCAGTCTGTGGAGAAAACATACACCTGCTATTAACATTTGAGTATGTTATGGAATTTTTTTCTGCTGTAGCATTTGGTATTTCTTCATATTTGCAAATCAAATTATACCCAAGTCCTAAAGGAAAGATTCTGTACCTTTCAACTCACTCATCTTCTCCAACAATATTATATAGGTTATTAAAATAATAGCTATTGCTAGAGGTCTCACATCCCTGTACCCTGTGTGTTTTGTTTCTATGATCCTGCATTCGCAACACAGCCAAAATTAAATTGCCTGTGACTTGCAATATAATTATTACCTCTGCAAAACAGTTTACCATCAAGGAGTTTCTCTCCAACATTTTTTTCCCCATTCTCTGGGAGATCTCATGGGAAACTATCCCTCAGCCTTCAGCATCTGTGGACAATCCCAGAATGGGTGCATCAAGCCCAATTTTTGCTTCTGCATCCTGACTGAAACTACAAACGCATCACTGTGGCACGAGAATAAAGTCAAGCAAAAACCATTATTTCACACAAGATGCTAATAAAATGCCTAGAAAGTGAAAGATGTTTGTGACTGTCTCTGATGCTGTGTCTCAAGAGATCCTTAAACACTGATCAATATTTTGAAGACATAGTAGCGTTAAATGAAATGACAAGTCACATTTGCATGCACAGTCCATTTTGCCTTATTTCTCTAAATTGGTATTTACAACATCTCCAAAACCAACTGGAGTCAGGTGTTTTGTCTCTAACAGATGCCTACTGCACTTGACAGCAAATTGTCATAATATCTTTTTCATGAAGACATGACCATACTATTTCCAAAGCATTACCTTGTTTTGCAATGTTCGCAGCTTCTTGCCTCCCTCCTTTTAACTGCCACCATTAAATGAACGTATTAAAAATATTGCCATCCTTCTTGTCTTTTTTTTTTTTTAATAATTGAAAATATCCAAAAGAAAAATAAGCTATTTAAATTATGTGAATCACAAGCATTTTGCATTCTTCCAGGTAACTTCTTCCAGCACCCACCAAAGCAAAGAGACACGAAAGCTGGGTCCCTAATATCAAACTTTCCAACAAAAATTACTCCCTGACAGAGATGTCTGAATCTACACAATTCACAAAGCAAGCACTGAAATATCTAAATATTTTTTTTCATTATTGTTAGTTACAACAAAAAGAGTCAGAAGACTTCTTGCACTATAGCAAATGAATAATATAGGATAAAAAATATGGAAATCCTGCCCAACACATTCCCACACAGTAAGGTGACCCTGAGGTTGGTAGCATCATCAATTGCCAGATTCAGCAAATAGCATCAAAACTACCTTAGGGGCAATCTTGAGCTCCTCACTCTGGAAGGATGCATCTGAGATGATTTACTGAGAGACAAGTCCAAACAAAAGCAGTTTAGATCAGTAGATCATCACTGAGAATAATCTTCCAGGTATAGACTTAGTTACCTCATCTGCAGAGAAAAAAGCTACAAAAAAGGCACCAAAGTGCAGAACAGTTTGTTCCTCTTCATGGGGGAAACCTAGGAGAACCACATTTGCATGAAATTATGAGAATGGTCCCATGTAAATTCATCTCAGAGTGCTGGATAGAGGCATTTGTGACCTTCCTACAGACAAGTAGTGTTGGTGCAAACCCCAGGTAACACCAGCAAAGTACCGCAAGACATCCAGGACATCCTAACCAGCTTAATTCAGTGATTCTAACCCTCCTAATTTCTAATCTGCACAGCCCCGGGGCAATACTGAATACTACTTAGTTGAAGACACAAGAGGAACACTGACATCCCGATTTTCCAAGGCAAAAATATACAGCCAGAAAATCCCTTCCTATTTTAAGCAAAGTAATTCTCTCAGCAGTGTGCTCACTTGCCAGTTGCAGCAGAAAGAACAGCACACACGTTATTGATTTGGGGGTGTAATTCAGGACATTCATCCTCTGTGAAGCTCTGAAGGCTAACAGATGGCAGCTCATCTTAATTCCTTATTTCTAATAGCTTTTATTCATACTCTTGGGGATGCTGCTGCTGTTGCTCTTTGTCTTTTCATAGAAGAGCTCTGTTATCTCTGAATGCCTCTTTAAGATGTGATAGGGACCTTTGCCTGAGTTAGTTTGGATCTACCTGCAATGTGTAATACTACATGTTTTAGGAGGCTCAGCATGCCAAATACCTTTAAAATGCCTCTAAAGCCACAATTTCGTTCTTCAGGATAAGCCACAGTCCCTCTATTGAATTAAAGAACTGAGAAGAATGATTTAATCTTTGAGTTTACAATGCTGTTGATTTTCTTCTTCCCTCAGTAAAAACTTTACATCTCGGAGTCCAAAATTTGCTATGCACAACAAGCCTCTGCAGCATTTTATTTTCTGTGCTGAAAATAAAACAGAGCTGAAAATTAATTAAATGTTGAAGATTTTCAAGTGGCTTGGATTATATTGGAGAAATAATCAAATAAGCTTGATAGATTTGAAATACGGGTTGAAAATTCAATTGTTTAAGAAAACATAATCTTGGGAATATTACAGACAGGCAAGCAATATAATAGGCAACAAAAAACCCAAACCAAACAAAAAAAAAAAAATGTGCTGGGAAAACATTTGCAATTATTCACTACAACTCTACTCAGCTGATGTCAAACAATCTTTGCCTATCACTTCCTTTGCATTTGCTCAAAGAACAGCCCATCTAAGGGCCGCAACCCTAAAAACAGCTCCTAGATTCTTGATTATAAGACATCTCTGCGAAGACCAGGTATAACCCTATGCCCAGGCTCATGCTGAGGCCCCTGTTGAGAGCACAGCACCCAACCCACATAACCTTCAAACCGGATCATCTCGGGTTTGTGAGAGCACAGATCCAGCCACTCAGTTGTACTGGAAGGTGCAAAGCGCTCCAGGTACAAAATGGTTTGGAGAAGGGGGTAAGACTTCTGGCTAGAATCAAGCAGTGAGACTAACCAGCCAGGGCCAGCTGATCCATGCAACAGTTGCTCTTTTGCTGAAGGGGCAACTCTCAGGAAATTTCATGTTGGATCCAACAGGCATTGGATCTGTCCCCACTAAAATCACTACAGATGTTTAACTGTGCTCTTTTGTTCTTTTCTTTTCCATTATTTTTTCTGCTGCAGTGTGAACACTTCACTAACTTCTATCGATTTGTTCCTAATCAACACATTACAAAAGATCAGCATATTACACAGATGCCTCTGTATCCCAAGAATGAATCTCTGCAGGCACACATCAATCCTTCTGAACTGACAGGGCACTGAGGTCATTGATACTCAAGGTTCATTTGCCCATGGTTGAACCTCTAAACCTTTTCCACTTGTCCTGTTTCAAGAGCAATAAAGACAATACTGAAACTTGCGTGGGAATTTTTAGTGAACACTACCTGAGCCAACATGATTGATATTTAGATAGAGAAACAACACACAGGCAAAACAGGACACAATTTCAGAAATTCTGTTGCAGATATGAAGCAAGCAGAATGTAAATCTGACCCTGAAATTAGCCCACGCATATGTCAGTGGACAGGGAAGATGGATCTGAAAAGAATGAAGTTTGTGTACTCATTTTTGGTGCTCAACATTTGCCCCAAGCCCTGGATGCACCATGCTGTCCCTTTTAGCCCATGAGCAAAAAAGGGACTCAACCAGTGAGTCTGGCTATGCACAAAGGCAAAATGGTTATTTAGGTACATCGACTTATTCAAGGCCTCACAGCATCTTGATTGAAAACACCATCATGCAAGTTTAGAAGAAAAAACTTTAGATTAAAATCTGACTCATTGACAGACATCAAAATATAGTCAGAAGAAGTGAGCAACGGGTGTTGAAAGCACTTCCCGTAAATCTATTTCTAGTTCACTGTAATTTCTGTTTTATTGATTATCATTCCTCAAATTTTCAGATGAGTCAATTTACTCCTCTCAGGTGATTAACATCTAACAAAATGCCCTTAAATACTCCAAGTATTCAATAATTCAGTTTTGGAACAGGAATGCAGATCACAGCTCCAGCATCACAGCAGGCACACAAGCACTGACTTGAAACAAGGTAGCCAGGTCCTCCCTGATCACCTCCTCCAAAAAAGCTCTGTTAACATTCATTGGAATAATGAATTTGTCATTCAATATGGATTCAGAGTGATAATTACCTGCATGGGAGAAAGATCAGATGGTGAAGATCATCTTACAGGGAGAAAGATCAGATGGTGAAGATCATCTTACAGGTGAAGAAAGACAAGGTTCAGTGGAATTAGAAATCAGATAAACTCAGATTTTTATCTCATTTCCCAGTTTCTAGCAATAAGGCAAGTACTAGAACAGCATTATCTGGAACAGAACCATCTTAATTTGGGAGCATTCATTTGGGAGCATCTTCATATTAAGGTTGGATATTTTCTTATAAAGACATGTTCTTTCCTTTCTCTAAAAAAATTCAGTGGGATCTATCTCTGGAAGCTGTAATGGATCTTGGTGGCTTAGAAAAAAATGTAACTTTTCAGCTGGCTTTTAGACATCCGGGACCTCATGAAGACAGCACTGGGAACAGCTTGCTTATGAAGGGTGGAAATTTATTGAAACATGAGGCTTAACCTGTCATCTGAAAATACAAAGGAACAAAATCTCCTGGACTTCTGGTGCCACATGGAAGGGTAAATCCCATTAGCCTGGACTTGAAAATCCAGGTCATGAATTGCAATGCTGGTTTCCTCCAACAAAGGATCCAGGAGATGCTGAGTGTCAGCCTTTCCTACAACTGCAGTGGAGTAGAGGCCATGTTGTTCAGCACATCTACTCCTTTCAGACTTTTTTATGTTGGTTTGATTAGCTTAACCTCCCCTCCTGTTTTGAAGGAAGATTTTACCAAATGATGGCTGGGACCCTTCAAACATGAACAACTCTTTTATTCTGTGCTCCAAAAGAAAATGTTGATTTCTTCTGTATTTACCTACTCTAGATAAGGGCTTATACTTTATTTAGTTGTTTCGAATATCCAGCCAAATTGATTTTTTTTAAATAACACCTTTTATCTTTCTACCCTAGCAGAAAGTATTAAAAATCCTGTTTATATGGATGTGTGTGTTCGTGCACACGCATATTGCAACTTGCTTTGAAAGTTATCTTCAAAGTTTTGTATATCTAGCAGTTTGGATTTTCTTGTTAAAATCAGTATGTTACTGATTTATAGAGTGCTTTGGCCAAAAGGTCCTCCTTAGCCTCCTTGTTAGCAGCTTAACAAGAATACAAACTCGCTGTAGATCAGCTGTAATTTTCTAAATTCTTAAGAAGTTGAGGATTTTTACTATCTCTCTAAGGACACTTTAGCCTTGGCCCGATTTGTCTTCATCTGTAGTCCAATTCAACAGCACAATTCCTGTAAGTAAGTTCTTTGAGATAATTTTCATTGTATGTAATGCCCTTTCTATTTTCTCTACACTTTAAAACATATATTTCTAATTTCATTGTGAACTGGCTGGGGCACATGGTAAATTTGACTTTATTGAGCTGTAGACACACTTCATCTTTTTTCCAGAAATTATTATGCTGGTTATCAGTGCCTATATGAAATGTAAATTATTCTTATTTGCATTACCTTGTATTTTTTGAAGTCACAAGTAATATGCTACTCCATTGCTACAGTTTAAGTCACTCTGGTGATTACTATCCTCCTTCGTTTTCAGTTATCTATGAGTTCTATTTATTGGCAAGTGATTTGTGCGATATTTCCAGGGACAGTATATAATTGAATTTAAAATGCATTCGTGATGCTCATAAAAGCAATAAAAATGTCACCTTCTGCATGCACATTAAAAAGTCATCTCATGCACGTAGAGGATGAATGCATAAAATGATCATTATGATGCGCAAATTTACTAGATACAGGAAAATGAGACGAGCCTCTGACTGGACATAAAAACAATTCATAGATCTGTGTTCAAATGGCAGAATTTATTGAACTTTTCTAAAGTTGCTGAAGAAAAAATGCTCCCATTAATAACATGACTAAGTCCACTTTAGCTTGCTTCAAAAATGTGATTTGTACCATTATTAACAAGAATGTGGATCCTGTGTGAAAACAGAATTAGTTCCCTTAAATAAAAGCCCCAAAATACACGATTTCATGTTAGGTGATCCTATCCGGACAATCAAATTATCTACGTGACTACTTTTCTGGTGAACATATATGCCAAAGGAGAGACTATTAGAATTTTAAATCTATTCCCACTCAGATCAGAACCTCAACACTTATTTAAAGTTCAGAAACTCATCCCTGAGTTTGCTGTGGACAGCTGTCTCTGTGAAACCAGGCCAATGGAGGTGCTGTCATTCGTCTTTTCTCCACTAAAATGTCCATACGCACCTTCCAGGCTCCCATCGCTGTATTTAGATTTTTTTTTTTTAAATATCTGAATTTGTATTAAAATCACCAAAAGATTCAAGCCAGCGTGCCCCATGTACAGGACATAGAAATAACATTCAGAAAAAATGACTTTTTCTTGACTTGAGCACTTTTCTCAAGCAACCAGATGTTGTATCACAATGGTTTTTTCAACTCCTCTTTAATTTTTCTTTTGGCTAAAGAAGTGATAAACCTTTCAGAGCAGTCTGCTCAACTCTTATTTTTTATCTGCTCAGCACAAAGTAATATTAACATTGTGAGTCATTAACTCCTCTCAGGATTCCCGGGAGACTTCTTAAAATTGGGTCTAGAAGTAGAAATTAATATCCGTACTTTGCTCACACGGATTATTTTTCACAAGCATGAAATATTATTTACGGCCTCCTTTTCCCACATCAGGATTTTTTTTTTGATATTGCATCCCTGGGCTCAAGCCCTAGTCATTTGGCAGCCTTGCTGAGGACCTGGGATTGGCAGGACCGCGAAGCGTGCACAGGCTGATGAGTTTTCCTCCTCTGCTTGTCCTAATTCAAATGCAAATATCTCCAGGAGTTCAGTATCAAGGATTTTCTATGTTCCACGTTGTGGTGATGATAGCTTATTATTCTTAAGGTACTTTGTAGGGTTACTTAAATACAGTAGTTTGAAATGGTTTAACCTAGCAGAATATCTCAGTTTATGCTCTAGCAGCAGCCAGGTTTGCTGGAGGTTGTTTGTAACCCTGGCCTGACATTGCTCTGCCTGCATCTTCTCATTCTGAGCAACTATTTTCTGAGCAAAATCTACTAATATGGGATTTATCTTTTAAGTATCAGCATCAAGATGCAGCTAATACCTTCTAAAGAGGCAGAAAAACCCTCAGAGCAGGAACTTTCTTCCCAGATCCTCAAAGTACACACAACAAAAGCAAGCCATAATTTTAAAACAGAAACCAAGCTATAAATTTAATTTAAACTCATCGACAGTTTCTCAGGAAAGCCAAGAATACTTGCTTCTCCAAAAGCAATACCTATTAAAACAGCCATGTAGTTTTGGCCATTCAAAAACTACCTTTATGTGCTACCTCGGTTTGCTACATGGTTTTGCTTGGAAGATCTCATGAACATGCTTGCAAGCATTGAAACACTGAGTGTGCTGAGAAGGCTGTTCTCAGCCTTTCTTGGGAAAATTTATCTGTCTGGCATGGAAAAATGACTTAATTGTCGAGCCAAAAAAGCATCTCATTGAAGTGAGTTTCTCCTGAGATCAAGGTCAAGCACTGGTGAACATCTTGTGGAGAGTCTCTTCAGCTGGAAACTCTTCTGTGACAGAGACTGAAAACTGGCCACCCCAAGTATCTGACACCACCACAGTTAGGACATTACCCTGGGGAGCAGGTTTAGGTCAGCCTGAAAACAAGAATAAACCTGATCTTGGACTATCAGATACAAACACATATTTTTTGGCTCACAGCAGATTGAAGAAAGATCAGACCCATTTCTCTCCAGTTTGGTGAAAGCTTCCACACTCACTCTCAGTTTCACCTCAGCTGGAAACTCCCAAATAGGAGCCAGATTCTTTGTTTTCTTCAAATCAACATGAAATTAACACTTTCAATTCAACAAAGCGGAAAATGTAGTTCATTAAAAGCCTTTCCTTCTTCCTGGTTAGGTTATTAACCAAAATCCCCCTATTCCAGGCACTCCCAGCCTTGCCCACCTAAGTAATTTAAGCAATTAATCAGAAAATTGGCTCATATCACTTAAGAGAATATTTTCACACATACTGTGACACTAAGAGAGACACCATGAATTAGGGGTGAGGAAGACACAATAATCCATTTACCAAATCTATAATCTGTGGGAATTTAATAATCAAATAAGTCAATTTTACTCAGCAGGATTTCATACTAAACAAAAGCTTCTGAATGAGATCTACGTCATAAATGTCAATGGCTACTTTCTGTAACAATTTTTTTTCTGCTAATTATGCTTGACTATCAATACTTTCTATACCTTCATCCTTCAGCTTGTTAAACCATTCTGAAAGGAAACTACTATTTGTATATGAAAGGCAGATTGCCAAGTCTCAAGACAATTACAAGTAATGAGATACACATCTAAACAGCTATTTCTAATCACATTAAAGGCTTTGTATTTAATCTTTCTTGTACTTTGCTAATACAAAACATAACAATTACTAGGTAAATTATACGTACTCTACTCAGAGAGATGAAGATGTGTTTGGAGAATGGCATATACAGGGTTTTTCTAACCTTCAAGCATACCACTATAAAACTTAGAACTTAACCTCTTCAATGTGTTTTCCTATTGGAAAAGCACCTTCAGGTTTGAATATGCAAATAGCCTTCCTATTTTCACATCATCACAGTACATTGCCCCTGCAGCAATAGACCACAATGTTCAAACCAGCACCAACATGTTTTTTCTCTTGCAACTATGAATAATCCTGGTACTTCAGAGTCCACTGCTGTCTTATCTCCCTGACTTCTCAACTCTGCCATACTCCTCCTTCAACAGTTCTGTACTTTGATGGATGTAGTCTATATCCAAGACTGCAGACTTTGCACACCTGTATGCTGCCCTGTCTATTCAAACAAGCTGCATTTAATGATCACAAGCTAAAAATAGAATTATAGAACTACAGAAATACTTCAAATACTCAGAATAGCATGGACTCAGGATGAAACAATAGTACAGGCATGAATGCCACATTCAAAGCATTCCCCTTTGAGGGAACTTTCGGAGTGAGTTTCTTCCTTGTAAAAGCTACTGGTTCACACCAGAAGACATTGCAAACATTTTTTATAGCCTTTGAAGATCAATGTCCAATTTCATATGATTGATTATTTAAAGAGAAGAATAAAACCCATCAACTTCATTATATATCTCACCTTGTTTCAAATTACAGGACGGAGATAGAGAAGCACACAGAGGGACAGATGCAATGTTTGGAACCATGTAAATCACAGAGATACAGAAAACATCCCCAGCAGCTGGTCGGGTAGTGGGACAAGTTTTATAAGCCACTACCATCCATCAGGCTCTACAACTCCTGTCCCACCCACAGTGGTAATCTTTCATTCATACTGTTACGTGAAGCTCAGAAATCCACTGCTATTGCAGCGCAGTGATAATTCCAGTGATAACAAATTAAGAGGTACTAGATAAGTAAAATCAGTGAAAGTTAAATTCAATGATAGAAAAAATTAAATCAGGAACTATCTGACATACTCCCTTTGCTCCTAGGTCCATCAGTAGTCATGGGTGATTGTAGGGGTTTTGTCTGGGTATCAAGGAGGAACAGAACCTGTCACTTTAAGCAAAGAAACAGTAAAAGCCCCCTAAGCCACCATATGAAGATTTATTTCAAATATTTGTTAAAGACCATTTTCTTCTTTTATCTGCTAAATTAGCTATTGACAAGCTCACCAAGCTGTAGGCATGCAATACATAGAATATAAAAGTGGATAGCTGCAAACCAATTGCACTAGTGTAACACATTTAAGAATCCTTCATCTTGAACATTTTGCAGAGATACAATCTAAATACAGAAAGGATCTCTTTTTCCTTATGAACCATCATTCTTATCCCATGGATATAATGCAATATTTCACTCACACCTCTAATCGCACCCAAATAGCAAATTAGCAGCCTTTTCTATGCCGAGACTTCATCTCCAACTCAGCGTGCTTTCACATCTCTAACAGAAGCTACAGCATATTTTTGTAATGCCAAGGCCAAAATTAGATGCGCTACTCCTTGCCAAAGAGTACCAAAGGGTGGCCTCACTACACACTTCCTAGCAGACAAGCCAACAGAGGGCTGAAGTTTAATGAGCTATTCTTTTGGAAGCATGCCCAGTTCTTTACTTAATTTGGCCTTTAAACTCTAATACAGTTCAGAGTACAAGATGTGCTCCTGAGTTACATGTTGTAACAGGACAAATACAAAGACCCTATCCCTTCATCTCAATATGGCTTGTTTTGTATTCAGCAGCACGGTTTATTTGCAGTCAGCAACTGTTTCATTCAGATTACTAACGAAGATTAAAATCAGCCCTTCAGAAGAATCTAGACCAATTCATGTGTTTTATGCTTCCATATGCACGGTTCCAATTTGCAGAGGCAGTAATAATTCATTTTATTTCAAAGCTCCTAAAAGCCAGTGCATGATATTTCATTTTTGCTTGAAAAAACATAGACTATGACACATATTAATCCCCAAAGGATTTCTAATCAACAAAACATGATTACATCATCTTTATTCACATCTGTACATCTGAATAGTTTTGCGTTTATGAAGAGTTAACTGAATGACAGCAAATCATGCTCTTGAAGAAATCTCTGTTCCTGTTGAAATACATTTTTTCACAAAGGTTTACCAAATGGCCCAGAAAAAAAAAAATAAAATAAAAATATTCCAGTGACAAGTGGCACATCAATTTCCATTTTTCCATCAGTCTGCTTCTGGTCCACAGCTGGGTTAGCTGGGCAATGTGATAACTGTCAGCCATCCATAAGGAAAGATGAAATGAAGGCTAAAGCCGTTGATATGCAAGTTTGCTTACAAAAGCATATGGGTGATTTTGTTGGTTTGGGTTTTTTTTTTTTTTCCCCTCATTGTGGTTCTCTTCAAAAGCATCAGACTGGCTTTACCAGCAGAGAGAAAAACCACTTCTTCATAATCTGTCTAAGTGTATTTAAGTAGCAGTTATCAAATTCCTCTACTTGTGCATCTGCATTTGCTCTTATTGATTTACAGAAAATTAATGCCAATTAGATAATGTGAAGAAATAACACCTTTCTTTGTCTTTTGCCATGCTCTTTTTTACTGACCCTATTAGAGGAAAGTTGTGGCTGGTAGACAAAGGTGGTATTGATAGAGCCTGTGAGGATTTTTTTCTTGAAAGAAAAGCTGGCACCACATAAGCACCACATTGGGTGAGTAACTCCAGTTATCCCAAGTTTTCCTCTCTTCCTTAGCCAAGGCAATTTAACTTCCAACGCTCTGATTCAGGCCGCGCATCTTTCAGACCAGGCAATCAGTCTTAGAACTGTGTTTCTAAAGCATTCTTTATAACGGAGCCCGAAGCATGTTTTTAGCCAACACCACATTACTAAGCGCTACTAAAACCAGTGCCAGAAGAAAGCAACAATGACAAGGGTTGTTTTCATCGAGTCTAAAGCCTTGTACAAAATGCTGGGTCTTTGCACTGCAAAACTACTAAATAAATACTAAACAGCTTCACATCAAATTTAAACTTCAATGAATCCTTCATAAAAAAGTGGACTCTAAGTCAATGCACTACTAGCTACTTACTGACATTGTAATTCCTGCCTGAATGTTTCAAACTGAATCTTAATGTCACCAGAAGACTCCTATTTCCACTCAAACCTGATGCAAGACTTTGAGGGTTTGGGAAAGGTGTAAGAATGGGCATGAATTCAGGGACTAGCTATAAGGGACACAGTCAGCTGAGAAACAGCCATAAAACATTAAATATTTACTATTTGCCCCGTTGCCAGGGTGACCTCATCAAGTGCATCAGTTAGAATTCCACATTTCCTATTTTGTCGTGTAGTTTCAACACTGGAGCTCTGATTAGGAAAAAAACATCCAACAAACCTCACAGTTCTTAAGTCAGGATGAATACAAATAGGTTTAACCTGAGATTCCCACCAAACTGCTGTGGTGTCACTGTGGCTGGGAGGAGGATATCTCCATACACTCTGCAGCTGAAAGCTCATGTGTTGGCAAACCACAACCTTGAGTGTGCAAAAATATATAAAAAAGCCTAAAATACAACGCTGAACTAGACACAGGCTATTAGAAAGGTAACTGCTGTTTACTGTCATTTTGATGCCCATCATGTCATTGTAAAAATTAGCCTGTTTAAGACCCAGCAATGAAACTAATGTAAAGAAACCACTCTTAGGCATCAAGTTAGCCTTTTCCACTAGCAATTAAGCAGTTACCATGGAAATGAAACTGATCCTGCCTGACCTATTTTTCTTATATGTGGTGGTCATCACGTGAAGTTTTATTTCTCACTGTGGTATTTTTTCTTGATAAATACCTAGATTTGAAATAAGAAGATCATGTTTTTAAGTACTCAGGCATATACAAACCCCTGTTTCTTCTTTCCATCAAGGCTACTGACTGCTAAAGTCCCAGCTATATTTATTTAACAGACAATTTTCAAAGTTCAGTTCATATTTTCAGACTTTAAATGAAATATGAACCCATAGAAAACATGTGACATTGCTTTGTAGCCAAAGGTATTTATTAGTGCTCATCACTGCAATGAAGAGAAAAAAAAAAAAAGAAAAAAAGAGAGAGTTTGAAAAAGGAAAACACCAAGGTGATGCAAAAAGACTATACACCAGGAATCCACTAGAAAGCAAAACAAACATGATGGGTACAATTCCTGTTAAGAAAGTAGTATTTTTTTATTTAAAAGGTCTACCCAACACTGGCTAAGTAACTAGCATACCCATATCGGTCTTCTGATGGCTGGGCATGGCATCAGGGCAGGCTTTTCCCCTCATCTTGAAACAGCTCGATGTTAGTTCATGGCTATCCATTTGCTGCCAGATTCCATTTCATTCCAGTTTGCCTAGTGCCAGTTGTCCAACCACAACACCAAAACGCAGAGGCAACAACAAATCCAAAAGTGGCCCTCAAGGTCCCTTTCAAGTAAAGGTCCACTTTTTGGCTTGGCACTAAGCCTTTTCCCTAATTCATACCTGGATGTACATACACTAAAGATGACTCAGTCCCACCATCTAGGCTGTCAAAGGAGACATGGAGTATCTGCTCCAGTATCAATCCCCACCATACTCTGCTTTTCACTGGTACAAGCTAAACATCAAAGCTGCTAACTACCCCTCTCCAAGCCTGACAATCCTGCCAGCTTTCAACCCATCTAATCATCCATGCGTCTCAGCCCATCCATCCTCAGCTTCCAACTGACAATGCTGCAGGCAACAGTGTCAAAAGCCTTTGTAAACCCCAAACAAATGACATCTGCTGCTCTCCCCTCATCCTCGTATTCATTTCATCATGCATCCACCACCGAGAGAGCACAGATTTCTTTCATTATTTCTAAAATATTCCATCAACAAATTATTCAGCCCTAAAGCTGCATTTTTCATCAAATAAATGGTCTGCCAAAATGCTTTGCTTGGCATTGTGTATTTGAAGGCAAACTCAGATTTTTCATTAGGATCAAAAGACAGTTATTTGATACACAGTTTTCAAACATGAAGCCTAAGACATCCTTCTAGCAATTAGTCTGTACTCAAACTTTTCCACCATCTGTGGAAAAAAAACGTACTTTTTCTACTACTTTGTCTACCAAACACTGCACATATTTTAAGAATTTCAATTTGCACACAGATAAACATGGCTTCGTTGGAGTCCATTAGTACTTATGCAGAAATTTTCTTTACCAGAGACTTCAGCTGGTTTTCCAATTACCAACTCAAGACAATGAACAGCTTTGCAAGGAGAAAAAGTATGAGCAAACATAACCCAAAGGCATGACTGACCCTGGCCAGACCCAATGCTTGTATATGAGTGCTGGTAAGGGCATTTCTGTGGCATGGACCTTCATGGTTAATAAACCATTGGTGAGAAACACTGGGATTCATTTAATATGACTGGTCCAACTGCCTATTTAACTATCTCTTTAGACCAAAAGAGAATAAGCAATAATAGATTGACAATGATTTTTGGAAGTCATGTTGCATACAGAATAACTAATGAAGAACAGCCAGTGTGTTCTTTACAGCCCAGTTTTCAGTATCTACTGGTTTAGGGTGAAGGTTGATAAAATCTTGGAGATCACACTACCATTCCAGAGTCCTAAATCTTACATCACACTATAATGTGATCAGAATAAAATAACCTTAATATCTAATAATTTCATCTACTTTAATATTTGCAGTATAAACCCCTAATCTTAATCAGTCTACTCTTCAGTGCATTTTAGCAAGCAATGGAAAATCATCTTCTTGGTGTATACAGCCACAAACATACACATAATATTACAAGACAAAATGTTAATTTGGCAAGGATGAATTACTTAAAACAAACCCTAACACCCTAATAAATCTCCAGTTATGCCTACTGTTCTGCATCAAGCCATGAAGAGCTTCATTTCTTTGCTGCTACAGAAAACACAATGTAGAAGTTGTTTGCTCTGGAGCTCAGAAAGCCACTATCTTCCAAATCATGACAGCAACTAATAGTTAGGCAGAGAGCCAGGATTGGGTTTGACCTAATAAAAAATTACCGACAAGAGTTCTCTTTCTCTGAAAAGGCAGAATGTTGGATGGACCATACCTAATGGCTCTGAAGCACTACTGTGACAACAGAGGACCAGATTCTGGTCCCATTGGTATCAGTATAAAACCACATTAACACAAGGTTTACCCGTAATCATGTCCTGTTGGTTGAGCTGTACCTGAAATCACACTCTGTGGGTGTGGAAATGTAAAATGTGATTCCCATCATGGGAAGAAATTATAACTGATGACAAATAAAAATGGCAGTGCTCACTCTAAAAAAAATTAAAAAAAAAAGAAAAAAAAGAAAAAAAGAAAAAAAGTGGGATTTGGAAATTAAAAAGCAAAAACAAACAGTAAGAGAAAAACTCCAAGATTTAATTCCTGATATCACCTTGCCTTCTCAATTAATCAGCAGCTATATAAAGCAGAGGGCTAAACCACTCCAGAAAGGAGTCCCTAGAGGTCTAGCCTTCATATAACCCTGCAAGAGCAGGTACAAAAGAACAAGTACAAAACACCATCAAGAAAAGCTCTTCTATTAACTGATCATACAGAACAAATTAGTTCATTGTTAGTCGCAGCCTTATTCTGGCTTGACTTCATTTTTTTGCCATCTTTGCCTTCCCCACAGACACCAACCCCCTTGCCACTCTGCTTCCTGCAGCTCCTAGGCTGGTTATCTTCAGCAAGTTTTACAAAAGAGAAGCACAGCCCATCCTTGCATTTACCTCCATAAAAACTGCAATAAAACTGTTTTGAAGGTGCTGTTAGTGTGTCAAGTTTGGTTTTTTCTTAAATCTAAAGAATAAGACACTCCATCAGTCTTCCTGGGAGCACCTACTTTGTGAGTATAATGAATAAGGGTATTTTGACTAATCACGATATTTCTTGAGTTTTCAACTGCTTCCTGGGTTTTTTTCTGCTCATTAAAAAAAAAAAAACAAAACACCAAAATTAACGAAACCTCTCTTCCAACTTAGGTGGCAGGATTGCTGACTCAACTGAATTATTTTGCTGTTGTGTTTTACCCCTGCAACAGTAAGTCTTTATGCACAACCCTTTCTTCCTTCTTTCTATGCAAGCTTGCAAAGCTTCATCGCTATTGCCTTTTAACATTTAGCAATGGAGGGATTGTCTTTCTCTTTTCTTTCTGTACAAATAAATGTGAACAGCCCAAACGGCTACACGTGGACCTGCAGAACAGATTTTTCTGGACGATGTTGACTTGGGAGTGACTTAAACCAAAATAAGATCTTGTGCAAATTGAGATCATGAGTGCATCTTTCAAAGTGTTTTTCCTTACTGATAGAGTCACTGTGGGAGGAAAAAGGACATATGTAACTTTGTTCTTCTTTGAAATGTAAAGAGGTTATCTCATGTAACACAGCAATTCTACCAGCAAATTAGATTTGACCTCACAAAGAAAACTCTGAGTTGAATGGAAGAAAAAAAAAAAGGAGCAAAGAAAGCAAAATGCTTCAAAACCCTCACAATCCACAGACATCTTGTTACCACTACCACCTGTGGCCTCAGACACACAGTCTGCAGTTTCCATTTCTCCACTTCTGGTCCCTGCAATGGGCTTTTTCCAACTAGACTTATCAATTCTTCATTTCTACAAAGCCCTAAATTGCCCCATGGATGGACGGTGGGAGCAAAGTCACTGTCTGTCACCTGAGTTGGGTAAATTATTTACTGCCAAATTGCAGATCTGTAGCAAAAAGGAAATCACAGCGCGCCCCATCGACACTCACTGTGAATACCCCTTTGGTGTGCAAAGGAGGTCTGCGCAAGGAAAGTAGGTATAGACTGGATGTAAGGAAGGAATGTTCTACAATGAGGGTGAGACACTGTACCAGTTGCCCAGAGAAGCTGTGGAGGCCCCACCCCTGAGAGTGTTGAAGGCCAGTTCGGATGGAACCAGTTTGAGCAAACTGGTCTAGTGGAAGGTGTCCCTGCCCACAGCAGGGTGGGCTGTACTAGATGATCTTCAAAGGTCCCTTCCAACACAAATCATTCTATGAGTCTAAGATTCAATGACATTAAAATGAGATATAGACTTATTCCCATGTGTATTAATCTACAATTTAAATACAGCTGACACCAAGACCAATGCTATCTTAAGGGAAGTCCAGGGGCTGCTTCAACCCCTTAACACACTTAATTGGGTTACTGCGTCTGCCTTGATTGAAATGCAAAATGTAAAAAAACCCAGCAATTATTCCTCCCCCTTCCTCAAGCTCTAAATCAACAGGAACATAAGACTTCCACCTCCTTTTCACTTCTCCTCCCTTTTCTTGTGGTGCATTGCCTCCAATAAAAATTTCCCTCAGATTAAAACATGTTTCTTCAATGTTAAACTTCAATTTCTTAAAAAATATCTGCCCCAGCCGCTTCATACGCATTAACAGCATTCACAAGGGATTATGGAGGATAGATTATGGTTACTGAAATAATTCATTACAAAAATATTTAAGAAAAAATCTTAACCTGGCCTTCTCTCCATGAAAATATGAGAAAGACTATTTTTCTTGTTAAAGGGCAGAAGAAAATTGACAGTTTGATACTGTAGTGCATCATTTCAGTTCTGCTTCAGTGCCTGCCTGTGCATGTCCTTACACTCAGCTGCCTGCAAACAGAAACTTCCTTCAAGATATCCTCAAGTGTTCCCAGTACAAACTGAATTTAAAGCAATGCGGGAAAAAACAGACAAGATTTTGTGCAATTTCCAAAACCGAAACACTGCTTTTATTCCACGCAGGGCCACTGAAATACCACAGAACCTGCATCACACACTGTCTTCATACTTTATGTATGAGCCTCGGAGGTGCAAGGACCCCCTGAGAGCTCCAGTGGGCACCCTGGGTATCTTCACGGTCTGCAGCCTTACTCTCAGCTTCTCACACAAAGCCACTCCTGAAACCTTCCCACACTTGCCCAAGGAAATACAACAGCATTTTCCTTCTTTCTACCGTTAGGCAATACAACAGCATTTTCTTTCTTTTTACTTTTAGGCCAACCCTGGTTTGCTTCCCAACATCTTATTTACTCTCTGGTTTGCATCCTGGAAGCTGCTGCCGTCCTCCCCTGCTGTGGTAACTCATTAACGCTCTTCTCCACCATGCCTGCCTTGGCCTACTGTGTATCTCCAACCTACTGCTGCTCCCTCTTGCTTTTACCCAGGGGGGTTGGTGATCCTTGGCAGCCCATTAGTTGCATCCTGTTGACACATGCACAGATTTGTGGCAGTTTGCATGAATTACAACCTGGAATGCGGCTCCTTGTGTATCCCAGTTTGTCACTAACAGCGAGAAACCCAAGCTGAGAAGCACAAAGCTAGTGGTAGTAAGTGTGGCTTTCTAAAACGCCTATATTCCCCAACACTAGCTATAACACATGATTTATCTAACCAAAATGCAAAAGATTTAACACATGAGTTATTTAACCAGACTTTAGAAGACTAAAGTTTCAGTCGTGCAAACCCTCTCAAGTCATCTTAGCCTTCCCCACTAAAGCTCCAGGCATAACTCATTGTAGCTCCTCATGGCACAGTGAGTTCAACATGATCTTCAGAGAGCCAAAGACTAAGCTGTTCTTCCATCTCACCTTAAAAAAATCCCAACAAAATGAATGAAAGGGATAGTATATAGATGTCTCCTCTGAAAGAACCCCCACTGTTTCCAGGTGCCCTCTTCAAGCTGGCACTTCTTGTGATGTGGAAAGACTGTCCTCTTAAGCTTTACAGCTAAATTGCCATGTAGTAGATGTGCTGTAATGCAGATCACTCATTCAATCTTCCCTCTCTCAGCAGACCTGTGGGGTTCATGCAGCAGGAGGCAATAGAAGGAACAGTACATCTTCAGAGAGAAAAGAAAATATTACTTGACAGGTCTGCAAATTGGAGTAATATTGTGGGTGGCATACGATCTGCTTCGCTTGAGTTATGCTAACAGGAAAGAGAGGGTTTAAAAATGTCACGTGTGAATGCTTCAGAAGAAATGAACGATTCAGTTTTCCACAGACAAACTGAGCTGAAAGCCAGCTGAGCTGCCAAGCAGCCAAACGATCTATTGCCTCTCCCTGGTTTTAGTTTATTCTGGGCTTCTTATTATGGTCAGTATGGGGGATGGTAGAGGAAGGTGAGCTGATTTTCAAGTTTTGTCATCTCATCTACAGCTCTTCAGAGATGCTGATTGGATGTTTCCAGCCCTTCTGGCTCCATCCAGCAGATCATAATCTGGACATATGCTTTCTTGCCACAGTATCAATAGCACAGTTCATAGATCACATGTTTGATCTAGTGTTCACCAACTTGGACAGAAACAGGGAAAATAAAAGGGAGGTAACTTGACAGAATTCTTGGTTGCCTCTGAGGTCAGACAGAACCTGATCATGATGTAAGATGAACAGTCCATCTTCTTCCCCCTAGAGACACTCCTTGGACTGTCTTTAAAAATTTGGACATCTTAAAGGTGGGTGATGGCCAGATCTTGTTGTTGTGAACATTCTTCAATATGATGCTCTTGGCCTTCAAAGCCTTGGACTGCACACCCGTTGTAGTGGGGATGGTCCTCTCCATTTTGGCCATCTCCATCTTGGGATGAAAAGGATGCCAGCCTAGATAGGCTCTTGATTTGAACCAGCACATCTGTTCCTGCAGTTAGCTTTGCATTAAGAAAAGATGCATTTATGTCTGTTACAGAAAAAATTCCTCTTTTTCTCTTTTTCTGCTCTGTTCTACCCTCTGTTCACTTTGTCAACATTAGTGTTCCACTAAAGTTTTCTTTCAGCCAAAACGCATTTTTCAGATTTAGTCATCCAAAACAAACTCAGTGTACCTATGACAACTCACCATCCACCTCCAACTCTCTTTTTCCAAAGTCTCTCTTCCCTTTGCCTCACTTAATTTCTCTCCCACTTCTATCCAGTATAATTTCACCTAAAGATGCACTTAGGGAACCATTTCATGCAAAAACGCAGGCAATCTTTCAAAGACAGCCATTTAAAAAAGTTTCACACATTTTTGTATTTCTTTTTCTCCCATTGACAAATGACTCACATTAAATCATCACGCTGACCAATGAGTATGTATCACCACAAGGTCATCTTCCTGGCTCCACTTACTACACACCAAATCTTTTACCAGCCTAACTTGCCATGTAGATAAGCTGTGAGTGCATAAACTCCCATTTCTTAGACATAACCAGCTCACCTCTGCCATGTCAGCCCAGATCACAACTTCCCACTTAAGCTAATTTGGAGTCAGATAAAACTGTCAATGATACTCAAGGTCAAGCCAGAGCATTATGACAAAACAGTAAAGGCTGAAGAGCAGGCATTTCTTCAGCCAGATTAAAGTTTTTGACATTAAGTTAAAAGCTTGGGCTAACAACATACTTTGATTTTCTTTTTATTAGCACTACTGAATTTTTATTCATAAGATTCAAGATTGTGTGTATATGTGTATATACCCTTTGAAACCTTGGAAGTTCCATTTCCAAAGCTAGATCTTGCCTCTGAGGTGACACAGAGTATTCATCATTTATTCTCCTGATCTGTTCCAGGGTCTTGGCTGAATCACAGTTTACACAGTGGACCGGAACATAAGGGCTCTTTTTATGGAAAAATTAGGAAGGGTGTTTTTTCAGGTTGGGGTTTTTTTTTGGTTTGGTTTTTTTTTTTTGGTTTGGTGGTTTTTGTTTTTGTTTTTGTTTTTTTAAATACAATATTTACTCTCCCAAGGCATTCTGTTCTTTAAACTTTTATGATCTAGCAGGAAATTATTACACTTGCAACAATATAAGGCTTTTCCCCATCTTTTATTTCCTGGACAAATTTATCTTACAAATAGCTGTTTCCTTAACTGAAATATTCTGATCTTGCTTATATGGAATTATTTTTAGTACAGGCTTGAAAAGGAAATTATTCTAAATGTTGTAACAGTGAATATTGCAGTAAGATCTACAGTTAATTTTAGCCTGCCTGTAACCTCCACTGCAGAACGATGCTCTTTCTTGCTTGTATAATGGCAAATATATGAAATTATATATACCATGAGGAATTACTAAATCTACAGTACAATATTATATTTTAACTTTTTATTGTTAGCTTCACTATGAACTAGCTTGATCTAGCATTGATTTAGCCACATAATGAGCTACTGAAAATTTGTGTTTCAAAGAGAATCATTGCTATGATTTGTCATTCAGCATATACACAGGGATCAAAAACAGTCTGGATTTTCCATCCCTTACTGGAAGCAAGTTCTGCTAGGGAATTAGGCCATCTTTTGATCACTTCAAAAGATCTGCTGACTTTACAAGCAGCAGAAAAGAATACACAAACCGGTTCCCCATAAATACTATGAAAAAGAGGATGTTCACTTGCTCCTTAATCCAGTATATTGTAGTTAATTTATGTAAGTCAGAAAAGTTATCTTAAGTTTTTTAAGCCTGTGAAAACTATGTACTCCTTGAAGCAAACCAGAAGACAGACTTCCAGCCCAGGAGCAATTAGGAAGATAGACCTGGATTTCTTAACTAGGAAATGTACTTTTTATAGTTTTCTTACAGCATTCAGAAGGAAGGACTAGACTATATATACTCTGAACATAAAAGGGTGAAACTAAGAAAACAGTAGCTGACCTGTGTCACCAATATCATCCTTCTGTGGAAAAACACGGCAAAACCACAACATTGGTTATGGGGTAATATTTTGTACAATGAGTACAAGGAGCCACAGTAATATTAGTGCTCAGACTGCACTTATTTTCAGCAAGATAAATGAGAATATATGAATAGCCTTATTTCAACCCCAAAAGTTTAATTTCTATTGTATTTAGTTCATAGGTGAAAATATGTTATTGAAGACAATGACCATTATGTTATTGTGATTAATGACATGATTAGAAAAGGTAACTTTTTTAGACCAATATTAGGAGAAAATCATACTGTCCAACCCCATTGACTATTCTGTGCACGGGTACCATTTAAACCTTTGTTTCTATTCCATTTGATTTCTTAACAAGAGCATTTTCATTCACTTATTAATACAGCAAAGGAAAAAGACCTCCAAAGAATAAGAACTGACATACTGCTTGTGTTCAAGATTTAACTTATTTTTTCCTTAAAAATATTTAGAAGAAAGGCATCCCTAAACACGATTATAAATGGAATTTAACATGAGCTTGAGATAGCTATTGATAAACAGAGCCCAACTGGAAGACACAATGGGTAGATGCCATTTTGTAATGATCTTCCTACAGCTACCTGCTCCATGTTACAACTGCTGTGTAGGATGAAATCTTTTTCTAAATTCAAACTGTAAGATTTAAAGAAAAAATATTTGCTTGCCTTAGGCTTTTCTAATGAGCATTAATACATGGCTTGAGAAACTATAATAGGCTGTGTCCAAGAAGCTCAGTTACAGGGTGAGAAATGCTTCCTGGTTTCTTCCTAACACTATTTGCTTTACAATTAAAGCTGAGCAGGCCCTGTGGAACCTGCACCCAAATTAATCTTGACAATCTTCTTGAAAATCTCTATTAAACCTCAAAGCTTAAGAGCTTCATATTGCACAGTTTCTGCTTTGAAAGAGAGCCACAGGCTCTAACCCCCAGAACTGATCTTACATTCGTCTTTTGGTTTCATTCACCAGCACGCAAGAAATGCCAACGCTTGTTAACATTTGAGTTTATGACTTTTCTTTTTTTTGTCTTTTTTTTTTTTTTTTTTGACTCTTTCGGTATGGCAATAGGTTTTGTTTTCTTGACTGACTTTACTTGTTAATAACAATAAAAGAGACACTCGGAAAAAGCTAGACTTTGATGACTACACTTTCATGTCATCTCTGAGCACCAGAACATCTCCATGGAGCTCCTGGTCCTCTCCAGAGAAACACCTTGTCCTCTGAGGAGAACAGTGTTGCCTGGCCAATTATTTTAGTTTCATTATTTTATTATTACTATTTTTATTCATGACTGAAAAGAATCACAGGTGAAACTTCAGGCCACACAGACAGGCCAGGAGGTAAGGTGTCAACCCAGCCAAGAACCAGTGTAATGGGCAGGACTCTACTCCCAGATCTAAGCAGTTAATGGTGTCCCAGCTTTGATCAATTTCTCACCCACGGTCCTGGCTGAGCTGTGGTGTGGAATGCATACAGGCTATTCCTTGAGTTTATGTTACTGAATGTCCAAGTGAATGTACTGTGAATGTTTTTCCGATTTTAGAAGTTTTCTGTTTGAAAACACATATAAAATGCAGGTCAGAAACAAGAGTATATCAAGGATGCAACACGGCAGGGTAAAAATTCGTATGCCCACATTAGAGAGACTTGTTACTTGCCATCTGATATGGCTACATGGCTTTAATTTTTCATTCAAAACATCCTTTTTAAGAGAGTGTATCATTACTCAGGTCATTAGTTTACACACTGTAAGATCTTCTAGATCTTAAAACAGCACTTATCCCTGAAAACACCTCTCTGGAAAAAAGAAGGAGCTTCTGGAAATGAACAATAATTGCTAATACATTTTCCTATGTTGAAAATAAGACACATCCAAAACAAAAAAGAAAGAAATCAAACACAGCTTCCCCCAAAAAGAGGTGAAAAGGAGACCAAATCCGAAGGATTTTGATCACACCCCCATCTACCATCAAAAGACATTATCTCTTGGGTGTAATTCTACCCCTTGCACTGCTTCTGCACAGCGAGGGGTTGTTGGTTCAGAAGGGAAATGATGCAGTGGGAAATGTTCTGATCTGGGACAAGCCTAGGGTAGTAACATCTTACTAATGACGGGATTACTGAGAGCATCATATTGATTTGGGTGATTTTTTTCTCTAGAATTCAGAATTTTTCTCTAGAATTCAGAGTAATTCTAGAATTATTCTTTTTGGGATTATTTTGCTAACTGAAACACAGCCCGTTCCTCACTGCTATAGCACACTTGAATTACTGGGTTATTAGACACAGCTTTCCCAAAGAGGATTTGTTCCACTTTGACATGGCAGCAGGAACCAAAGGAAAGTTTGAGTCTCGAATTTAAGGAGTGAAAGACTTGGCTTTATGTCTTTTTTGTTACTCAACCTGTATTTCATAGCAAACTGAAGTCTTTACTTCTCTAGAAACTTGCATTTTATTCTAGAAGCACAAGAACACAGTTAGGATGGGGTTGCTTCTTTCTACAAAAGTTTAAGAAGCAGGGTTTTCCCGAAGGAGGGTGTTTTGCGGTCTTTTTTAGATTTTTATTTATTTTTTAATGGGTGTTTCCTTTAACAAGGTACACTTTGAGTGACTCATATCAAAGCTTTTCCTCTTACATCTCAGCTGTGTGACTCTTTGCCAGTGAATAACTCACAATGGGATGAAACTAAGCTGCAGCAAGACTTCCTAGTGCTCACCCTCCTTTCGTCTGGAGGATATAGCATACAGATGGTTAAACAGCAAACAAACATACAAAAAACATGAGAAACAAACAAATCAAATACTGGACTCACAAAAAAAGTCAAAAGATGAGGACGGCAGTTACACTGTATTTTTTGATAAAGTAAACAAGTGTCATACCTTTTTAAAAATTCCATATATTCAGTATGCTTGATGAGGCCTGTCCTCATCATTATTGTTTGAAAACATTGCCGATCAATAGCCCAAAGTTTCACATTTACGAGAGCTGGAAAAAAACAAGACAAGGGGAAAATGTAATTAGCAAAATATCAAAATTTGAAAACCTGTTGTGAATTGCAGAGGAAAACAACTTCATTCATGAGAAAGCATGAAAATGGGTACACACTTCAAAACAGTAACATAAAATTCATCTGCTGGACAATGGACTAAGCATGCACTGAAATGATCTGAAATTATCCTTATAATAACCCTTAGTTCTAGCTATAGTACACTGGTTTTCCAGAAAGACAGCCTACAAGCAACCGTGTGATGCAAAGAAATCAATGCAGGCTGAAAGCAAGCAAGAAATAGGGGTTCAGTTCATTGTAACCTGAGACAAATCATTGCCTACGACACTGAGTGATCTGGGGAAATTTTTAGAGCATTATTCTGTTTCTGAGGGTTTCATCCTACTCCCAAAGTAGATGACAATTTCTCCTTAACCTTGAGAGATTTTACAGAACTGAGTCCTGTTATATCCTAATAATTGAACACCTCCCAGTTCTGGAAGTTTTGAGTAATTTATTTCCAACTTTAGCTTTCATGGTTCAGATAAGTTCCAAGACTTGAATGTTACACACCATATGCTACATCATACACTTCAGAAGCAAGCTGCTGTTGTAAAAACAAGCATAACAGATCACTGTTGCATATAGTACACATGCTCAAAGAAAACAGGACCACATGTATCAAATGTGCATGACCCCAAATGGTCCAGATTTTAATCTCAGATGTGGCTTAGACATTTGCATTAACTATAAAAGTTCGCGTATGTACAGTTTATAACAGAGTTTATCCCTACAGAAACAGTTTAATTAAAGAAAACTAATCTAAAAGCCTCTTCACTTGTATTAATTATTCTTTTTTCACAGAGTAATTGCAATGAATTTCACCCCCATATCCCATTTCACTACAGGAAATAGAAATGAGCAAGAAGCCTTTCAAAAAAATATTTTCAAATATTCTCACTAATAAAAATCCAGTAAATGACTCTGCTTTTATTTGCTGGTCCTTTCGTTCACAAACATCCTGGTTAATGAAATTAGTTTTTATCCCTAACTGCATTTGCAGGATGCAAAACCTTCAAAGTGCAAATTCAAACTTTTCTTCTCAAATTGCATTGCAGAACTAAGTGAATGCATTGCATCATTTAAAGCCTCCTCTCATTCTCAAGACAGAAACTCCTTTTTGAGAAGCATTTTGATTTTTGTAATCAAACTGATGAGAAAGAATGACCTATAGCTTTCATATGAAAGATTTCTTAAAAAAAAAAAAAAAAAAAAAAAAAAAAAGAAAAAGGAGTGTTTTTCATTCTCTTCAGAGTGGAAGAGATGACTTAATATAATGGGACCCCTAATTTTCTGGTTTGGTTTACTGTCTTCTGCCAAACAGGGTTTTTAACTGATTTCTAGATAAGATCTATCCTAGAAGAAGAAATTAATATTATTCAACAGGAGGTGTGTGTGGGGACTCACTGAAAAGGATGGTTTCCTGCTGTACTGGCTGATGATGACAAGGGTTGGTATCAAGTCACTAAAATCTTAAAACCTCAGTAAAATCCTACTAAATTCACTGAGAGCAGGAAGAGATGATCTTGTAAAGCAGGTGCTTTCTAGGTAGGTGAAAAAACATAGGGGATTTCAGTCAGCCTGGCCATTTCAAGATGGTTTGTATTCAGTGTAAGGTATGATTATCACACAAGGCAAAAAAGCAACTCACTTGGTCATGATTAGCAAAATCTCTGATAATTGAATATTTTAAAAAAACATGTAGTGAACATGAAAATAATGAAGTGAGAGTTTCTAATTCCTTCTTTTTTTTTTTTGGACTAAAATATCAAACAGCATCCCAGTTCCCTGTGCCCTGCCACAAACATGTACCATGAACATATCTTACTCAAACATCAAAGGTATTTTTTCCAAAGTACAGCCATGCTTGAGAGTAAAATTAAAGCTTTTGCCTATATTTCTATCATGCAGTCTTTGTAGCAAAGGCATGACTGTTAAGCTGACGCAATAGCTGACCAAGCTCAGAAGACAGCAAATTCTTAAATTCACCTTTTTTATCTATTATTTCATGCAATTCTGAAAGACAGGGCATCCTTCCTGCAAATATTTCTGCCTGCTGCTGCTTCCCAATGTATTTTAACAGTGTCATTATCTTACGCAAAGAAGTAGCCATGAAAAATAAAAGGTTTCAATCCTGGCCAGCTGGTCCTTAACAGACACATTCAATCAGCACCTGGGACTAAATTCCTCTTGGATTCCGTCACAGTGTGAAAGACCATGGCCTGTGAACAGAGGAGTCCCCATCCCATCAGTTGCATTTAATCGGTGACTGACGGCAATCAGCTAACTCTTATTTTTCATGTACATATTGAATGATGAAGGTACTCTGTGGATTTTCTCTCCCACAGTGGCTTCAGATATAGCTGCAAAGATACCACCTATCTCTGAGGTCAGCGTGGGTACCAGGAAGCCAGATAAGCGATGAACACTCATTCATTCTCCTCTGATCCCCAGGTTTTTTTACAAAGTACTATGTAATATTTAATATCAATCCCCAAAACCATGCATGCTCGTGCTACATATGTTCTGACTAGGTCTCTTAATGCACTTAGGTAAACAGCAAACATAATTTAGTACCTCTCAAGCTAAGTGAAGATCCATTTATAGCTGCTAGAAATTGTTCTGTTAAAACAAATCTCTGCAGCTGGCAATCTTCATCTGAGCACAGGACCAGAGGCTCACTTAGCAAGCCTAGAACAAGTCACATTCTCCTGAAGGTAACCCCTAATACGCAAGTTACATATATATATGACTATATACACAAAAAATTACATGTCTGTACACATGTTTATATATAATCTATGTAATATTATATATAATTCAATTAATAATACATATCATTTAATGTAATCATATAGTATATTATTCTATACTATACTACATAATGTGTATTTTAATATATCCATATGTATACCCCCTAATTAAACATACAGCTGTTTAACAGCCCCCTCACAAGGACCATGTAGCTTAGGGAAAGTTAAGTGCAGACAATACACTTCTGTACTGCTAATTATAATCACTACTCATATTCTATATTCACATTTATTCTGCCTAAACAGAGGTTTTGCTAACGCCTAGTCACAGCCGAGCTTTAAATGTCAGTAAGACCCCTATAATCAAGTGTGAGCATAATCTCCTGTTATGCTTAAAATCCTCTGTAATTGTGTTGGAGGGTTAATGAAGGAACGGTGTGAAGTTGGTAAGATTTGATGACATTAACAACTTCAAAGCGATATATTTACGAGTGCCCCGAGATGAAAAGTATTTATATGGGCTGTATACCACAAAGTCAATTCTGCCATGAATAACTCGAGTTATAACAGGTACAGACAGAGGTAACACAGAGATTTTCTTGCCCATTCCCCTGCAAAGAACACCTGTTGGATGATGGAGACAAAATTTTCTGTGAAGTGTGATTTCAGAAGAATATCTTATTCTCTGACTGCAAGAACTACCACCATAAAGAAATATGATAAATAACATTATGAAAACAGATGAGTGTACATATATCTGTAATGGGAGTTTCCTAAGACTACTCAATAATATAAATTATTATACTTTAATCAAGGCAGCTAAACTGGAGTTATACTACAATTCATGTTTATTGCCTCTTTTACACTTTTTCATATTAAAACTTTCTAGCTGGGGTATTGTTTTACCTTTGTAGCAGCACATAATGCAATCAGTGATCATCCTAGAAGCCAACAAGATTTTGGCTGGCACACAAAAAAATTAGCACGGTGTAAGGCAGCAACATGCATGCTCACAAACTAATATGTATCTATCATAAAGACTCCTCCTTCACTCTGAGGCATGGATAAAAATAGGGATACCCAGAACTAGGACCTCTAAATGATTGTTTATATGGTATCACCATTGTATTCTTAGGAGCCACAGCTCTCTGGGTGAGGGTAACAGATGATGCTGGGCAGACTGCAGTCACTGCAGAATATTTTAATGCAGTGCAAGGGCTGAAACCAAAGCAAAATGTTCCTGGAAAAAACATGGAAGAGCAGTGAGAGCCAAAGTAAGAAAGTCAGGATTTCATGCACCAAAACTGGATGGGGATGCGGATATTATCATCGAAGTTTAAATTTGAAGTGTTCATTATGGTCAGTACTTAATTTCTGATAACAAGCTGACTGAAATAATTTTAAAAATCAATCATTTCAGTATACGAGTCAGACTCCTTCCTACACCGAAATCACTGGTGTGATTTTATTTTAAGGAAATAAACAATTTCAATAAGCAATTTCAAACTTCTTTTCCAAAAAGGAACTTTCTTCCTATTCATTTACCTGGGCAACCTATGAAAATATAGCCCATTTTAAACAGGTGGAAATACATCCCCAGGGGTATAGAGCTCCCAACACAGCCCAAAGCTTGGGCTACGCCCTGGCTGGTTTATTCATATCCACTGGCTTGCTTGTGTGCCAGGAGGTCTCTGAACATAAAGTAAGGCAAGATAAAGGCATTTTCTCTGGCTGTAAAGGATTATATGAGCATATCCTCCATGATGCAACTCAAGCCTGATGGATTCAGCAGCTCAGACCCTCTCTAAGTGTTTTCTCCCTGCTCAAGGCAGGGCACAATTTCAGAGCGATGCAAAAGAGGAAAACTGAAAACAGATTTTTAGGTTGCAGCCAATCTCAAGCTTAACCTGTACATCTTCCCACCATCTGATAGGATTTTCCCACTAGCCCATGCACAAGTACCCCAGTGTACTGCTGAGTCAGAGCCAGAGGGATGCCAGGAAGGGTGGATGGGCACAGGACACGGTGCCAAGGGCCCTTCGTATTAGCATTGCACTCTTAAGAGATGTTTGCAACATTTTAACTTTAATATGTCTCCTTCTGAAACCACAGCACTATGTTTTAAACCGCAATTTTTGCCCAGTCTTTACTGTATATACTGCTATCAGTTACACAGTATTATTTTGGTGTCATCAGGGATAGAATACAAACTTCCATAAAAATTAGATGAAGTATTCAGATTTTCTGCACGTATGGCACTAAATAATAGGGACTATGCATTATTGATCCTCTCCAAGGCTTAATTCTCTCAATTTCTAATACTACCATCATGTCCCCAGCCTGCTGAAGGGCGAAGTTTTTGCTCTTCTGCTTCTTTTCTTCTTATGGATGCAGCAACTGAAAGTCATAAACTTCAGGCTCAGATCCAAGCTACTCCTTTTCTCTGCATCACAAACAAAGGCAATGACATAGGTGGAAAAACTGCAAAGTTTTATGTGAAAAAAGTATTTACAAAAAAGCAATGTAACTATTATTTATAAGTGTTACATGATATACAATATATATTCTATAAGATTAGATATTAGATATGTTACTATAACTGCAGAAGTCCTTCAGGTGCAGTTGCTAAAATGCACCTGAAAGTAAAGCACCATTTTGCATAGCACTTCCAAAACCATCTTCCACATATTTTAAGCAACGGGTCGCTTTTCTCCAAAGCTAGGTCAATCACAAAATATGCTTTTAACCACACCCAGTTCATCAAAGCTTTACCAATAAAATATTAAAAGATGCTTTAAGTCCTTTAAATCCAAGCAACCACCAGAATAGTGCCCAAATAGGTGTATTATTTCAAAATGAAATGCAATACTCATATGGCCCTGCAATCCTTTAGCATCTTTCCAAGTTTTTATGTGCTCAGTGAAGCCTTTCCAAGTTTTTCAGGGATCACCAAGTGAATCATCCTCAGCTTAAGAACTCATTGGTAGTGTTATCAGACTTGAAACTTTTTATTGCCTTGCACTGTAAGTCAGAATTCATCACCTCACTTTTGTCTTTAGGCTATTTTATTCAAAAAACTGTTTGTTTACCTGCCCAGGCAAGCCTCAGGCAAAGAAACAGCAGAATCTTTGTGTCCTTAGGGCCTTTCTAGCAGCAATGATATGCAGTATTTCCACTCACATTTAAGCACCCTCCCGCTTGGGTTTGATTTTGCAAGGATTATTGTGCAAATTACCATTGGGCAGAACAGTCATTTCCAGTTACTTGTGTTTCGTCATGTATATTTTGTGAAATTATGATGGAAAGCACATTTAACTAAACAGAAGGAATACGCTGAATTATTTTACCCCATCAGACACACAGTGAATAATGAACAAGGCTCCAGCAGACTCCATTTTGGGATTTGGCATGGAGTGATGCACAGTGGATCTATTTAACAGTAAGATTAAAGTTTTCTGTTCTCTCGTGTGCCTGCTTCACATTTCTAACAACGATGGCACCAGTACAGTGATGACTTCATCTTAACGCTATCCATTTTCTCAATAGGTCCTTTCCTGTAACTTCCCAGGTGGTTTTGTCACCTCATAGCATGCAAAGCAAGGAGTAATTTTACACTTCTCTAAGGAAAAATACAGCGTTCAAGCAGAGAAAGATAAACATTTAAACATCCTTTTTCTCCCGATACGGTTTATATCCATTTGCTCCTAAACTGGAACAGTTTGTTAAAAATAATGTTTCATGATAAAAAATAAAAACATACCCACAGAAGCAGGAGAAAATATTAGCGTTCTTTTTTCTTTTTGCATTCTCAGGACAGAGCTGTGTTTTTTCCTGGCACACAGAGCATGGGACAGGAATTAAGGAAAATTGAAAGGAAAAAAAAAAAGGGGCAAAAAGCTTCCAGAGAGCTTAAAACTAATCCCAGTGATGGAGAAGAGGATGATTTTGGATGTCCAGGGCTCAGCACAAAAGGATGCTCAATACTGGCATTATGGCAGGAGTTCATACTGTGCAGTGAATTTTTGGAGCGCAGTGTCAGGATGGCAGCAGGACACTCCAGCCATGATTCTTCTTCTGGTGCTGGGCTACAAACATTGGGGGTTTTTTTTTACCACAAAGTGGCAATTCTGCACTGCGACATAGGTGCAGGATGAGGTTCTATCTACCTCTTTGTGGACTGCCCATTATGCAGCAGTATTTAAGGCAAAGGCCAAATACGCGCTTTCACAAGTGCCCGTAATTGTCTCCACATTACTATGACCTGAAGTAAGGAGACCAAGATTTCATATTTACTGCAGTCTTTTACTTTTTTTTATTTCTGTCTCCCTCCCTGAGCTTGACTAACGTGAATTTTTATGCCAAAATAATCTGTATTACATGCAATAGAAAATCCTATTGCACAGAATTTCCTGGGCTGTACTGCTCACGTGGAGGACTGAAGGTAACTGCTGCCCAAAGCCAACAACTGCTTCAATATTTGAGCTTTTTTCAAACCATTAATAAAATTGATTTCTTATTCAGATTTGCATGATCTTTCTGTAAAAGAGAGCCTCTGCTTTGCCATGGAAGGGTGCACTTAACACCCGGCTCAACCTACCCCAGCCTTTCTTCATTGGCACCATCTCACTGGCTAACACTGAGGAGGTGAGGCAAGGGAATCCTCAACACTTCGGCACAACTGCACCCAAGTGTTTGCCAGAAGAGATGCTCTTGCATATATATCTAGGATTATTTGTCATTTAAAAAAGTTAGCAATTGTGAGACACCTCACGGGAGGATGCTGCACCCATGCTTGTCACCTCCAACTCATCTCCTGAGCCTCCTGGCAGGTGATTCTGAATGCTCACCTACATGTGGTGTAGATACAGCCAAGATAATCTTCACATTGCATGAGAGGCAAGTCCTTTTTCTTTTGAAAACCACATACGATACTGCACTTTCATAGTACTCAAAGTACAATCAAGATTGCTGCAGACTTACAAAAATTGGCATTTTTTCATGGATAAAACATTCAAAAACAGATTAATGGGCAAGTCTCAGAATTGTATTACTTTTAAAAGAACTGGTTTGAGCTGCTGCTTAAGCACTGGTCTCAGAGGTAATTAGTAATATATTCAAGTTATGTGAGGAGGAAACAAAGCAGGAAGGATATGACTCAATGAAAGTCCTCCAGATAGCTCTGTTTTTGCTGCAATAAACTATGAAGACACTGGATATCCCAAAGAACTGTATACACCTTGCATAAAAATGAAACACGACTGAATAAGATCAGATACGACTAAGAAAAGAAACTGATGGAAATTGTTCTTAATAAGCTCTGCTCTTTTCCACCAGAATAAAATCACCCCTACTATTAAAAAGTCAGTAAACTAAATTTTAGGGGTAACAATGTTAGCAATGAAGAAATCTGGGAAAAACTGGGGCAAACAAAATTAAACACTGCAGGTGCACTGTAGAAATTACTCAGTGAAAATTACAATCACACTTCCTGTCCATCTCTAGTAAGAGGCCAGCAAATAGAATAACACTGTTGACATGTAATTATAATTAACAGAATTCACTGTCGGTTTTACTGTGGTTTCAATATGTTATGCTGGAGAATGTGGGCTGACTCCTCCTACTGAAGTGGCTGAGCTCTGCAGAGTCAACAAAATGCTCTATTTAAAATAAAAATTTAAAAAGGATCAATTAATCCCATTGCCAAAAATAACAATACCGTTATTTTTGTTTGAAGGAAGGATGCACTTCATGTCTGAAGGACATCAAGGGGAGACACCTTTCCCACTTGTGCTACGGGCTGGCTGTTCCCACTGTTCCTACGTGTGATTCAGAGGTACAGCTGGTCTCACCCCAAGCTCCCCTTGTGTCTACTCCAGGGATGTCTTGACTCTCATACTTTTGCTGCGAGTGATCATCCCCTTGAAAATCCTGTATCACACCAGAAGAAGGAATGAATACATATAGAGAAATGACAAGTGGAGTTTAGCTAGCTTGTGGAAGCCCTGAAGCCCTTGGAAAGCTTCAAGCCAAACACTGGTTGACTTCAATAGAGAGGATTTCATCCTCACTCCTCCATCATATAGCTTACAACCTAAAATACCCTTACACTTCAGATCTGACAACATCTATCAGCCAGTGCTAAGTACAATAATCTGTATTAGATACTATAGAGTATCCCAGGACTTTTCTTGCCAGAAGAATGAACCAAGTAATCCAGCCTTCTGCCCTAACAACCACTTTTACCCAAAGTTTCAAAGAAAACTACATCTCCTAATGAGTTATTCAGCAATAACCACAGCTTGGGTGGTTTTATTAATTTAAGGCTCACAATGTTTGGCTGAGGGTATATATTGTCATTTGGTTTTATCTAAGGTAATTCCCAATCTTCTTATTGACTCCTCAAAATATCTCAGTCCTATTCTTAAGACTCATAACTTCTTAGCCTAAATGAGAAGTTGTGACAAGGATTAAATAAGTATTACAAAAATCTTTATTTGCATCGAGTATTTTTCCTTGGAATTTCAAAGCATTCACATCATCTGTACTGTAACACATGCTAATTAGATGTCCCAGTGCTCTTTTCAAGCGAACTGCTATTTTACATAAACTTTACTATGTCATCTCCTATTCATCCGTTCTGTATAAAGGTAGTTCTACTCTTCTTACACTCCTATAATACAGAAGTTTTTCTAGGTTTTTAATTAAACTTACCTTGCATGAGCAAGAGTTTACAAACTACTTAAGAAATTGTATTCATTATAGTATTAAATGTCCATATAAAGGATGAAAGCTGAAACAGTTCCTTAAAGTAGTTTAGGAGGAATCTATTTAGAACAATCTGAAAGCCACTAAAAATACTTTCAAGTACTATTTTGAGTTTGATGAATAGTGATGTGCGTTAGGTGAAATTAATTGAAAACCAACATGTCAACATGTCAACCCAGCTGAAACCAGCTGGGATAGAGTTAATTTTCTTCTTAGCAGCTGGCACAGTGCTGTGTTTTTTTGATTTAGTGTGAGAATAATGTTGATAACACACCGACGTTTTAGTTGTTGATATGTAGTTCTTACCCCTACTGAAGTCAAGGACTTTTCAGTTTCCCATGCTCTGCCAGTGAAGCTGTGCACATGGAGCTGGGAGGGAGCAAAGACAAGACAGCTGACTTGAAATAGCCAAAAGGATATTCCATACCATAGAATATCAGGCTCAGTATATAAATGGGGGGGAGCTGGCCAGGCGGTACCAATGACTGTCTTTCTGGGGTTTTATTTTTCTCTGTGTTTTTGTTGTCTTACTTTTCACTAAAATCATATTATTATTACTATTATCACCATCATCATATTTTATTTAAATTATTAAATTGTTCTTATCTAAACCTATGGGTTTTACTGGAGGGGGAGGGTACGAGTGAGTGGCTGTGTGGTACTTAGTTGCTGGCTGGGGTCAAACCCCGACACACCAAGGATTTAATGCAGGTCAGAAGCCCAAAATTTAGTTGCTCAGAAAACTAACTTAATGCAACAGTAGAGGGGTTGAAGTAAAATGTCTCCAATTATTTTCTAAGGAAAAGAAGAAAAAACCCAAACCCCTCATGGGGATGTGAGGTTCAGCCTAGGATGCATCACTTCATTGGCACGCATGGATCATAAAAGCAGTACCAAGAAACCTTGTGCCGTATGAATAATGAGCAAAGTAATAGATTCACATTTTAAAGAGACCTACAAGTCAGTTCTAGTTCATTGCCTAAAGGAGCTCCAAGAACAAGGAAACTGAATATACCCAATTAATGAGGGTATCTTAATACTACCTTAATTTGGAAAGAAAGGCAGTGATAAATGAAGATGACAGCTTGCAGGGCCATTAAAAAAAGTGACAGAAAAAGAAAATACTACTAAGAAGATGAGGTATCTCAGAAAGACTCTACAACCAGTCTCCTGCAAAGGTGAGGAAGAACCAGGGGTCTGTATTTTGGGCAGGGATGAATTGCTCTGCTTCTAGCAAACAAAAATTGGCCAGAAGAATTGCATGTGACTTTGTGGTTTGGGGGGGGGGGGGGGGGGGAAGAAAAGAAAAAAAATTTCTAAAACCAGAGGAAAATCCCAGGCAGAAATATCTGTGGCTCCCAGAGTCTCACCAAGGGCACTGCCAAGAGCCGTAAGGAAGAATCTGTAAAGACAGTGTAGGTCCCACAAGTTGTTCCATTTCTTGAAGCTATCAAGGCTGGACAAGCATCCTTGTGATGCCCCTTCTGCTGAAAGAGCCTCTCTCAGACTTCTTATTTGAAAAATACACGTTTTAGTATTCACCCTGAAAAATGATCTTGGGAGCTAAAAAAGTAAATACGAGCGGGTACAAACCCACAAACCTACAGGGCAAAAACGTGGGGTTAATTTTTAAACTGATCTACACAAGTTTAGAACCAGGTTGATTATTTGTAGGGTGTAAAAGTTTAAATTAATTATTAAATGCAGTGGTTGGTATCCTAAAGAGACATACGATTGAAAATTTTAATGGGGCTGAGTATTTTGAGAATGATTGGAAAATACAAAAGAGATTTTATACTCTATTAGAAAGAAAATATCACTTTATAGATACATGACTGCCAGATACAGTGTGCTTGTTAAAATAATAGAAAGAAAAAGTAAGAATAAAGAATAAAAAGAAAGCTGAAGCACTTTATAAGCGATACTTATGCCTCACAACATTTGTGAAACCTCTAAAGCACGATGTATTTGAATCATGGAAAAGAAGAGAGGAAAGTGTCTCTGCCACTGCTGGTAGAAAGCTTTGCTAAGACCAGCTCTTCTCAATTCACCGATTCTCCAGTACACATGCCCATCTCTTCACCTCAAAAATAAGCATTGGCTCTTTAATTGCTCCATTACCACCCAAGGCAGTGCTAACGCCTAAAGCCAGGCGGAAGTTATCCTCTTCCTTCCGCAGAATCATCACCAGACCTCCAGCAGTCATAGAAAAGGGGGAAAAAGATTGTTTAAATGTTTAACTTCACAGCATGACACAAAGCAATGAGGTCCTTTTCGCCATCTTTATTCCGGGTTCTCTCACTGACATCTGCAACAGATCTTGACACTAAAAGATCTAAAATGAGCAGGAGTCTCAGTGTCATTGACTGATTTTTTTCAAAGGACAACATAATGCAGGTTCAAAAAAAAAAAAACCAAACTATTTTCCACTCTGAGTTATCAAGAATGATTTTGTAAGGAAAACAATTTTTTAAAGAGCTGTTCACATATAGCAAAATTAATAATACTTTCTAAAAAGTAACAAACTATTATTTTAGTGCGGGATTGTTTTGTTGCTGTTGTTGTTTGTTGGTTTTTGGGTTTGGGTTTTTTTCTTTCAGCTCTAGGTGCTATCTGATTATTTAGCTACAAAAGTAGCTTCTACAGCCACCTTCCCATAAAGCTTATTCAACCAGACAGATCAGCATGAAGCCATGTGGAAATCCATTTGCACAGCCAGACACTCTCACTTATAATTCTGCACTGCAGGATGCTTTAATTCATGAATAACAACAATAAGAACAAGAAAAGTGCCATATATGCCTTCACTAGGTGTGACTAATTGACCAGGGACATCTTTCTGGCAAGATTTTTTTAATTGATTGAAAAGCCCAATTAAAGAGGGGCATAGTATAGAATAAATGAGTGGGAGTGGGTTGTTTTTTTTTTCTTTATGTGACAAGTACCGAAATACTCTGTGCTAACTTTCTCAGGCCTGGTATGCATAAAAACTCATTACAGCTCCAGTGGACAGTCTGCTGCAAGAGCTAATGGGATCCCCTGGGTCCTATTCAAGTTTCCAAGATCTTCCCTTCTAATGCAGCTGCCCCTGGGATGCATCACATGGTTGGATCTGTAGAGCAGTATCTTGATACATTTGGCTGTCGAGTTTCCAAAAGGAAAATGACACCACTGGATTTTAGAGCTGTTTTGGCGCTTTTATGGAAGGGGCTTTGTTATTTACTTTTACTCCTTTTACGTATGAGTCAGTTCAAGTGCATGTGTTGAATTCATTTTACTACTAAAGCTCATAGCTGCTCATTGAGGCTTCTGATACAAAAACTTAAAATGTACTCTGAATTGATGGCACAAAAAATTAAAAATATGAAGGAAAAGCAAAACAACCACTGTATGTAAAACAATGTGAAGAATTTCTTTTTTTCATTATGTTATTAGTAGAATTATTAGCCAACTTACTCAGCAAAAGGACATGTACATAAATGAAGGATTTTTGGACTGTATAATATTAAGCAAAGCGATTGAATAAATAGTGAATAGCGTAAAATTGATGACAGCTGAGCCCTATAATCCACTCTGCATACAATGGCCCTGGTAGGACACTATAAAATAGAAATAATCACAACACTGAGATACTTGCACATTCCTAACTAAGAGAAAAGCAGAACCACAGCACAACCCTTGCCTGACAGGCACAAGGCTCCCGGGCTGGTGCTTCCCAGCTCCACCTGGGATATTTGTTTCATCATGAAAAAGACAGGGAGGAAAAGGAACAGATGGACAAGTTATCAACCTTTCAGAGGCTGTAAGGAAAACATTCTCATAACAAAGCCATGACATGTTTTGAACTCTACTATTTGAATTCTTATTGTCACCTTCTGACCTTCGCTCTCTTTTCACTACAATCCTGAAATGTTATTTTATACCAAATCTTTAATTACTCTCTGTGATGTCAGCAGGAAAAAAAACCACCCTGATTTTTTCCCCATTTAACTTAAGATTCAACTGTGTTTCTAACCACTAATCACATGAACTTCAGTCAGCACAAACTCAACCAAGTACAGCAACAGAAGTGAACATATTGTTAGCTTGCACCATGTTCACTTCAGCAAAATACTGCATATAATTCTGAAATTAAACATAGTACAAAATTACTCCATTGCTGCTATCTGCAAATAATGTTAAACTTTCAGATATGAGTTTGAATGACAATCTTTCGAGAAGTCCAGAAAAGTTAAACTGCATCTTGGTAGTGCACTGGGAATATCAAGCAACTAGAAACCTCAACACCACAAACGCCTTTCTCTCTGATTAAAAAGAGGCAGTTTACTAACTGAACTTTAAAATAATTCCATACATGGAATAACCCATCCCAAACCTGCTCCCTGCCATTGCAGGTAACAAGGATTAAACACTCTTGCTTCCCTGCATGAAAAACAAGTGAGTTCCTGGCTCTCACACAAACCCCATTTTACAAAAGCTCAAGACTTTTCTCTCTTGAGCATTAACTATTTGCAACAAGCACAATTTATAGAAACTTGTCCCATCAGCTATCACATGTCTAGTTACTTTGCATTAGCTTTTTAAAGGGTCTTATGGATGCCATGAGAGCACCAACAACAGGCTTAGACTCCTCCATTCCTGCTGTTTCATCATCTCTCATTGTCTGTAAAAGTAATCTCAGCCATAATTCTTTCAGTTTCCCCATAAGTGCCCAGGCTAGCAGGCAGGGCGTCCACTTCTGTAAGCTCTTCCCAATGACCCAGGAGCTTCCCCCATTTGGAGATATCCCCTCCTACAACCTGCTTCACTTCCAGCCCCATGCTACAAGTTGCAGACCTGCCTGGAAAAAAGGACCATTTTTGTTATGACACTGAAACCCTCTGGTTTTTTCCCCCTCTCAATATTGCTTTTGGAGAACCTAAGCCATGTACAAACCCTGTGCTGTTATGCACTGGGTATTAAAGATCTGTCCTAATGGTTTAGCTGTGCTCAAATAGAACGGAGTAGGGACTTTGCCTTGAGAGACATGCAAGCCAGATAATTCAGTCTGCCTCTACTTTTTTCCCCCCTAAATCTTAATTATTAGATAATTACAGAGCAATTATCACATATGCTTGACCTGGTCATGGTCTTTACTCTAAGGACCTGCTGCAGATGATACCTGGATAACATAGGGCACCTGGGAGGGTCATTCTTACTCGTACCAGTAGCAAAGCACCATAGGTAAAAGATGTGATCAACTACACTGGTAGTAGGGAAAAATCCTGGGATGCTAAAACTTTTTCTGTTGGCTCACGTACCATTGCATAGCTTAAAATATTGGTAAGCTTTTAATAGCTCCATTAATTCTACATCAAACACTGGCATTTGGTCGTGCAATGCGTATGAGAAAAAGAAATATAAGCGCAGCTTCACTTCTGCTGGCATAGCAATGAGAAAGTCACATTTCTGCTTAGTTCTTGACTAGGTTTAGCTCTACAGAGTGGAAAGTTGGCAAAAGTAAAATATACAACCAGTCACCTAAAAACATTTAAACTAAAACAATGGACATTTTTGCTGCAAACTGACTACAGCTGCTGAAATGCACTGTTATTTCTACCAAGCGTCAGAAAATTCCCTCACTGTAACGGGAGTGCTTCACCATTTGTTGCTTTTGACAGCACATTTACTCTAACAAAGTTTAACAAGCAATCACATTCAGGATTCTATATTAGATTTTATTTAGTACCAGAGTTAATATTTTGGGATATAATTCAATAACTCATTGCCTCCTTGATAAATTTGTAGTTCTAGCCAAGGCAGGTATCACCATTCCTTCAGAAGAAATAGTTTTGGGAAGAATCACAGTCCAGTTCAGAGTGTCCACACTTTTATTACCAAAAGCATCCCCTATTAAAACAAGATGATAGCACCTGATACTCATTAATCAGATCTAAAATGTCCTTCCAGGGCATTATTTCCTCCCTGTACCCAGACTTCCTGGTGAGTGTGCAGATAACTGTAATCAGGTCCTGCTCCTTTATCCAATGCCTTTTTAAATATGGTTATTCACTCCAAGATTACCCTATGCTCCACCAGTGAGACCAGCTGCCTCCAAGACCACAGGAATGGTGGAGAGGCATCTCCAGAATCAATTCTCTCAAGCAAAGCAGTTCTGGGACTTCAACCCACAGCCAGAGAAATTAGAGAAAGACTGTGAAGCTTTTTTGCTTTGGTGTGAGGCTTGAAATACAAATAGGTCAAAGGGGATCAAAAGTTAGCACCACATGCTGGTTGTTTGCTGGCTCGGGTAAAGAGAGATGATAGCTTCAAGTCCAGCTGCATGAAGATAACTGTGCAAGCAATTAGCAGACAGCTTCCTCTCCAGTAAATCTTTTATCCCTTTCTGCAGTGTCCTGATCATAGCAAAAAACCTCACAGATTAAATTATTAAAAATAGCCTGTACAACTCATGGGTACTCCAGGGGAAGGGGAACGGATTGTGCTAGCCACGTGACCATCTCTGGGCCCGTCAAAAGCTTTTCCTGTCTGCCACCATTCTCTCACCAGCCTTTGTCATGCATCATATATAATTTAATGGTATTTCTGCTCCTAATATTGTGTAAGAGTTGATGTCCAGTCATGGTTTATCCTGTTTGCTTTGTTTTTCCTAGTCTCTGTGTCTACCTGTTCCTGAAATGACCTGATCTTTGGGAAAGGACTTTTCTTGCTTCTGTATTTGGAAACCAGTGGACAACCACAGTCTGAACAAAGCAAAAGTCAAACAGCAGCAATAACATTGGATATCAAAGAGCATTGGCAGGGAAATGGAAAAGGGCAATTTAAAAATATCACTTATGAAACAGGAGGACTGAGCACTATGCCTTTTGAAAACAAGGTCTTGTTATTCATCGGATGAGAAAACAGGAGGTAGAAGGTATGACATTGCCTCAAAGCACCCCGAGAACTTCCACAAACATTACTGCCTTGATATTTTCCTAAGCACAGACAGCAATGGCTGTCCTCTCCACATAGTATTTAACATGGAACCAGAGAGAAATCTTCTCCTCCACCTTCCCCAAGTGACAGGACAGCATCTATCTCCTCCTCCCTTTCTGGGAAAAAACCCTCCTCCTGCTCTGCACCAAGGCATGTGGTTTAAACACGCAGGTCCAACAGTTGACAGCTTGAGACAGGTGAGAATTACATGATGGTCTCTCCAGATCTCCAGGTCCACAGCCAGATCCCCTCTGTCTCTCCTTGCTGCCTTTAGAGGCCAAAGCCTCCACCTGTCCACTCAAGAGCTGAAGGGTAGATTGTGGCACAGCAGGAGATGACAGTAGAAAAAAGGGATAATAGTAAAAAGAAAGAAGGTTTTCAGGAAGGGCTGGGGAGATGGAGAAAGCAAGTGAGGGAAGGAAAGGGATGTCATACTAGAAGAAACGCACAGGAAAGAGCAGCAGAAAGCAAACAGGAGGGCTATCCTTTCAGATAGCACAAGAGCTACTCTGTTGTGGTCCATGCACTTCTCATCATTTGAAAGCCTTTTTGGGGTGTCTGCTTCGTAAATCAATGAGGAAGGACCTTGTAGGGTTGCAGGAGCAGGTCTCAATCCACTAGTACTTGGATCACGTGTAGGTGAGAGCTCTGGAGGGTTAGTCTCCACCAAACCAAAACGAGTTGGCATGTGCCAAAACCACTTTGCATTAGCAAAGCAACACACAGTGAGTAGGGATGAGCAGGGGACTCGTTTCAACACCAGGCTACTACACTGAACCAAACTTGGAGGCAGATAGAGCCACTAACAATACAAAGGGCACAAAGCCTGCTTATTTGCAGAAAGAGAAAAAAAAAAGTTAAATATAAGGAACTTTTCTGCAGAAGGAAAGAGGGATATAAAGAAACTAAGCCAACATTTGTTGCAGTGGGTTTTCTGCCTTCTTGCACTACTGACCTGCACACAAGGCTGGGAAAAAAGAACCAGCCTCAGAGTGCACGACCAAAGGTGCACACATGAAGAAGTTGCAATTTCTCTTTGTTTAATTTGCTTCCTCTGGGAGATTAATCCTCCCAGGATGACAGGGAAGGCTAACTCCCTTTTCTGCAGCAGCTCGTAGTTTTACAGCTTTATTTATGCAACACATCAAAAGGCACTATCGTCATCTCAACATGCTGATGGCTCCCTTTCCATCCCTGAACCCTGGGAAATCCACCAGCCTGCCTGGAAGAGAGGACCCCAATGCTTCACTCAAAGGATTGCAGCACATCAGTAGAGGGGAAAATTATTAACACTTTTCCTGAGCCTCCAAATCTTGCTCCTCTAACCATCTGATCTAGGTGGCAAGAACATTTTGCCTGAGCAGAGGCAGACATTAGTTTTCTTTGGATGACAGCATATTTAATGTGATTCATGAGAAGCTATTTTCCAAGCCATTAAATACATAATACAGAAAGAAAATAACACTGTGTATTTCATTAGATAAACCTGTGGGTTTTCAATACATGCTGCAAGGGACAGTTTGGAATAAGAAAGTTTCTGATGTGTTTATTGAAGTTGTTAAGAGGCATACAGCTACAATGGCTGTTGATTAATATGTACATCAAACAAAAATCCCTTGCTGACATACAGAAGCATCATTCCATCATTACAGATCATTTTGACTTTGATGAAAAATGATGCTAACTTAAACCTAACTGTGGTAGCAGGCATCTCAGCTGTACTGAAGCACTTAGTGATCAGAAATCATGTTTAAAAGTGAATATCAAAGAGCCTTTTTTCTTCCTATAATAATATTTATTAATTATTTTAAAATTTCTCCAGTCCCCGGGCAGCAGCAATTTTTCATAATTAGCATAAGATTTGACGTTGCATCCCAAAGGCAAGTGGTAAATGAGATTAAAACACACTGAAGATTTCCAACCCTGGAAAGTTTGCTCATCTACTTTGCAGCTAAGTAAACGTCCTTGCTGTTGTTCAGGATTTCTTTTATATTTTTAGTTTTGAGAGCCAGCAACAAGACACAGAAGAGTGAGCTAACAAGCACAGAGGTATAAAACATGAATCAATGCTGGACTTGCTTGTTTGCAGTTGGCAAAGAGAGGGTGTGAAGGACTACGGGCAAAAGAGAAGGTGGCCATCACAGAGAAAACCAGACTTAGATAAACCTTAAGATAACTTCAGGTAAACTTGGCTAAACCTTAGGACACCTTAGGTAAACTTGAGACAGGAAGTAACCTGAGTTAGGAGGGTCTGTGGCAGATGTGATGCAGACAAGCCCATGAGCCGCAGCACACAGCAGAGGAGGTGGATGCTGAAGAGGAACCTACTATCCTAATTCATAGGGAGGGCATTTTACTGCTCATTTCCAACAGTTCAAGCAGTTCACCTTCTACAGCCAAATAGGCTGGAGCAATTCCAGGTATCTATTTCTCCCCTAATAAACAGGAGCTTGAATTTCTCATTAAACAGAAAAAGGGCATCACACCTCCTTTAAGTTCTCCAACAACCAGATCCAACAAACTGCCAAAACTCACTGAAACAGTAATTTTCTTCTGCCTGCACCCTGAAATTTGTTACCCTACGTTTTTCTATACTAACATTAAATGACGTTACACATATAAACTCTCACAGTAGCTGTGTTTCAAATACCTTTGCAGTATAATTTCCTCTGATTCAGGGAACTGTAGCCTATTTATGCCCTAAGATTTCAATTCTGCAACATGTGGAACATGCTGGACAGGAGCCAAAGCACCACATAGGTGCCTATATATATATTAAGAGAGCAAGTAACTAGACTTCAGCAACGTTGTTTATGTGCTTACAACTCCCTGTGATTCCACTTACTCAGATTATCTGGCCTATAGACCAGATCCCAGTATCAAAAGCATCAAAACTATCAAATTAGGCCTTTAATGAGAAAGAAATTGTCTTCTGCAAATCTGCAAGCTCTGAAATGAAGAACAAAATCAGATGAGACAGTGAGAGCCGCAGCAATAACTGCAATACTGACTGTTTATTTCCATAGCTACTCCTTTCCATGTTTTTTTTGACAGATTAAGGTAGATACATTACTGGCCTCAGTGTTTTTGGCCAGGGAGAATTTAATCCTTAATGTTTATTTTTATCACTTTGATTCTTTGCAAAGTGCATATTTTTGTGCTCTTAAGAGATCAGCTAACAGGCATATTAAACATGGTTCTTCAATACATATTCAAATGGGGATTCACAACAGGCTTGTTTTAACAGAGCTTTAATAGCAAAGAGTTGAAGGCAGCTACAGTTTGTTTACTGAGGTCTGAGAGTTTTGAATAATTTTAATTGGATCTTGATTTTTTTTTTTTTTTTTGACACTTTCTCTTCCATGATTCTTCTGGGAAAAAAAAAAAAAAAAAAAAAAAAACAAGGCGTAAACCATTATTTGACTGACAGGAACCAAAGCAGGTAACAGCAACATAGACCCAATGCACCCTCAGTCATTTCTGTGCCAAGAAAAAAGCCAAATACTCTCCTCCCCAGGCCTTGCAGCCTGTCAAATTCCTGCAATTACAATGATCAAAAGCTATAAAAAGTAACCCTTGAGAAGACGGACTGCATCTGTGCTGCTATTCCAGCCATGTCTCTCTGTGGACTTTAAACTGGCAGATCAGGTCTCCTTCCCAGAAACAGTGACCACAGTGCCCAAAAAATTAAGATTTCATTGGAAAGTTTTCTGCAAGAACAAGGACAGCTTACAGGATTGGAAAAACATTCATTTCAGAACTATACATTCCTTACGCATGAGGGACTTAAAAATTCAATAGCCTAGAAAAAAAATAGGACAGTAGTAACAGCCAAGTATGAAACAGCATTTAAAGAAAGCTCCATTTAAACAAACTACAGAAAAACATGTAGCAAAACTAGGACCAACTGCAGACACTTTCTATAGAAGTGTTCGAAAATCTGTAAATTAATATACATGAATTGTGATGTATTATTTTAAGCTGAAAATAGCATCTCAGAAACTTGTTGGAGAGGACTTTGTAGCACAGTAGAAAGTACTTGGGAAACTGCAAAGTCAGAATTACTGGACAGCTACCTCAGTTATCCTTCTTTGATCAAGTGAATACTAAAATTGTCTCAATGATACTGAAGTCTCCTCCTTAAAGCAGTCTTGGCCAAAAAATCAATTCTCAGACCACTGCGAACGGTACACTTTCAAAGATTTCTGCTGAAAAAGAAAGACTCAGATTTAGCATCTCCATGAAAGTGCAAAATCAAAATTACTGCTACTGCATGGTTAGCCTCAAAAGAGTCATCATGCAATGGGCTCTTAAATTACCAGCTTGGTGTTCAGTTGTGGTTAAAAAGACTAAGTTACTAGGAAAAGAAGCAGAACCAAGAAGAAAATCCTACTGTGATGCTGTAAAAACCCACTCTGTCTCCTTATCTTCAATCCCATATGCAGCCCTGATACCCACATTGCAAGGAGACTAAAGCATAGTATGAAGAAGCACAGAAAAGGGGAGGAGAAGATGATGAGGGGCATGTGGCTCCTATATGAGAGACCTGCTCCAGGACTCCTGAAGGGAGCTACAACCCACTTCTGATGTGCTCAGAAAAGGCCAGAAAAGTGTGGTAGGGTTGTAAAACTAGAAGTGCAGCATGAGATGCTGAATTGCTGTGGACTCTTCTTCTAGCTCAGGACATCACAAAGCTGCTTGTAGCCAAAGCTGATGAACGCCTGTTCTGGGTTCAGCAGTAGCAGTCATTTTTCTCCTTCGTAGTAGCTGGTGCAATACTGTGTTTTCAGTTTTAGTCTAGGAACAGTGCTGATAACACACCGGTGTTTTTAGTTGTTGCTAAGTAATTTTTACTCCAATCAAGGACTTTTCAGTCTCATGCTCTGCCAGGGAGGAGGGGAAGCCGGGAGGAAGCAGAGACAGGACACCTGACCCAAACTAGCCAAAGGGGTATTCCATACCATAGCACATCATGCCCAGCATAGAAACTGGGGGGAAGCTACCTGGAAGACACAGATCACTGATCAGGTCGGGCTGGGTATCGGTCGGCGGGTGGTGAGCAATTGTATTCTCTCCCCTTGTTATTTCCCTTATCATTATTATTATTGGTGGTAGCAGCAGTGGTTTTGTATTTTACCTTAGTTACTGGACTGCTCTTATCTCAACCCATGGGGTTTACATTCTTTTGATTCTCCTCCTCATCCCTCCGGGAGCAGGGGGAGGAAGAAGAGGGGGAGTGAGCAAACGGCTGCATGGTTCTGAGTTACCAGCTGGGCTTAAACCACAATACCACCAGCAACGAGAGTGCGGTATATGTGCAGTGCTCTCATCCTTTCCCATCCCTAAGTATCATCACAGTCCTGGCATTCACAGACTTGGGCGGCATGGTGCTGATTAACATTACATTCATTAATGTAAAGAAGCCTCTTGTTGATGAGTGTACCTGCCATAGAAGCATGCATCAACAGCAGGGCTCAAAACATCAACATGGAAAGGACCCTTGGCTCCTAGATTAGATTTAAGGAAAGCTATAAAAAGCATCCTATTTCAAGTTTTTGAAACTTCAAGGAAACCTTTTATAAATACATAACAATAAAAAAGAAAATCTTCACACATTTTACTATACCTCCTTCAGCTGCACTATCCACCAGCTCCCATCAGACAGGACGTGAAGAGCTTTCACACCCTAAAAGCTCTGTACTGACGGAACACTTTCACATAGTACAAGGAAAAAGAAATATATTAAGTCTTCATTCCAGATTCTTTTAGCCCCAAAAGTGCACTCTGCATTGCACTGGATCCATCTAGAGTTAATGAATCCTCTCTTCTAAGCTCTTTTACCACTATACCACTACCACCTGCTATCGAAACAACAAATGCCTTCCAAGTATGTGATATTTGATGAAGGATGTATTCATCTATAGAACAACTGCAGCAGGGCATGCCAGGCTAACTGTCTTTGCTCAGATGGACAGTGGGGATGATCGTATTTAGACAACTCATCAAGCATCTGCGGTACCAATTCCCTGCTTCTTGAGGGTTATTTTAGTTGTCAGATTTTTTTTTTATTTTTTTTTATTTTTTTCTTTTGCAGAACCTTGAACGAGAATTGCAGAGCTCTGCAGTTACTGCTATTAAGCTCGTCAGCAAGAAACTTTTCATTGACATCAACATGAGTCCAAAATGCCATTGCACTTATTAATGACAGTGTATGAGGAAGCTAATTCATATGATACAAATGTAAAGTTGTAGGTGATATGAAATGCTTATCAAACAGAGAAAAAAGCATAAAAAATATGGATAAGCAATTTTGCTAACGAGAGAATGACTGATTTTGAGCATACAAACAGCACACAGGGCATTAGCTCATGCTAAGCAGCTTAAGGTAGTTGGACTTTTGAAGACTTTTCCGGATGCCTAAATTTATCCTCTGAAACGCAGGGGGGGTTGTTCGGTGGTTTGTTTGGGCTTGGGTTTTTTGTGTGTTTGGGTTTTTTGCTTGTTTGTTCTTTTTTTTTTTTGTTTTTCAGGTTTTTTTTTATAATCACTGTATGGATGGTCAGTTTAAAGATACATACTGATGATAATATTTTAGCTATGGACAATTAGAAGATATAGTTCCAGAAACAGGAAAGCAATGCAATTTTTAAACTAAAAATCTCTATTTCCATCAACATCCCCCCAGAGACAGATACATGTGAAAACTTTGGAGAATTGGGTGTTTCAAATGTTGCATTTCTCACGGCTGGAAAAAAAAAAAAAAAAAAAAAAAAAAAAATATTCACTTAAAACCAGAAAGGTTAAAGGACAGAAGAATAAAATGTAGGAAATGTAGGGCAGGTTTAGTCCAAACCTTAATTCTCTAAATGAAATTACTCAGCATCATCTCCAGAGTTTAGCAGTCAGGTCTGACCTGAAAAAGTACACCACAGCCAATCCTTGAAATTTTTAAACATGCCTTTTAAGCTTACAAAGCCTGTAAGGAAACCTTAAACTGTATATAGTTAACAATAAAAAGGAAACTGTACAAGGGTATATGTTTAGTATTGGCTAGGAGCCTTTTTGAGAATTTTAGCTCAAGAAGATAGCTATTTTCTTCTTCATATAATGTCTTTTGTCCAAAATGTTGACAATCAGCTATATAAAACTGTACAGTAGGCAAATTCCTTCCTTCTTTAGGAATGCATTTAAAGTCATTTTTGCAAGATAGTCTCCACTTATTAAATAAGGAACAAAAAGACTCAATGAGACTTCCAGAGAACTGTCCAGTTGTGAAGCGATGCTTTGTCAGAGCCGAGCTGTAATAAATGCATTTACCCTTTGAATATGTCAGCTCCTTCTCAGACATTTCTTATCTGGTTAGAAAAAAGTTTCAGAAAAAATTACTAATTGGCATAGCTGGAGAATGTTACGGAAGATGGAGAGATGAATCACGACCCACCTATTTTTCCTTCAATGTAAGCACATATTATTCTCATTTTCCCTTTTTCATAATTTTTATGAGGATACAAACCACCATTTATACAAATCCAAACAAGACTTCTAATGATGGATTCAACACTAAAACCAGGACAAAACTCAAACAAAAAATCCACTGGGATTCGCTTTTACAACCTATTCCCTGAAAAAGCTGCTTTTGGAAACATTTTCCTTTGTACACTGGCTGCAGGACAGAGCCTTAGTATTAAATTCACCAACCTCGTTCATGCCTTAGATAATTAGTTATCATATTTATTCCCTACTCTACATTTCTTTAACCAGGTTAAGCAAATAGGAGACATGGCACAAGTTTAGACATGCTACATAAGAGATAAATTTTCCTTGGAACCTCTCAAAGTTCCTGCAAACCTATGCATGTGAGTGATATGGGGCGGCGGATGGGTTCTTGTGGATGTTTATGTTGCATAATGCTGACCCTACTCCCTAAAATTCGATTTTAGGACAGCACTGAAAAAACTCAGTGGTCTTATTCAAAATCTTTGTGGCTCCTTCTGCCTATAACGAGAAGACTGTTTTCATCACAACCTCCATTACTAGGTAAAGTCATGCCCAGGTTGCACCAACAGTCCTATTCAACATAAGGGTCAAAACACCAGTTGGTCAAATGCTGGTTCTTGCTGGTGTTACTGGTCTCACTCTTCTGCAGTCCTCAAATTTTCACATTTTAACCAGTGTTTAAATAGCTTTGGAAAAAAGCAAGAAGAAAACTGTAAGGCTACCTTTTGTAAACTGGGGTCCTGTTGCACTTGGCATGTACTCCTCTCTCCCTTGGCACAGAAGTTTAGTGTCCCCATTCAACTTTTCAAGGTGTCTGCACTTTATAATACAGCATAAGGACATTACAAATGTCAAGCAAAAGAATTATTTAAGAAACACTTTTAGTGCTTGTAATATTCCAGCCAGTTACACGTGCAGTAAATTAACAAAATTTTTACATAAGTTCAGTTATATTCAGATGAGGCCAGAATGTCCAGGATATTGTCAACCATAGAAATCCCTCTGTGTCAGCTAAATACCTTCAGATTTTTAGCCCCAAATTCTTGCACAAAATGAGTCCTTCTTTGAAAACGAGCCATTTTTGTCAAGACACAGTGATATATCACCGCTAGAGAATTCGACTCACTGGAATTTATCTAGAACAGAAAAATAGAGTCATTCCACTATTTCCTTTCCCAAACTACATGAAACTACAGCTTTGTTCTTGCCAGAAAGAACATCAAGACCATCACAAACACAAATAAAAGAATTTCTTCTTCCTTGTGGGCAACTTCTAACATCAAGGAATTACCTAAGAAAAATGTATTGGAAAAGATGACGAGGAATAAATACATAAAAGCTCTCAAATCCTTAATATTTCTTTTCAGCTATTATCTGGTAAGAAAGCCACAGGTAGTTTCACCGTGAAAACCAGCACCAGAGCTGATGGGAACGCTGCGTTTGTTTGCTGGAAGGGCACTCAGACTCAATGGCATCTTGTTCCCTGGCTCATTGACTTGCTCCTTCTGCAGTGTAGTTAGTACAAACTCCTGTTTGTACTATGCAAGCCTAAGGCAGGTTTTGTGTGACATTTCCTAACTGCAGCCAGCCTGCAGTACACCAGGGTCTGCCTGAAATCCAGAATACAGCAGTACTCTCCTTACTTCCATAGTCTGTATTCCTGTACCTTTATTCTCTCTCTGTGGTATGGTATTTGCTGTGCAGCAATTGGTATGGCTAACAAGCCCAGCAACTCAGCAGACTTCTTCCCAAGTCTGAGCCAGCTGAATGCCTTAAGGGTTTGCAAATTACTTCTTGAATATTAATGATGAGTTCAGGGCAACCATAAAGAAACTGCAGTTTATACCATGAGATAGAGAAAATGGCATTAACTCTGAACCTGGGACAACCATCTCGTCAGAGAGTAACTGAAAAGCCACCCTAACCTCATTGATAAAATACAGCATCTTGAACAACCAAAGGAAAAAAAAATTATGGGTTTGAGAAGCTGAGCTCAACTCAACTGAAAGCAGAGCAGGGGTTTCAGCATAGATGTAAGGAACCTCTCTATTCCCAAACTGCTCCTGCCCGCTTACGCGCCACCAAACCCTTCCCAGAGTTGACCAAGATCTACCTAATAGACAGCTCTGGACCCAACCACTTTGTCCTGGTTTCAGCTGCGACAAAGTACTTTCTTCCTAGTAGCTGGTGCAGTGCCACGTTTTGGGTTTAGTCTGAAAATAATGTTGATAACACACTGATGTTTTAGTTGTTGATAAGTAGTGCTTACCCTAAGCTTTTCAGTCTCTTATGCTCTGCCAGTAAGGAGTGGCACGAGAAGCTGGGAGGAAGCAGAGACAGGACAGCTGACTCAAAATAGCCAAAGGGATATTCCATACCATAGAATGACATGCTCAGTATACAAACTGGGAGGAGTTGGCTGGAAGGGGCTGACTGCCGTTCAAGGACAGGCTGGGCATCAGTCAGCGGGTTGTGAGCAACTGTATTGTGCATCACATGTCTTTCTTGGGTTTTATTTCCAAAATAGGTAAAAACTTTACTGCTGACATTTAATACTCTTCTGCAATTTAAGTAACACAAAATGCAAAAATGATGGCTTCCTCACATTTCTTTGAAATATCGCATGGAAAACCCAAATCAGTGGTACAATGAACCACTTACGGTTTTTTCACGCACAATTTCCCTATGGAAACGAGAAATTATTTCAGTCTATTAACTCCTAACTTGGACAGAAAGGACAAAGGCCCATGCATTGCTCTAGATACAACTACATCAATATATAGGTACATCACATACGGACACAAATACTCATTCTATATAGATATACATATTTACATATAGTCTTATCTAGATATCTATGATTGTAATGTGTGTATCTGGGTGTATATGAATTTTAAATATGAAAAAATGTGTCTGTAAAGCTAGAGGCTCTGTTTTCTGGATTATAATTGATGCAGCTACGCAAGGATGTCAAAATTTCCATGAGCAAATCAAAGCAAGACCCAACGCTGACAGATGTGTAAGGAAATGGATTGTGACAGCCAATGTTGCAGTGTCACGTGGGAATAATAACTGTCCTCAGACTGAAGGGCTGTCAAACACCAGAATGTCTCATCTCCCTTTCCTTTTTTTTCCTCATCTTTATACTGACAGTGTAAAGAACCAAGATTAAAAAATGGTGCAGTTATGCAGGCTGTGGGTGAAGATGCTACCAGTGGGACGACATCTAAAAGAAAGAACTCCCTTTGTATAGATTTAGCTTTAGGGTCTGTTGTCTGAGGCAATTTTAATTCAGACAAATATGCAAATTTTGTTAGAAGTTCATAGGACATGGACTCTGAGGCCATGTCCCTGCTTTTAGCTAGTTTAGTATACGGTGATCCAGGAATCAATCAAAAATCACACAATTACTGCAAGGTCTTAAATTTCTTATTCTTTGCCAGGAATTTCTGGATTGACACCGAACTCTGTCAGTTGTAATCTAGCCTGTAATCCCAAAGGTTTACTGTACTTAACCCCAGAACAAGAAATATATCCTGACAGTTTCTCCCACAGAAATCTCTCATTTGCATGGTCTGCACTGCGACCCCAAGGCTCAGCATAGGCTAAAAGGTCTTTTATGAATGTTGACAACAAATAGGATAATTAAGATCAAATTGAAGACTAAAACGTCAGACTAGATCTGTTTTGCTACTTATAAAACTCTATTTGATTACTCATTGATCCAAGTTAAGCTTATTAATTCATACTTCCATCAAAAGACCAAGATAAATATTATGTGTTGAATATGACATAACATCTATGAACTGCTGGAGATGACGACATTTGAAGTAATTGCAACCTAAATTTTAGCATAAAATCGTATGATTTTCATTTTTTTGTTGTCATTCCCTTTCTTTGGTAAGCATTTAACACTTCTTTCAAGACATGCCAGTATCTAAGGGAGCAGTGGGATGGAAGAAGAAAACAGAGCTGTGGGGAATCTTTAGCTTTCTTCTAATTTAACACCAAGCTCATGTGAAAAAAATTTCTTCTGCACTCCAAAAGCTACTCAACAATAGTGATTTGTGTTCAACACAGGACTGCTACCTACTGAATGATACTGATTATGAGCAGAAGCAATCACCAAACTGGTAAACTTTGCACAAATCATTTAAATCAACTTTCAAAACTTTGCTAAGTATTTCAGAAAGCCTGTAAGTAAATGTTAAAATCCATCTAACTGACTTAGGCACCGAAGTCTCATCTTCCATTGCTCACTATGAAAGGCGGCGGCAAAGTCCAATTGATGTTTTTTAATGGTGCATTGGTTCCTAAATACCTGGTGCTTCTGGAAATGGGAGCTGAGCACTTTAGCAGATCCCATATCAAGCATTTAATGCATAGTGCAGACTGCATTACCACTACTTTTTCCCTTCCTCAACAAAGGAAAAGAAGTTGCAAAACACCAAAATCATAGGAAAACAACCATGGGATCTGATGCTGCTTTTTAGGCACGACTCAGCTATAACTAGATCAATTACCATGGCTTCTGACACAGGTTTCTTCCCCAAAAACTCCAGGACACCACTGGTTATTCTCATAATTTATCCCAAGGTGCTCATGCTCACACTTATCAGCAAAACTACAAGGCTGTTTCTGCATTTGACGACTTCTTGCTCAATACAAGACACTGGAGACCCCATAATCTCATTCTCCTGGGCTCTTCCTCAGTGTGGTTTTCCTTTTTCTAAGCAAAGTAAATTTAGGAAAGACCAAGTCAGAGGGTTTTTTCAGGCCTTTGATTTGCTTGCTTTCTTGAGACATGACCCACAAATTCCCTGACCTTACTAGGAGGGAAAATCACTTCTCTTGCTTTCCTGAGTAGTCTGTGGTAGACGGTATATTTTTATTATCATCCAAATATCACATGCTCTTGTATTTAGAAAGTCAGTACCTCCTTAATTCATAAGGCAGCCCTTCCTTGGCTTGCCTGTCCTCAACAAGCTGCACACTTCTCTATCAATTTTCCAGGAATGTAAATTATCTCAGCAAGCCTTGGTAGTTGTAATCAAGTCATAACATTGATTACACACACAGCCTTCCAGCATCTTGTTTATTCTTCATTATTAGCATACAAATATCCAAGATATTTCATCACTATCTAGAAACTTCTTGAGGTTATTCTTATTTCAAGGCAAAATACAGGCACATTCAGTTTTAAACTGAAAAAGAAATGTGTTAGTCCACAAATACGCAGAAAGCACTGATGGCTATTGTAAAGCAATCCACACTTCTCTGTTCATCGAAAACTAAACTTATCCTGTACTCATCTTACAGCCAAAGAAATTCTGAAATGATGATCTGAAAAGTAAAAATTTTTACTACAATATATTTGAACAGAAAAAAAAAAAAAAGAAAAAAAAAAGATTTTTAAAAGGTTTTATTTCTCCCCCCCAAAAAAACCTCTCTCTGATTAAGTAAATCAAATAGATAACTTTGGAAAAAGTGATCATACCAAGGGTACAATTCTGTGATGTTCTGAACATCTCTTAATGCTTTGTGGAGTCAGCCAAGATTGAGGATGCTCAGTCTCAACCCTAAGGAATTTAGCCACTGTCAGTCTGTAGTTCTTGGTGTGAGGATAAGTTCTCAGCAGTCTTACTATGACTGTGTGTATATATATATGTAGCCATGGATGGTATATGTGTATATACATAAATACACACACACACAAATCACAAGCATTCCTGGATTAGCAAGATCTAAAGGCTGGCACAAGTTTCCGTGACAGAAGGAGCAAAAATAATACAGAAGGTTTTAACACCTTGTAACATGAATGGTTAATATTATAAATATTATTTGTTGGATATGTGGACAGGATCCATTTTATGATTAAAAATGCTAGTGCTCAGCTCTTTTCTAAAGGCAGAAGTTACAGGTTTCAAGAGGGAAAACTAAAATTCTCATTGGATACCAGTGCTTGATGTTCAGCTCTACATAATATCAGATAGAGAAACAAAGCTTTAAAATGGCAAGTAATTTAGGCAAATATTTAACTGAGTTGAATTAGGTAATTATTAACAAAGTTATTTAAAACTTCAGAAAAATTCTGTTTGCTGCACATAGCAATTGTTTACCCTATAGATTTACCATTAAAAGCTTATCTCCTTCCAAAAATATGTATTAATACTTCATTGCATTTTAGTAAAGTAAGGTAATAGCCATTAAATTAATTTACATTCAGTCCTGCTTTCTCTTTTCCCTGCCTCACCGTAAGTCCCCCAAGAGTAGGCAGGAGGTCTCCTATGTAGGAAAGGACCTGACACTGCACAAGCCTTCACTGTCAACATTAATGGAGTCTCAACGATGCTGTCAACATGCTGTGACTAAAATTATCTTTGCACTGGAGGTGATGATTTCACTCATATTTATTGAAAAGCAATTAGCTATGTTTGCCCATCAAGACACTATACTGCTTCATTTTAGAGGGCTTAAACTAGCTTCCATTTAAATTGTTTTGTAAGAGCATAGTTTTGGTTTTGTGGCACTGGATTAAGGCAGAAGCATGTAACAAAATAAATAATCACCTTCCTTCAGGATGGAAGGCCCCATTCTGGTCTTATGTAAATGTGGGTTTTAATTACATAATTTCCTGCTGTCTGGTATATAATACGCACCAAGTTTAATCATGGGGATAGACACTTCCAACCTCATCAACAAGTTTCCCATAGCTAAGAAATACAGTTCAAGTATCCTTAGACTTGATTTATGAAGTATTAAAGGCAATTCATGTTCACATTTGTGATCTATAGATCTAATTCTTTTCCTTATCAGGTTAAGAACACAGGCCAGGAGGATGCAGCATATTTAGGAGATACAACATACCAGCAGGACTTCACAGTGGCACAAAGCAAGCAAACCCATCTACATCTATGAAGCGAGGGATTCCCGTAATACTGAACCAAGGTCTATTTTCATTTAAATCAGAGCAATTTTGCTATTCTCAAATGGATAATGTGAAAAGATAATCATGGTTCTCCTGTCAGAGTTAAAATTGTATTACAAAACCGATGCTTACTATACTTGATTACACTGGACTTTGGCGAGATTTTTTCATTAGGCCTTGAGAAAATTATTAATCAGGGAGAAGGAAAGATGGCTGCTTACATAAATGTTATTGTAGATTTCAGAGGTTTAGATTTCCAGAAACAGTATCTTAAATTTCATATAACGATGATGCAAGATCAAAGCAAGAATATTACAACTTATATAAAAGGCAATCAACTGGCAAAATGTGCCTGACTGGGGAATTGAAAAAGCAAAGATTGGAGAATGGCTAAGAATGTATCATAGGCATACTGGAAAATGCATAAGCTCAAGTTGGTGACCAGCACCCCACACAAATACCTCATTCTAACTATGAACAATATTATTCTTTGATAGCCACATAACTCCTTGTTTTTCAGTCTTCAAATATGCATGATATTATGAGTTTTATTAATAATTGGTACACTGCATTTTCTCTCCATTAATATTTACAGAAATTCTCATTTCATGTGTATAGAAAGAGAATTATTATGAAGCGGTTCATTGGACTTTTCTTAATTTTACTAGTTTATAATTTCTTACAGCTCAAACTCTTGCAGTCGGGTTATTCTCTTGCAGTAGAGGTATCCTTACCCTTGCTAAGGGAGAGGGTAGATTTTTTTATTAAAATGTCTATTTTGGGTGAAAAAAAGAAGAAAATAAAAAGGAAAACCCACAAAACTTCCTTTGTTACCAACAGATGAGTTAAACTGATGCATGTCTGAGTCACTGCAATTATGCCAGAAGGACACTCCTCAATACATTGAGAACACTTTAGGGATTAAATCCAACTAAGGACTTCAGTTACCCTTTGGGATTCATTTTACTCAAGTATTTGCCAATATTTTCAGTACTAAGAGCTGTACTCCTGGCTAGACGTCCTTATGCTCAGCTATTAAACTGGCAGAGCCAGCAGATTTCCACAAGCATCACTCAATAGAATTAAACAGATGTTTTATATATGTATGCTGAAATAGATATGCCATATAAAATGCAAAAATACATATTTTATATATTATATATAGTTAAAAATTTGCATAATTATAAATAAAAATGTGTATATGTATAAAAAGTATAAGTACATATTTATATGTGTTGAAAAATTGGCATTTTGACAAAGCAAAGCAGCTCAGGGCTCATACCTTCCTTTACGAATCGTGCTTTTCTCAGTAAGGAAACCCCACCAATTTCAATAATCATCTTAATTCTGAATTTTCCTGATTTTATTAGCTTAAGTGGGACTGGTAATCCAATTGCACCACAGACCCTTTTAAATCAGACTACATGCTCTGCCTATAGCCTAAAACACCTACAATAAATTCATGCTGTATGCACTCACTCAAATCAGCCTGTTCAAACCTCAGAACTGCCTACGCCATCCTGGCATTTTTTTCCAAATAAAAGGCAATCAGACAGATTGAAACAAATATGGGCTCTGTCAAGTTACCACTTCATGGCTTATAAAAATGTAAAGATTGAGAGCAGGTCCAGCTCTGTGCTTTGGTGTCTAAAGCAAATCCCGGCAAGATATTACGTCCTGCTGGTGAAAAATAACTTTTTAGACATCACCAAGGAGCCACTAATCTCTGGGACTGACCAAGGCTATGTTACCCATCACTTAAAAAAAAAAAAAAAAAAAAAAAAAAAAAGAGCTACAACTATTAAACTTTCTGTCTTGTTTCTGAAATTGGTTCATAATTTGCTACATCCTTGATTGTGAACTATCCAAGGGACAATTTCGGAATATAATATGCACAGGGCTTAATTCAACTCTGTAGGTAACATAATATCAACAGAAATAGTTCATTACAGAATGAAATAATACCAAAATAATAATTAAAAATAAAACATGCAGGACTCTTGCCTTCATTTTAAAGAAGATATTTGTGTTTAATAGCCAACTATGTCATGAAATACAAGATCATTAATTTTTTATGCTTTCCTCTATTAAGCATTTGAAGGTATGACCAAAACTGTATGAATGAATTTTTACACATTAATTATATTTCATTTTTCATCTATCACCCTTTTCTCTAGTTCTGTGTATACATTTCAATTCTGTTTTAAGAACTTCTTTAATGAAGGCCTACAGAGTATGCAAAATTGTTTCCCTCATTCATTTCCAACGACCTGATCGTTCTAATACCAAATATCACACTGAGCTGTATAATCCTGCAAAAGTAACTCAAAAATTCAGCCATGCAAAATGTTCATGACTCACATTTTCCCGATTTAAGATAATATATGATTTTGTCTATCACTGTCTTCTTCCTGTGACCTGTACAGGTCATAACTAGATTTTTGAACACTCCTATATATCAGTTCCCGGGTCATCTATGAATACAAAAAAAATATCTGCTCTTCACCGCACGTCTCAAACAACACCCATCCCATATCTTCTGATATTGCACCAAAAGCACACACCAAAAGGAGTCCCAACTAATCTGTTTCCATTCTATTTGTGCTCCCACCAAATACCTGAACTTACACTTCTGCTTTTACAGCATTGTGCCAATATGTCATTTCTTAATCCAAGCCTGTTTTCTAGGTCAACAATCCAATTTCTCAAAGCTTTGGCTTAGTTGTCTGAGATTAGTGTCTCGCCCACTGATCCTTCTCCATGCGTCTTTCGAGACTGCCGTTCCCAAAATATTAAAAAAAAAAAAACCCAAACCAACAATAAAAAACCACAGCAACCCACTGTGCAAATAGTCATTGAGTCACATTGAGACTTTCATGGGGCTCCTCTTATGGAAGTCAAATGCAGTTTGACACATCAAATCTGTATCTCCTCCGGATGTGAAATAGAAAATAATCAGATCTGCCTCATGGCTATCAAAAGATACATAATATTTAGGGCACAGAAGTTACTGGAGTGGCATTTATCCATCCTGAGGCAATGCAGAGGACTAGGTCTCACAGCTCGATTCTGCCTTTCATTGTGCCCATGTTCCCCCACCCCTGGAGTTCTGTGTCCAATTTCAAGACATGAACAGACTGGAGAATGTCCAAGAGGGCCATGAAGATTATCAAAAGGTTGAAGAACCTGCCCTATAAGGAGAGACTGAAGGAGCCAGGTCTCTTCTCCCTGGAGAAGGCTCAGTATTACAGAATTGAAAGGGTGGCTACAAAGATGACAGGCTCTCTCTTCGCAAGGAGGCACATGGAGAACACAAGTTGCATAAGGAGAGGTTTTATTGAGACCTAAGATAGATATTTTTTATAGTGAGAACAATCATTCACCGGAACAAGCCCTCCAGGAATGTGGTGGAGTTCCCAGCATCGGAGGTGACTGGACAGGGTGCAAAATAACCTCATTCAGGCTCCTTTCCCACAAAAGGTTGGACCAGATGATCTTGCAAGGTCCCTTCCACCCTGGACTGTTCTATTACTCTATGATTTTACAACAGACATAGTGTTTACATATAAAATCACTGCTTCTCAGATGTATCTTATCTCCCCCGCAAAAAAAAAAAAAAAAAAAAAAAAAAGAGAAAAAAAAGTATATTGCTGTTATCCCCCTAGGTTCAGGACTAAATTAATTGTCCATCTTTTCTTGCAGAGTTTGGCAGTACATTGCAAGAGTCGTGAGTTGGCTCAGCCTATTCCAGACAGCAATCCCTGAGAACAATGGCATACTCAAACCCAAACCCTAACCACAGTTGCTTAATCCACAGACTTTGGATCTTTTGAGAAAAAGGTCAACATCATCTAGAATCAGAATTTGAGAATTTAGGTTTGTAATTTAGGTTTAGTCAAGAGTTTGCCTGTTTAAATCAAAAGGCAACACTGACTGAAATAAGAAGTCTTCTTAACAAAGCAGAATCAAACCCTGAGTGCTGGCAGGAAATGTTATTCATTACAAGCTACAACCTGACACCTTTGCACACTATTTGGCACCTCTCCCCACAAGATCAATTGCTTAATTTTTATTACAAAGATATTAGTCCCATCAGCAAGGGGCAGCAGATGAGAACTTCATTCAATCTTTCTCAACAGAGCAGCTCTGACCATCAACTTATTAAACAAACATCAGATATAATCTGCTCTGCAGTTTTAGATAGTTTCTTACAGGAAAAATCACAGTGAATTGTATTACCAGAGAACAGCACCATGTAAGTGAAACTTAAGTTTTCGTTTCTGCTCCTCAAGATACGTTTTATTACTCCAGTTTTCAGATAGGCATTTCTAAAGGATTACTTCAGCGAATACTGCTTTTCTTTAATGAATTCTATTATTTGGAAGTTACAACAGAGTTCTCCAGGGAACTATGCAAATCTTTAAGAACCATAGAGAAGAATAGCTAATAAAAACAGTCAATTCTCAAAAATGTATACACACACAGAAAAAAAAAAAATAAATCTAACAGTCCATGCAAAATTTCTGCTCCCCATCTTAGAGTATTTGGGGGTCCAGATGCCTGAAGTTAATGGGATGCTCAAAAGCTGTGTTATGAGACTGCAAAAAATCAATAGTAAAATCTACAAAATGTTGTTTGAAAAGAAGTTTTATACCAAACCAATGTAACAAACTAAATAATAGAGAGAATATCTGAAAGAAAGATACTGCTGTAGAGTCTTTTACAGGAATTAGGGTATTTTGATATTAAACAGGAGCCTGAAGGATTTGCTGTCTTCTAAAAGCAACTTAGACATGTGGCCACTGAAATGATCAGATTCCCTTCCCCAGAGGTCTGATTTATTACAGCATTGCTGAGATGTTCTCCTTCTTTTACCATTAAGGCATCTGGCCCTGTGGAGTTGAATACACTTGGTTTAGCCTGCAGCAGTGACCATTCTAGGCAGAGAGGACAAACCAGATTACTGGGCTCGACAAGCCTGGAAACAAGACTTGCTAAAGAGAAATTGCCTGGGAATAGTCCTGACAGCTTCTATTTTCAAATGCGCAAAGTTTATAAGTGTAGTCTGAGTTATCTTACTGAAATCCCATTTCACATCGATAATTTAGAAGTAATACAAGGCTGATGGTTTATCTAACACATTGTTTCATTACAAGATTCTTTTAAGACAAAACTCAAATTTAATTACAGAAGTATAACTGAAGGGGTTTTTTTTCTTATTTGATGATGGCAGCTCTGTGAAAACAAGAGAACTCCCTGGTGCCAACATCTGAAAACATGGGACTATGAGAAAATACATATTCACCCTATTTTTTTTTTTTTCTGAGAAAAAACGGCCTCGATATAGCTACTGATGTAAAAAATGTTTATACACTGGGATTTTTTTAAAATATGTATTAATACAGATAAACACAAAAGTGTGTAAGAATCAAGAAAAAACAGCCCAGGCTTATTCTGTCATTTTAACAAATGTCAAAGGAATGAAAATACATATACTAGAGAAGAGTAAATCCACGATAGCAAGAATCAGCAAAAGAGATTTTTGTTCTGCACATTTTTATATGCAACCCTAGGACAGTATCTGCCCAAATGACTTGTATTTGCCATCTGATGGGCTCCATTATCATTCTCTAAAAGACACCATCACTGCTTTACTTGCAGAACAGCAAGGGGCAAGAAGCAAAGCAGAGATGTTGCATTACTACGCTCAGTTAGATGTAGAGGTAAAAGATATTTCAGTGATTATGCTAATGTAACCACAATGCAAAAGCCATATACGGCGTGCAACCACTACCTTGGATTGAAATCCCTGTCCTGGCCTTTGCTTCACAGGACAGGCTCTGCAGAGGGTATCCCTCTGGACACGACAGCATCAGGCAGTTTGGATGTGGCAGGAATCACTGATGAGTCTGAGACACTACAGTTTTGGAGTTCAAGCACAGAATAAGTGGGAGACATTAAATAAGTATTAACTACTTGGCAAGGTTGCAGTTATTAAGGCTTTAGAAACTTTCTGCACTAACCTGACTGATTAAAATCCTGCATTGAAAATAATCAATTCAAAGATTCAGGATTAGTCAAAATCTTTCTCAAAAAGCACACAAATACATTGAGCCCAGAAAAGACTAAAGATAAATACAATTTGTCTCTATTTGTACCTGTGCCAATTTCAAACAACTCTGTTGTCTTCATTCTTTATTTTCAGTTTTCAATCAAATAAGCATCATCCTATCCAAAAGCATTTAAATTAATATGGAATTTCTAGACCACATGGGTTGAAATCATCCATTAAACCCCAGAGTATAGATATACTGACATACAGAAGTACACACAACCTTTTCTAAGAAAAAACAAAAACAAAACCAAGCAACAACCAAACATTTTGACTTCTTAATTTTTGCAGTAGCACTTTTGCCAGCTTGCTAACAACATATCTAAAATTAGAAATAAATGAGGGGTATAACTGCTGCGCAACCCAGGTTGTACTTACTGGAAGTTTCCTCCCAGTCCCAGAGGAGACAGCACTGCCTGAGCATATCTAGTGTTTGCTTGGGTGTACTTACAGAAGCTGCATCCTCATCTTTGGTGGCTTTTTTGGCAAATCCAAGAAATTCACAGAGCCCTGTGGATGAGTTAGAAAGCAGACTATGTCCTGTGCCATGGTCCAGCTCAAACATGGAGTTGCTGGAAAAAGGGGTGCAAAGGAATCCTTTATTTATGCTGTGCTATGAAAATGCCATGAGCATCTAGCTTGGTGCACGCCCTAGGAGTGGGAAACTACAGCAGGAAGTAAAAAGCCTACTTTCTTATTTCCTTTATTCCCTTTGGATAGCATTAATCCATTCTGCCATTAAAAAATAAAAATTAAAAAAAAAAAATTAAATTAAATTCTCCCCTTGTCTCTCCTCTGCAAATCGTAATCAATCAAGTCTTTGCTGTTGTTTAACCACCCTTACCTTCGCTAGACAGGTTCCCTGCAGCTACCAGACCAGAGACCCCTCCTGGATTGCCTTTTGCAGAAGGATTGAGTTTGCAAAGGGTTGCTGTGAGCCAGTGCTCCCAATTCTGAAGAAAATTTCCCAGTTACACCACCCTCCTCTGACACTGGTGTTTGCTACCTGGATATGCATTTATTGCAAGCAGTGATTTTTTTAGTTGAAGAGTCTAAAGGAAAACATTTTCTGCAATAAATTCTAATGTAGAAACACTTTTGCTGGAGATAAAATAAATTCTATAATCATGCACATTCCTACATTGCTCATCTCTGTCCTAACACTATTAATATAATGGGATATAAAATGTCAAGTTACTTCATTTGACATTAATATGCTCAGAGCTCTCAGGACATCTTTTGCCTTCAATTTGGGGAAAATACCATGAAGTGGAGGCAAACAGCAGGACTCTATGAAAAATGTGCAATTCTTGATCAGAACAGCAAGGCTGGAACAAGAACGAACTAATCTGGCCCAAAACAACCTAATTCACAGTCTGTGGACTTTAGTGTGGTCTGAGTCTTCACCACAAGCCACTCACAAAAAAAAAAAAAAGGCACTTCACAGAGATGGGAGATTTATCACACTTGCTAACACCCGGGTCCTCTACAGGTCATCATCTTCCATCAAATATATAGAGTATTTCAGGTTCTAGCTCAAATTAACAGAAAATAAAGAGTTACACGCTACTGAGTCCCTAAAAAACTTAAGGATTGCAAGCAAAATCAATTTAAAGCACATTAAGTCTGGGACACACACAACCATTCTGTATATTTGTTATACACAATAACACCGAGCATCAGAGGGCAGCTTGCTCACTTAGGAGACATGACAAAAAACTGCTCGTACCAAGGATTTTTGTATTTGGGAAATGATACAGTTGACAGAACTGGAAAAACTAATAGGGCTGACTGGCAAGGTGCTTCCCAGCTGAGTGCTCAGATTAATAAAAGCTGTCCTTGGGGTTCAAGAAGTGCTCTGGCATATCTAAAAGCTATGGACAGAGAATTCTCCTTTTACAGACTCTCAAACATAAAGTTCATTAGGGAAGGCTCTTTGCTTTTATAATTTAGGAGGAGTTGTCAACAGGCTTTCAGGACTCTTTCAGAGGCGAGGAAATTGATTAGCATGGGAACGATGCAGCCAAATCCAATTTATTCGGAAGAGCCAGTTCTTCCAAATGGAGAGGGAGAAGGGGAATGGAAGAAAGTCACAGAGAAGACAATAGGATTTATTTTCAATATGTAAAACATGGTATTTTTGACCCTTCTGGCACCAGAATACAGATCCAGAAGATTTTTGTTTTGTCATGAAAGAAAAACACAACTATTTTAATATTAGATCAGAAATCTAATACTAAATCTAATCAGGGCACTTTCACTATTTCTGGAATAATTAAGGAATTTTCCTTCACTGGGGTTTCATTCACTTGAGGAATACACAATATCACCATAGCAGCACTAGGTAAGAGATGGGTGACACTTGCTTTTATTTCTTCATGGTAAATTGCAATATTAAAAAAAAAAAAAAAAAAAAAAGCAAAAGAGTGTAATTTTTAAATTTGTTCTGAAAATATTTTGTATTCATTAAAGGCTGTTCAAATTTGTCTTTATTTTTAACTTGCATTATTTCTGTTTTTTAATTAATACATGCAGAACAAAATTTTCAAATAAAATATCTATTGTTAAAAGAAAAACAGCTTGAGGCTGAATGGGGTAATCTGACCCTTTCTTAGTGATTTACTTACTTCTTTTGTAACCAAAGATAAATGCAATTAAAATCAACATGTTCCCAAATAGCAGTCTCGGAATAATACAGTCTTAAAAATACCCAACAACCTCCTAATAAGCATTAAATGTCACTCTAACAGTTGATATAAAAGCACTATAGTAGATGGTATTGAATTATTAAATGTAATATTTTTTTTCCAAGCATGATTACTCCAGAATCACCAGGCAGTTGCAAGTAACTGTAACTGGAAATCTGATATCTGAAATTATTTTAAATTATTAATGGTACCTAGCAATGCTTTACATTTGAATTTTTACATGGGTTAGATTAAAATTAATCATTGTGGGGGGGGAAAAAATCAACCTTTGCTGACAACCTGCTAGCAGAAAGTGTAGATGTTGACAAGCATCTGTTTCCATCAGCCTGGGAAGGGCCTCTGGTTTTGTATCAAATTCATAGTAATAAATAATGCACACCTTCCAGGTCAGGTAGGTGAGATTTACCACCTCCTTTCAGTGGCAGGATGGGCGACCTTCTTGAAGGAAGCTGCCATTTTACTCAGCTGTATTTAACTGTCTTCAGTATTTCCACTAAAATTTTCTCTAAAGCTTTGCACGCCTTTGATATCACACCATGATCATGAGCTACTACATAAATTTTTAGTAAACCTTTCTTAATTCAAAGTAATATATTTGCTGTTCTTTCATTACAGGGTGCAATCTTTGATGGGAGAAAAATGCGTTTAACATTTCAAGTATCAGTTCTCAAAAATTCCTGCCATACAGACATCCCTTCTCATATGAAGGCATCAAAAACCTTATTTTATTGTTCACCAGATAATATTGTAGATAACCAGATTATGTTATTGTTCAGAGATACTGTTTCATCTCACCACACCAGAAAACTTCCACTGCACTCACTCTCCTTTCACTATTCTAGTTGCACCGGTTTATACTGCTGCAAAGAACAAACCCCATGTTTGGTATGTTCAATACACTAGGAGGCCCTGGATCAGTAATTTCCCAGTAATTACCCCAATAACAGAATACATACACTAGGGACTTATATACCCTTATTTTTGCTTCTGGACTGGCTTACACTAAGCAGCAGTTATGTAGAATATTTATATGTATCCTGAAGGCATACATCCTCAATCTCCACTAAAAACCTTGCTTTTTCTTTCCCACTTCCAAATAATGATTTCAGGAGGAAAAAAAGGCAACATCCAGGTAAGAATTCTGCAAATCTTCCCACATAAGTGAAGTTCAGCATTACTGTTCCTTAAGCCGGAAAATAAATGAATGTGTTGATGCCCCTAGCCTTACCTCTCTGCAGCACATTGCCTCCTATGAAATCGGAAGTATTTTTCCTGGAAATTAAGTATTTCAATGCGTTCTTTGTAATGCCATTAGCAAATGCTGGTTCACTGCTTTACTTATGCTTGCCTGCATCCTTGCAAATAAGAAGAAGCCTTATCTGTTATAATCTTCCTGCCACTCTTTACCAGCGCTGTATTTTATAAGATGATTCAGAAGTCACTTCTGAAGATGGCTGATCCAGAAGTCTTTAAATGGTACAAATTTAAAAACCCAAGACTTTATATGGTAAGATGTTGCAAAGTGCCTGGATCCAAAGCTGTTCAGACCCCTCGGAAATACCATAAACTATAGTTTTATATATCAGCCCAGGAGCTAACCTCACCTGTGGCCAGCCAGCAGCAAATGCTCTGCATCACCTCAACACTTTGGACTTTACTACCCTAAGGTTACCAGTAAAGTAATGCTTTACAATACATTTCAAATAACATTTTATAGAATACATTCACCACACTGTTCATTACTTCTAGATGAATTTAAAATAGCAATTTAAAAAAAGGTATATAATGAAACAGTAAAGCCTGAACTTCATATTTCATTCCTAATATGTGCATTAAAACCAGTAATTTCTGGACAGTAACAACCTGATCTCATCTGCTCTAACAGGGAACCAATTGCCTTATATGCATTTTACTTAATTGCCATGTATTCTGCATGGATTCATTTATTTTTACTTTGTGGTCTAGGTATATTACTTGCTTGCATCCGAGAACAGCATCCCTTTGCTTTCTTCAGCTATGCTACACAAACAGCCCCAGGCTCGGGTTCAAGAGCTTGGACAAGGAATACACAGCTGTACTGCCAGCAAGGGAGAAACAGGTTGTTTTGCTAGTCTCTTATTTACATTCATGCCAATGCATTCATATTAAATGCAGTTTGGTTTAAAATAGAAAGATGTCTTAAGCTCCAACTGGAGCTTTAGAAGAATTGTAAATATGTTGAACATGCAGAACAGCAGCATGTTTTGAGTATCTTTGCCTAAAGTGAATGAAACAAAGTAGAAATTGCTTCTGTGATATTAATTACAAAACTAACTGTTCGGCATCTCAATGTATTGGTAAATTTGTAAATTTTTAATACTGCAAAGAAAATTTACTATTTTCCACTTCGAGAAGGAAGAACCATGTGAAGCACCCCAACTGGGGACTGCATTTCATTCAGACTGACCTTCTCTTTCTGTTCAGAAAGTTAAAACTTCCCTACATTAAACAGCAACTGCAGGACAAGAGGTTTATACACATCATCAGTCCTGTGTTGATTTTTGGTATAGATCTACAATCAACAGTGGCAAAAAGTTTGAAGTGTGTATCATGGAAAAACTGTTCCTTGGAGGACTGACCTTTGCATAGGTCACCAGAATTATCAAAAAGCACATCATCTCAGCTACAGAAGAAACAGACTACATCTCAGGGCAAAACTCCCACTACCAAAAAGAAAAACAAACCTGACTCAGTCCGTCACACCCCTCCCTTTCTGCATCCCTATGTTCCATCTCCCTAAGCACTCGTAAATACTGATTTGCTGAAACAGTGTTTGCCTTTAGATCTGAATTTATGAGTGCAGCAAGACAATTATAGAGGCAGGCAGGTCTTTTTTCCCAGGACACTTTTTTAAGCTGCCCTTATGAGAAAGCTCCTGCAGGTCAGTCCCCTCAAATCCACTGTCTCTCCCAAAATGTCCTGGCTTTGTCAGAAAACCCCAAAGAGTTACAGAGGTATGGCCAGACTGTCTTCTAGGTGACAAAATAAAGCCTTTCCATGTGGAAAAAAGTGCGGCAGGTTGCCACAGAGGCTGTTCTCCATGCTCCCAGGACCCACCTAGACGAAGCCCTGAGCAGCCTGGTCTGACCCCTGAGCTGCCCTGCTTTGAGAGGCTTGGACCAGAGACCTTCTGAGGTCCCTTCTGTCCCGATTATCCTACGAGTGATCATCTTTGCTGTTTCATCTAGATGGATTTTTTTTTTTTTTTTTTTAAGTTCAAAATAAATTGCAAGATTAGTGCCTGTTTAATCTTTAGCATGGGAAGACTGCACTGGATGTGCAGGGAAAAGTCAACATGGTAGATGGGAAAGGAGAGAGCAAAGCAGTTCATGGGACTGGAGTGGGTTACACATGTGCTAGGTAACGAGAGCCATCAACACTTCTTCTTGGACAGCCTCAAAAGCTTTGGTACCTGGAAATCAGAACAGACTCCGTAAAATGTTCCCTGTACCCTCACTAGCAGCACTTTTAAAGCATGTCACTTCACCAACATCCTCCTCCTCTAACATCTTTGCAAATCATAGATGGTTTCTTATTTTACATACTTCTAATCTTTTAGTTTAGTTGTCTGTGACAGAGTGTATTTTAATCAGAAAGCATGTTTCAAAGGGTAAACAGTCTCTTTCTGAATAACAAGGACTAAGAAGGAATTTCTTGTTCCAACATGTACACATCCAATGTAAGTATCTAGAAAACAGTAAAAATACCTCAAACTGTAACTCATAAAACAAACCCTCTTTACTAATAACAATTTGCATCTATGCAGAGAATCCTGTGATACATGGTAAAAGAGTTCTAAATATTTTCCCTGTAAAATGTACTTTCAGTTCAGGAATTAAATCAATCTCCTCTCCAGAAGCAATGCTCCCAGCTATGTGTGCACCAAAATGGTGGAAATAGCTGTACACTGAGTTTCTCCATTTGAAATTTCCAGGGAAAACATGCTACATTTCTTAAAATGTACATAACTAATATAGACTTCAAGATGTCCTTGAGTTCAACATGACCAGAGCAACCAGTCCACCCTTGAGAACCTCAGTTATGCAACCTTGGTTGGTATTAAGGCTCCCCATGTTGTATTCCAAAATCACTCCAAAAGAGTAAAAATGCAACTTTCAGGTCTGTTGAGCAGCAAGTTTTGTCGGTACATCCTAACTGCAGAAACTCCTGTGCTAAATAACTCTGTATTTATTCAAACCCACAACATGGATAATTTCTCATTATTCATCTGCAATTCCATGCAGGCAAGGATGCGATGACTGAAGGGAAACAGCACTGGGCTGGCTTTTCTTGCCGAAACACCAGATCTTGAAGACTTTAACTACATATCCATGCCATTTACTCCAGATTTTTAACACGTGCCCATCAAAAATGTTACAGAATTGCAAAGGAACAAGTGTGACTATCCTATGTGGCTCTATCCCTATGAAAGACTTCATCAATGAATATAACAGATATTAGGATCATGATGATGGGGAGGGAAAATGAGAATTATGACTGCTATGACTTGGTTACACCTATATTATGGACTGATATAATGAAAACACGGAGCAGGGACAGTGGGTTTGTTGTTTAATTCTTAATCTCACCAATTGAAACAAATATCAGCAAAAAATTTGTTGCAAATAAACTTCTCCCCCCAGGAACTGTTCTTTAAACAACCTGGGAACCAGCCAGGTTGCAATTCAACAAAATCCACATATATTGGCAAAATATTTTACTGTCAAGAAAAGGTAGCAGCAGTTACACGGAAAACCTGTTTTCTTGTAAAGAGCTCCTGTGGTTGGCTGGAGAGGCAACACTAGAAAAAGAAAGCCTAAAATAATCTGTACTATGCAGTAAAAATCTAAAACAGACTCTGCAACATAATTGCATTACAGCTACAGTTAACTTTATGGAGCCAAATTAAAAATTTCTGAAGCTCATAATACATTCAGTTGCAAATATAGAGAGTTCTGCTATTTTTATGTGTATTTTATAGCAGAAAACGCTATCTAAAAACCCGCAACTGACAATGAAAGCACTAACTTGCACACCTTGCTCTTCCTTGCTCTGCAGAGGTAGCGTTAAACTTTGGTAAAGATTGGGCTGGGACTTTGGAAATTTAGTTTCAGGATAAATTCTGGTTTGGTTTTGGACAACTGAAATGTGCTCATCCTATCTTATCTCTCCCCTGGATCCCATCACAACTTTAATAAAACATAACAATATACTAAATTACCAGGAAATAAATTAGAAAAAGGAAAAACGATGCAGGAGGGTGAGGCAATTAACTTTAGGTAATAAGCACTAATCATAAACACTAAGCTAATGAGCACAGTGTTTTTAAATTGCACCTCCTAATTAAAGATATTAATTTAAATGGTTACATCATGTCTCATTTTCCAGCTTTTCCTACCTCTATGCTGTAGGAGAGGATGGGAAGGGGTATTGGATGACTACAGCTGGCATCTATCGCTATACCTTTGGACAGTATGAGACACTTCGCCTCACCCCTTCTACCCCCCAAATACATAAAAAATAATTACACTTGTAGCAAGAGATAGCCATATTCTTCATGCTCAACAGCCAAACGACACTTATACACATGCTGGAAATACACAGAAATACCAAAGAGCACATTATCTAAATCCTGCAGGCTCTCTCTTTGGGGCTACCCAGGCTGATACAGAATAATGATGCTACCTCCTCGCCATCCTTGAAATCTCTCTTTAAAATGCTCCCCACTGGCTAAAAATAGGGCTGGACCTGGTGGAACCCCTGCATCCTTGCTGCAGAAAGCTTATCCCTCTGCTATTCTCTGTCATACATGCAGATCCAAAATACTCTCGTTTGCTTCCAAGTTGTGCTAGTTGAGGTTTGCTTTTGCTGGGGATGGGAGTCTGGCAGGGGGAAGAACAGGCAAGAAGAGACAGGGGCTCTCCACAAATTAGTAACCATCAGCAACAACAGTTCAGGGTTGTTCTGGGTTTTGTTAGCTTTTTTTTTAATCCAGATGCTGCCTGGCAAACTGTAATTGGAGCTGGCGAAGGAGCAATACCCTTAATTTTAATCTGTCTCCACTAATCACATGCCTTTATTCCAAAAGTAAAACATTTTGCAGACATGCAAGCTGACTTTTGGAAGGTAAATCAGGACTGAAATCTAATACTAGGTTATTGGTATAAACACCTTCTGTAAAACCAGAGCATAAAGACAACTATTCTTTGCTGTCATTTCCAAAAATTAGACTTTATACAAATTACCTCAGGCAGCAAAGCTAATATGTCTACCTCCTCAATGCTGCACCTGCCTCTCCTCTGAGCCGAAAAATTAATAAACAGTTGTAACTCTCTCAAAATTGCGCTTGTTAAACACAACTGCAAGCTGCGGAGTTCGCCCCACTCTGCCGCAGAAGAAGATCTAGACTAAAGGGTTTTTGGTCTTTAACCAAAATAATCAGATCAGACCTAACCAACCTTCACCTCCTAATCCTCAGCAAAAGCTCTAGGCAGCACGTTTAAATTGCACACAGTACCATCATGCATCTGAATTTGAAAAGTAAGGCATTTTTGAAAGACTTACTAGGAAGTTTATTTATAACCAAAGTGCATTTACAGAAACCTTTGGCAGTCAGAAAGTCCTGGGTATTGAAGGGATGCGTTTAGACCTTCAATTTATCTTTTTCTTCTTTAGGTATATACAGATGCAGTCAAATTCCTCCTTTCTCATCCAAGAGGAAATGGATCAGGAGGAATGGAAGGAGGAAAGCCAGGCTCTTTGGGGATTCTCCTCCTCTGCTATTCTGAAGGAAAAAGAAATGCAGCAGAAAAGGTACTGTGTCCACAGGAAAACATGGGGATTTCCACCCTGTTCAGCCCAAATTTCCTCCCAGGTTCTCTCATGGAGGCTCAACCCCACAACACCAGTGCAACACATCTGTGCTTTGTACTAGCTTCAATATTTACAGCAGGAATATTAATATACTTGCATATAAATGCATATATATATTTCTTTAAATAGTTTGAGGGTGGAGTGGGGTGGTAAATCTCATTTTCTGAGGAAGTCATTTCAAATTCCAGCTGGTTTTCCACTCAAAATGAGAAGGTTTCAAGAAGTGGCCAAAATTCTAGAATGAGCGAAGACACCTACACTAACCACTCACCAGGAAAAAACACTCAGCCCCAAGATTCCCCTTCTTCTATTTCCCAGCTAACAGTGATGAAATACGACAGCACATTAAACTGAAAGCCCATGCATCCCTCTGCGTGTACTATGGTAATCCCACAGCCTGGGTTGTTCCTGTGTCCTGAAAATAAGAAATGGCAGAGAGAAGGGAGGGGGTGCAAATGTGATGAGAAAACTCAGCAAGCCAAAGATGCAGCAGCAGCAGCATCCTATCGGGGAGTTAAACAAAGCAATTGAAAAAGGTAATTTACTTGGTCTTATTTATTTATTTACTGCAGGCTTTTCTGAATAGCCTGGAACAACCTGTCACACGCTGACATGAACACAGTTTTGATACAGCACTGAGCATTTCCCCAGGATCTCGTTTTTCCCTTTTCTCATTCTGAACTAACCTGTGACTGTCTTTAACTCTTTTTTAAAGTACAGACTACGCATACCAGCACTTTGCCCATGTGCAAGTAATTCCCCAAAGGAAAACGTGAGTCTTTAAAATGCATTTACCAACCAGGCATTTTACCCCTGACAAGTAACTTCCTGCAAATGTAGCATGGATTGATAACAATTCAAAATATGAGATCTCAGCAAATAGGAGGCCCTATAGACAGAATTGGTATGGTACGGTAGATAGAGTAATATCAAAATGTGTTGTCTCTTCTGTATATAAAACACATAGCTAATACACCTACTAATAGAAGTAGTTTTGAGAATATATCAATAATCCGACAACTTTACATCTTCTTGAATAGCAATCAAATTTTTTAGGTGGAAATCATCTGAAGAATAATATATATGCCTTTAGGAAAATAAGCTGAAAAGTGGTTTATTTTCCATAAAAGCTCAAAAAGGGCCAAGATGACCATTTAGCAACCTCTCACACAATGTTGTGGTGCCAGCAGTCCTCATTTTTGTGAGATCAGGCAAGTGCCAACAACTAAATGCTCAAATGTAATAACAACTTGCTTTGCCACATGTGCTCAACGGACCTCCAGCCTTACATCTCCACCCGTGCTCCACAGCATCCCCAGCCCACGAGATACAGGTTCAATCAAGTAGCACTGAATAAGAATAAAAGTCTTTCTCCTCCAAAACCCTAAGAAGTTTCTGTGTTCCTAGTCGCCAACCTAAAAGCCAAATTTAACATACAAAGGAAGATAAAAAGATAAACAGGTTCATTCCTATGTACTCCAGTGCAGTAGCACAACACTAACCACTTCCTTGCATACTTATAATGTGTAAAATACTCCATACACAAACAAAACCCCACAATACAGGCTGCTTCTACAAGCATAGGGTAAAAAGCAAAAGTATCAGTTACTGAAAATAAAACAGCATTCTGTAGTTATGGCAACTAAACTTTTTAACAACATTAAGGAAATGGTAGATCATCAAGAGCTGCATCTCGTTGTTATAGCAACAAAAATGTTCAAAGTAATTGCTTTTAAAGATTTCTCTCTTTTCCTTTGCATTTTAATAAACACCCCAATATAATAATATGCTCTTATTAAAAGGATGGAATATTTTGCCTTTTGGCCAAACACGCAACATTCATAGTGATTTAATGAAGCAATTACTTTTGGTACTCATTTGTGGGCTACACTATTATCTGTAGAACACAAGGAAAGGGAATGCTTGTAGCACCAACTCCAAACCACTGCTGTAAGACTCCTAACTTTTTGCCAAGAAAGGTTGAACCAGGTGATCCTTGAGGTCCCCTTCCAAGCTGGTATTCTATGATTCTCTGATAACTAACCGCAATATTGAGACTGTAAAAAGTTTGATGCCAGGAGCAACATTTCTGATGGAGAACAGTTAGTTATAATAAATATTTTGCTTTAATAAATGCAGCCTTAATCCAAGATGCATCCTGCAATTTGTATAATGCCACTAAGTTTCACATGGTGTTTGGAAACAGGAGGTTTTGCTAGGTTTTGAGAATCAGCAAAGAAGGAAACAAGAAATATTTTTAAAAGCCAGATATAATGGATCAAGGAAAGTACCTTCTCTAGGTATTATTTCATAGATTTGTTGAGCTTTAACTGCTAATAACAATGATACTTCTCAATCCCAATTAAATCTTAAAACAGCATATTGCATAAATGTAATTCAGTACCAGCAGCAGCAAAATTTCTACCAGCACATAGCAGTAGCGTGTTGTATAGACTGAGAATATACCACCTTTATGGTAAAGTTAGGGCAGTGAACACATTTTGTTCAGTTGTGTGTGTGCAGAACATATGAAGATGCAGTCATTTTCTAAAAATACAGAAACCTAAAAGTCTCCAAACCACTGAAATATTACATAGAATATAGTAGTGCCAAAAAGTCCTATGTATCGTAGAATCACAGGATGGCAGGTATCTTAAAGGTCATCTAGTCCAACTTGGTTTTTAAAAGTGCAGAAAATAACTTTTCCTTACTAGGCAGCATAAAATTGTGAAATAACGATTACTTAACAATTACTTTTTAATCCAAGATTATGGAATATCATTAATACAAACAAACACAGCAGTCTAGCTGATACAAATGGGTAAGAAAATGCAATGGCAAAAATTTATCACTGGAAATGGGTAACACGTATGAATGATGCATTTACTATAGCGACTGAGAGCACACTGCTATTGATGCCTGCCAAGGACCTGCCCCCAAAACTTCTAGTATCTTTGCAACATCACCTTCTCCTTCCCAAAAATTCACCTGTATTAAAAGTTTAGTCTTAACTAGAAAAATTTCCAGGATGTGGATCTCAGCATACTGACTGCTTTGTGGTACAGAGTTTTCATTTATGGACAGTTCTGAAACAAGGAAAGTTTTACACATAGGTTTTTTCTGTTTCTCCCCCTCCCTCCCCTTCCCCCAATACGTTTCTTCTAATGCATTTTCATGCCTTCATTGTATCTAAGCATCAGCCACAAAACTGCCAATGTGCCTGTCTATATGCAAAACCAGAAAAAGGCTATTTAACTTAATGAATTGAGGGATGTTTTAAAATTAGCAGAACTGCCGCTAGCTGTTTGAAATGTAAATTCTATTTTAGGTTTTTTTCAAGCAAATCCCAGCCATGCAGGTGCATGGCCTGCCTCCATCCCTCTCAAATACCCAGTGACCTTTTGGCTCAATTTATTCAGATATGATGGCGGTATAATTAAACTATGCTCAAAAGCAATTAATCACACAAGCCTTCTACCAACAGGTGACTAGGTTTGAAGAAGAGATTACATGATACTGTGAGTGCCAGAAAATAGCTCAAACACCATTAGAGACTCTGTGAAAGCCCTTAAATTCCCCAAATAGGAGAAAAACTTCAATCTGAATATGCGTTTCCCTAGATGTAAGCTCCCCTAGTACCACCAGGGGAAAATCAGGCAGTGTGGCTTCAGGCTTGCAAAAATATCATATTAATTTTTGTGATGCTCTAAAGAAAAGCCACTTTGTTAGGTGGCAGCAGGGACAAAAGACACGTGGACTTTGCTTCCCCTAATTGAGAAACAAGAATACGAGCATCAGGGAAAAGTTAGAGGACAGGTATTAATTACATAAACTGCCATTAATTGCAAAATGACAGGCAGGCAAATACTTTCATCCTAAATATGAAGCAAATGAGATTTGGTTTTCTAGCCGGTTTCCCTAGCAACCGTGTTGTCTCTCTGAACATTGCGCAATACCACCTAAAGAAGAAGCCTCTGGCATTCATACAGGAGCTACCTTCCAGCATGAAGCTGCTGCCACAGCAGACCCTGAAACTGCAGAGGCCTGTATGGTCGTCCATTGAACGGCGACCATGGCTTTAAGTGGGTGATGTCCCGCAGAGAAAGCTACCCATGCTCACTTGAATGTGAGGGCAGGAGGCACCCATGTGGCACAGACTGGGATGCAGCACTGAACAGGGAGCTACTAACTTATAATTACACATGCTTCAGATGGCTTACTCTGCCTCAGGGGCACGTTAACAGGTATTTACGACCTGTTCAAATACCTGTTCAAATACCTGATCAAATACCCCCTCCTATGAGAAAAGAGTTAGAGATGACCACCCCAGTGTCTTTCACATTCATCTCCCTTGCCCTTCTACCCATCTCCATCTGATGCAAACTAAACACACTGATGCAAGGCCAAGATAGATAATTTTTGTACCTGCATCCCCCTCTTCTGCATTGCCTCAGACACTTAACTGCTAGAGTGCTCTTTAGAGGAGGATGTAGACCTTCCTCCTCTAAAATATTTTCTACAGCAATTTGGTGCTGCCCGATATTTGTAAATACTAAGATAATTGATTGAATTAAAAACAAACAAACAAAAGCCCACAACCAAAACAAAGAAACAAAACCAACAATAAAACAAGAACAAAACAACCCACACCAAGCAACTCTCTGTGCTCCTTTCACCACTGCTGCCGTACAGTTTCCAGAGAAGCAGGGAGAATGACACAGGCTTTAGCATTTATCAAGGACATGACCTCATTCTTAAAACCCCCAAAATAAACAAAAAAACTACATTTTTTTTGTTTAAATAAAGATACACTGTATCTGAATATAGTCCTTGTTATACTGATTTACTAATACACTTCAAAAGCAGACACTGTCCTTGTTCAAAGGCAAAATACCCTCCTTTACTGGACTTTGTTGTCCTTCAGATGTTCTCTAATTCCCTTAATAAATCGCTTGTTTTTGTTGTTTTAATGTATCAAAAGAAAACAAGTATGATTAGGACTGTCCTCATCTGCTGTGATTTCAAAAGTCTCGTGGAAGGTGTCCCTGCCCATAGCCGGGGGTTGGAACTGGATGATCTTTAAGATCCCTTCCAACCCAAACCATTCTATGATTCTATGATTTCAGAGATCAGGAACTGACTGAACCCCACCTTACACTCCATGACTCTGCTTGGCGACTTGGTGAACCTACAATTTCCATCATTATGGAAACAGACACTGTAAACCCAGCTCAAAAGCACTGTCTAAATTTATAATACATAATAGCCACAAAGATGACCAGAATATGCCATGACGAATGTCCAATGCTTTCCATCTTCTCCAGTTTTCCCAAGGAATGGTATGAAAAGCACAATTTTAGAGAACAAAAGAAAACTGGATGTCATCTGCTACCACAGACAAACACAAAATAATCATTGTCTTGACAGCGTTCTGCAATATTTGGATTGCTGCTTTGAGTTACGCTGACAACTAAATCAATGCAATGTCAGGATGTTGCCATGATTATTTTTTGTTTTGTTGCATGCCTCCTTGATGACTAATTGGCTGCTCAGACATTCAAGGTTGAACAACAACGATGTAAACATTCACATATAATAATACATGCAAGCAACCGCACGTATTATTATAGTCAACGGTATTTTTAATTACTTGGAAGCAGCCAACACTGCTGATCATTAACAATGATGACATCCATTTATACCATAAAGCGTGCTTAGCAAGCTGTTGCTCTGTAAGAGAAATATGTTTAAATGTTGATTTAAAATAGTGAATAGTAACAATTCTTTTGAGATACTGAGGAATTAAAAAGCTGCCTTCGCCCCCACTGCATTTTGGTATTACAGATATTAAGGTGTCACAGGCATCATGCTTGGAGAAAAGTAAAATGAGCAACTGAAGAAACAAACATTATGCCATTAAAGAAACTGGAAGAAAATTCCAAATGCTTCTAGTAAATGATAAACATCAGGAGTTTTGTGGTCACTTCTTAAGGAATGTGAATATATAGGTTTAGAATTAAAAATATGAAAGGAGTCACAAGTAGTACTTGGGTCTGAGAGGCTGCATACTGGTTCTAAGCTATCAGGCTGGTATGGATATGATGCTGGGAATATATGACAAAGACATACATTGAAAGGCCTTCCTCTTTGCTGTTTTTGAAAAGGCTCTTCACCCCTTGAAAAAAAGAAATTCTGCTTCAAATTACCCTATAGTGATGTCTGTAAATTATTACTTATTGCCATGATCACCCTACATTCTAAAACCAGTAATCGTCATTAGGAAATCACACGTTACAGACCTTGGTTGCCTCCTACTCGAGAGGGGGTGAATGCCCTTGCTATACAGAAAGCTGCACAAAGTACTCTCATAATGCTAAGAGTTTATTAAAGCAATAATTTTACCAGTAGTAAAGACTTTGTAGCTAGAAAGTCCAAAAGATGGGGGAAGAAAGTGCAAGGAGCATTCCACTGGCCTGCCATACAGCGAGAAAGATGCAGGCTGGCTTCTATGGCCATTAATAGCTCACTTACTCAGCTCTTAAATAATTCTAAGAATTGCTTGAAGGAAAGCATGTAAGTGATGAAATTATGGAAGTTTTCCACATTTGACAATATGATCATGAATAGCACTAAAAACCATCAGAAAACTTGCAAACATAAAAGGGTGCTAGAGCTAGATAACAAGTGAATCTCATATTTACTAATTTTGGAGAAAAAGGGAATAAACCAGGAGAGCAGAACACTTAAAGGAACCACTTCTGATGATGCCAGTCACTGTTTTGGAAAGAAAGGAAAAGAAGTAGGCCTGCTACAGTAAATAAAAAACAAAACCCAACAGGCTGCTGGTTCAATAAACAGTATTCAAGCTAAGCGAAATAAAAATAAAATGCTAGCAGGTAGCAGTTAAGAAGAGTTCTGCGGATTCAAGAGATATTCAAATCAAGCAGGAGACTAAGAAATAGGGTAAAATGGAGCCAGAAGAAATACCAAAGACTGGTGTGGCATAAAGCAAAAAAGTACTAGCACTTGCTAGAAGATCTGGAGCTGTGAGATGAACGAAAGCTACAGAGGTGTTCTGCCAGTCTGAGAGCAAAGCGATAGATTTGTGAATTTGGTAAAGAGAAGAGATATCTGTTATGTATGAACTACAGAAAATACTGAAATATGGAAGAACAGTTTAATTGCTTCTTTGTGCTGAGACCAATGTTTCTGAAATATCTGTGAATGAACTAAATGTTAAGGAGCCCAAGGTGAACAAGAACACCAAATAAAAATGTGGTTAACACTCCTGCTGAATTGCAGAAAACAAGACTGTGTTAAGCAAAAGGGTTTGAAAATATGAAGCATTAGATGCCTGAAAAAAATCTCAAAGGAAGGAAGGAGGCAGGCTCATGTACAGCAGGACGGCTAAGACATAACTAGGGGAAATTTTGCTTTGGATTGACCCCAACCTAATGACTACTTGAGAAATGAAAAGACAAAACTGATTTGGGTCCAAGAAAACTTTTGTTCACTTTATATTGTAGTGTTTGATCCTGAACTCTGAAGAAAACCTCAATCATTTAGAAGATTATTTTGATGTTTAAGAAAATGTTCCCTGATGATTATGGATTCCCAACCTACTCGTAGCCCATGTTCTGGTGTTCTTTCAACATAGCAGAACCTGAAGTGAAAATTAGGATGCCATAGAACTGATTGGGGATCATTTAGCAAAATGCTTTTCATTGCATTTTCTGCAAGCCAGAAAGTAAATTTTGCATATCAGTCTATTTAAAAATATGTTTTTTTTCCCTGAACTTTGGATTCCATGAAAGGCTTTTGCTATAAATAGCACCCACGACACAAAGTGGCTATTGTAGGAGACAAAAGAGAGGGCTGAGCCCACGTGTTGGTTGTACCCCATCAAACAAGTGGATCAACTGGCACTGCCCAAGCTGTGCTGGAGATATCTGATGTTAGAATAGTGCTGTGCTATTTCTGAATGCACACTGCCCGCTTATCCGCGCCACTGACCCGTCGTTGGTGGCTCAGTATTCGTAAGGCATAACAGAGAGGAGTGCAGGAGCTTTACTGCAAAGCCACAGGTTTTATTTCTATGCCACTTGTTTGTATTATTTTTGATGAATTAACTGACAAGTGGCTGAAAGAGGTTGGGTTTTGCTGGGTGGATCTGAAGGTAGATGGGAGGGGAGGAGACTGGCAGTAGGAGTGGTTACATGTCCCACATAATCCATACTCCTTGCCTCAGCCTATCCTATCTTTCCCATCTCATAGTCGTCTTTGTTCATGCAGATGCAAGCCTGCTTACCACAGATTGCCCACTCACCCTCTGCCCAAAATTAATATAAAAAACTCTTTCTCCATCATTTTTGCAATCCACAGAGCTGAACCTCATTACTGCTTTTTAATTCAAGGTTCTTCCCTAGCATTCCAAAAAAGCATCCTTCATGGTTGGTATTCTGAAGTATATTTGATAGACAAAATGAAGCATTCCTATTATTTCCCTGAAAATATTACAAAACAGATAAATTAAATGTATATTTTGGGAAGAATTTTGCAGGAGAGCTTACATATATGCCTGCAGAAAACAACCATTTGAGTTACAGGGCAAATAGGCACCCATTCAATGCCAGTGGTTTCACTTTAGGCAAGAGAAAGGATTTTTTCCAGGATTTATTACAATGGCAAATTTTCTCCTGTGAAACTGCATGCTGAGTTTTTCCTACACATCAAAGGGTCAGCTATTTAACCATTATACTGTACCAGGTATCACATGATTATTCTGGCTTATTGCTGGCCTCAAAACAACTTCAGTTGAGCAGGGCATTCATGTAATTACTTTTGAGTACAGTTTTGGGACAGATGTGAACTAAAAAGGCACAGGGATCTCCAGGTGTATTGGTTCAAAGCCAACACAGGTATATAAGAACATAGCACATTCAGTTGGCCCCAAATCTTTCAACATGCCTATGTGCACCAGTATGGTACGGGTAGCTTTGCTACTTCCTTGATCTACCCCCTACAGAAGTCACTTTGTTTCTCTGCTTTTTGTTACTTCGATTAAAACAGAGATATTACCACATCTTAAGCACAAAGGAGAGCTGCAGGAATTATCAGAGTTGTAGTAACACACACGAAAAACTTTGTTAACACACTAATGTGCATTATCACACCAGTGATGTGTGATGAAAAATTTATTAGGAAAACAAACAAACAAACAAACTTAAATTTGCCTCATAGTCCAAGTCATTTAAAGCTCCAGTTTAATGCAAATATTGTCAGAGCATTTCTTAAACTGCTAATACAGGAAACAGTGCAAGACAGCACGTTCCCATAATTCCAGCCTGAGTTTTAGGATGTGGAGTCTCAGCCAGCTTGATTTACTACTTGTCACTATTGATACCAGGTTCGTGGGTTGTCTAGCAAATTTGGTTGTCTCCTTGATTCAAACTGATGGAGCTTCAATTACTATCAACTCTCCTGCACAATGCTTATTTTCATCAATGTCAGCAATCCCAAAAGACAGAGGGGCACAGCAAAGGAGTCACGTGAAGGATAATAGCTATTATATTTGGCACAACAACAGGAGGAAACGTGCAGGTGGGTCTGTCATTTGGATGGATTAACAAAGGATTTAGCTCTCAAACTTCTCTTGCACATTCGCAAGTGCCACGTTCATGTTATTGATCTCCTCCAAGTAGCAGCACACTAGTGCTTGTGGCACAGCCATAAAGAGCCCTTGATTTTAGTGTCAGTCCCTCTGAATTCAAACCACAGGGAAAGGCGCTGCTCTCCCTGACGCAGGCTTCCCATTGAATTCAAGTGCACTCAGCTGTTTGAATGGACAAAAATGCAGCATATTTAAGTGACACAGAAGTTATGAAATGACAATTTGAAGTGGTTCTTTGCAGCACCAAAGAGTGCTGAGAAGAAACGGGGATAATGCTAATATCCAGACTGAAATGCATTAATAATGACTATGATGACTTCAACAGCAACAACACATTTTCTTGCTCAAACTCATCCTAACCGGCTTCTTGAAAGAAGCAATCCTTATTTATTGCTATTTCTGGATAAACACCATCAGAAGGGTAAATAACCCATTTCTATCACTGTAAGCAGAGAAACCCAAAATAGATGTCCTCTTGAGTATTCTCAGCAGGCTGCAGGCTACGGCAGGAGCCTTGCCACTTAATTGCTCATCAATCACTTGCAGCTCTAGCCACAGCCACTTTTTAATACATTCACATCAACCCATTTGCTCTTCTCAGCCACTTGGACCACAGCAGCATTCTGTGTCATTCTGAATGTAAATTATGTCCTAATGCAAAACCAGATAGTTATGATGTTCCCCCGGCAGCATTAGTTGTTTGTAAATGCCCCATCAGTCAGAGCAGGTTGACAGCGCTTATGCATTAAGTCGACTGACTTGACAGATCGTCTCGTCTTTGCATCATCATGTGGTGACAAACATTTCCTGCTAGTAATTTGTTTTGTCTATGAAAGTTCATAGTGGGAAAAGTTAAAATGGTGACCGATTCATGCACGGTGTTCAAGCACAGTTGCATGAACCAGGGAAGGTGATCAAAGTCCACCCACATGCGACACAACATGCCATCTAATTCCTGATTCTTAGTAATACACACCGTGGTTTGGTGTACAGATTTGACATGACCATGTCCAATGTTACAATCAATTAATCTTTTGCCAAATTAAATTTAAAAAACAAATCCTGTAATTTCTATAGGTCTACATTAAGTTCACATTGACATGAGTGGTTGTTACCTTTGTATCAAAATTATCTCAAAGTAGTGGGTTGAGGAGGGTTTCTTTGCCATTTAAAATACTGTTCAAGAAAATAAAATATTACCAGTGACAAAAAGACCATATACAATATCTCCATGTCTAACTCATTTATAAAGAGGAGGTAGATTTTTCTTCTCTAACTATTCAAGCTCCAATGTGATCCCATGTGGGACTGCACTCCCAATCTCAAATTTCATGCTCCCAGTACCACAAAACGATGGTGGCACAGTCCGCAGCATGAAAAGCAACCTCTGTTCCTAAGGCTTACTCTAAAGGTCTTCCTCCAAGCAGCCGAAGTGCCCTCTCATCTTTCTGCTGCTTCCATTTACAACCTGCAAAGTCACACTTCGAAGCGCAGGGCTTAATCAGTGATGTCAGGAAAGGGGAAAAACTCCATGCAGACAGCCCTAGACAGAATACCTCTCTGCTAGAGAAACTCAGACCACACCAAGACATCAAAAATGAGATGAGACGGATCTATCTGCAAAGACTGCGACAAGCAGGGGACTCCAAGCACTCAGGCACATGGAGACTCATACACCAGCTAAGCCAAGGGACATATATTACAGCTCTACTACATCCATCTGCAACAGCTCTTACCCAGGAGTTAAATTTCTTTAGGCGCACTGTAACTTAATCCTCTTCAGGATTAAGGCTGCTGCATTCCAGAATGAGAGTTTAGACACAGAGCTCTAGTGGTGCTTGAACTTCTGGTGAGGGTGAAGGAAAAGCAAAGCTGGAGTAGAAGCACTCCAGTGCTGGAAATCAGAGAGTGGATAGGCAACACAGCCTGGTAGTGATGGGGATGTGAACACGGATATATCAAGGTTGCAAATTTAAGTTTTAGCCCTTTCATACTCCACCATGGCAAAAAAATCCAGCAAGGCAGCTCACGTGCACAGATTGCCATTAAATTGCCCATTCACAGCAGTATTTGAACAGGACTGACAGTTTTTATTAAAATATTAGGGCTGGAGGAGCGAAAACTGATTTACCACTGGCCAAGAGAAGCAGTATTTCCACCAGCTTGCACAGGTGAAAAGAAAGTTATTATTTCCTCTGCTTTTGTCCAAGTAGGGATTAAAATATAATTTCCAGGACCAAAGCACAGGACCTCTAGGGACATAAACATGAGCTCCAGGCTCCTGGCAAAGGCCTGGCTACAATGTGCTGTGCCTGTCCATGGATGCTGTCTCCTGAGCAGTGAGGAAGAGATAGCAGGGGAAAGGATTCTACATTTTAGCTACAGGCTATTGCAGAGATAACTGAAAAAACTTGTTCCTAGGTTATTTCACTTCTGCCCTTAAAAGGACACATTTTCCCACAGTTAAAAGGATTCACATACTTCTCTTTAATTTAATCCTTGCTTTCTTCTCTGAAAAATAAAAACGCTGACCTGAAATGAAGCCAAAACTATGACACAGAAATTAGAGTAGCTGGACCTATCTCTGGAAAGCAAGGATGGTACAGCCTGATAAGGCAGTCAAAGAGGAAGCTTTATATTAAAAAAAACCAGACAGTTAAAAGAAACTGTGTTTGCCAGAAAGAGAAAGGAAAGTGAGAAAAGATGGACAACCTAAAACGTAACAGCAATATTACCATATGCACATGTATGTTCAATTTTAGCATTTATTTCAAATTATTTTTATATTACACTCCACTACTAGTTAAATTATAAATACTACCAGTAAATCAGGTGAAGATATTCTTCTTTTACAAGAATAAAGTATTCACAAGAGGATGATATTCTTTTACCTATTCTTAAAATTAATAACCTTTAGTCTACTAAAGGGCTACAAAGTTGGACCATATTTTCTGTAACTCTATCACAAAAGGGTCATGAATTTTCAAATATGTTTTCATGTGCCTTACTCTCCTTTAATAAATGAATCAGCAAATTTCACATGGTGCTCAGTTAAAAAACTGCACCCAGTTCTAAGAAATGGTACATTTTACCAAATCCCTAGGAAATCCAAAAATAGCACATAAGAGATGAAGTTAGGTAATGCCACAGGAAAATTAAAAGTCCCACTGGCACATACTTCTTTCCCTATAAATGCAAGCAATCTTTGGTATTTTAGAGTGTATGTTATTTTATTACTACTAGTTCTAAGAAGCAGGATAACTCTGAAATACTGTTTTCCAGGAACAAAGATGATGAAATAATGTTAACGACTTGACAGAGCACTGACTTATAGCATCATAGAATAGTTAGGGTTGGAAAGGACCCTACAGGTCTAAAATAGTTCATCACCTTGTTCTCTAATGCTCTTAGATCTCATTGTCAACCAGAATCAGATCAATTAATTTGGAAATGGAAAGTCTTTGGGGGCATAAGTAATACAAGAACTTTTGGAGACTCCATGAATAACATTTTTTCTTTGGATACATACTTAAATTCCTCACCATATGATTACCAAGATCAGTGTTACATGACCAGTGTTACAAGATACACCCAGAACACCTGAATTTCTAACCAAAAAACTTCAAAGGTGGCATGTCCCTGAACCAAGGGCTTGCTTTGCATATAGGAATTTAGCCAAGTATTGTGCCTCAAATTGAAAACTCTACACTTCCCGTTTGGATGCAGTATTCTCTTCCTAGCCTAGCCGGATTCAATATTTACTCCCTATTCCAAAACCGTTTTATTAATTTACTATGTTGATGTGAAATTATGTTTCATGCTGGGTTCGGATAGAAAAAAGGAAAAAAAAAAAAAAGAAAGAATAATCACTATTTTAGAGAGGCATACTTTCCAAAGCCTTAAACAATACCGTCTGCCAAGTCTCCTCTTCCAGATGCATACGAATTTTTGAGCATCATTAAACTGTTCCCACAAAGGTCTCACCAGCTGTTGCAACCTATTTGCATATTTAGTCCATATTCATCTTAATTTCAAACAGCTACTTTCATCTGAAGCTGTTCTTAACTTTGCAAACCAGTTAATTCACTAAAATTCGGAAATCGTAAGAAAACTGACAGATCATTAACTATGTGCTGGATAATACTACCAGAGCATGCTGACTTTACACTTCACCTGACACCTTCTCATTTCCATTCCAGAAATTAATTTTCATGCCTGGTGCATTCCCTCTGTTCTTCTGCTAAATATTAACACACACATCAAAGCGAGGTGAGATTTTAAAAGAAAGTTAGCCAGTGGCAGACTTTAACAACCAATGGGTGCTTTGAATTTACAGCAAAATCCTTCATTAGCTGGGAAAACCACCAAATTAATGAATATTGGGGGGTTTGTAAATAAAAGGTTTGACATTGATGACAGTTTTAAATGGTTATCTAAAGATAGGTGATTTATTCTAGACAACACTCATGAAAACATTCTCAAGTGAATTCAGAGTCTTACTGCCCTGACAAAGGCAGGCACAAGTACATATCCCAGTGGAGAGTTATGCCTTTTTAAAGCTTTATGTAAATATCAATTAATATAAATTAATATTGCTAATACTACCACAAAGATGTTGTCAAAGCAACTGCAGTTGCATTTTCTCCCTTCCCCAGGGCAGTCCATAGCCCCAGAGGAGCCACCTGCATATAGGCATTTGCTGAACAACTCCAAATCACAAGCCTTCCTAGCTGTTCATCTGAACAACTGGCTGAAATGGTGTTCATCTGGTACATTTTGAGGACATGGCTCATTAAGATGAACACACACACACAAAAAAGAAAAACCAACTCTGAGAGATACATGCGCCGAATTTGACATGAGGCACCATCTTGGTCCCTCTGTATAGTGGGAATGGAGCAGGGAGAATGAAAGGTGTGAAGAACAGAGATGAGAGAATGCAGAATTAAAATGTCTTCATGAACTTGCTCCTCCTGTGTATCGCAATTTCTGGTATTAGAATAAAACATGGCTTTGCTGATGCCAACATCTTCTCTTTTACAGGTTAGTGTCCCCACAGTACTATGGTGGGTGGATCTTATATCCTGGTTTGATTTTACAGATGAACAATAAATAGTAACTACAAGAATTACAACAATCACATATGCTATCTTGACCATCAACACCAATGTCTAAAAATGACTGCTGAGAAATCAGTTCTGGACTTTCTGAAGTGCCCCAGTTTGGGTCTGTGAAAGGCAGTGAACTACTGAAATGTAGCACTGCAGTATCACCGGACTTCAATTTCATAGAATCATAAAATAGTTAGGGTTGGGAAGGACCCCAAGGTGATCTAGTTCCAACCCCCCTGCCATGGGCAGGGATGCCTCACGCTAAACCATGTCACCCAAGGCTCTGTCCAACCTGGCCTTGAACACCGCCAGGGATGGAGCATCCACAACTTCCTTGGGCAACCTGTTCCAGTGCTTCACCACCCTCACAGTAAAGAACTTCTTCCTTATATCTAATCTAAACTTCCCCTGTTTAAGTTTGAACCCATTACCCCTTGTCCTACCACTACAGTCCCTGATGAAGAGTCCCTCTCCAGCATTCTTATAGGCCCCCTTCAGATACTGGAAGGCTGCTATGAGGTCTCCACGCAGCCTTCTCTTCTCCAGGCTGAACAGCCCCAACTCTCTCAGCCTGTCTTCATATGGGAGGTGCTCCAGTCTCCTTATCATCCTCGTGGCCCTCCTCTGGACTTGCTCCAACAGCTCCATGTCCTTCTTATGTTGAGGACACCAGAACTGTACGCAGTACTCCAAGTGAGGTCTCATGAGAGCAGAGTAGAGGGGCAGGATCACCTCCTTCGACCTGCTGGTCACGCTTCTTTTGATGCAGCCCAGGATACGGTTGGCTTTCTGGGCTGCAAGCGCACACTGCCGGCTCATGTTAAGCTTCTCTTCAACCAACACCCCCAAGTCCTTCTCTGCAGGACTGCTCTGAATCTCTTCTCTGCCCAGCCTGTAGCTGTGCCTGGGATTGCCCTGACCCAGGTGTAAGACCTTGCACTTGGCTTGGTTGAACTTCATGAGGTTGCCATAGGCCCACCTCTCAAGCATGTCAAGGTCCCTCTGGATGGCATCCCTTCCCTCCAGCGTATCAACCGAACCACACAGCTTGGTGTCGTCGGCAAACTTGCTGAGGGCGCACTCAATCCCACTGTCCATGTCGCCGACAAAGATGTTGAATAAGACAGGTCCCAACACTGATGCCTGAGGGACACCACTCATTACTGTTTTCCAACTGGACATTGAGCCATTTACCACAACTCTTTGCATGCCGCTATCCACCCAGTTCTTTATCCACCGAGTGGTCCATCCATCAAATCGATGTCTCTCCAATTTAGAGACAAGGATGTCGTGCGGGACAGTGTTGAACGCTTTGCACAAGTCCAAGTAGATGACATCAACTGCTCTGCCCCTGTCCATCAGTTCCACCCATCATAGAAGGCAGGATTGGTCAGGCAGGATTTCTCCTTAGTGAAGCCATGTTGGCTGTCACCAACCACCTCGTTGTTTTTCATGTGCCTTAGCATGCTTTTCAGGAGAATCTGCTCCAAGATTTTGCCAGGCACAGAGGTGAGACTGACCGGTCTGTAGTTCCCTGGGTCTTCCACCTTCCCCTTCTTTAAAATGGGGATTATATTACCCTTCTTCCAGTCATTGGGAACTTCACCTGACTGCCAGGATTTTTCAAATATGATGGACAGTGGCTTAGCAACTTCATTTGCCAGCTCCTTCAGGACCCGCGGATGGATTGCATCAGGTCCCATGGACTTGTGCACGTTCAGGTTCTTAAGATGGTCTCGAACCTGATCCTCTCCTACAGTGGGCCTAAGGTCTTCATTCTCACAGTCCCTGCATCTGCCTTCCAAGACTTGAGTGGTGTGGTCAGAGCATTTGCTAGTGAAGACTGAGGCAAAGAAGTCATTAAGAACCTCAGCCTTCTCCAAATCCAGGGTAGCCAGTTCTCCCAATAGCTTCCAGAGAGGGCCCACGTTGTCCCTAGTCTGTCTTTTATTTGCTACGTATCTATAGAATCCTTTCCTGTTATCTTTCACATCCCTTGCCAGATTTAATTCTAACTGGGCCTTAGCTTTCCTAACCTGGTCCCTAGCTTCCCGGGCAATGCTCCTATATTCTTCCCAGGCCGCCTGTCCTCGCTTCCACCTTCTATAAGCTTCCTTTTTCCCCTCTAAGTTTCCTCAGCAGCTCCTTATCCATCCATGGAGGTCTCCTGGCCCTCCTGCTGCACTTCCTTCTAGTCGGGACGCAACACTCCTGAGCATGTGGCAAGTGATCCTTGAATATCAACCAGAAGTCTTGGGCCCCCCTGCCCTCTAGGACTATATCCCATGGAACTTTACTAAGCAGGTTCATGAAGAGGCCAAAGTCTGCTCTCTGGAAGCCCAGGGCAGTGAGCTTGCTGCATGCTCTTCTCACTGTCCTGAGGATCTCGAACTTGACCATCTCGTGACTGCTACAGCCAAGGCTGCCCTAGAGCATCACATTTCCGACCAGTCCCTCCCTGTTGGTGAGCACGAGGTCAAGCATGGCCCCTCTCCTTGTTGGCTCCTCTATTACTTGCAAGAGGAAGTTGTCTTCCGCACAATTGAGGAACCTCCTGGATTGCTTGTGCCGGGCTGTACCGTCCCTCCAACAGATATCAGGATGGTTGAAGTCCCCCATGAGGACAAGGGTCTGCAAGCATGAGGCTGCTCCTATCTGTCTGTAGAGCGCTTCATCCACAGAGTCCTCTTGATCAGGCGGTCTGTAACAGATCCCCACAGTAATGTCCCCCATCGCTGTTCTGCCCTTCTCTTTTACAACATTTATTGCTGGTGGAGGAGACTTATGCGAGCAACCATAACCATAAGTTCCCCAAACCTAATATTTAGCATAGGTTTCTAATGAAGGTAGCAAAAAACCCTACACCTGCTTAAATAACCATCTCTATGAGTGACATTGAAAAAAGATGCATTTATAGAAGGATGTTGGGATGAAGGTAAGGTGAGGATTTTCTTGTTGCTTAGAGGGGATGGTAATGTTATTTCTGCCTTTTAAATGTAACCATATGGCCGAGCATTAAAACAGTGTTTCGAAGGACTTGTGAGCTATCCCAAAAGTAATTGTGTTAAACTTCTCTACACCCACCCCTTTTTTTTCTTTGAGAAACTTTCCAGTTTGGTTTTCAGATGCTGAACCAACTGCAGCCCCAGCTGATACTGTTAAAGTTGCAGGACAAAACTAAATGTGAAGCACTACACAAAGTTATGATAAGTCCATCTACTTAAGGCTGTTACTCATAAAAAGACTATTTTCAGCCTTTATTATTTTCTTTCTGGTTTGTTTTTCTCCCCTTACCACAAAGAATAAATTGCTACTTTAATTTAGAAGTACAAATCATGTTGTCATTACAACAGAGCCTGTACCACAATGCTAACCTCTAAAACCTACAAATTTTTATGCTACAATGAAACATCAAGGCACATAGTAGAGTCCCCAGGTAGTGAAAATCAGGAAGCTGAGAATCACCTCACCCCTCTATAGTTTTAAATATAGTTTGCCTACCTGCCCCGTTCTCTCTTCAAAGTAATTATATGGGTAACTGCAATCAAACTATATAAATTCACTCATTAAAAAAAGCTTATTGCAGTACATTTTTAAGGAGCCACAATGTTCCCAGTATTTTCTTCAAGTCTTTGAAATTCATCAAGATGGATGCTCAGATCAGAGAAATGCCCTCGCCATTTGCCACGAGAAACCATTGCACATTCACCCAACTCAACATCTCCTCAAATAACCATCACTCTTGATTTTGCTTGCATGTGTCCCCAGGCTTTGGCAGACCCTCGAAACAACAGCCCCCAACTACATCCATGTAGTTACGTGCCAGGTACTGACATGGTCCACATTACTGCCTGACAAAACCCTGCTCCATGTTCACCCCACACATCTGCTGCTTTTATAAGGCTGAGATGGGAGATCTTTGTGTCAGTTTTATAGACACAGGTCTAAGAAACAAGAAAGATGAATTACTCATTTAAGAAATGAGGAGTCTGTGACATAGTAGGTATCAGACCATTGTATTTCAAACTTCAGTTTACTGCCTAGTCATTAAAAAACAAAAACAAACAAACAAACCCAAGAAAAAACCACAACCCCAAAACCAAAAAACCGAAAAAACCCCAACCAAAAACCAAACCAAAAATCTCTTCTAAAAAGCCCTACGCCCTTTATGTACACCTTTGGACAACAAAACTAACAAATCAGACTTCAAATATTCCCCTCTCACTGTGCAGAAATGCGTGTATCATCCTTTTTGTTCACAACCGTAGGTGGGAGTGATTTAATATGTTCCTTAGCCCATCAATCTATACCTTTTCATCTCTAATTCTTGCACATGGAAGAGCAAGTAGAGAGTTAGAGCAATACCACTTTTATATCCTTAACTGCAGACTTTGACTGCAGAATCACAAGATTCTAACTTTACTGTGGACTACAGTCATAGAAGAATCAGAGATCATGGCTGAGATATGCGCAGTAAGAGAAATAACAACAACCAATACAGAACATGACTGGAAAACTAACTAGCTTTGTGCATATACCTTCTCTTAACATTTGCTCAAGTGTGAAAAGGCTGTGATGACAGCATAATTATTAATACTTACAATACCCACTTGTTTTACAGGTAATCCCTTTTGTTATCCTCATGAGCCATTAATTTATGGTCACAAGCATTTCAAAGAAGTAGTAATTGGGAACAAAATAAAGGCAGGTGCTTTAAAAATATTTTTAATAGATTATTGGGCTCCAATTCTGAAAAACAGTTAATAGATTAAAAAACAAACAAACAAAACCCACACACACTTTAAAGGTACACTTTGCACCATTTACGGAGAACCACTATTTTCCGTATCTCTTACTGCTTGCTGCACACGTGAAAACAGAGCTCGACAAATTTTGTGGCTTTCAAGAGCAGCCCATGAAAAACACCAGACCAGGAGCATATGAGACCAGACTGCTTTTGCACCCCCTTTTCTGTGTCCACTGGAACATGAAGAACGAGAAGGCTGATACTGGAAATCACTTTATTACAGCTAGCCAGCCTCAAGCACCTTTTTGGTAGGCTGCTGCATCTAAAACAGAAAGGCAGGGGGTGAGACCGTGCCCTTGCTAAAGCATAAGAGCCAGCTTTGGAGAGAGCAGCCACCGTGCCTTATCACCACAGCATGGGTAAAATGGCATCGCTGGAAAAAACTGCTGTGAACATTAAAAAACGCTTTTCCAAACTTTGCTGATGGCAAAATTACTTCTCAGATGACATGGCACAAGGGGAATGTAGCAACACAGGGCTGCTCTTACTTGTTCAGCAGTACGTAAAGATCCCACTTCCCAGGAGCTGGGCAAACACCGAATGCAGAAACGATTCCCACTCCTTAAAGACATTGACTTTGGCAGGAGACTCAATTCTCTCTGCCTCTCTCTAACTGCAAGAAACGCTTTTATTATCTCCTTCTTAATGCCATCGCTTAACAGCAGTGCTCTTGCAGTATTCTGTCTCTCAATTGTGACTACAGTGACTGGGCCAGGACTCACAAAAGCCAATAGGAAACTTCGCCTTTGACTTTCATGGACATTTAATAAAAACAATCTCCCAGAAAGGCACTGGTCCCATTTTTATCCCATGCAATCTGTGCTCCAGAGCTATCATTGTCACTATCAACACAGTACTTTTGAAAGAGGCAGCCAGCAAATTAAGTAACAATTACTGTGCCATCCACATCAACCCAAGAAATAACAGAGCCTTTGTAACACAGCTCGTGACCTTGCCAGGAGAAATATGGGTGAACTAATTTTACACAAAGACAATGGTATTTCCTCTCTAAGTATTTTGGGTAGTTAGAGTGAATATGCCAAGATCAAAAACACGAGCTGTGGATTTCCCAGTTTTTCCCTGTGTTAAAATTCCTGTGCTTTCCCTCAAGCCAGGTCACTGCCATCTTCTTAGGAAGGTTTTAGCCAATGGCACTCCCATCATTAACAAAAAAATAATTTCTCATATTCTAGAGATTAATTACTTAAAGTGTTTTGGTATGCTCACACTTAACATCTTCAGTGCTCAATATCAAAGTATTTCATGCTTCAGTGCTTTGGTATGCTCACAAGGACATGACATCTTCAAGAGGCAGGCTTTCACTCTGAGATACTTGTCTCTCTAAAAGCCTGCCCAAATTGCAGTAGTAATTAATAAGCTTTGAAAAAATTTTCTCTTGTACAGGCTTAGAAGTTTGACATCTAAAAAATACAACAGTTTCATCTGCATTGCCTGGAAGAAAGAATGATTGCTTATGGTGAAAACAGCTGTGACAAGATTTGTGGACTGGACCAAAAGTGGCTGTTCCATGTAGACTGGGATAATCTGCATGTGCTAGAGTCTGCACTCAAAAAGCCAAAAAGTTCCCAAGTCCCTCATCTTTTTGTTCTAACGAAGTATAACAGCCCCTGCAAATGTATCTTCTCTTTCTGCTACTTGGATAACACCACATGTCAGTTACTACCATTAGCAAGCAAATCTGATGGATAACCTGCTCATGAAGCTCATTTGACGTCATATGATGGCACTTCTGGTTTGATTTTCTATGAAACTTGGGTAGTGAGAGAAAATCTACGTTAAGAAACACAGTACTGCAAAATCAGAGGGCTACTTTAAGGAAAAAATGTACATGCATCATTAATTCCTTGGTGAACACATACCACAGTACTACACTTACACTACACAAGACTTCTCTCTCATGACTCCTGCCTTACTCCAGAGGTCTGAACAAAAACCAGAACATATAAAGATTTAATTAAAACACTAAATCAAAAGCAAGTGGCCAAAAGATACAACAAACAGGTGTTCTCAAACTTCTGAGGTCTCTGATTTTGCAACTTTATTGCATTTTTGTACCCCAATTTTTTATTTGTAATACAGAAATACTGTCAACATTATATTCTGGCTATTAAGTATTTGCCTGTGTGCATGCCCAGGTGAAAGTTCAAGTCAAAAAAAACCCAAATCAAAATAACAAACAAAGAAAAAGAAAAAAAAAAAAAAGTGGAAGGATTACTTCCAGAAACCATGAAGAAAATGGTATCAAAAGGAGGAAAAGTATAATTTCAGAAGCAGTTATTGTCCTCTATCCGTGATTAGCTAAAACTGTATTTTGGAAAACAAGAGAAAAGCTGGGCTTAATAAGACAAATTTAGTTTAATACTATTAATATAAACCTGGATTTTACTGAAGCTAGAAAGCATGAAAATTAAAGTCACTAGAGTACTGTACAAACACTAACAAATTATCTCATCTTTATCAAAACCAAGCAACACAGAAAGGAGGGGGTTTGCCAAAGGAAGCCATGAGCATACAGCCAGGAGAAGAGCTTAAAAGACTTATATTCAGTCCAAAAGATCATCCTTTATCACTCTGTAAGGAATTATTGTTTGGAAAGCAGTTTCCAACTAAACTAAAATCATGCAAAATCTTCCTGCCTGCAGACAGACATCTTTACAAACTCACAATACATAAATGTAGAGAGATTTGGTAAATGCTACCACATTACTGGGTAAAACCTGCAATACACTCAATAAAAATACATTCAGGACTGTAGTTCAGCACCAAAATTCACAGAGAACAAGAAAAGTAAGAATACAGTCATAGTGTGATATTCTGAAGTTTTCAAAGCTAAACTTCAGGGAGATTAACTCACACACAGAGCCAAAGGAGATACTCAGAGATCTCTTGCAATGATGGATTCAATCGTTGCTCACCTCCACTATCACAGCGGCTGGACACAGAGCTAGGATGTAAGGAGTCTGCACTACACTGTGTTGGTTTCAAGTTATATTAGCATGTGTTTGGGGACAGGTAGGCTTCTCCAGGAGGTGACTTACAGCATCTTTTTTAGCCATCTCCACCTCTCAGGTAACTGTACAGGAAGGCTTAAGTTGAATGATATTCCCTGTCACTTCTACAATTATGCTATATCACTCAATTGCTGTTAGAGTATTGCTGTAATATGGAAAGCATGCTGGCTATAATGCAATGTGTTTGTTCCTTTTACCAGCAAAGAAACCCCTATGAAAAAGCTTTCGATGTATCAAAACAGCTCTTACTGAGGTGCAAAGGAAATAATAATTTTGCTCTACAGCTGGTGAACAAAAAACAAAAAGCCTGTAATGGCATCGAAAATACTGCAAAGCTAGACCAAAACCTGCTATCTGATTCCAGCCATGCCTATCAGGATGGGGAAAAAAAAAAAAAGTCAGCAATCAGAAGTGATTTGGAGAAAATACCATTCTAAGGAACAGAAACAATCTCGATGACACTTACCCTCTTATTTATGACCTACCACTACTTCAACACTGAGACAGACAAGGAGGGAAGAGGAGAGAGATCAAGATAAAGCCAAGGATATTATTTTCAGGCCAACACGCAAACACAAACCCCTGCAAATTTCACCAGAAGCCCACACAAAGGAGTCTGCCAAAACAACATCTTGTAGGTCTGCTACTGCAAGAATAACACTTAGCACGCTGTTCTCTTGCAGCATGGATATGTGGAGGAGTAATACGTTGCTGATACCATGTTCACATCTTGGATAAATCATAAAACACCCTTTGAAACAGCTCCTCTTGAGACAAATACAAAATACTGAAATCATCAAAGTTCATCAGGATTTTTGAACTGTGTAAATCCTAGGCACCAAGCCGTGATCCCCTGATTCCAATAAAATTAATGCCACAAAACATGGCCCCACTGTAACAATAGCCAGCATTTACGGAAGCAGCAGCTAATGCCACCTAACTGGCATCTTACTTGGCTGGCTAACTAAAAGATAGCAAAATAACCCATGAAAACTGGGGTCCACATAGATTTCAGGTGTAAAACATGATTTTACACCTGAAGAAGCAAGTCTCTTACTGACTTGGGACATTCAGTAGGAGAATGAGCGCTTAAAAAAATTACAGAAAACATCATACAAAAGTATGGATGGAGAGTCAAATCTCCAAAACCAGCTCACATCTTCCTTAAACCATGGCGGACAAAATTAGCCCTTACCATCAGCAACAGTAGGAAATCTTCCATGTACTCTCCAGGCAATTTTATGAAAAATGGGCAGCGCTAAAAGATACTAAAGCAGTAGCTGATTAACATGGATTTTAATTTTTTATTTTTTTTTTTAGGGTAATGTTCTTTCTATTGCAGACCATTTGCTTTGTGTAAAAACTTACCTTGCACACAGATGAAGTTGCAGTGTGCTGTTCCAAAAGGCAAATATTAAATGAACATTTGTTTCTAATTAAAAGGATGTACTGTGGCTTTTATCAGTACTTTTTATTAAATCTGAGAAATGAAATACTGATCACACTTCCACAAAGAAATCATCACCCTTTCCCCCTCCCCCTCCTCAACCTGTGTGGGTGAGCTTTCAAAAATTATCCACCTTTTCACAGATGTCAGGACTGAATTTTGCATCACAAATTCATCTGAAAGATTTCTATACACTTTGGGATTTTTAGCCTTTCTGTAGAAAATCCAACAAGAAATGACACAATTTAAAGCAAATTCCTCAGGCTTTTGGTACCTAGGTTCCCTACATCCATTTTCAAGTGTTTCTTGTAACTCCAACAGTTTTTCTAGATTTGGCTCTGTATTTTCTCACCAACATCTATCTACCTTCAGCAAGATAAGAAAAAATAGCTTGTTGTCTCTACACCCTTGAACTGTCTGGAAATGTTCAGAAACAGGGCATTTCTCTTCATAAGAGATAACCCTTAAAATTTGAGAGACAATGCAAGAATTCATTTAGGGGTGCAGGAGAAAAGGCTTGGTCTCCATGTCTTGCTAGAAAATTTACCCTGTACAAGCAAAGGCCCTTTCATTCTTGCAGTAACCCCATCATAAATCCTACACGTGAGACAGCTCAGTCTACTACAAAGAGTAAGACTGCTCACCTGGCACATCTTCCACTTAACAAATTCTCTCTTTTGTCCCTTAAACAGAAGCTCCTGGAGTTTGCATTGAAATGGGGTTCTCCTATTTTAGAAGAGTATACATAAATAACATTTCTATTCCATTTGCTCCGAGTGATACTGAAAAGCTTAAAAGCGTGCATCTTAGAAGCAAAAAATCAGTTTGGCTTCATAATGAAGGTTAACTTTCCAGCTCTTTGTATCCTGTGAATGATGAGCTATTTGCCTGCGTTTCACTGAGGCTGCCTTTCTGGCCATCAGAAAGCTTGATTTGGTGAAATCTGTGATGTGTAGTAATACATATGATCCCCTCCAAGCTTTTCTCACCTTTGGGTCATTCCTATCACCTCTAGATGTGGATTCTCAATGGCAATGCACATTACCTTGTCTCTCTCTGGCATCTCTCTCCCATGCCAGAGAGAGGGTTTCTGTCTTCCCTTTGCCAGCCTGTTTTACAAAGCTTGGAAGAACTTCATAGTGTTGAGATTGATAAATATCTCCATCTTTCTGGTGGCGTTCTCTAAGGACTCCAAAAGTTATTTCCAGACTGATGCTGGGCAGGTGCACAGAGCCATGCACTTATTATGACTCTCTGCAAAGACCTCTGCAGGCAAATGACTGGAGATACCTTGGTTTTTACATCTTGACCCTCTTTTTCAAACTCTTCAATCATCAGCGATGCTATCAATGTCCTAGCCTCTAGGTAATCAATAACCCCTTATAATTATAAAGGGGAACAGTATGTGCAAAATACAAAATTTCGTTTCAAAACACTGTATTATGAAGCTCAAGCCTTTTCCTACCTGAAAAACTTAATTGCCACTTTTATGTTGAAGGACATTCCCCTTCAACACTTGGAAACCTCAACCTGCTGTAGCACAAAATGAACCTGGATAGAACTCGCAGCTGCCTCGACTCCCGAGTCCTGCAAGCCACCCCCAAAAAACCAAAGAAGCAACAACAACAAAAAGAGCAATTTAGGTCAAGGAGTCTTCCTTCAACACTCCAAAATAACTTGCTCATATTTCAGTTAAGAGTGGACATCTGTGCATGCAGCACAGCCTCTCCATCCAGACATATGCTGCCTTTCAGCAACTGCCATGACTTCTCATGCTGAGGTGGCAGGTAGTAAAATTACACAGAAACTTCAACTACAGCCTTGTGATACGTGTGTTCATAATTAAAAGCAGTTGAGCTTGGGGTTTATGCTGCCATACACTGTCCACTCAACCCAAACGATTAATGTACAAATTTGGTTAGTTTACCTTCATTTCATGCCTCATAATTTATGTAATCCATTATTTCTTGTGCTCCTCATAAAGCCACACAAATCAAGAGTACAATAAATAGTAAATGAGAGGATTTCTGAAGATTTTATCTATCAGAACTTGGCCCATGAAGTGACAGAGTGGAAAAAGAAACGTAAGCATCTTCTGCAATACATTTAGAAAACACACCTTTAATGAAAAAGATTTTATCGTAGTGTTTTAGTGACTTAATCTTTTGGTTTTTGTTTATTTTGAACTTCCTAAACTCCCCCACTGTTCTTTCTGCAAAAGGAGTAACAACAGCAAAATTATTGAAATTAATACGAAATTAACCTATCTGGTAACACGAGTGTGCCAAGCAGTGGTTATAATTCAATAATCTTACTAAGACAGGAAAAAAACTGGAAAGTCAACTTGCATAACATCAAAGTAGTAACTATGAATGGGGTTGAAGTAAATAACGAAGGGTTTGGGGTTTTAGGTGAGCACCAGCCTATTCGGCAGTCAGTTTATCACCTGGCAGGGAAAATGCCTGGAACTGTAATTCCCTCTTTCCTTTCAGAGACCTGATCCAAAAAAACCCAAAAAACAAAACCCCAATGCTCCTGAGAACTGCAATGCAGTAGCACAGGAGAGAATTGCAAGGTATCTTGAAGACACAGATACCCTAGAGATGACACTCAGTCAATAGCAGACTTCGCCATTCACCAAATTGAAAATGAGTAATACTATTCTGGAAGTGAGAGGTCTCATATCGATATTGTCACTGTGCCTACCACTGACAGAAAGGACACAGGCTCCCCTCCCATCTGGTTTCCTTCCATCAGAATTGATTGATCTCAGTTAAGAGACAGTATTGGTCTGCATGTAACACCCTCATTTATATGTTTATGAAAAATACAAATATTTTCCATGCACATATAAAACAGGAGATTCCAAATACTGAAATGGTTCCTGATGAGAAACAACCGCTATCTCACTGGGTGAGGAAAAGCATGTTTTCACACAGCAGGTCCACGATTTGCTCACAGGCACTGGACAAATATTTAATTAAACAGTGGGGAAATATTTAACTAACAGACACTGTTTCTACCGAAGATCGGAGATGATGTGAAGGTAATTGACATTCCAGGAGAAAAGTTGCCAAACTTCCTGCTACAGAAGTGGTGAATCAATAGCCTCTGTACCAGGGAGAGCCCTGATGGAGAGCTAGCAGGTAACAGGTTGTTCTTGAATTGTATCTGGTTTGATATCACATCATTTTAAGCAAATAAAACAACAAAGCACAGGACACATTAGTTGTGTCTATGTTGCACACATGAATGATAGAAATCTGGGGTCATCATTTAGCTAATTTGTTCTGCCCACCCTAAGATTCCTGCTCCTAAATCTCATAAACTATTCTGACATCCTATGGAATTTTGTATCCTATAGAATATTATGGCTGTTCTTTTATAAAAATGAATTAATATTGAAAAAGACTCATACAAAGCCATTTGGAAACATTAAAAGATTTTATATCCGTCTGTAAGGAATTTCTTTGCAGAGTACGCCTATGCATTTACTCTATATGCACCTTGATGCAGGGAAATAATCATCCACTTAACTTACTAATTTCTAATCCTCTTCAAAAAGTGCAATTACTGTAACCAAGTGTTACGAGGGGAGGCAAGGCAAAGAGAGGTGATGAGAGCAGAATGGCTGTGCAGGAGACATGGTAAGGGCTGGTGCAGGTGCAGGTATGCAGAGGATGAGATGCTGCAGCACAAGGCAGGAAAAGAGGAACCACAGCAGCTGCCATGGGTGCACAAGCAGATCTCAGGTCAGGTCCAGTGTAGGCCAGGAGCAATAGACCTGTGCTTTGCTGATCTTAGCTGGTACACGGGAAGATTTGGTATGAGGAAAGCTGGATGGAAAGAGGAGCTCTGTTGAGCACGGAAAGCTGGGAAAAAGCAGCACAGAAGGGTTTCAGGATCAGTTCATACGTAAAGCTTCCACTCCTCTTTGATAAACAGAAGAATTGCCACCTACCTAGCCAGTTATTTGCTCTCATTACAGAGCTTGGAGAAAGCTATTCAAATGGTGCTGCATCACTGTAGGTTTGTTGTCAGTTATCCAGCAACCTCTTAGCAAAGAGAGAGGTAAGAAAGCTCTCATTTCAGGCAATATGGTACAGTTCCTGTTTGCACATAAAATATATTTCCAATGTTGATCAATATGTTATGGAAGCTTCTTTATTTTTATTATTCTCCTTTTTCCAACTATCCCTCCAATAATATTTTCTAGGCTTCTAAGGCCAGAGCACTCATTTTTTCTGGAATAATTCAATTATTCCCATCCTCTTGCAAACTCGGGATTTGGTGCTAATCTGCTAATCCAATAATCTCGCACTCACCCATTGCTCATACTCTTTTGCTGTCAGAGGAGGGCTGAGAAACCCAGAACCAGAGACTGGGCCTTGTCCAAGGGTTTAAGCCTCACCCTTAAGCTCAAAAGAATTAGATAACAAGAACATCAAGTGGGAAAATGATAGTATACAGTAAATGTTCTAGAAATTCAAAACCAATCTTGAAATAAATTAAGAATTTATCAGAATAAAATGTTTGCTGTGGAGGCATTTGTAACAGCATCTGTAATGCTACTTGCGTAAGCTCCTTTTTTTTCCTATTAGTTTGAGTAATGCACAATTCATGAGTCATACTGGCACCTCATTATCCAATTAAAATTACCAATTTTTAACAAAGAAATAATGTTGGAAAGGGTATGATTAGGTTAATGATTAATCCTGGCTACTCATATATGAAATAACTGTGCAATTCATTTGGGAAGGTCTGCGTATTTTAAGCTTCTCAGCATAATTATGACAAGCTGCATCACTGGGTCTTACAGTTCTCCTAATTAATTTGTTACTAAAGCATAAGAGGAATCACTCCTAGAATACAAGAGGCACTGCCAGAAGTACACAAGAGGTGTTTCTGGTTTGGTTTGGTTGTTGGATTGTTAGGGGTTTCTTTGTGTGCATGGTTGTTGGGGTTTTTTTAAGAAAAATTAAAAACAAAAAAAGAAAGTAAAAAAACCCAACCAACCAACAACCAAAAAAAACCAAACCAAACAAACACCCCCCCCCACACACACACAAACCAACCATTCAGGAATAGTTTACTGACATCTTTTTTATAGTCAGTGAGAGGCTTTTTTCCTCTCTCTTTGGCAGCAGACCGGTCACCTACTTCTGTCTTTCATCACACTGCTGGAAGGAGTAACACATTGTATCTGATCAGTTAAGTAGTTTTGATCTAATCATAACATTATTATCCAACTTACGAACCATCCAGCACAGAATTTCTTAGGTGTTAACCTCTGGAAATTGCATTTTAAGATCAAGGCTGTACTCTTTCAATAAACTCTTTGTGAGATCCCTATGAATCACCTGGAGGGAAAGGCATTGATAATTAAGAGCATAATATCCGTAAACATGTTTCTCTAGTTTACTCCCCTTATTTTTGTATAACTCATTATTTAAAGACCCTTTCTCTTTCCCAGTAGTATTTTGCACCCTTGGCCAGAAAGTGCTGTGATTCCCTCCTTGCCAAATGACCCCCAAACTTTGCTGTCAAGCCCTTAGTGCTGTCAAGCACCAGGACCCCCCGAACACGTCCCAGAGGCATGCAATAATGTAAAAAGCCTGTTGTCATGGTACTTAGCAGTTCCTGATGAGCCACAGGTGAACATGAAATACTACTATGGAGATAAACCCATTGGAGACCTGATGAAATTCTTCTTTTTGGTCTTGATCAACAGTATTTATTGTTTGTCCCATCTATTTTTACAAGCTTTTTGAGAGCCATGTCTAGGCAGCAACTCCTCCCTTCTCAAGAGGGCATCAATTACAAGGTACAGGGCAGATTTTGTCTCTCAGCTCATAGAACGATAAAAGGCGCACTACCACGTGCCTGCCCTGAGGGCAGCCCGGGACTCACCCTTGCTCCACAGAGAAGCGTGGGAGTGAAAAATGGCAAGAGTCAGTGTTTCCCTGGGCTCACCAGTCGCGAGGTGGTGTCACCTGCAGGTCAGGTTACTGATAGTGTGACCTATAGTCCAGCCAAGACTTGAGCACCTTCAAAACCCGCAGATAAAAGACAAATTTTTATCCATTTTGAAGGTTTGACATTTGCTTTTGTTGCCCATGAGGACAAGACTGGGGTGGTGGAGGATTTCAGTCCTCCTGCAGAGTAGGTGAGAGCGTAATTGCAGCAAACTTAGACACCTCAGTAAGTCTTGGTAGAGAAAAGAAGGCTGGGTGCCACCGCAGCACTGCCAAAAATCATTTGACTGCTATGACAAACTAGAATTGCATACATTTTCCCTGGAGATGCTGTGAAAACCAGGCAAAAGAGGTTTTGGAGGTTGAAGGTCCCAAATCCCTGGTTGGCTTGGAAGTAACATTGCTCTGATGGGTTCCTCACTTCCACTCCTCGACTATCAGTATAGGTCATAGTCAATGAAGACACAGAGCTGTGATCCAGAGCCAGTGCTCAAGGAGAAGATGCAGCAGCTGTCACCTCCACACATGCCTATTGGGTAACCCCAGAGACTGCTGCCACAGCTGCCGCCACACAACTTAGAGAAACTCACTGTGTAGTAGTAAAAATGGCTGCGATTCATAGCAAAAGCTATCATTGGAGGACAAACTTTTCAAAAGCAACACTGGGTATTTCACAATGCGGCACAAAACAATTTGCAAGCAATGTAACTCAATTTTTAGCCTACTGGGAAAAGGTCCTGTTACTGGGACATTTTTCACCATTACCAAATCACTGTTTGTATGATTCAAGTGCTTTAAGCAAACAGACACCATCTTTAAAGACTTCATGATCTGGTCCATTATCTTTTTAGCCTCTAGCTCACTTGTGATGGCCCCTGTCCATTGCTAGTTTCTTCTGCAGAACCTCCTCCAAGAAAGTTCACTGTGAATCACATCCCTTGTGCCATGGCATTCAGCACAGTCTATGTGTTTTTCTAAGTGTTGTCTGTTAACAGTATGCTGACATTAACCTTATGGAAATAATCTCAGCAGTTTTTAATTTCTCCATTTTCCCAGGATACCCTAAGCCCAGGCATACCACTTACCACTAATTTCCCCTCACCAAGCACCCACATCTTCTGCCTTGTGTTTCATATTTAAAACAGGGGGAAAAGCATTAAGTTTGGTAAAAGCTTTTCTATCTCTTTCCTCCCTGAGCCCATAGATCTTAGCCTATCTAAAAAGCAATATGACTTCAATTCCAGGAAGGTTGATGCCGTATTCACTGCAGTGTGTCACCTATCAAAGCAACTTGCCATCAGGAAAGTGTTACCCAACTCCGAACCTTCCCCTCTGCACAGATGTGCTGGGTATTTTACATAATGCATCCTATTTCAGCACTGGGGAGGACACCAACAGTTGTTTTATAATGCTACTTAGCACAGACCTTCATTTCTTTTTCCTCTAGCAATCCCTCTCAACACAAAACTCGGATGTGGATCAGGCTCATCAACCAAACAGTATTTTACTTCCTTGATAAACCAACCCAAGGGTGTGAAAACACACATTAGCAGGCTTACTTCTCCCAGCAGCAATGCATTTCTAAGATGTGTTATACTACAGCTTTTACTACTTAACAAAATCATACTGAAAACAATCCAAGAGCTAACTAAATCAAGTCGAAGGCATAACAGCTACAGTTTACAGGCTCCAGGCTGATGAGAAAGCAAGCTTTACTTTAAGGAGTAATATAACCACTGCCCCAACTGTTGTTTATCTGTACACAAAGTCAAACTTGCAGAGATTGCAGGTGCAGAAACACACAGGGGAAAAGCAAAGATATTTACTGCCAAACACCCGCTGTAGAATGAAGAGCCATGGGGACGCCCTGTCATGAGCTGCCTGCTCTCTTTTGAAATAAAATGGTCTGTGTAGAATGAAGAGCCATGGGGACGCCATGTCATGAGCTGCCTTCTCTCTTTTGAAATAGAAATGGTCTGTGGGCTAAAGGGAAATGGCATGACAGCAAGCCGTGGTTTTACCCAACAACAGCAATCAGCCAGGAACGGCAAAAACTGAGGTGAAGATACAGGATGTGTCACTGTAGAACTTGCTAACTGACAGTTACATTTAGAAAAATGTAACCTGATAGCAGTCAGGTACAGCTGATATTTCTGACATTCATCATCTGTCTTACACTTTCAGAGCCTGCTTGGTGATGTAAAGCAAAATTATTTTGCATTCACTTTGCATTTGTGACCACAGCTGTCAAATACCTGATGTATGAACACTGCCTTTTTTCACAGGCAACCAATTAATTTTATTACACCAGTTGAGAAGTTTGGAGATGGAATTACAAAGCATTTAATGATCAAAGAAAATAGTGAATAAAATAAATAGAGATGTCCTCCCGTTCCTCATTACTATATTCACATGCTAGTAAAACAGTCTCCAGAACTCCCTGTGAATTACGTCCATTTTCATTTGGAAAAGCACAAGCATTACATTTATCGTAAGCAGTGACTGAAACAGACTGACACAAAGAAAGTTTGCCTCCATATAAGCACCACTAAAAAAGCCTGTCCATCAAAAAGAGAAGCAGAGATGGGCTTTTCTCACTCTAATTCTTCCATCCCACAATTTCCATCATCTCTTTTTTTATTTAATGCTATGGTCATAATAATATCACTTGGCAAAATAGCAAGTAAAAAAAAAATAAAGTACAGCCTGCACATATTCAAGTTGCGCTGTTATATGGCATCCAGCTTGCTCCCTTCTGCTTTGTGCAAGAGCTGCTGAGGTGCTGCATGGCGGATGGGACTGCCAGCAAGCTGGCAGGAGGAAGACAGCCATTGGGCTCCTGCCTGCTGCTCTCTGCCCAGGGGATCATCACTTGCTGCTCATACACCAAAAGAGGGTAGAAAAGGTGGCACTTTTTGCTAGTGGAGTATAACACTTCCAGCACCACAAATGAAATGTGATATGCAAGTTCAATGACAGAATTTAATTTCTTTGCAAATACTACTTTCTTGAAGAAACACATGACTGCAAATAAAACCATAACCTAATCTTGTTATTTCCTGCGGCAAACCTTGATTTATTAATATTGCTCTTCAAAATAACTACTAGTATGGCATAGAGGTAGTAAATCAGTGGTGCGTTTAGTTTGCCCTGTACATTATGCATTTTCAATTTTGGAATTATTTCCTTACACGAAAAAAAATGATGTTTCCTTTGTGGGTAACATTCCCGTGGCAAAGTTCCCTTTCCATTATACAGACCATATTTGACATGAGGGATTGACTCATCCACACTTATCCACGGCATTTGAGTGAATGGCACACAGTAGATACTTGACCAAAAATATTTGTATCAGTTTTCCTATCGCACTTCTTTCATTTAAAAAATGTTCATCTTTCTTGTATAGGAAATATCTTACTCACCTGCTTCATGGGAAATAAATCAAAGACCCATCCCTACCCTCTGCCTTCCAAAAGGATACAAGGCAGGTTTTTTTCCTAAAAACAAGTAGCATGATTGGAAAAGTCTTTCCCACGACTTTTTCTTTCAGAACAGTGAATTGACAGAGTCAAATTCAGAAAAGCTGGGAAAACCCCACACTGTAGTTTTTCTGCAAAAATCATCAGTTCCCTTTATATGCAAATGAAGCACAACAATCAACTTCAGGATCACAAGTGGTTTCCATTCCCTGGAATACTGCACATAAATGAAATCCCATTCCAGGAGGAAAAGCCTGCAATTTGAAGACTGTGGAAGAGGCAAAGGAAGTGTGGAGCAGTTTTTGAAACTTGTACTGTGTAACAAAAGCTTCATGGGTTTTTCCACGCTCCTATCCATCTCCTTTACAACATAAAACACAAATTACTTTTGTTATTTGATACATAAGATAGTAAATGGAACACATATCTGTATTTTGACTGCCTTAGGCTTTGGGGTCTGGTACTCATCACAATAGAAGGGATTATAAAACATTTCAATTTCTATTATGTGAAACTCCACTATGATTTTACATGATAACAGGCTAAATGTTCTAAATGAGATTACTGAAGCTCCATAAGGGATTTGAATAGCCAGCTGCTGTTAAAGCTGAAATGATTTGCAAATATTCAGTTTGTGACTTTTATAATTGTTCTTAGTGAAACAACTCTACATAACACAACAAAATCAAATCTGTAGTATCCTAAAGCATGCCAAAGCAGAAAGCTCTTCTCCTCTCTGCCTTCACCCCCCAAATAAGATGGCTCCCCACTTAGAAGTCAAACAAGAGATTAAAACTATTCACCAATTCATAGTACACCCATTCATTAATCAGAATCTTCTAAAACACAGTAACTCATCAGAAATCTGCATATCTGTTGATACCTGTCTATAATGGAAAGAGTTTGAGCAATAGAAAGTCTCCTGACCAAACGCTTATTACATTTCCAAAGCCTGTTATTGCTGGAAACAATTTTTTGAGGAATTCTCTTCTTGCTATGGAGACTTTTCTTTAACTTCTGTCTCCCATGGCTGTAGATTATACACCGTAACATATCATAGTGATGGTTGGCTGTATAAATCTGTCTAGATCTTATTTTCATTATAAATATCAAAAACAGCATACAGAGTTTTAAAAGTGAGAAAACCTCATTATTAAGATGAAAATTTGAAAACTTTTCCAAATGAAACTTTGGGGATTCTTTTTTTATTTTCTTCTGTTTAACAATCCCTTCATATATGTTCCAAGTTTTGAATAGCACTAAATACAACTGTATGTCTCAGCAAGATCAGGATGGAACATCAAAAGCATTCTATATGGTTTATCATTCCAAGCTGCCTACAGACACCAAACCAAAAAAATTCAAACCATCCTATTTTAAAAGCATTTTGTTCTCTATTACACATTTATTTTCAGTATTTGAAAACATTTTACTTGTGAGAGCGATATTTTAAATCTCGTGGCAATGGAAGATATTCACAGTCTAATTATAAAACTTATTAAAAAATAATAGAAGCAAAACAAGACATTACCATGGAGTTCTATCTATCTATATATAAATGGGTTGTGAAGTTAAGTTAAATTCAATTATCTTTTTTTTAGTAGCACATATTAAACGGTGGATCAGTGCAACTAATGAACTATTTAATGAGCAGGATTAATAATACTGAGGTACAAAAACGACAGCATCTATTAAAAGAAAAGAAGTCAGATGAACTAAGGTCACTGGAGATGTACTGGAGAGGAACATACATTTTGGCTTATTGTCCCAGTGGGTTTTGCGTTCATGGACTGAAGGGACCACATGTAGGTGAACAGAGTGTGCTGGGCTTTTTCAACAGGTGGGATGCCAGATCTACTGGTATGTCTCCCAAAAATGTCATTCCTGCGCTACACACCTTTGATAAGATCAAGGTTTCCAAAGGCCACCATGGCTTGGATTGGCAAGGATCAGCGACATTAACGGGTTTCCCCAGAGCTTGAGCAGGATCTGGCCCAATGACTTGGTAAGTTGCTGATTCTCCACTGTGTCCTGGGTTCAGCTATAGCAGTCATTTTTCTCCTGCTTAGTAGCTGGTGCAGTGCTGTGTTTTTTAACTTTCAGCCTGGGAACAACGCTGATAACACCGATGTTTTTAGTTGTTGCTAAGTAATGTTTATTCCAACCAAGGACTTTCTCAGTCTCATGCTTTGCCAGGGAGGAGGGGAAGCCGGGAGGAAGCAGAGACAGGACACCTGACCCAAACTAGCCAAAGGGGTATTCCATACCACAGCACGTCATGCCCAGTATATAAACCGGGGGGAGTTACCCGGAAGGCCCAGATCGCTGCTCGGGTCGGGCTGGGTATCGGTCGGCGGGTGGTGAGCAATTGTATCCTCTCCCCTTGTTATTTCACTAATCGTTATTATCATTGGTGGTAGCAGTAGTGGTTTTGTGTTATACCTTAGTTGCGGGACTGCTCTTATCTCAACCCGTGGGAGTTGCATTCTTCCCATTCTCCTCCCCATCCCTCCGGGAGCGGGGGGAGGAAGAAGGGGGGGGGGGGGAGTGAGCGAGCGGCTGTGTGGTTCTGAGTTACCGGCTGGGCTCAAACCACGACAGTTCTTTTTGGCGCCCAACGTGGGGCTCGAAAGGTTGAGATAACGACAGATCTGACCAGAGTGTGTTTAATCATATTTGTGATAAGCAGTCATTGTTACTACTCGTCACAATGGTGATTATTTGGCTCTCAGACGTGTTGCGCTTGATCTCAGAGTTTCAGCATGTTGTACCTTACTTACAGCCACTATTTGCTGTTTTAGCGTTTATCGGCTGGGGGGCCTGGGCTAAGGTTCTTGTTTCACTGTACTTCATGGTAATGACTTGTAATACAATAGACTCATTGATCATGAAACTGGTCTGGTTTGTGCTTCCAGCGTGGCCATCACCACTATACATTGGGAGGTATATAATGAAATATTTTAGCAATTGCATATCTTTTTTTTTCTCCTCGGGGGGTAAACTTACGAAGGAAGCATTCTCTTTCACCCTCCGTTCCCCCACCAGCCTATTTGCAACAGCAATTGAGAGTTCTGAAGGTTTTAGATGGCCTTTGAGTACCCTTGAAACCTGCCTGCTGATTGTGCTGGGGATCAGCATGTTGGCAAACATACGGAGTGTGTTTTACCCACGGCCATCCCGTCGTAGGAACATCCTATTTCGTTTAATGTCAAAAATTCAGCAGTATCAGGTTCAAATCTGGTCTAGGGTTAGACGACGATATAGGAGGACCACCAGGAGATTTTCCCTGAGGCTGGACAGTTATGAGTGGCAGGGTGTGTGGGATAGTATGGGCAAGTACCTAGGCCAGTGGGCCCCTCCAGTGCTTTGGAACTTCACCACTGAACAAGTGCAACATCCGGAAAAACTAGTAAAACACTTAAACGAGGTGTGCTGTCGTCCTGGTTATACCAGAGAGGGACAAATTTTGGCAACGTGCTGGGGCTTGGCCTATGCCTACAGAGCCCTGCTCAACACTATCCAGCACCTTCAAAGGGAAAAAAATGTCTCTGGATCTGATGGCAAAGCAACAGACAACGCAGCTATGCCAACTACAAGCACAGCAGCTACTCAGACCCTGACCACAACAGTCAACACAGCTACTCCAAGTACAGCAGCTACATCAACCCCAGTGACAAGCACAACAGCTACTCAAACCCTGACCACAACAGACAACGCAACTACTCCAACTTCAAATACAGCAGTTACACCAACCCCAGTGACAAGCACAACAGCTACTCAAACCCCGACAGCAACAGACAATATGGCTACTCCAAGCACTGCAGCTACACCAACCCCAGTGACAAGCACAGTAGCTACTCAAACCCCGACAGCAACAGATAATGCAGCTGTTGGTGTTACTCAACTCCCAAGCACAACAGCTGCACCAACCCCAGCAATAGACATTGCAACCACTCCAATCCTAGTGGCAGAATGCAGGCCACAGTTTGCTTTCACTTGGAGGGGCGTCCAGTACACTTGGAACCGACTGCCCCAGGGGTGGAAACACAGCCCTACCATCTGCCATGGATTGATCCAGACTGCACTGGAACAGGGGCAAGCTCCAGAACACCTGCAATACATTGATGACATCATCGTGTGGGGTGATACAGCGGAAGAAGTTTTTGAGAAAGGGAGGAAAATAATCCAAATCCTGCTGAAGGCCGGTTTTGCCATAAAACGGAATAAGGTCAAGGGACCTGCACAGGAGATTCAATTTTTGGGAATAAAATGGCAAGATGGACGCCGCCAGATCCCCACAGACGTGATCAACAAGATAACAGCAATGTCTCCACCAACTAACAAGAAAGAAACACAAGCTTTCTTAGGTGTTGTGGGGTTCTGGAGAATGCACATCCCAAATTACAGTCTGATTGTAAGCCCTCTCTACCACGTGACCCGGAAGAAGAATGATTTCAAATGGGGCCCTGAGCAACAACAAGCCTTTGAACAAATTAAACGAGAAATAGTTCATGCAGTAGCCCTCGGACCAGTCCGGGCCGGGCCAGATGTGAAAAATGTGCTCTATACCGCAGCTGGGGAGAATGGTCCTACCTGGAGCCTCTGGCAGAAAGCTCCAGGGGAGACTCGAGGTCGACCCCTTGGCTTTTGGAGTCGGGGATATAAAGGATCCGAGGCCAGCTACACTCCCACTGAAAAAGAGATACTGGCAGCCTATGAAGGGGTTCGAGCTGCCTCAGAAGTGATTGGAACTGAAGCGCAGCTCCTCCTGGCACCCCGGTTGCCTGTGCTGGGCTGGATGTTCAAAGGCAGGGTCTCCTCTACACATCATGCAACTGATGCTACATGGAGTAAGTGGGCCGCACTAATTACACAACGAGCTCGAATAGGAAATCCCAGTCGTCCAGGAATTCTAGAAGTCATCATGGACTGGCCAGAGGGCAAAGATTTTGGGATGTCACCAGAAGAGGAGGTGACGCGTGCTGAAGAGGCCCCACCATATAATGAACTGTCAGAGAGTGAAAAGCAATATGCCTTGTTTACTGATGGGTCCTGCCGTATTGTGGGAAAGCATCGGAGATGGAAGGCAGCTGTGTGGAGTCCCCTGCGACAAGTTGCAGAAACTGCTGAGGGAGAGGGTGAATCGAGTCAATTTGCAGAGGTGAAAGCCATCCAGCTGGCCTTGGACATTGCTGAACGAGAAAAATGGCCAGTACTTTATCTCTATACTGACTCATGGATGGTGGCAAATGCCCTGTGGGGGTGGTTGCAGCAATGGAAGCAGAGCAACTGGCAACGCAGAAGTAAACCCATCTGGGCTGCTGCATTGTGGCAAGATATCGCTGCTCGGGTGCAGAACCTGGTGGTGAAGGTACGCCACGTAGATGCTCATGTACCCAAGAGTCGGGCCACTGAGGAACACCAGAATAACCAGCAAGTGGATAAAGCTGCTAAGATTAAAGTGGCTCAGATGGACTTGGATTGGCAACATAAGGGTGAATTATTTTTAGCCCGGTGGGCCCATGACACCTCAGGCCATCAAGGCAGAGATGCAACATATAGATGGGCTCGTGATCGAGGGGTGGACTTAACGATGGACACTATTGCCCAGGTTATTCACGAATGTGAAACATGTGCTGCAATTAAGCAAGCCAAGCGGTTAAAGCCTCTCTGGTATGGAGGACGATGGCTGAAGTACAAATATGGGGAGGCCTGGCAGATTGACTATATCACACTCCCACCAACCCGCCAGGGCAAGCGCTATGTGCTTACCATGGTGGAAGCAACCACCGGCTGGCTGGAAACATACGCTGTGTCCCATGCCACTGCCCGGAACACTATCCTGGGCCTTGAGAAACAAGTCTTGTGGCGACACGGCACCCCAGAGAGAATTGAGTCAGACAATGGGACTCATTTCCGGAACAACCTCATAGACACTTGGGCCAAAGAGCATGGCATTGAGTGGGTATACCACATCCCCTACCATGCACCAGCCTCTGGGAAAATCGAACGGTACAATGGGCTGTTAAAAACTACACTGAGAGCAATGGGTGGTGGGACTTTCAAACACTGGGATACACATTTACCAAAAGCCACCTGGTTGGTCAACAGTAGGGGATCTGCCAACAGGGCTGGCCCAGCCCAATCAGAACTTTTACGTACTGTAGAGGGGGATAAAGTTCCTGTGGTGCACATAAAGAATTTGTTGGGGAAGACAGTCTGGGTTATTCCTGCTTCAGGTAAAGGCAAACCCACTCGTGGGGTTGCTTTTGCTCAGGGACCTGGATATACTTGGTGGGTAATGCGGGAAGATGGGGAAGTCCGATGTGTACCTCAAGGGGATTTGATTTTGGGGGAAAACAGCCAATGAACTCAATTGTACGCTGTTGCCTGCTCTATAACACTTTTATAGCCCACCAGCTAGATATCTTCAGGTCACCAGCCATTGACCCTGACTTCCCTCCGATCATCACCTCAACAAAGAATGAATTTTGAGGAAACCAGACGAGCTCAGCAGTGACCAGATGAGTTTGGCGGTATCATCAGCAGGCAACAACCCAACACTATGTACCGTCCCTCCTGCCCTGAAAGACTATTACAAGAGATGGAACCTGACATCATGGACTGGATGAGTTCAGCAATTTTACAGGGATTGGTCCATGGACTAGGGAACGATATCTTTCTCTGTGTGTGGGTGTGGGTGTATATATATGTGTATATATGGGACAGGGGTGATGGTGTGCTGAGAGATGTGGGATCTGAGCATGACGTGAATGGTATGGAATAAGGGGTGGATACTGTCCTGGGTTCAGCTATAGCAGTCATTTTTCTCCTGCTTAGTAGCTGGTGCAGTGCTGTGTTTTTTAACTTTCAGCCTGGGAACAACGCTGATAACACCGATGTTTTTAGTTGTTGCTAAGTAATGTTTATTCCAACCAAGGACTTTCTCAGTCTCATGCTTTGCCAGGGAGGAGGGGAAGCCGGGAGGAAGCAGAGACAGGACACCTGACCCAAACTAGCCAAAGGGGTATTCCATACCACAGCACGTCATGCCCAGTATATAAACCGGGGGGAGTTACCCGGAAGGCCCAGATCACTGCTCGGGTCGGGCTGGGTATCGGTCGGCGGGTGGTGAGCAATTGTATCCTCTCCCCTTGTTATTTCACTAATCGTTATTATCATTGGTGGTAGCAGTAGTGGTTTTGTGTTATACCTTAGTTGCGGGACTGCTCTTATCTCAACCCGTGGGAGTTGCATTCTTCCCATTCTCCTCCCCATCCCTCCGGGAGCGGGGGGAGGAAGAAGGGGGGGGGGGGGGGAGTGAGCGAGCGGCTGTGTGGTTCTGAGTTACCGGCTGGGCTCAAACCACGACACACTGCAAGACAAGTGTGCTCCATTGTGGACATTCAGTCCTGGTCCCCAAGACCATAACCTGACCACATCATCACTAGAGCTGAGTGTGAGACCCAAGCACTCACCACTGGTTTTGACTAAGAAAACTTCATGAGAGAGAAGCTGAAATGGTTGCACAGACAATGGGCTGAAGGCAAGGCAGCAGCTGCAGGGAAACTCATGGGCCAGGGAGCAAAGAGTAGTAAGATATAGCTGGGACACACAAGGACAACATGAACTTCAAACAAGAATTTTGCTCCATCCCATCCTTTGTTTATGGTAATTTTACTCTAACATCCCACTGGAGATACTTATCTGCATAAGATAAACAGCATTTCTGTACATGCCAGTAAGGGCACTGGGGATCACAACAGGCAGTGGTGGACTCTCTGAGTCCACGTCTCACTGCAAGAATTCACTAGAGGAATGCTGATCTCCAAAGGGGTTTCAGAGCCACACACCTTATTCAGGATTTGAGTTACTTGTCTGCTATTTTTAGTATGCACTAAAAAGGCACATACTTCAGGTCTGCTGCAAAAGCTTACCCTGCTTTCTCCCCAGCTCCTCAGTCTCTTGGGAAGGAGCTGTCTTATGTGACTACAGGTCTAGGTAGCCCAGTTACCATTTCTTCCTTCACATACACATACTTGTAACAGGAGGACAGAGAAAACTAATAGTAAAAGTCAAGAAAGTAACCAAACAGCTAAATGAACTGAACTTTCCGCCATGTGAGAAATCAGCTGCAGGCCTCCAGGAGCTCTGCAAATAAAGAATCCGCAGAAGTGAAGTGTAAAAGATATAAGTAGAAAAAGGCAGGCAAGCTCTCAAACTCTAAAATATCTCTTGTTCTTCTATGATGAGCTCCCCGAGTTAGCTATCTCTTATAGGTTTCATTTTACAGCTTATCTGTTAGCAGCATAAAATCATCAAAATCACTCTGGGGTCTGAAAGTTAGGCTGGGTTCTTGCTCCATTATGCATCATTGTCTGCAGTTTATTCTGCTCATAGCAGTTATTTCAGCAATTGCTAAAAATATCTAGTTTGTCATCCCCAAATGAATCACTTGAATAATTTTTAAAGATACTAGAAAGAATGCTAAAAATTTAAGGAAGCCATCAAAGCAAGCACGCAAGTTTGCATGTATGCAGAGAAACCTGAAGGCATGTTTTCAATCTTACTATAAAGCATGCAGAAAATTAATTCTCCCATTAACAGAATAGTTCACATGATCATGTCCATTCCTTTTTTCGGTCTCACATGTTCATTCTCAGCCTGTTTTCACAGTGTACTATTTCCATTACTGCAAATATATGGCACAACCATGTTTATGAAATGGTAACCAACTGTGCTTGTACTTTAACACATTTTCTTTTGAATCAGTAAGATATGTTTTAGAATGAAAAAACAAATTAGCCAAGAGAAAATAAGATCTCCAAGGATGGAGATTCGGCCACCTCTCTGAGCCCTGTCCAAGCACAGCACTGCTCTTGATCACACATATATACACATAAAATAGTCACTAGCAAGAAAAGACAGAAGGATAAAGGCACAGTCACATAAATCCAAATAATGTTTTGTTTTCAAAAGTTCAAAAGGTTTGAGTGAATTCGAGCCAAAACCCACCAGATAAACTGCTGCAAAAGTAGGCAAAAAATCTAGGCAAAATACAGTTTTTCTGCCTGTTTACCTCTGCTTGTGTAGGTAAGTGGGACAAAAGCGTCTTCACTCTGAAAAGCACTTCCTTCAATTCACTGTAGGAGATATGCAAAAAATTCTTGTGTGGTAGCACACCAAAATGCTTAACACATTAAATCTTCCTTCAGTGATATTTCATTTGCTTTCTATACAGTTTCTATTCTGTAATATTGTTCTTTGACCTTATCTGATCCAGCTTTCATATCTGATGGTGCCATTTGCCATTTCTAACTCTTCATTTCAAGCTTTGATCAGATATTACTCTATTCACTGTGCATTTAGATCCTACACCAAAATAAGAGGGAAGATATATTAACAGACTTCAGCAAGGGCTATACTTGAGCCCTTATTTTTAATATTTCGTTGTTATAAAGTTATTATATACTAACATTTAATTAAAATAAATTATAAATTATCATATATTATTCATTATAAATTTGTGTACTAATCCTCAGTAAATGCTGCTATAGTACAGGAAGTTGGCATACCTGTAAAATAATCTTATGAAAATTGGGATTAATTATGAAGTCATATAAACAAATTCTGATCTGTATTCTGATGATTTATTATATTTTAAATATATGACACTAATGCAATGTAATTGGTCATGGTATATTTTGCATTATGAATACAACAAATTTGCTTTTGTGGAGCTGTTGCTAGCAGCTATTCAAAACAAAAAAGTAACTAGTGAAAGCAGCATTTGGTAACAAACTGAAAATGGAAAAAAATGGTTTTAAACAAATCTACTGTAAAATCCCCACTATTTCATGCAAGCCTCTCAAGATTGTAGTTCATTACTCAGTATTTTAGAGTATTTCTATTATATATAAACATTCACAGACTAGTGTGTGTAAATAACAGTTTAAAGAACAGAATAAAATATTTCCATGGGAAATGAGACTGTTGACTTTGTGATCGGACAATTTTCAGACCACTGAAATATCCATTTTATAAACACAGTATTTTCATATAGTTAGGAAAAGTTATTGAGATTGGAACAGAAAAATTAAAAACACCAGATTTGCACTGGCAAAAAGGTATGGCCTTACATTATAGCCTGTGTAAATCTATGTATATAGATACATGTACACATATATGTATTAACAAAAAATATAGAATTGCATAAAATATAAAGTAATACCTGGGTGCATATTTAGATTATCTCTCCTGCAAGTTGAATTAATAATTGTGCATGCTCTGACCCCAGCAAAAGGTAACCAGGAAAACACAAAATAGGCACTGGCAGAACGTGCTCTGTGATGGAGTCTCCACGAGGGACCTACCACCACTACAACTACGGGCAGACACTAGCTGAAGCATCTTATTTATATAGCTTTGCTTTTTGATTGATAGAAAGCAGACTCTTTGTAGCAAAATAAATGAAATCATTTTAAATGGGACCATCAGCTCACTGTTCGCTAAGATATACAATCTCTAATATTTTATCTGCATTCTTTCATATAAGTGCAAGGTCAAGAAGGCAACAGTGTGCAAACTAATCAAGGCTTCTCTATGGGCAGAGAGGAGGATTTCTGCAATACCATGCGGTGGCCCTAGATACCATCACTGTCAATGGTGGGACAAATAGGTATCACAAAGAGAGCAAACAGAACCTGAACAATTCTTTCCTAATGGATCTTTCCTACAGCTTCACCTGGAAATCACACCCTTGTTATTCAAGGTAAAAACATTTAAGAGGTGGCCAGGATTAACTTCAGCAGTGTATAAATGCAAGAAGGAAAGGCTGATCTATCCCAATCTATTTTGCTCAGGGGTGCAATTCAGAATTAGAGTGATAGTATAACTGTAGGAGAAGTTAGTGCATCCAACCATGCTCTTTCTTCCCCAGTTTGTGGTATCTTTGCTTTTCCATTAAACATGCATGTCTTAGGACATGAAAATAATAGCATTGTTAGAAAGCTTCATTTAGACTATGATGCTTTTGTTAAATCAACTGCAGTATTATTCATGCATATGGATGTCTTCTAGCACCTTGAACCCGGATCAAATTTACAGCAGTTTCATATGTTTTTCCATACAGTTAGGAAAAACCAATTACCACTTCACTGAAATTCATCATTGTCATAAAAATTAATGGACTTTGAGTAGGAGTGAACTTAGCCCAAGATGTGGTCTTAATGATCATGTTAGTCTTGAAGCAGTTACAGTCTCAGCAGTGGTTAATAAAGGTTAACACCTCTAGTGTTGGATAATTATTCTATGCAACTTGACAAAAATTTGGTGGAAAGCAAGTTAGGGAAGCTGAGACATAGCTCCACATGATAACAAAATTTATCCAGCAAAAGGCCTCCTAGACAGGCCACTTTCCTCATCAATGCTCAGAGAGGCTGACTTTTCATGTTGTTAAACTTTATGCCCCAAAATTCAAAATTTTAGGAAATGTTAACCTCATACCCAGCCTGAGTTTTCAGGATTCCTGTGGCATTTCCAACAGACTGTGGAATACATAATATGCCAGAAGCAGCTGGAACTGCTAAAAGGCATTAGGCAGCTGAAGTGAGTTTAGGGTTTAATGTGACCAGCACATCATACAACCCTTAAAACCATAGCAGATACCTTTGGAACTAAGAATACTTTCTTCTCTTTACACACTATTAAGCAAACTTTGTGAAGACAAGAGTTCCCAAAAACACAGGTGGCTCTGGTGAGCTAAGGTAGGCAGCACCTCCTGAGCTTTCATCACAGGTAGAAAGTTGCTGCTTTTTCAGCTGTCATTGCCCTTATCAGCATGAAAATGCTTGTCTGTGCTGGTCCTCACTGCCTCCTACGACCAATGTCTCTTGGACATATTGTTGTGGAGACAATATCAGCCTGAAACATAATCAGTTTGCAGAGAATAGTAAAGGTTTTATAAAATAAATTCCACCACGACCAGGTTTGTACGTACGGATAGTACCTTTTCTTAGATGCAGCAGTGTAATATATGTAACTAATCACACTCCAGGCAATTTTTTCTCAACCTTTACTTAGTTTCAAGGTTTGCTGCTTGATTTCAAGCCTGAAGGAAGACTTACAAGGCAGCACCATGCCTGTGGTCTCCGACAGCCCTGGCTGCACCAACATTACAACTACTGCATAGCCGAGCAATAGTCTGAATAGCCTTTATGCGGTCCTGCTACATAAATGGATGTATCCAAGTCATCTATATTTTATAGTGCAGGGAAAGAACTTCATTTCCCTCCTCTATCAGGTGTGTTCAGTACTACTTACAACAACAGCAATGTTCTGACTGGAAGGAGATGCTTTTTAAAGCCAGCGTATAATTTGGAAATGGACTGATCATGTTTGGGTAATGAAACGCTTCTACAAATAGCACACTCGCAGCAAGCCATGGGGAGCTGTAAGCACTGGGCTTATGAGTTGATCAGTCATTGAAAAGATGTTGAGGAGAAGAAAGGATCATGTGCATCGTACCTCGCCAACAGCGCATGAGCCATTTAGCATTATTCCCTGCAAGACGACAGACCTTCACCAAAGGAGCCTGCCAGGACCAGAGAGAGCAAACTATGGGTAACACAAAAGCAGAGATAAGATTATCTTTTAAGGATAATCTTACAGACTAACTTTGGGTCCTTCTCATCTTCAGATACAGAATCTCTCTGAGAATGACGGATGGGCCTTTTTTTACCTTCTCTTTCTAGATGGAGATGCAGCTCTGAAGCACTTCCAATGGAAGACCTCGCAGCACTTCCAGGTTGGCAATACAAGCTACTAATGTCTGCTCCTGTCCCAGCACAAAAGCACTGGCAACTCAAGAACTAGAAAAGGAGAGAAATTTTAGCAGAGCTTTATTTGTGCCTAACATGGAGTTCCAAAAAAGCCTTGTGAAAATGCAGAGACCTTCCCTACTCAGCAGGTCATTCCACTGGAAGTCAGAGGTAAAGAATACACATATACAGATCTGTAGCATTTGCATCCCATCCTCTGTAAACATAAGTAGCAGCTGGTTTTTACATGGCCCACATTCAAAGACAGAAAACACTGCAAAAAGTGGTTTGTGGAAAGGCACATCTCCTTTAACAGCCTGGAACATCTTGGTTTGGAAAAATTCATACTGCCTCTGTGTCAGGTTTTCATTTCAAACACACCAGAGAGCCGTTACACTCCACCGCAGTAAGAATTACAATAGTGATTAAAAGACATTTACGTTGTTCCACTTCTATGTGACGGCTGAGATCAGACACACGATGAATTCTGAATCTGTATGTTAATTGCCCATACAAATCCATTCAAGTTAATTAACTAAGACTATAACACAAAGAGACGCAATATGGAAATGAGCATTTCTTTCCAGGAGAAATCATTTCTTTACCAGGTTCTGCTCCTGTGCTGTTCAAGGATAAACTGGTGTTAGCTGACAAAGCTGGTAACGCTTTCCCTTTATCAGAGTAAACGCAAATAAGGACTACTTTAAATGTGGTTTCATAAAATTATTTTTCTTCCTTCAGAGCACATCATGTATAACACACGCATTGAGGAAAAAATTTAATTTGAAAAATAATTTGGAAAAGCAAGGTTATTTCCTCCAAACCTCCCACTCTCCAAAAAAATCTCAACATTTGGGAAACTGTTCACAGTCTTTCCAGTTTATCTCAGCTCTAAACCTGTAATTCCTACGGGAATTTAAAAGTGCATATTTTTCTGCATCTCTACCACCTCTCTGGTTTCTGGTCAGAACTTCCACATCCCTGCTGGATGCTCCTGACCAACATCCCAATGAGCCATGACATTGTCTGGTCAGCTGCAGCTGGAGCCAAGGGAGCTTCATTCAAGGAGGTATTTCAGGGATTTTGAGGCAAATTGCCCAGCACAGGAGGATCAGTGGCTTCTAGTACTGTCTAATGGCACATGGCGGGACACGGTGGCTCATGACAGGGGAGGACTAGGGCCAGCCCTTTCCCAACTGAGGACTTTTAAAAATATAATCCCTTTTCTCCACAGAGGGAAGATCCAGCTCTTGTCCAGAGACATAAAACAAGCGGGTGAAAACGTCTTCTCACCTTAAAATCCAACTGACTGAAATACAATTTTGAAGACTGAGAGATTTAAGCCTACTCCTTTCTATTGAAACAGGGTAGGACAACAGAAGATGTAATGACAAAGAATCAAGAAACACCATGAATTTGTTAAAACTTTGTCCAGCCCTAAAGAAACCACAAAGCAAAGTTTAGAATTAAATCATACCCACTTCATTCGCAAGATCATTCTACACAAAGCTGCAATTTACTACAAATGGAAATGGTCTGCTTCAGCTGTTAGGGTACTTCAGGAAAACCACTTATCTTGTCAAATGCTCTGCCATGAGACTCTAATCTGCAATGAGCATTATACACCACTGGCACAAGGTTGGAGGTGAATCCTGCCCAACGTCTGTGACGCTGCAGTTCCCCTGGAAACTGAGGTTAATGCTAATGCACCATGTAAACCTGGGGCAACAGTCAAATCAAGAGTCAAGCTGTATGAGATACAGCAAAACGTGCATCTGCATCTTTAAGTACAAATGTTTTTCTATTTGTATTCTGATATATTGGCAAGGAATCAACACTTTTGGGTGGTTTTGCCCTATTTTATTAATGAAAGATAAGAATGCTTTGTGAGAGAGAAATCTTATGAATCCTATCTAGTTGTTGGTATGAGCTGGGCTGCCAGCACGACAAAACAAATCTGTTTTAAAGACTTTTCTTTCAAGTCCAGCAGAATTCAAAAATATTGTCAGCAATTGATTTTCATTATCATTATAAAATCCCTACAAATTTGTTAATAGAAATGAGTAAATATGGCCAAAAAATTACTTGGGGTATAATCTTAAGTCCCATGAAGAAAAAACCTTGCAGCCTTTGATGGATTTGGGGCCTTAATCTTTTAACTGATTTGTGTACTCAGTTCTGGTCCAGAGCTGAACCAGATCTGTAATTTTTACCCTTAAATTCAGGATTGTCTTTACTGCCTTCATGCTGTGCATCACCACAGCAAGTCAAGGATATTCTGAAAAACTTTCAACACAGACTTCAAAATTGAAAACAAAAACCCAAAACCACAGCCATCGCAAAACCAGTTGAAGTCTAATGTATTACTGGGTGATATACTGACACCACAGCATCCCTATGACATATACATCAACATGATATAGAGGTATCTGGGGTATTTGGAAAGGGGAATGGGACATGGGTATGGGGTTAAAGTAGCGCCCACCACTAATCCAGCAAGGATGGAACACTATTTACTGGATGCTACTGTCAAGGTCTTTAAATCATGCATTAAAACAACACCAAGGGGCAATGCAGTATTGAGTCTTCTTGATTTGATGCTTAGTTTTATATGTATTTTTTAATATACTCCCATTATGGAGACAGTGCAGCACATCCATGCTTTTCTCCAGCCAAAATACGATGCTCCAAAACCAGCTAGAGAAAAGCCAAATTTGCTAGCACAACTGTAGTTGTTCCTGGGGCTATTAATTATCATTAGCTGGGAGAAGAAGCAATAGTAATATACTCTGCGTAGTGTATCCCATCCCAAACCTGCCTGCAAGCTAATTCCAGACAAATATTTATGGGAATCATGGAAGCAAATACATTCATATACAGCCCATTAGAGAAAAATACGCTTTCGCTGATATCTTTCCATGCTTCTGTTAATAGCCAGAAAGAGGGCACAGAAAAGCCTGGGAGTCTGCCAGTTTATTGATAACATCACTTACTATAGCTGATGTACTGACGTAGCTTTTTATTTGACCATAATTGAGGGGCGATTATTGTATTAATAAAGCAAGAGTTGAATATTCGCTGTTGAATGCAATCATCATCATCTTCCTCTACTCAGAAGGAAGAAGAATTTCATTTAAACCACAAAAAAAGCCTACAGCAGTATCAGCCAAAACTAGATTAGCTTGTTTCCCACTGCTTCATAATGCTTGGGTGTTAGTAACTCTTTTTAGATATTACAATGTTGTCAAGCAACAATTAAAAACACAACAATGCTTAGGCAAATATCATAAACCTTTTGTAACTGATTTGTAGCAGTCAAATATTTGCACTTTGTAGAACAGAAAAAAATCAAAATCAACCATGAATGATGGTATTATTTGATCCTCTGAAGATTTAAAATACTTCATTTTGAAAATATATGTAAAAAAACACCAAAACCCTCTAATGGGCTGTATACATTTCCTTATAATGAATACATGGAAATGCAAACACTATTGGACAGGTGTAACTACCTAATTACATTCTAATTGGATTATTATTATATTATTACTAGTAAAAATTCTTAACCCTTCAGTGTCCACAGTTTCCAGGGGAAGTAGAAACCAGCCTTGCCCCAGAAAGCTTACAATCTCAGCAATGATACTAATCCCTGCAAGTCATATTATCCTAGGTTAAGTACACCTACAGTAAAGAACAGGAGAGCTGATCCAAAAATCACATCACATTTCTGGCACAAAGCAGAAACCTCAACTCATTCTTAAACTCTGTGCTTCACTCAGGTATATTTATTTTCCCTCAAATAAAATAAAATGCCATACTACATGAAAAATGGTACAAATGAGTATATGCTGTGTAGCTCCCCTGATACTCCCAACCTTCTCCCTGGGCAAGGTCAGGGTATGTTCAAACAGCTCATAGTTTGAAGCAAGAGAACACTTAAAGCTTGTTAAATCTTACCCAAATATTGTAATACAGAATAAAGAGGATTTATGCACTCTTAAACTTTTTCACTGCTACCCAAAGCAGTCCTGACCATACTCCTCCTCCCCCACGCTTCCTATTCTCACATACTCCACCCTCCCTCTTGCCAGCAGTAGTGTAAGTTGTACATTTAGCTTAAAAATAACCTAAAGGGTTACAATTTTTGCATGTTGTGGGGAGTTAATATTTAACCCAGATTACTTCCCAATCTTGTTCCTGTGTCACTGGACACAGAGGTGTGAACCTGATTAATGAGAAGCAGAGTAGAAATAGCTGCATCTCCTTAAGCCTTGCTCCTGCCAAGGGGACAGCATGAGCAAAGGTTATGAGCCCTGACTGATCCTACACCCTCTGGGAAGGCAGTTACAAAGCAGTGTTGTCAAACAGTCATAACTAGGGATAATGCTCAGCAGATGCAATTTTTGAGAGGCTCAGGCAGGACATGAAGGAAAACTTCTTCCCCAAGAGGAACCCTCCCTCTTGGGACAGGGCACCAGAGAGGTGGAGTAAATAAGGAGAGCCAGTGTAACTAAAAGGTGGCCTTACATACAGTACTGGATCTCCATGTCAATAGCATGCATTTCAGTAAATTTCACTATCTGGCATCCAAGTAAACTTCCCTCTGCCAGAAATAGACAACATTATGCAATCCCTTCCATTAAATATAATCAGCTTCCCACACTGCACTTTAAAAAGTGGGAAGTTAGGACTGCCCATCACCAAAGGCAAAACAGAAAGCATGCAACATCCCCCGTGGGAATTTCTATTTTAGCCAACAGAATTTTTAATATGAGAGCATCAACCTTGGCACATGCCACAGGCAGCGTGAGAAATGCAGCACTGCAGTGCGAATTGACAAGTGCCCATGGGATCAAACAGTGGAAAAAAGTTCCCTTTAGGATGACATAAAAGCCAAACAAATGGTTTGTAATGGCGCAATGATCTCTGTGCGTGAAACGAGGCCTTCTCAAAACCAGCAGGTAAGATGTAATGAAAACAGGGCACTAAATAGTTGCTGTGCAAGCTGCTTAGAAGCAAGAGATTAGAATAAACTTTTTTAGGTCAATCATTTGAATATCTTTATCATTTTAAAACACCTTTAAGTTCCAATTTATTCACCTCTTTCTTAGCGCTATGCACTTTTCTGGATGCCCATGAGTCACCCTGGCTACGAATGTGGCCAGCCCAATTGATGGTTTTCAGCAGTTGGTAGTATTTTGTGAGCCTATGGACCAAATAAGTCACCTGGAGATCAAGGCTATAAAATATCCCTCTTGCTTATCTCCTCTCTCAGCAAAAGCGGATAATCAGCTTCCTCCTCTTGAGAGAACAAGGTAGGATTTTCTTACTTTGCATTATGGTGCTTTCTGAGGCTCCTGGTTAAAATTGTGGCCATTTGTGTGCATCTATTTTATATATATAGTTCATATATATATATATCTCACATATATATACACACACATATATATGTATATGTGAGTTCGTGCCTGCATATATCTATATATGTATTTATGTATCTGTGAGAGCATGCATACAACGTAGATCGACAGACTTCAGGCAAAATTTGCTTCCCACTTAGAGGCCTGCGCAAATACATGGAGGCTTTAAAATTCCTGAGTGGACACAGAGGGATGAGAGAGGCAACAATTTCCTAAATTTGGATCAGTGGTTGTAGAGGCAGCAAAAGGCAAAACAATAGTCATCCCTCAGCTGAATAGCCAAAATGAAGTTCAGCAGAGCTAGCCATAAGAGTTGACTAGAAAGAAAACCTGAAAAATGGGTTACCTTCAAGGCACAGAGTTTCCCCACTATTCATATTCCTTTTATTCCTTTCCAGACCTGAATTTCTGCCCCAACAGTTCGATAACCCCATCTCGGCTTCATGAGCTAGAAGAGTCCCTAGTACAAACTGCCGAACACTGACTAGTACTGAACACATTTTAAATACTTACACATAAACACACACACACTGGAAGATGGCTGTGGGCAGACGGATGGAGAAAGATCACACAACTCCACCATCATCATAGAAGGAATCAATGTCATCTACCGAGTAACAAACCACTCTGAAGCAAAGTAGAGACAGAAGTGGGACCACCATTCCCTTCCAGCAAAAAGCATCTTTCTGCACCTCCAATCAGACCCTAATTACCACATCAGGTTGTACATGGTAATGAGCATGTGGGTGGTCTTTGAGTGATATAGCACATCCTCAGGCTCTGCAATTGCTGGTAGCTTCAGCAGCACCAAACCGATCCACTGTGGCTCCCACTCAACACTTCTAAAACTATCAGTGTTCATATTTCTGCTGGGGCATGAAGCGACGTGACAAGCTTTGATAACAACTAGTGTTTGATATCTGTGAGCAGGGATGTTATGAAAACACAGAACAAAGCAAAGTTGGCTCTTTTGCAGAGTGTGTCTGACAACAATAAATCTATACTTGGAATCTCTTGCAATGACTGTGAAAAAAATCACAGAACTCTGTGAAAATGAAGGACTGTAAAAGAATAGGGAAAAATGAAAAGAAATTCAAAGAAAAGGCTCTGAAGTAGTTCAAGAGACTCATCAAACCAATAATATGCATTCTAATCAGATACTAAACAGTTCGTAAGTGGAGAATGTGTCTTATCAAGGAGGGAATGGGCCAGGAAGGCAGCAGAGCAACATGTCATTACTGTCTTTGTTACCAACACTCAGACTCCCCACCCCACAAGTGCTCCTCCCTCCAGCTCACTCCCTTCTCCTCTAAGGATGATCCCAATCACGAAGCTTTGGGCATCCTACTGAGTTCCCAGCACGAGTCCTTTGAGAACTCACTGCCATTTGCTCTTAGCTTACTGGATTTTCCTCTTCTAGTATAAGCTTTTAGGAACATGGTCCTCTCCCAACAACTTTCATTTACGCATTCACGCAAAGCCCTCTACATGACGTTTTTGGCAGTGCTCAAATTAGTCCTGTAAGAGCATTTCGCAAGTGTTACCCTAGTGCTTAGATACCTGGGGTGTAATTTCTAGAGAGCTTTGTCTAGGATATCTCTTTAATGAAATAACATTTTGTTCTGGGTGGCTCCATGTACAACGGTGTAACAAGCATTGTAGCTCAATGCCTGGCATGCCAGAAACCCTTACCCTCAGATTTGGTAAATTCCCAAATGCTGCCTTCTTCAACACTGATACTCTGCCACAAAGAAATTCTTCCCTTTGCCTTGCCCATGAAAGAAAATCTAAGTTTAAAAAGACAGACTCTGAGCTGGGCATGTTGTGCGAATTTAATCAATCATTACTCCTGCCCTCTATTACAGGTAAGGCAGGCAGAGTAACCTGAAAGCTGAAAAATAAACACAAGAAATAAAGACAACTCTACATGTTCAAAGCTAGCAAGGATTTTTCCGTGTTCAGATCTCTGCATTTAGTTTTCAATGCTATCTGAGCTACTCAGCTGGCTTCAAATGTCTTAAGTTCAACACAATTCCCATCAAAAGAACAATTTAGGGTGTCTAGGACATGTCATAGCAAAGTAGAAGACAGCTTCATGGTGACATCTGAACTTTATGTTTAGCAAGGTTGCAGACTACCTTGAAAAAACAAAGAACTAACAAAATACAGTTGAGCCTCTTCGCACATTCCTTTTTCCTCTGGTTAATTAAAAACAATACACTATTTAAATCTAATTTCCACATTTCTCATTTCTTCCTGGAAAGAGATGACCTTCATCAAATCCATTTCAAACACCCACCACTTTTAAATTCAGACGTAAAGGTTTTTCCAAATAACTTCAGAGGAGTGAATCCAGTTGTCAAGAGTCTATTATCTGGATGATTTTAATTGCAGTCTAAAGACAAATAAAAGTGCTCCCGTTCTGAGTACATTCAGAGAGATGACGCAATTCATGAAACGTAATGAGTTTTTCAGACCTGCAATTGCCTTTTTTTAATTAAAAAACCTATCTGCCATTTTGTCAGTTTATTTGATATCCAAGTGCTTTTAAACACTGGCACTTAAATAATATGAAATCCATCTTGGCCAGAAACCTTTAAAGCAGGTAAGTGCAAGTAAACCACAGCCTTCTTTACAGCATTGCAATCTTGAGTAAATACTAATCATTATAGACTGCATCTATGGTATCACAACACACTGGAAGCTTATTTTCTTTCCCTGACTCACCCAAGTTGCCACTAGTAAATGGATTTATGGTTAGAAGATTTATGTAACAGGGAAGACGTCAGTTGTTTTGTCACTGAGTACCTGCAGATGAAAAAGGCCAGGAAGTTTGACGAGACAGTATACAGTCTCAAAAATACAGTAGCATTTTTCACCTCCTGTTGAGAATTTTGCTTCTTTTAGGAACTATAAATCATGTGTAGCATTAATCGCTTCTAAATTGACATATCACAGCAGTAGTACAAAGCTACAGCAGAGGAAGGTTTGCTAATATACAGCTCTAGCTGCCCTACGCAGCCATTTCTTACCTTCAAACACTTTCCCCACAATGCTTGGTCTATATAAAAAAATCCCACTTCAAACAACGTCCATGAAATCAAGACACTGAACGGCTCTGCTATGAGAATGCAAAGGCAATCAAGGCAACACAAATGTATCAAGAACAAAGATGGTTCACTGAACGCTAAATAATGAACATATTTCCTTTTATCAACACAGGAATTTGCAAAATATCTACAACTGGAGGGCTGCTCCTTGAACCCTTAGATTTAAGTTTCACCCCCAACAGCAGAGAGGGAGAGATGATGACCTCGCATGCTAAGTCATATTCATCTCTTAAAAACCTTACGGGGACGTTCATGCCTGCAGAGAAGATCACCAGGGAAATCAGAGGAAGGTCTGCTTGGAAAACCAGCCTCCATGATGGCTACACACTTCGTTTAGAGACTGCTTCCTGGCAAAAGACCCCACAATGATATACAGCAGTATCATCTCTTCAGGTTGAATAGCTTTTTAAACCAAGACAAGCTGCATGTTTATGCACAGGCATTAAAAGGATAGAGAGAATACAGCCCATGTGAGCCAGGTGCAAACCTGAAGCTCAGACTCTATTTCATGAGAAATAACCAGGGGTTGTCATTCTGTTCAATGCACAATCAGATACATTCTCTGCAACCACCTTCTACCTTATGTCTGCCGTAGAAAAGAGGAAAGCTTTCCTTTTAGTCCTCTCCATTTGATAAACTATTGCCCACTATTATCAGCCAGCTGAGAATTTAGCAAAGCTTGAAAGGAAAAAGTATTTGCAGCTGCTCTTACCTGTTCAAATAATTCAATTTTGAGGGATTTATACTCCCTGAATAGGAGGTAGCAAATAATTTGAATGCTGCTGGTTCAGCCAATTATTTTGGGAAATGCTAAGAAGTTGGCCTATGGTAGAAGCCCCTAAAATGAGCATGGTAATGCACAGGAGGACACCAACTCTACTCAGAGGAACTCACAATTCCTAAAGGTAAATCAGCATTAACAGATGGTGAAAAGTGGAAAAAACCCCAACCCTACTAGCAAAGTCAGAATTATAGTAGACAGACATGTTCTCTTCTGCCTCTGTTTTGTTTTTCTATACATTAAATATAACCTCAAACACTCGTAATAGAGCACAAGGCATACCCATCTGCTACGCCAACACCTCATACTCTGAAAATACACATATCACAAAAAGAGTTGGAGACTTCTTTCAGCAAGAGCCACCTACTTCTCATCAGCAACTTCCAGCAGCTTTGTCAGTCACAACAAACGCCACAGTCCCTCCTGATTTCCCACAAAATCCACTCTCTACCCCCTCCAGTGTAATCCCACTTGTGCTTTCTGCTCTTCTCCCCTATTTCTCCACTGTCCTCTTTCCTGCTACCAAGAGCTCCACTCCTCCAGAGATGTCCACAAATACAATGGGAAGATGCCCTCCACTGATCCAACACTGTTATAAGGGTGCCCTGCTTTATTTTGAGCCATGCAATAGCTAAAAATTAAGGAAACAATAACTAGCATTATACTTTGGGAGTGTTTACTTTTAGATTTAGTATTCACACACATATTTCTTCACTGCACAGACATTAAAAGCAGAAGCAGTGCTCTTGATCTCCAGACTGAACTTGAACACACTCCTGGTCTCCATTTTGTTCATCCTAAAACAATATAGCACAATAAACAGTGCCGGTCTGCCAGCAAAAGCACTTTGGACATCCTTTATGTGCTCTTTAAACCTCTGTGGAGGTCTATCGATGACTTTTAACCATGTGGAGAATAAATCTTACTGCTCATGTTGTGCTGCATGCTAGCTCTGCCCCACCCCAGGAAGAACATCCTTTGTAAAGGCATGCAGCACCTCAGTTCAAGATTCAAAAGTAAATGAAGGGAAGGAGTTAGAAAAATCTACTGCTAACTAGCTTTCCAGATAAGCATGAAGTAGGTTTCAAGCTAATTTCAAGTTAATTTTCTGTGGAGACAAACTGCTTTCCCGCAACACCCAGGTAAGTAGGACTGTTCACATCCAGAAGGTGAGGGCATCATTACCCCAAGGAACAAGTGCTGTACAGGGGCTACTTCTCACCTTTATAATGCCCCTAGAGCCTTCCAGATTTTTATTTGCAATTTTTCTTGTGTAAACTATACTAATAGATAGCCCACCCTCAGGTAGACTGACACTAAAGTATTTCCTTAGTTTTTAACATTGTCAAAATATAGGAAACTCTGTATGCTTCTACAGTTACTTCAATTACAGAGTCAGAAATCCTACGGAAGCTAAACAACTTACCATAAACCTTTCAAGGAAAAATTTTTAAGACTAACTAAGGGAGAAAGAGTTCATAATTTAAAAGATACCAAAACACAGCAGATACAAGTACTTTTTGTTGATCTATTACTTTTCAAGAACAGAAAAAACAAAAAGTCTTCTACTACAAGAAAAAAAAAATAAAAATCCTTCCAATTCACTCTTTTTTCTTTCTTGCTAATACTTGGGAGGCACAGTAGGAATAGTGGAATTAATTTATGTTTTTTACAGGAACTAATAGTAAGTCTGAACACAAGTTCACAGAACTACAATGTAAAATTTTTTAAAAAGTGTTAAATGCTAAGAATTTTGAATTCCCTATTCGTAAGGTTAAGGTTATAAACCACAGCATTATATGTCCTTACATTTTGGAAGTATGATTTGGACATCAGAGGCTCCCAACACAAAAGCATATATACGAGATAGCAAAATCCGATGCAGATATTGAATGTCATACAACAAAGACTGAGGGCAACATCTGCTGCTAAATAATCCATTGGCATTCCCAAATCCCCCATACTATGAGGTAGTCTGACTCTCTGAATTTGACTCAGAAAATCCAAAGAGGTTGCATTTTCCTGGGACGGAGCAGCAATCTGCCATCTGGAGAGAGGAAGACTAAGGCTAAGGCTTGATATCATCAAGGTGGTGAATAAAATGAATGCAGAACCGCTTTCATCATACCCCACAATATTACAAATGGGAGGTTAATGTAAAAAAGAAAAAAATCTATGAAACCTGTAGCAAAGTAGCAAATTGGTTTAACAGTGGAAAAAACACTACTTTTCCCTGTGGGTTGGGAAGATCTGGAGCCCATTGCTACCAGAGACAGTGGAGGTAATAGGATCAGCATGGTCCAAAGGAATCAAAAGCATCCATCAGTGGAGATAATGATGCTGTAGCTTGGCTGAAAGCAGTATAAACTGCAGTAATGTTTACTGACTAGTTATGCATTTGACTTTATTGTTGGGATATTTTTACTACCTTAATGGTAGTTTATTGAAAGTGATGGACTTCAAATGTAGGGAAGCACAACTCCTCCAACAAAGAAAGGTATAATCAAATCTTTAAAATTAATCCATTGCAACTCAGAAAAAAAACCTTTAATTATAAGGGTAAAAATATCAACTATGCTTTTATGTGGACACCAGGAACAAAAAAACAAAAGGGGATGATTGCTTTGGTTCTGAAACACTGATTGATCAGTTCCATGTCAGTCTTAGCACCAAGCAGCTTTTTGTTCCCCAGTTAGTACCAGGAAATACATCGGTGAGCCAAAACAAGACCCTGTGCAGTCCGTTGCATTTTAATCTGAGAAAAGACCTTATACTGTTGAGCCTATAAATTAATATAAATGGCAAATAACTACTATTGCATTCTCTTGCTCATCAAACTCTGCTCAGAGCAAAGGTTTACTATTATTAGCAAAGTTCAGTCATCTCATTTATCACAACTGCTCTAGCCATACTTCATGCATCAGTAACATTTTCAGGGACATGAATAAAAGGGGATGAAAATGAAGCTCTTGTGAAGTAATTATTTTATAGCTGCTGTTAATATTAACTACTCCTAAAGGGTTTCGTGGAGAAAGTCATAATCTACTTATAAACATGTTTAACTAATGTTTTTTTAGATTATCTAACTCTGCAATTAAAACAACATGAAACATATCAACAAAATTATTTTCAGGAGTATTTTAAACAACTCAAGTGCTTCATTTCCCCTGCATGATGATCATTATTCTTGTGTATCAGCCACAACAAACATTATCTTATTCTGAGCTCTGCAAAAAGGTCTATATAGTTTTTAAATATGGACTTACACCGAAAAGCTTTTCCTGTAATAAAATGATTTCATACTATCGAGTTTCAAATAACATCATATTTTGAAGGAGAGGAAAGTTATTCTCTGCAACAGCAACATGAATGAAGACACCATCCAGGGACAAGCAGATACAGCTTAGGATCTACACGCTTTCCAGAGGGCAGCCAGGGTACCTGGCAGCTCACACCTCCATTTGTATCACTCCCTCTGCTCTACCTTTGTCACATAGCAGACCAGTCTTAAAATTATGCATGACACCTAAACCTCCAGGTGTTACAGCAGCTGCTTTTGCTAGTGTGTTTGATGAAAGCCTTTCAAGAATTTTACTGGGCTATATAGTTGTACACACCTTTATTTCTCCACATATTCAACCTCATTATAAAATAGAACTATCATTCAAGATTTCTCCATGCTCCATTTGCAAATTTAGTTGCAAAGAGTTTTCAGGCACCATTCTTAAAGGTGTCTCTTAAATTCAAATGATTTATAGAATCATAGAATCGTAAGGGTTGGAAAGGACCTTTAGATCATCTAGTTCCAACCCCCCTGCCATGGGCAGGGACACCTTGCCCTAAACCACGTGGCTCAAGGCTCTGTCCAACTTGGCCTTGAACACCGCCAGGGATGGAGCATCCACAACCTCCCTGGGCAACCCATTCCAGTGCTTCACCACCCTCACTGTAAAGAACTTCTTCCTTATATCTAATCTAAACTTCCTCTGTTTAAGTTTGAACCCATTACCCCTTGTCCTACCACTACAGTCCCTAAGGAAGAGTCCCTCCCCAGCATCCTTGTAGACCCCCTTCAGATACTGGAAGGCTGCTATGAGGTCTCCACGCAGCCTTCTCTTCTCCAGGCTGAACAGCCCCAACTTTCTCAGCCTGTCTTCATATGGGAGGTGCTCCAGCCCTCTTATCATCCTCGTGGCCCTCCAAGTTTGCAAGTTTTCCAGACTGTTTCATAATAATTTTTCTAATGCCTTAAATTACATGCTGAAGGAAGAGTTAGAGAAAACGAGTAACCCAAGCCTTTGAGCTGTGCTGCAATTAACTAGGAAATATTCTAAATAAGGAAAGGAAAACTAAGACATTCATAGAATGCTGCTGCATTTGTTTCCTGCCGTCTTTCCAACACATTGGCACGCACACCAAAACACTGTACTGAAGAATTTTCTCTTTGATTTGGCAGAACTATTGTTTCATAGACCTCCAATACAAGCCATCAATCACACTTCAGCATCTTTCTTCCGTTCCTGCCTCCAAGATAGCTTGTAATGTCTTCACAGAGCAAAACCACTCAACTGGCTCCAAAAGTTATCATTGCTTTCTCTCTCTGATCTAATGAGCACTGCTAGAAAAACAACTCGCATCGATGCCTCTCTGAAGCATTTGCAGGTGAGCCAATAAAGATAACAGCAATATTAAACCAACTACAAGGATCAAAGGGAAAACTCTGAGTACTGAGTAATCACTGTGACAAAGTTAATCTAGATTAGTTTAGTACGGAGAAAGAAAAAAAAAAAAAACGATAAAGAAACACACAGTTTATACACACACAAAAAAAAAAGTAAAAATACAGAGAAAAAAATCCAGTCAAATGAGTCACAGAAAACTGAGCCCCTAAACCACAGCACCTTCCATCCTGAAAAGACTAGCCAAATGCTAAAGATGCCAAAGGCAAGCAAACAAAACAAACACATTTTTAATAACAAAACAAACAAAACCCAAAGAAAAATGTTTCTGTTCATTAAAAGCACTAATTAAAGACTTTGAGAGACAAGACAGATCTTCTCAAGAAAAAATGCAACACAAACACCTAAACTACAAGGGCATTTAGAGAAGCTGCAAGCAATTGCCAAAGATTTCTTGGGTTTTATAACAGCTCAAATCAAAGAAAGAAATACCCACAATGACAATTCCTGGAGGCAGGGCCAGTGCTTTATAACCTGTTCGAGCCACGTAGCAGCAGCACGCATCCCTCATTTCTTTTTCAATTTGAATTGCAGTTGTTCCTAATCCAGGAACTGAAACACAGTAGCCTTCGAATTAATACATTGATCCAATAAAGTGGGAAAAATAAAGAATTTCTTCAGAAAATCAAATAAAACCTTACCAGAGCTTTCACCTTTCTTGTATATGGGACTTCATTTTCTGTCAGACCTTTTATGTTAGAAACACTGGGGGTGGAGGTGGGGAAGAAGAGCAAAGGCTGAAACTTTCAAATTTTAGGTCTCGGGGTTTAAATCTGAATAAGTCACCACCTCTCCTTCTGTGTTACCAGGGTAGAAAATTTAATATACAGCAGAAAGCATCTATTTCTCAGAATGAATTGGTAGCTTTCTACATGAAGACTTTTCAGTGGTGAAAGCTTGAGTCACAGTGAGTGTTCCTCAAAATCTTGAGCAGTAAGGATTAAGCCCTCCTATCCAAAAAATCCCGAAATTACAATCAAAAGTCCATATGTACACAACTGGGGAGGGGAAGGTCACACACAGAAATGAGAGAAAGAAAGAATATGCACCACAGTTCTGCAAGCTCATCACTTCTTGAACATGCAAAGCAGTAAAGTGCTGCTGACAAATGGACCATTAACAAGTAGCCCTGTATCTGCTCCTCCACAGCCTCATTGCTCCCTGAATCAGCTTTCTCCATAAAAGACTACCAGCATCATTCTCACTCATCATCAGAAAACGCGCCTCTTTCTCGACAGTTATTTTTGATTGTACCTTGCTTGCAATATTTTGCTCAGCTTTGCTGCGCTGCTAGAAACCAGCTGAAGTTCACATGATTGAAAAAGTCAAAACAAAGGTCAAGATAAGCAATAAGCCTAAAGCTATTGCACAGACTGTCAGCTGCTACAGTTTGGAAATGGTAGTGCTGCCACAGCTCTCATAATTGATGCAGTGACTTGAATCTTGAGGCACCAGAATCCCATCAAGATTTAAAAAAAGTCACTGTATTGGAAGAAAACCAGTTTAAGCATTGACTTGATACTTAACCAGCACCAAAAACAAATCCAAATTGATTTTCTTTTGCTCAGTCATTTTATTTCAGTTTCCCACATTAAAAGAGTAGTTCAAAGGAACAAGCTGCCTTGGCTGGTTTCTACAGTCAACAGCAAGCTGCAGCACCTTTCAGGTGCCCTGAAAGATTTTGTGCCTTGAACGGTACCAGAATTTGTCCATTAAGTACATAGCCTGGCTTCTGGATCTTCTTATTTTCACTGGGAAAAGGTGTACATGTAGAGGAGAATTACAACACACTGTTTCACACCAGGGTTGTGTCAGGTGCATGCTCCCAGCATGCCACCAGGCAGGATACAACAGCATACCTGACCTTGGACTGGAACATTTCATGATTGGTCATTCCTGTTTACACCACACCACTGTATGCCTTGCTATTTAAAAATAACTAATAACCCAGTAAGTATCAATACACCCCAAGGTGAATCATTCCCTATTTCCTCTCTTTGCCCTGCTTCCTTAACCAGCTCTGATTTTTGCCAATGAGTTTGACAAGTGTGTTGACATTTCAGGTATGCAACAAACCCAGGTATCAGATGAATTTTTCATTTTGCTCTTTCCACCTCAGAGTATTCTCTCTTTGATTAGACTCTCAGTCAAAATTTCGCTGCCTTGTTCTGCATGTTCAGAACCACCCATTCCTTCACTTGTACCTCCTGAGCCACAGAGATGCCATACTGAAGATGCTCTTGCCTACTGAACAAGAGGAGGGGAAAAAAAGTTCTTCTATGTCATGTCCATTATCCTCAAAATAATTTTCTCTTGTTGTGTTTCCTTGGAGGAATAATCCAGTTCCAATTTGTCACATTACCTGGCAAAACCTGTAAAGGTCAGATTAAAACATAGGCAGTGCAAGGGAGGGTTTAAATTACTTTCTCCAAGGATATATCCACTGGCACAGCAGTCTGATCTGCAACCTGATCTCCTCTGGCTTGGCCAACCTGGGTTTCACATCCATAAGTAATAGCAGAAAGATTTTAATCAAATGGCTGAATATTCAAAGTTGAGTTCTTTCCAACATGTAATTGTTTTAAGAAGATCTGAGCAAACTTTATACTAGCTCCCATAATTGTTGGAAGAGAACATATGAAGGCAGCATCTTTCTCAAAGGCTTTTAATGAGTCCCTGCAGTTTTAATTGGCAACTGACTGTTGCCTTATCTTTTCTTGCAAATTATCCATGTTACCAAGCTCCTTGTGAAGTTAGAGTAATTTCTGAGGCTGCAGCAAGCAAGCTAGAGAATTATTTCCATAGGACTCCATGAAAAAAAACACAGCAGTAGAAAATTCAAACTCATCCAAATTTGGCAACAAATTGCTAAACTACTGCCTTAATCACACAGTGCGGCACTGAGTTTTGTACAATAAGCACTGCTGATAAGCAGAGAAGCTTCTCAGAGAAGCTTGAGAAACTCTTGTGCTGGCTTTTCAGGACACGCTCTTAGTTTCACCAGGAAAAGATTTACATAATTTACAGAGAGCTTGAGCTTCTGCTTCGTTCTTTTTGCTAATACTGTTTTCCTAAAAGCATGGACTGGTGTTGAGCATAAGTCCACTAAAACCTGCAGCCTCACATCACAATGCTTTTGTGGGAAGTTTTTATTCGAATTTTCCCTCTGAGAGAATATAATTTCAGATGCTAAGGGCACCTTTCAAGTAAATATATTCTTTGTGCATTAAAAATCCACTCCTTTCACAAAATCCTTGCTCCTCCAAAACTGCAAAAAATACTACTTAACTCTGCTCATCAGATTATTCTTCAACAGGAATGACAACTACTGCACAATATTAACAGGAGATAAATTTTCACTTACTAAGAATGTATTTTGTGTTATCAAATGAAGAATTACAAAGCTTTATATTTAACTGAATATAAACAACCTGAATTCAACTGAGTTGGAGTTTTTTTCCTTTTTTTTTTTTCCTCTGACATCTCATTGTTCCTTGTACCACATATGTTACTAAGAAACAAAACCACATTTGAATTTTAACACATTTTTGCTTCTTCAGACTCTTGCGATAGCACACTCAGAAATCCTGTTTGCTAGGCAATGAGCAAGACAAAATCCTTTTTTGGTGGAAACATTCCTAATTGACAGAGTCTAATATTAAGCTGTGTGGCTTGGGTAGTGCCAAGGTGCATCTGCACATCTCATGTTCAGCCTCCTTTACTATCACTGGACTCCCACACTAATGCTACATCCGTGGACAGGAAGAGAAAGGCAGAGGCATGCAACTGCAGCAAGTCACCCACTCGCTGATGTTTACCTTGGTGCTAACAGGTGACCAAGGCAGAGATTTTAAGCACGCCAGCATTCAGCCTGTTATTAATCTACATGAGTGGTGGCCCTACCTTCCTCAGTGCTTCTGAACACCCATGGGTTTGGTTGCTCTTTCTTCCCAGGCCCTGGTTAGACCCTATTCTGCTTTTATTTAAGACTGCAATAATATTGAAAAAATATTATAATAATTTTCTTGGGGTAAGCTTTCAAAAGAGCTGGGCTGTCTTATTAAAGAGGTTATAATGAAACAAGAATCAGATCAGAATAATTAAATTTTAAGATCTTCTAAATTATTTTTAAAAGACAAAGTCTTTCCTACAGTGATTTATCCCTTTAAGTTTGCAACTTCCTACAGAGCAAGCACTAGCTGAAGAGCTGATGTAGACAAATGCAGTGAGTAATGACACTAAAAACTTTATTATTTACCAAGCTAAAGAAAGAGTACACATACAAGTTACAGCAAAAGATGTCAACACAGCTTACACATCATTACACAGCCCAAAGGCAATAATGAGTTTCACACTACCATAATGCATCCTTCATTCAGTCTTTGCTGCAACATCATTTTTTAAAAACAAATACTTAATGTCCTTGTAATGAAATTTTGGCAGGCACATTAAAAAACCCCACTTCTGTCACTCTGGAGGTAATAGAAATTTATCTCATGAAAATTGGGAAGCCCTGACTAAACTGTTTCTCTCCATGAAAGTTGGATGATGCCTCTCAACACATCATCACCACTTCCAGCATCAGTGTTGACTGGGTGTCTATTCTCATTACAATGATCAATTGTTCACTTCTTTTTAACTAAACCTTGTAATGATCAAAGACTGAATGGAACATTTAATAGCGTTCACCTTTCTAGACATTTATTACATTTACCATTTAGCCAAAAGGACAAACAGATGTTTGAAGTTCAGCAAACAATCTGAAGTGCAACAGCAACAATTCATGTCCTAAATTCATCTGCACATTTCCAAGACCTCTGTTCAGTTAGGTCTAGATGCATCAGTTCCCCAAAGTCAGGCTGTGACCTCACGTGCCACCGCACTTGAAAGGATATAAAGCTGATTACAATCACAACTGCCACTTACTTATGCAAGAGAGAAAATATCTAAAAGTCACTTGCTGGCATTGGAAACAAGATCACATGCCTGACAGCTGCCACCAAAAGTAGGTGCATAATTATCATATCTTTGTGATGCTGGTGGGAAAGGAACAGACTGTAACAACAAATACAGACACCACTGAAGAGAGATCTCTCTCAGGATGGTTATAGTAATGACCTTACTACTGTCCCAGATTTAACTAGGATAAAAGGATTTAGTAAAACTAAGCACCAACTGGCAACCTGGAAGTTTGCTCAAGAGAGGAGACTTAGTACATGAAAAAGCAAGTAACAGCAAAACTAATAGTAAGAACTGCTGTCAGTATTATTTCCTGTTGGAATCGCTTATACAAACAGGTTGAATGTGGAGCCAGGAAGAGTGTGAATATGCAGGATTCTGTGATGTACTGCTCATGGTACTAGAGGATTAAGTGCCTTTTAGCTTTGCATTTCTAAGAGGAACTGAACAATAACCATCCTCTTGTTTCCTTTTCTAGGATTCAAACATCTCCCCCCTTTCTCTGCTCTTTCCAAATTTCTGTAACTGTATTTATCACAGATGAACCTGCAGCTTATCCAAATTCTTCACCATTATCAATTCTCCAAACCTTTAATTGGACAGAAAACCAGGCTGTACATGGATAATGTACCCAGGGGGCAAGAAGGTATGGGAAGGAGAGGGTGGAACAACACCCACTTCCCATTTGCACCTATGTTTACATTGGTTCCTTGATGGACTAGGGGGAAAGAGAAAAAGCATCTCATAGAAAAGCAGCCCCACACACTGTCTAAAGTAGCCTGGAGGTCTCTGGATCTGGGGCTGTCCCCATCAAACTAGGCATGAATTGTGCAATATGCACATTTACTGCATCATTTAGATTACCCCAAAGCATTTGCTAATCATTTGGATTACTCCAAAGTACAAACTGTGCTACTGATGAACTGACTATATTGTAGCCAAGGACTAATCTGCAAGAAACAGTACTTGTCAACAAGCAAGGTTTGTGCAGGTGAAAACAGAGTACATCAGTCAAGTTCTTCAGAATTATGGAGAACAGTGTGTTCTTCACAAAAAAAAACCAACACACTCCGTTTTGTCATTTCTGCCTATTTGTTCTCTTTCTTTCTCTCTCTTTTTGAAGCAAAACTAGATATTTCTAAAAGGCTTTCTTCTGAACAGGGATTCACATGCATCAGTATTTTGGTACCACTTGTCTTCCAAATCTCAACTACTGATCTGAATTTAAATGAAAACATAGTTATGTTGTATACAGTAATGTGATTTTTTTTTTCCTCCACTTAGTGTACAGTCCAGGCCTTTACCCAGAATATCCATAAAAGAAGCCAGATTACAGGAGAAGCAGTGAAGACTTAGAGCAGGGGATCACTGCTGCCCAGGTTTTTTTCCTGGATTTTTTTTAGTCAGTTTAGGGAGAAAACAATGACTTGTCCTGAAAAAAATACATAAGCGTAACTTACTAAGTTTCTTTTGAAGACGTACACTACTGGGGTCAGATATGCTTCTTCCCATTCACAATGGCTAAATTCAATACTATAATCCCTACAGAGCGCAATTCATTAAGAAAGTGGAACATCTAACAGAAGCTGCAACTCCAAAGAAGAGATGAGAAGAACCCTACTTCCCAATTAAATAACAAGTCATTCAACATCAAAAACCAAAAATGATCTTACTTTTGACAGTTGCTGTTCGCGTACAATTGTAGAGGATGGCTAACTCTCCAAATACTTTGCCAGGTCCCATGGTGCACAGCTTTACACCTTCTTTTGTCACTTCAACCTTCCCATCTGTGAGGAAGAAAAAAAAAAATAAAAAGATGATTTTAGAAGGGAAAGTAAGTTATTTCAGACTTTAGCTTTAAAAATTTATTCTATTATATTGTGAATAAAACCAAAAGAGCCCTACAACTAGAAAACCAATTAAACATATTATGAAGGAGAGCAAAAACTTAGAAAAGGTTAAAACCAACCACTGCATATGTAAGCTTTCAACACCTGAGGGGTTTTTTTTTAATGGAGTACAGTCAGGAAATACTTACTAGTAAACTAAACTCTATGTGAACTTTGTTTCACTTATTACAGTTTCAGGTGAAATTTTCTCCAATTTTTGTTTTAGAAAAGGAAAAGATTTAGGTCTTTAACACCACACATGAAAACCACTGAGTAATTTTGCTCATTTTCACTGAAAAATTAATCCCTGAGAACACTCCTCCATGAATAACACAGCTATAATCAAAAGGAAGATTACTTTGACCTGTGGCCATTATTTAATTCCCATCTCACCATATGTTTCCTTTTGAACATTTCATCGTATGAGAGCAAGTCTGTTTTATCTGCTTTATCAATCTCATGCCAAGAGGAGATATGTGAGGGGGATTTAAAAGCAAAGGTTGAATGGAACGAAAGCAGCTCAGGGGCAGTCTGGGGGTTTCAAAGGACATCTGAGGAACAAGAGCCAGGAGAAGGGAAGAAAGTGAAGACGGCCTCACTGCCTTGTGCACACACGGGTAATGCCACAAGCAGCAGCAGGCAACATGGGATTATCACACCTACAACCACCATTTAGGCTGCAAAAAAAGTGCAAGACAGAAAGTGAGAATTCCAAATGTTATTAATCACTAAAAAGCCTCCTCTCACCCCAAATTACGAAGCAGATTGTCAATGGATCCTGCTACACCAGCCCCCACTGCATCACTGACTTGCACTCTGTGGGTCTATATGAGGCAAGAGTGGAGGTCGGCATTTACTGGCTCTTATCCAGCTTACAGCTATCTGCATTTGTGTGTTAGATACCAAATCAGGCCTCGAATGCCTGCATTGATAAGTCTAATTAATTTGATTAGAGATTATACCACCCTATCCTCCTGCAGATGGGATCCAGAGGTACTCAGCTCTAAGCAAGACCACTATGGCAAAAAGAAACTTCCCTGACATAATATATACTCTAAAATACAGTCCTGCCAGCCCTACATATCTGTGCGTAAATCCACATCAGTACACCCATGATACCCCTCGAAGCAAGAATGACTCCAGCCTACCTGTGCTACCCTACCACAATAACACACCAATGAGAAAAAGCAAACTTTGAGGAGTCTGAAACAAGTTTAGATGTCATATCGTTACTAGACACATAATAAAGTAATTGAAATTGAGCAGAAAACTTCAAATATTTCCACAGCAGAATAAAGAAAGACAGTAGTGGTATTTAGAGGTGAATGGAAGAAGGTATTGTATTAAAGCAGGGCAAACTTTAAAGGGTGTCTTAAAAGGGCAATAACATATTTTGGAGAGAAAGGGTTTTCACACTGTCTGGTACTATAGATCCCGAGATCTAGTACTGGTTTTAAAAGTTAAATTTAAAGAAATCCCACATCATTATGAAACTAAGAGTTACTGTTTGATAAATATCATGACCTAAAGGTTACCTGGTCTGTGGGAGCATTAAGATTGCAGCTGTGTATTCTGTAATACAGAAGTGCAAAGAGGTTGGGGGGGGAGGGTGTGTGTTTGTTAAGTTTCTTTATTACAAGTTATTACTATTAAGCAAGTATGTGTGTGTATTTATATATACAATGCTACTATGAACTTGCTACCAGAAAGCAAGTATATATTTCAATATTAAAACCAAGTCTCTAAAATTATCACTAGTAAAGTAGCAAACATATTTATGATTGATTACTTAGATAAATACATATACACACGTACACACACATATTTATATATAGGGAGGAGAAAATGTCATTTCCTTTGGGAGATGTTGACCAGTTATGGCGGGCTGGCAGTCACAGCGTGCACAGCTCTGCAGCTCCCATCACGGCAGGGCGAAATACATAGGATGCCAATGTGTAAAGGCAAACAAAGTATAATGGCATCTGTCATATTGAGTATTAATACTAGCCATTGATACTGCACAGTTAGCACCTACTAAAGGTCTGCCAAGGATGCACTCACCTATATTCACACAGTAAAGCAATTCCACTAATACTTAAATACACAACATAATACTTCAGGGCTAATAAATAACTCTGAGAATTAAAATCTGAGGTTGCTGATTTACTGTTATCTTCAAATAGAGCCAAATGCCATTATTGTATAGGCTAACTTCCCTTTAACAGTAAATTTATTATTATTTGTTATAACTGTTTGCTTCATTTGTTCATATAAAGTATCAATCTAATATGAAGCACAAACCCAGATATTTATCTCAAGAATGAGCAAAATCAACCTTTAATAGTGCCTCATACACTTCAGAGACTCCTAAATGACATTAAAGAATATATTTTTTTGTTTTAATAGACCGGAGTTTCAGCAGAGCTGAAATGGGGATATTGCTGCACAAAGCTCTACAACAAATATCCACAAAGGGAATGAGTTTACCTCACTTTCAGCTCCTGGAGTTGTAACCAATTCCAGAGAAAAGACAGCCAGATCTGAGCAGTAATGCACAAATAGATCATATCATTTAAAAACGTTTTGAGATCTGTCCCACTGCTGAAAATGTCATCTGTGGCTTCCCAAAGCAATCCATGCTGACCATTCATCTTTGTAAGAAAGCTACATATATTCCCATATCCCACATATTTTCTTATAAGGACTTAAAATTAAGAAGCTAGGTTCTGATTCTTACAGTTCAGTGGAGTTTTTGGGGGGGAAGAATTTCCCAATGTACTAAAAAAAAAAAACTATGTTGTTTGCTCACAATCATGCACGATTACAAATCAATGATTCATCATTCACAGATGCCCTCCAAGGGTTGAGAGGATGCGGGGATGAAAATCCTCATGAGGGAGTGACAATGCTGGAAGGGACCACCTTGAGGTTGGAAAGAGCTTACTGGAGTAATACACAGAAATATTAGCTCAGCTTACATCAATTTATAGACTGTTTTTCACACGTAGAAAATGGAGCTCTCACTGCTGTACCTTGATGACAAATTCCTACCTGATTATGGAGAAGGACTTTGAGATTTGAGATAGAAAGAACAATATTGCACAGATTATTTTTACTACAGTTTTCATGACCCTTTTACTGCACCAATCATTTATCCTAGTACGCAAGAAGCATACTAGTGATTAAATTAAAATACTAATTTTGAAAGTGTGGAGAAGATTTCCTACCACGATATTGTGGATACAGGCAAGAATGCATAAGGTAACGTTCTACAAAACCAAAGCAAACTAATTTCACTTACAGAAGAAAGGATCAACTTCCAAAGGCAGAAGTTACTTAGGTTTGCATGTAGTTATCCCACCGTCACCTTGGAGTTTCATGCAGCAGCTATAAAGTTGAGCAGAAAACCATAACCTTCAGGAAACCCCTGGGCAAGCACAAATTGCTCAAATTCAATATAGTTTCTATTTCACAGCAAACCCCAAAAGCCATGGACATTCAGCAAAAGATTATAGTTAATATTTTTCATGACTCAAGATGGTGTATGGTTTGGATATTAAACAGAAAAAGACAAGCATTTGTTTTGATGAATTCAGCAAGGATTTTCTATACGAGAACTGCTCAAATTTGGAGACGGTTATCAATAACCACTCTTAACCGCTTAGCAATTTAGAAGTGCTTTGTTTATAAAAAAGAAGAATGATTTAAATGCTCCTTTTACATTTGCATTCAAACTAGTTTTATTCCTAATACAGCTGTTTGAAGCATAGATTGCAGCAAAGACACAAGACTGGGCACATTTCGTGCTACAAGATCTGATTCTTCCAGAAATATATGACATGACATGATGCACAGGCCTTGTCTGTCAAAACAAAACAAAAACTTGCTTTCTTGCAAGCAAATGAATATGAATTTCATACGCAGTCATTTAAAAGCATTTTCTTAGTTCTGCTATGGAAGTGCTATTTTGATTCCAGCACCCATTTCTTATTTTTCAAATTTGAATATAAAGTTACTACATACAGATGAACTGGCTCTTATAAAATGTATTCTGTTGAAACAATCAGAAGGAATGCAAGAATGTGATGATGGAATTTGCAGAAAAGCCTCCCTAAATCAGTTTGAACATGAAAGCAACCTCTGTTCCTGCAAAGCATCAACAAATCTTCTCCTCTAGACCCATAGTGTTCTCCCCCAAACAAAGACTTCGCTCATAGGAACATAAACAATGCCTTAGCAAAGCTGTATTTTACATTCCCACCTTGCGACTGAGTGGCAGCTCTTTGCTCAGGTTGTGAAACAGGTCTTGGTTAATCACAAGTGACCTCACTACCAACAGGCAGCGCCCTGGCACTGGTGATGCATCAGTATTGCAAACAACAGATCATAACAACACCTCTTCTGCCCTGTGCAAAGTCCAGGGCACAAAGCCCACCACAGCCTGGTCCACCTCTGCACCACAGGTAATGCAAGTTAAAGTTACTGGGTTAAAGTACACTGCCTTTCCCCACCGCCTTCCCTGATTTTTAATGGAGTGCCATGGGGTTGTCCTCACAGGGTTCCCTGCAAGGACGAGCTGCTCCTTGCTCTCAAGCTTTGCAGCCTCTAGACACAGCTGAGCACAGTCTCTAAGAGATCTTTAGGAATTAACTGATCAGTTCAACAAGTGATCAGAGCACAAGAATCCACCTGGCTCCAAGCCCAACTCTGCTGCTTCTCTCTTTTTCCCAGAGCTCTGCCATGCTTCTGATGCAAGAGCTGAGCAGCTCCTTGATCCTCCTCAGACAGAAGTATTCTTCTACCAAGCCATGAAAAGGTCCACCAGAGACTTCATCAGACAAACTCAGCTGCTGCAGGAGAAAATAGATCTGGCTTTTTTTCTAAGTACGTAAGAGAAAGATTGAACAGGACAAGTAGCCTGAGGAACACTGGAATTGAAAGGGAAAAGGTATTCGATTTTTGACACTACAGGAAAAGAAGAGATATGGGTAGGCTGCTTCTCTTTCAGTATGTTTTAGTAATAAATGTGCTGGTTAGCTACCATTTATTGCACTGGACAAAGTCTCCCATTCTCCTGTTGTGTAATTAAGCAATCTGGAACATGAAACACCTAACAATAAACTCCCCGGACCATGAGCCAAATTCACCTCTTGTGGAAATAAAGGGTCTAACACAGCTATAAACAGAAGGAATTTTACCCATTTTCTTTTCCCAGCTGGCAGCCTACACAGTGTAGTTTTCCATGTAGGAAATAAATTGCTTTCTTTGATGTTTCAACCGGATAAAGAAACCAAATGAAATGCAATACAATTTTGATCAATTAATGGAGATAAATTTGCAACTTCCTTTGACAACTCCATCAGACAAATACTAAACTATGCAAGTGATGCTTTACTCAAGGCACGAAAAAGAAGTTGGAAAATGCTGTGTTTCTGCCAAAATATTAAGCATTACTTAATTCAACATTGATATGTAATTTACAGCTAAGCTCATTTTGCGGAGCTTTACCTTACATCCAAACTCTGCATTTTTATGTCAGTTGTAAGAGACTATTCCAGATTGGTGAAGGACAATGCAAGTTATTTTTCATACAGACAGAGCATAAAATAAAATGAAAATTTCTGTGTCTTCACTAGCATGGAGGACTTACCAAGAATAAAGGCTGGCAGCTGTATTTTGGTGGCTATACTTTGAATTCCCCTCAAGTCCCTATTCTTCTCTATTCCCACACAGACAAAATATGCCCTGATGTCATCTGACTGATGAGTCACTTCATTAATGGTCCTGCAAGCAGTGAAATGGGCCTTTGCCATATCACGCTGGTAGTTTTGACGCATGCTTTCAGCAAGGCAAGTTTTATGAATCAATTCTTTAGCTCAAAGGGTGCCGTCCATTTGGCTTTCTTACAATGCACATGAGAAGGTGATCAGCATGAGGATATATACGAGAATGATACCTCCAGAAGCCACCTGCCTGCTCCCAACAAAAACAGCTACCAGAAATCAGTTTAACCATGCATAACTCAAAATATTTTGAGCAGGTATTTCTGGCTGATACTCAGAAGACTCAGTTATATGGGAGGCTCTTTGGTTCTTTCTCCAGGCTCTGTTATTTGAATCACATCCCACCTTCGGCAAAAGGAATTTTTATGCTGGAAATTTTCTACCCTCATTCCTTCAATTAAAAGAGCAGCAACCTTCCTCTTTTATCCTCATTTATTTCTTCCCAGCGCTCCTCCTGTACAATAAGAGCTAAAGCCTTATCCTCATTCCTTTGCACAGATTTTTACATAAATGTCATTCACTTAGGCATAAAATTTCCGCACTGCCAAAAACTTTGTCCTCTTTCCCATCCATTTTTTCACTTGTCAACCAGAACTCGCAACTTTTCTTAGTAGCTTGTAAATTAGCTGAGGAAACAAAATTATTTGTGGAAGGTGCAGCTAAACTCATCCATTCTTGCTGCCACCTAATAAGTTCATGGAATGTTGTTTTCACTATTTGTCATATTAAATGCACTGTTCAACTCCAACAGATGCAACTCCTCCAAACGATGAGCAGAGGCCTTGTAGCAAGCTCCTCTCCTGCTGCTACAAGTCCACACTGCAACCAGTAAAGCACTGCTTTGAAAAAAGGGAGTGTGTTATAAAAATAGCAGCCTCAAATCACCGGGATGATCTTGCACCCCACTGCTGATGGCAGCTCCAAAAAAGCTTTGAAATAGCCAGTTTTGCGGTTTTATACATACTGCTTTTGGTTGTAACTCAAAACATCTTGAAAATGGAGTCAATTTGCAAGATTTCAGGGAGATGCACTAAGACTTTGGGAAATTAAGCTTTTCCTACGAAATCCAAGAGTGAATGGCTTCCTTTGCTGACCTGGTCCCCACTACAGATCCCCAAGCCCTGGGACTCAGCCAGAGCCATGCTTTTGCAAATTAAACTGTGTGCTAATTGCATTTTAGCTGCAAATATAATTGCAGAGCAATTAAAACTTTAATTGCTAAGTGGCTAGTTGACATTAGAACCAGTCTGATTAAGATTTGTTATTGTTTTTTGCTGTTTCAAAACACCGACTGAAAATGGCCCGCATTAGTCATGGAGTTGTGCTCAAGCCACTGTATGTTCTAACTGTGGTGGCTGTAGAGTATTACATTTCATAACGATGAATATTAACAATATTAAAAGTAAATCAATTATTTCCTTTCTTAAAACAGGCTGACATTGAATTGATCCTGGCTCATCTCCTTCCCCAGCCCTGCATTTGCAGTGTCCACTCAGACTGCAGCATTGCTCAGGTGATGCAGTGAAAATAAAACCACAGGTGTCAGTGAGCATAGTTCACACCTTGAGAACAATGGAAACAGTCCCTGAGAAATAGTCTACAGATGGAAAATGCTCTCATAGGCATTTGCTCTGAAAACTAATTGCGCTTGCAAGTTACTTTGTACCTTTCTCGAGATGCAAAGTTAAATATGGGTCATTGTAAGCATAGAACAGGAAAACTACAGATGATTGAACAATGTATGAACAAAGCAGGATCAATTTTATCTCATATAACAACAAAAGCAAAGCACACAGGCAGTTTTTGTTTTGATGAGGACATTCGGTGCTTTGTCACCTTAAGTCTGCAGTTAAACATTAAATAACATCTTTGGCAGAACTACATCTGTGTCCCTGAATTAAATCAAATGATAAACTAACGTGCACTAATGTGACTCTCTCAATTAGTAGGATAATTTTTTCTCCCAATAATTAAATGTCCATTTTCTCTTTCCAGGCACGGAAGAAAACAGATTAAGTTGGCTTGAGGAATTTGTCAGCCTGTGTGTAATTTATATAATGGGCAAAATTCTTGTGCTACGTTGCCAGCTCTCTCTCCTCCCAGCTTAGAGGCACGGTGGAAAGCCAATCTCTATTTCACCTCAAAGCCTTCCATGACTCACAAGCCCAAACCTGCCCCTTAGTTTCTTAATTTTAAAAATACAAAAATATCTGAGAGGATATCTGAGAATTCAAAGTGCATTTCTATACAGCATGAGGTTTCAGTAACATACACTTTCTTCTGTTGTCCAGTAAAGCCCTTAACATCAGAATTTGGCAGTAACATTTTTAGGTTGTATTTCTCTATTTCTATGCCTAGGTATAAATTGTATATCCTAGAAACACCTTTGAGACATGGATAAAAGTAATCATTTTATCATTTTTCACATTTTTTGTCCCTTTTCAGATGCTAGACCTGAAAAAAAAAAAAAAAAAAAAAAAAAAAAAAAAAAAAAAAGGCAGGTTCACCCCTGAGGACACTAATTATTCATTACACTTCTGTGCTAGGTAAAAATATTGCAGAAATTCAGAAAACAGCAAAGCGGGGTTCAGTGTGAGCTCAGACTTTCCGTAGGATGTATATCTCATCATGCAGCTCCAAAATGACAGGAGGGATGGGAGGGGGATTCCCATGATTCAGTGCAGAATTCATGAAGGACTACTCAGTATTTTGTCAGCACTGCTTCACACTTGGACTGCAGCTTTATTTGTTGAATGTCATTCAAGCCCTGCTCCGAAAACAGAATAATAATTATTTGTAATTAGTTTTCTTTAGGAAATACCACTATAGATCTGTAGATTTTCCTGAACAATAATGAATGTATTTCAAAAATTGCCCCTGAGATGAAGCATGAGTTATCCCATCACACAGCACAAGGACATTTAGATTAGAAGCACTCTCTTTGGAGCATCCAATAGAAAAATTAAATTAAACTCAAAACGGAGTCTTCTTTTAACACTACTTATTGCATACCCTTTGTATTCTAAAAGCTCAACTCCACCAACTTTAATTATAGCTTTCAAATATTCAGCAAGTTGGCAAATCATAGTTTGAGCTCAGAAAACAGGGAACTTTAATAAACCCAAACTTTTCACAACCAGCTGGCATCAGCCTTACTGGCATTCCCCTATGGCACATCCAAAATGCAAACAGGTTTTCCCTGAAAGCAGCTGGCAGCTTGAAAGAGACTTGCTTTGGCTTCCCCTGTCATCCAATGTCTCCTTTTCTGGAAAACTTTTTTTTACCAAGGTTTTACTGACAATGCCCTAATTCATTACTGACAGCTCCATGAATTACACACAAACATGGGCCATGCAAAGAAAGCAATAAATCTTCAGGTGGGGGAAAGACGAAAAATAAGAAAACTAGGAGTTAAAGCTGAAGCAACGCTGTTACACTCCTTGCTTGCTCTGGTGATATAATAGGAGGAATTTCCAGTCTGCTGTTTCAAAAGCCCGGAGATGCCCACCTGTAATCTGCTTTAACAGGATGTCATTAGTACCACAAGGTCAATGGTTATCGAGTTACAAAATGGTGATGCACCATTACAGCTCGTCATCAGCAACAGTAGCTTTTTATAACCAAACCTTGCCAGCTGAGCTAACCCAGCAGCTCCCATGAACAGCAGGCCGCTTCCTTCCCTGTCCCAGTTTCCACTGCTTTGCCAGCAAGCTGCAAAGACCAGTCTTAGTCCCTTTGGTCCATGTCTCATCCCATCCCAGTATCCCTTCCCCAACATCCCCTGACCTCACCAAGCCAGACCTCACCCTGAGTCCATGCTGCTTCTCAGTCCATGCACATGCAGAAACTATAATCTGATACCTTTATTCCCCGAATTACACAAATTTAGGTAAATTTTGAGAGAACTGTAAAAAGGGGGAGGGGGAGAAAGCACATTTTTCCAAGTTGTGTTCTAAACCATGGCAACCTTGTAAATTGTTGCAACAGTGGTTTGAATAGTTTGAATATGGAGAAAAATATAAATTTTCCTTAAACACCTCCCTGGAAAAGACTAAATGACTTCTGACAACATTTTCCAGAATGATTTCATTTTGAGCTGGCATCTGCATCAGAAGTTTAAATCTCGACCTTCTAAAGTTTTGCAAATGACAGAGAACTGAAAGTAGGGCTTGAAAATATTCAGCACCTGCTCAGTCTTCAGATTAGTAACACTGAGGAGTCCCATCTGTAACATACCTACAAAAACTCCCAAAGAGAGCTTTTTGCTTGTTAGATAAGCCTAACGAGAGGAAGGTAAATTATGCAAGACATGAAGACTTAAAATTCTCAAACCTGCTGGCATAACCAGCGGAACTATAACAAGTCCCTTCATACAGTCCAGTAAAGCCTTTTCAGTTGAATGAACTTATTTCACCTCCTGTAAAACTCTCTTGCAGAGACCTTCCAAATTTGGTGGACCACTGGGACCGCCTCCCCCAAGACTGCACACTGTCAGCTGCTCTAGGGCACTGGAGAAGATGGAGTTGCTGGGCTCCCTGACCCAATAACATTGGGGGAATTTCCAGTGCCTAAGTTTATTCAGGAGAGTTAAGCAGACAGGATGGACACTAGTCTCTTTGACATCAGCAGAAATCCACGCCGAGCTGTCCACAAGAGATGTCCAAAACCACTATCTACCAACCCATGTTGCCCCACCTCACCTCACTGTTTGAGACCTGCTAACAACATGGGGGGAGTTTCGTTGTGCCTTTTCAAAAATTACATGCTGTGATTATTTTTTTAACATTTGCTTTAAAGAAGTAGTTCTGAAACTGCGCTCGAAACAGTGAATCAACATGTACAAACTCAGCAGCCTTAAGCAGTGAATAACAGTAACGCTTCTTGGACTTAAATCAAGACTCACTCTTGAGAAAGGATTACTGGAGATAAGAGCAGATCTGCATATGAATTTCTACCATGTCTGCAGAAACATTTTGAAAAATAGGGAGTGGAAATAAAGAAAGTGATCTCCAAAATCTGTAACAGCAGCCTAGGGGCAGAGAGAGAGGAGCTTGAAGGACTGAAAGCATTTGAAAAAAGGGATAAAGAAACTTCCCCTGGGCTTTAAAGGTAGGAACTAAAACCTAGATGAAAGGCAGGAAAGTGAAGCAAAGCATGAAGAGCACAAGGCATACCCAGTAGAGCAGGGAATAAGTACGCAGAGCAACTAAAGACATAACAGTGTGACAAAGTAGACAGAAAATAAACCAGGTAAAGACATATTGAGTCAGTTGGCGGATGAACACTTGGGAAGCAACCAAAGCTGTCCCAAAAGTCAGCCTATCTTGGACAATACCACATCGCAATGTAGCCTGTGGACATGCACAAAGCAAGCAGCAAACAAGGTTGTTGGGCAGAAAAGTGATGCTGGAGACTGCCTAACAAAACAAAAGATCTTCCCAAAGCAATTCAAAGCAAGCGTTCACCTTCAGAGAAGTAAAAGGGTTGGACGGATATTAACACTTCAGATTTAGTTGTGACTCTATGGGTTGTGGTTAAATCTCTAACATCCCCAAGTGAAACAAACCTCTTGCAAAGTACACTGCTAACATTCCCCTTGAAAGGAGAAGCAAATTGTTACCGTCTGGCTTGCTAATTAATTATCCCAGAACTACTCTGCCCGTGCAGGGATGTTAATTCTCAACTACTTTCTCTTGTGACCTTCACAAGTAAACTCTGCAGTCAAAGCAAATTAAGCAGGTATCTTTTACTTCCATCCAAGTGACTTCTGTCTGGAGGATATAAAACTGGGGAGGGGGGGAGTGTAGTTAGTATGATTTTTATTGTTCTAAGGATTTTTGTTAATGCTGGAACATAGAGGACCCACTCTGTCCTGGTTTTGGCTAGGATAGAGTTAATTTTCTTGACATTACCTGGTACAGTGCTGTGGGTTTTTTTATTTAGTCTGAGAATAATATTGGTAACACACCAATGTTTTAGTTGTCACAGAAGTGTGCTTACTCTAAGTCAAGGACTTTCCAGTTTCCCATGCTGTGCCAGTGACCAGTTGCACAAGAAGCTAGGAGGGAATAAAGACAGCACGCTTGACCCAAACTAGCCAAAGGGGTGTTCCATATCACAGCATGTCATGCCCAGCATATAAACTGGGAGGAGTTGGCCAGGAAGCCACCTTTTTCGGGGGGACAGGCTGGTCATCGGTCAGCAGATGGTGAGCAATTGTATTGTGCATCACTTATCTTTCTTGGGTTTTACTTCTTTTCGCTGTCTTCCTTTCCATTACAATTGTTATTATATTATTATTATATCTTATAATATATCTCTTATTCCTATTAAACTGTTCTTGTCTGAGCCTCTGGGGTTTACCTTTTTTCCAGTTCTTCTTCCCATCCCACTGGGGTAAGGGTGGGGGGGCTTCAAGTGAGCAGCTGCATAGTATTTAGTTGCCAGCTAGGGTTAAACCACAACACACTTCCAAGTGGAGATGCACATCCTCAAACACAATATAAAACATTAAAGAATATATACATATATACACACATACACGTATCCTCTTTCCAATATCTTTACAACTGTAATATAGATGTTTGGAGTAGGGATAGATGACCCCCAAAACTCCCTCCCAACCTCAATGATTCTGTGACTGTATAAATTACTTCTGATGTGAGGTTTCTTTCAGCCTAAAGGTGTGCACGTAGGATTGTGAAACTTGCATCGGCAAGCACCATATAATGAGTTTGGTTGTGATGAGGCTGTAAGACCATGTTAAAATCTGCAAGATAGCGAATAAAGCTGCCAGAGAAACCTCTTAAAATAGGGCGTGAGCTGGCAAAGAAGGAAAACAAGGACTCAAGGAGACAGCTATGAAGCAGACAGAATATGAAAAGAATGCAATTAAAGTCAAATCAAGTTTTGTCCTCTGTAAAATATTCCTGAAGATTATTCACACATCTAAAAAAAAAAAATAAAAAAGAAATAAGAAGCCAGTTAGCACAGGTAGGAAGTGTCTGTCCGGGACAGATTTGTTACCGTCAGCACAGAGACTACTAACGAAGTATGGAGTCACACAGGTGCTCTGCAAGAACATAAACCTCTTCCCTTGGCCATAACTCATTACCAGACACTTTTTGTCTGTGACAGCACCTTTAAAGATCAGCATGAATTTCTTGTCTACACTGCACTGATTCTAGTTTCCCCACCACCCTCAACTGGAGAGCCTCACAAAAAGTTAACACGTCTGCCTGATTCAATGAAGATGCTCAAAAAATGATAGACTGGGGTATACATGGAGACATATGTAGGCTACTGAGTAGGATTAAACGCGGCAGACTGTGCAATTACTCATGTAACAATAGCAAGAATAGATCACATTTGCTGCATAAGTACAGCAATTCTATTACCCAAAGGATCAGCTGAAGGATTATGAAAAGAACACCCGATTCAGTTTGGAATAATATGGGAAAGCAATATTAAGTCTTGGTTTGCACAGATCCGTTTATCCCTGCTCTCAAAGCCCACAACTGCACGGCATGGGATGCAGCAAGACCCATTACTCCAGTCGTGGACCAGCACCACCAGAAGCCCTGGCTAACCAGATTTCACGGTTAAGGGCAGCCACAGAGCTGGAAGGCGACACACCAAGGCACAGCCAAACAGCACAAAGCGGGGCCCAGAGAGGAGATGCGTGCAAAGAGGCATATTTAGGATATCTATACATACACAAACATACATATATAAAAAAAAAAAAACAAAACATAGTCCTCCTTTAAACATCAAAGAATTCTTCACCTTCCCCCCACTGAACCAATAGCTACCTGACCTAGGGCACTCATATAGAAGCAACTTCAATTTAAGAGTGTTTGTAGCTGCCAATTCCACACTTCCTCAATTTCTAGCGGATAGCAGAGTGTGCCAAGAAAACTTTCAATTGTGATTTATATGTTGGGGAACTGCTTAGTTTGAGTTTGATTTTTTTGAGGAACTCAAACCAGATGAAATTCAAGAGAACACACTCTCCTGCAGCCAGGGGGATATATGCAAACAGGTTGTATTGGCAGTTCATCCTCATACAACAGTTACCTCATTGCTTCTGAAACTTACATGTATATATGAAACAAAAAAAAAACCCAAACCCAAAAAAACAAAGACACACAACAAAAGAAAAACCAACAACAATCAACAAGAATAGAGTTCTAGATAATATATTGAAAAGCCCAAATGCTTTTTGGAGAACTTTGGGTTTGCCTGTGTAATTTGATTCAGTTTTGACTCAATAAATACTATATTTCAATTTCAAAGGCAAAAAACCCAACAACCTCAAATACATATTGCTTTTTCCCTAAGCAAGTAATTTTGTGGAAGGATGTTGTCCACCGTGCCAAGCTGCAATGTTTGAATGTTTGTCTCAAATTCCTATTTTTGCTGAGCTGCTCTTAACCTGGAATTGTGACTGCGACACCACAAGTGCAAACTGCCCCTTTTTGGTACTCTTGCGCTCTTGTGAGCATGACCCACAAATGTATTTGTACAGTCACGGATATAATGTACAGGACTCTACTGTGATGGAAGGTTCACAGGAACAAGATTACACTTGAATAAATTCAGCCCATGAGTAATTTATTACCCGGCTCACACAAACCAGAGAACACACGGTGCGAGAACACATCACAAGCCAGCTCACCCTCGGGTATGGGTGCTATCAGAGATACCTTTGGATTAACCGACACTTGAATATTTCTATACAAGATCTTGTTTCTTCAAGCTGTGAAGGCAGTCTTTAGTAAATGGGCCACAGCAGTCCCCCAGGCAACCTAGAGTTAGGGTGGGAAGTGTGAACAAGCTCCAGCTGTATTTTGAAACCCTTTGATAAATGGCACACCACCTTTCAAAATAGGAAGAAACTGGCTATAAAGAAGGGAGGAATCAAGAAGGCAGGTCTGAAACATGGCAGCTGGGCTGGGAGCTGGATGAAGGAAGCTGGCTCTGGTCCCAGCAGTACAAGCATCTCTGGTTTATGATGGTCTCCAAACTGCACAGACTTAGTTCTCCAAGAAACAAAGCAACAGACAAGAAACTACACTCATCTTCAGAGTTTCCATAACAACATTTTTGTTACTAACATATTTCAAATGCTGAGAAACCCTGCTTTATTTTTTTTTATCTCAGGCCTTCTAAGAAACTTCGTTAACTTCATCTCTCTTAAGGCACTGACATGTTTTCTGTTGAATACATTAAGAAAAGAAACATTTTGTTCACCTGCCCTAAACAGCTGTTAGATTATGCTATCCAAATTTATTTTCTAGTTGCAATCCTCCTCCTTTGCTCTTTAGAGCTCTGGCTTTCATTTCCTAGCTTTTCAAAGTGTTTTGGAAGGATTTCAGAACGATAGCCAAAAAAAAAAAAATAAAAAAAAAAAGATGAGGCTATATACATATAAAACAGTGAAACTGACAACTGACTAGTCAATTTTCATTTATTCTTTTAATTAAAATGAAAACCAGACTTGGTATGCAGTGTGGTAACTGCTACGAGGGCATGCAGTCACTGCATCTCTTATTAAGCACCCCACAACAAAACCAGAGGTTGAGATCCCTTTCAACAGCAAAACCATCGTTCCCTTCTCTTCCTTTTCACCAATGATAATCATATGCTTGAAAAACAATGATAAAAGAAATACATTTTTTAAAAAATTGAGATAGTTACTTCATACAGAAGTTGCAAATCCACAAAAACAGAAGACTACAATAATCCAGAGATAAAGACTTATTTGGTCCTTCCAGCCCAGACTGCTTGGCCAAGCAGAGAGACCAGAGCCAGCCTGGGCAAATGCCTTTGCCTCTGCAGCTCTCTACCTGCTTGATGGCCACTGGTGGCATGTAAGATGAAGGACTCTGGCCTAAGCACACGATGTTTGCACAGGCTCCATCCCTATAGGTTTCTAGGTCCAGACTGGATAAAGCTCCAAGTAAGCTGGTCTGACCCCAGAGCTTGCTTGAGCAGGAAGCTGCACTTGAGACCTACTGAGGTCCCTTCTGACTTAAAGTATCCTACAGTCCTATCTTCTTTATTTATGAAAAGGAGCTAAGAGGACTGTACAATTATATCGTTACTGTCACTAATTATAGATGCACATTTGATGGGGAAAAAATAAGTATTCTTGGTATTTCCATTGTCCATATCTTTGGAAACGTGACACGTTTTCACACAGTGTTCCATGTGCCAAAGTAACATGTAAGTCTACGCATATGACTACAAATCTCATGTTCACAAAGCACGACTCCTCTCTCCCCTATTTTCCATGTTTCACTGGTAAGTAAGTACCTGAGATGAGATTGAACTATGGGCAGCTGGAAGGGAAGCTTGGAGTACAGCCTGGGCCAACAGGCAAAGTTCTCAGTTGAGTGACACAGATGAAGCAGGAAAAAGTTTTGAGTAGATCAGTGTTTTCAGCTGACATCTGCAATAAGTCCAGGTTTCTGCGTTACACAGAACCAGCAGCACTTTGTTTTCATTTCTTGTCTGGACACAAAAAGTTTGGAATAATTGGCCAATAAAACTCAGTAGCATTTTTGACAGTGTTGCTGATAAAATAGGACTTCAAAATCGTACTCTTACCTCTGCCCCCACAAGGCAAAAAGTGAACAATTTCTTCTGAAAACAGACCCTTTTCCACTTAAAAAATAATTCTGCAGCAAGACGGGCACTGCTGGCTTCCCAGCCACCTTCGAAACAAAATGAGGAACTTTCATTAGTTACTTTAGGCTTCTGAACTGGGAAACCAGTTCACCAACACACTGGAGTAATTCCTTTTAGATGGCTGCCAGCGCATCCTACTTATCAGATACATTCCCAGTTTTTCCCCAAGTCATGCTCTGCAGAAAGATCCTTGAGATGAGGAGATTGGGTGGTTAATGCTTTCACCTGCCAGGGCACACAGTGCTGGCATCGCAGTAGGCTCCTATCAAGCAGATGAGATCCTTGCAGGCACCACAATGGGACTTCTTTTGGCAAATCAGCATCAGCCTCCAGACTCCTTTTGGCACATATAGCAGTAATGCTGTTCTCTTCAAGCTTTACGCATAAAGCTTCTCTGCCAGGAGCACGAGTGAATATGGTATTGAATGTAGCTGTTTCAAATCTTGGCAAGTGAGAATATCCTTGCTACACCTCCAGCTGGTATTCAATCACTTTACAGAAAGGAATGAAATGATCTAGAGACTCTCCACTGATCTGAGGCAGAAAGACCTGCTGAAAACAAAACCATCTGATTCACTGCACAGAGCAAGCTTAGTAGGAGGAGAGAACTGCAGCCAGGCATGTACCCAAGAAAAAGGCTATCACTGGAAATGCAGCACAAGGAAATATACTATTGGAGCAAATCGAGATGGCAGAGGTTTTTTTCCTATAAGCCTGAACACCTCTCAGCACTGTAAAGAGGGAAAGGAATGTGCAGCAAGGGGACTTGGGAGCTGCTCCCTTTCCAGTTTTTATACTGCAGCCTCACAGGGGGATGAATGTCTGTTATTTAGTTATTTCAGCCTGTTATTTAATCTACTTTGCACTGAAAAGACTCCTAGCTGATTTAAGATCTCAAAAGCTCTATGAGTGAAGGAAAGACAGTTTACAGCTTCTTTTCTGCTAGGGGGAAAGGGGAAAACAGCATCACTGTCTCAGCACAAATTTTATAAAAAATGTCAAGTGTGTCATAAACCATCCAGAACAATCAAGAAGAGAACCAGGAATATGAAAAACTGTCAGCACCAACCAAACCACTGAGTCCTCAAAGACACTCATATGCCTGGAGGATGCAGGTTTCAAAACAAACTTGTAGAGGAAACATACCTAATAAATGACTTCCATTTATTTAACAGATTATGCTCTTGTATTGCCTAGCACTGTTTCTCACATTCACTCTCCATTCACACTGCAAGTGAGCATAGCTCTCAAATCTCCATGGCTATCTCCAGAGCTTTTCATCTGACTGGGCTGTTTTCTTCTGCAGTATATAAGAACAGCTCTAAAAAAAAAAAAAATAAAATCAACAGTTCACTGAGCAACAGGGAAAGTATGCAAGACATATAGGTTGGATTTAAACAGTCATTCTGCCTTGCCTGTGACTAAAAAGATATAACGACCCAAGAGGGGATGCTTTGGGAAAGTGAGATGATTTAGGCTATACTTTCTTCCTTTCTCTCAGCTAAATGTGATCCTGTCTCTGCTTTCTCCAAGGGGGTATGAAATCACTACAGGAAAATCAAAAGAGAGTGCAACGAGCAGAAATGGTTTGCATAAAACTCAAAGGAAAAAGAAGGCTGAGCTGAATGTATTCTTTGCCAACCAGACAGGACCATCTTCATTTCCTTCCTGCAGATCAGGCAGTCTCACAGCCAGTAAAAGGATTATGAGGCTGAAAAAAACAGCTAAAATACAGAGCTGTGTTTCCTGAAGGCCATGTATGGATGCTTCATTCCAGACAGCAGCTGATACCTGAGGAAGGGAAGAGGGGAGCTGTTTTGGAGAATATTAAGGATTTGGTAATTTGGAAAAAAATATATGCACTATGAACTTTAGGAGGTTATTTGGTTCAAAGAATGAAAAACAGGAAGAAAGAGAAACTAAATACGTAAAATAGAGTCATTACTGTGAGACAGACAAAAGGCAAATTCATCATCTAGGAGCTAGCTGTTTAATGTCATCACCTAAGAATCAAGGTGGCAGGTCTAAGGCAAGAAACCAGCGCTTAATGTAAACTAAACCTTTCATTTTAGTTCCCCTCCTCTTGCAGACCTGCATATTTACTTTACATAGAATTTGTTCCTAAAAGAGCGAAGACAGACACACCGCTAAAGGGTGTCACGAAAGATGAAAAATTGTAGTTATGTGTTTGGTAGGCTCAGGCGAGACCAGCATGAGAGTCCAAAAAGACACTTCCCATATACAGAAACTAAAGCACTGGCATGTCTAGCTTAGCTTTCTAAAACAAGGCTAGAACTAGCTCAGACTTACACTTTTCTTCAAAGAAGGGCCAGTCGACTTGGCTTGTGTCTTGGGAAAGCCCAACAAAGCAGATCTTTTTTCAGCAGATGTACCAGGCCAGCTTGGTCTTGCAGTGGTAAGCACTTAAAAATCATAGAATCATAGAACAGTTTTGGTTGGAAGGAACCTTAAAGATCATCTAGTTCTGAACCCCCTGCCATAGGCAGGGACATCTTCCACTAGACCAGGTTGCTCAAAGCATTCTTCTTTTAATCTTATTTTTACCAGATTGCATTTCATTTTTGTTTAGAAAATCCAACATTGTTGAATCTACACCAGTATGGAAAACATGTACCAGAAGAGTCTGCCCTGTAGAATGAACCTCTGCAGTTATAACAGATGTATCAGCTCACAGGGCTGCTGAGGATTTCTGAACCACACCACGAATGGGAAAAAATGTGCATATGCAAGAACTACACTGTACTTTGGAAAAGTAAGCTTAGAGTAGGGGGTAGCAGCATTTCTGGGAATAGATACCCTGAGGGTTGGAGATCAGACTAACAGGGGCTGCTCATGTTGTACAAACATGGTAAATATTTCCCCTCCTCCACAGACGACAAGCCAAAAGGGCTGTGAGGATGTTTGGAGATATTTTATACAATATTGGGTACCATCCACTTGAAATATCAAGGTAAGAATAATTATTTATTGTTATGAGTCTTGCTAGGTGATCACTGCTAGAGAAAAAGATTGCTTTGCTCTTGTTTAAAATCAAAGTTGACAAATGAGAAAATTACAAGATTGGAAATGCCTTGTAATATAGAGGGATGGGATTTCTCAAACATATTTGAAGTTTCTTCTGAAATCACAAGCAAACTGAGTTTTAATTAGTTTTACATACATAAAGTATATGCTGAACTTTCAAGTAGCAAAGCTTCAGTTCATTTGTTGCAGCTGCAATCTGCACTACTGCAGGTTAATCTAATGTCTACTCTTTAAAAATCTGAAATGCTACTTCATGGTTACAAATCAGCCCGTTGACTTGGCTCGGTCAAATGTGGTTTATTACTGTCTGTAGGCATCAGAGAGAAGCAAAAATCAGCACATTGACATTAACTGATGAAGGTAATAGAGACTGGCAATTCCCATTTTGCTTCTGTGTTATGTCGCCAGTCTGTTGACTGCGTAAAAGGGAAAAAAAATCTGATATTGCTCTCTGGGCATGCAATTTCAGAAAACAAAGCAGAGAGATCTTATGATCTGATTGGCTACAAACAATTTTTCAGCTCACAGTCTGCAGCTTTGTGCTACATGGTGCGATGAAGCATGTTTTCCTCAGCAAGCCAGAAGTTTTAGTACTCCTATTCAAACGAAAAGTACATGAAAAACCAAAGGGGCCAAACATTAAAGCCAAACTTACCAAGTACCAGCACACAGGCCAACAAAATCAGACTAGGGAGTTTTGAATTTGGATGGGAAAAAGGCTGGGCATGTTTGAAATTATTTTCACGTGGCAAATACTTGCTTTCATGTCCACACCCAGGTCAAGAGCCTGCAGATGCTAATAGGTATTACGCAGAAGCCTAAAGCATGAGTACCTAATGCTAAACACTGGCAATTCAATTCTCTTTCAGTACCGCCACAGGGATGGCAATTATAACCCTTTTTCTCTGCTTGACCTCACACTTCTTCCTGTCTAGAAACTTCATAACTCCTATATATCTGCATGCTTCGCTGTGTCACACTGAGAAGCTGTATGTTTGTTTGGAATACTGCAGCATTTACTGTAAGAACACATACCAAAGAGTCATCCAAAGATTTCACTAAAATGTGAAACGATACATCGTATATTTCACCCTGAAGCCTTCTGCACGGAAAAAAGCCCCTTCCCCTGGGGTCATTCCCGGAGCTAAACCCAGGAGCTCTACTGGGTAATCGTCAGCACCAAGTATTTTTTGCTCTCATTTATGCAGGCTAAAAGGCTGCAGGCTTTTCCCCCCACCATGGATGCAAACACTCACACCCTGTGCTTTTTATCCATTTCTCACAAATTTCAGCTAAGTGATACATTTGTTAGAAAGCATTATATGAAATGGAATCGTCTTTCCATATACTATTTGAAAGAGCACTTCAAAGCATCTATATTCAGACAGCAGTGCATGGAGTGCCTTCCACATACTTCCAAAACTGCTTCTATCCTTCACTGCAAGCAAAGCAGCAGCTTTTATCAGTCCAGGTTCCACCATGAGGCAGCCGTAGAGTCTGTGTCTCACTCCCTTGTGCTGCAAGGACCATTTGTTACCCAAACCTCTTCCTGAGGAATAGGAACGACATGATATACCAGAACTCACAGACTGCTTTGGGTATGAAATTCAGAGGACATGGAAGAATCAAGCCCTTGTTAATATATAGCATACACACCAGCGACAAAAGCTCTCTGTGAATACACATGCTTGTATAAATCAGGGAAAGTTCACACTAGACTGAAGTCTGTAGCTGAAGATTAATATCACAGAAGGGAGCATTAGTTAAGGAAGAACATACACAAAAGAGCTGGAAAGGTTACAGACAAAGAAACACAGAATCACCCATAAAGCTCATTTGCTTTGTTTAATTTCTCTGAGTGCAGAGGGAAATGAGACATGAGGAAGAAAAAGCCAAAAAGGGTCCTAACACTGAACTATTAAATAGATTTTTCCTGAGGGGGGTTATTTATGCTTATTCCTAGGAACAGCATTGTATTTTCAAGAGATAACTCTCATCTATTTCCCAAGAGGATATATTAATTTCTCTTCCATTGAGCAGTGTGAATAAAGCTTTTTTCCTACTTCTCCAAGTGGATGTCTTCCTCCTACAACCAATAATTGCCCCGACACTTCTCAAGGTTCTTAATAACAAGTATATAATGTTATATTGAACACTAGTGGATAGAAAACTGTATCTTGCACAGCACTGCAGAGCCATAAATACAGATGATTTTTATGGTTTTCTCTAGTGCATTGTATTTGTCATCAAAGTGATGCAAACTATCTCACAGAGAAACACAGTGAGGATACTCCAAACCCACGCATGGAAGGAAGCCATGCTCCCTAAAAATCAATTTATTAGGCTCTGGATGGGCAAGCCTTTTCACCTGATGATCCCATGACTGAACACCACCTCCACAAACATGATTTGGAAATAGAAAACAATATCATTGTTGCTAAATTATTAATCCAATTTTGAGCTTCAGCCTCTGCAAATTTGACTGCATCAAATAAAGCATACAAAACTGCTTTAAAGGAACTACAGTTCTCTTTCAGAACTTTTTCTGGGTAAACCAGATTATAGCAAATAGTAACTAGAAGCCCTACTCACCTTTTATGATACGAATTAGCAAAGGATTCAGCTAATGCAGATGACACTGCCTCCTAAAGCCAAGTCAGCCCTCCCTCCTCTGCATACTATGAGAAGGGCGTATCACTTGACACAGCAATATTCAGCATCCACACCACCATACCACTGGAAGCTAGTAAAGTCCAGAAAGGACAGGCTAAAGAGAGAAGAGGATGCTAATGTAGGCAGTGCATTACCAAAGCCATTTAGTGCAAACTCTGGATGACACCTGGCATCCAGAAGACCCAATCAAATCACACTGGTTTATGCTGATGTGTCTCTTCAGACAGCACGGCCACAGAAAGCAATACTCCAGCCACAGGAGAAGCCCTCTATCCAAGATGGCGAAATAAGATGTGGACAGACATAAGATGTGGTACAAGACTCTGCACCAGGAGAGAACACTGACATTTTTCTCTACTGTCAAAGTAGAGAAACCAAAGTAGAGAAATCCTCAAACCTGCTGCTGTCTCTGTGCAGAAGAGGCGAAGGGGTGCATTAGCTATCTTTTCCATGTTTTTCACATGGAAACAACCCCAATGTCTCTGCACTCAGTGCAGGATATGAACCTAAATAGCTCCTACTCACTTTCTGGCTGTCTACAAGGACCGAATTGCTGCCAACTGAATTGCAGGGACAGTTCATTGTGCTGCCAGCTGAAACGTGAGGTCTGGAACCAAATAAGTGATGTCATGCTGAGCCATTAATAGAGAGAGTTGGCTGATAAATCAAAACCACTTTGAGCTACTCTTAAAGACTCCCTTTGCATCCTCCCTACTGCCTTCCCCACTGCCAAGAGCAACACAGCCATGACCAGGAAAAAAATGGCACAACCAGTTCACAGATTTAGGAGGTATTTACACCTTCTAAATATTCAATCCCACCTGCAAGACTGCCACTTTTCAGATGACCTAACTGTGATGTGAACTACTTGAAGGTCCACCAGCTACCTGAGCCTAAAACACCTCTTTGAAGGATGCTGGCTGGCTACCTCCTGCTGAAGCTGTAATATTGCCTAGGCTGAGGGCTGGTTAATTACTCCTTGGCATGTAATCCATTTTAGTGATTAGGATTAATGGAAGGGTCACCTGGAAAAAGCTCTCACAACAGCCTGTAGATCTGAGTGCCTGTGGTGTGCAGCAGGGAAAATGCATTAATTATGTTGCTCAATGACCACTTTTGCAACAGTAGAAAGCAACAGGATTCTTGTCCCTTGCTGAAAAAGCCTGGGAACAGTTAATGATGGCTAGGGCAACAGATATATAATGCCCCATGAACATATCATAAGGTCTGGGATTAAGTGTCAAAGATTTAGGTCCAAATCTTGGCCTATCCAGAAGGCAAACTATTTTCTGGCATTCCTGATCCCCTCCTCCCCCCTGCTTTTCCCCTCCATACTTCCCAGCCTTCCTCATGGTGTTTTAAAAGCAAGAAATTCCAAAGTGCATTTAGTTTTTGCAAGACTACTGCAGAACATGGATTTAGTAAATACAACATTGAGATTTGCAAGCATTTTTGCTGCTGGCCCTGATCCTGTCATGACAGAGCACAGGTGGGACAGGGTGCAGGCACAGGGCTGTTCACTTGCTGCATGTCAGGAACACATGAAAAAATACCATTGGCAGCTATCCAGCCCAGGACCAACTCTGGGATACATTTCTCATCCCTATCACACTGTGTGCAGCTTCAGATGATCTTTCCTTGTGTTCCTTTGGGGGAAGGAGAGCTAACACTCTGGAAACAGCATTTATCTGTCAGGCAATTTAAGGCATTCAAAAGTTAGGCAGAGGGTTATATATTTGAGGGCTCCACACTTAAGAAAAGGAAGATATCTTCTCCTTTCTGCTGGCACTCTGCTTGCGAGCTTGCCTTTTGGTTTTACATTTAACTGTATTGTTGTTGATGCCTTTTTTTTTTTTCTTATGAATCTCTGCAAACACAAGGAAGTAAGAATTTCACAAATAAGCTAGAAGCAGAGTTACCACAGCAGGTTCCAGACCACAGCAAGGTTCACCATTTCCAGTACACTTTAAATGCCAAATTAACCATTTCAGCAGAAGGCTTTTCCACTTTTATGGCTGGATGGTACTGAAGCAGGCTACAATGAGAAGAAACATTACTTTGGATACCTTAAAATGTCAGGATTCAAAAAGGAAATAAAAATCACAGGAAAAAAATAAAATACAGAAAAATGTATGAATTGTCCACCTAGCACGTCTCAGGAGGAAGGGGCATGCAAGTCCCACACATACCCACAGAAATGCCCATCTGAGTACACTGGCATGTTAAATACCACCTAGCAATTTACTTGGACACAATCTTAAAAGCACTTTTTCAGTGCTTACTGCTATTTTCAGTGACAGACACATGCTTCCTCTATTTTATGAACTGGGTTTGTGTGCCTGTTTAGGATGAGAGAAAAAGCAAGGAGGTGGAGAAGGTAGCTCAGCCTCACTTGGCCATCAGAGCAACTTCTGAAATAGGCTGGAGATAAAGAAGAAATGGGGGAAGAAATGTTCTTCTCAGACTTTAAAACAGAGCAAACACTAATAGTCAAAATGACACTTCTAAATCTCACCACCCAAGATCAAAACAGAGCAGTTACCAATTTTAACATCAAACATAATGTGTTACACCCTTCTGCCGTCTCCCCACCTTGCCTGGCTCCAGGACCACACATAGCATCCTTTGAAATGATGCGCACCAAATACATGCACCAAAAAGTCAGGCCTCGCAATACCGTTGCTTCTGCAAGTCACCCCTGCAGCCAGAGCCCTCAAGCCAGTATATAACCCTTTCCAAGAAAAATAGAGGAGCCCAATTCCCAAAAGTAGCAGACAGGCCTGGCCACACATTTCCCGTGGGAGGAAGAACCACAGCACCATCGTGGCTTCACAGAGCTGCTCCTGCTGGCTGCTTTTCAGGTGTTTGCAAGGGGAGGGCAGCTCTCTGCAGAGAAATACAGAGGATTTGCTTCTCTGCACCCCTCTGATCAGAATAGGAGTAAGATATGACCCCTCACCTTCAACCTCTGCCTGTTCCCACAAAGCTGTTTATTTTGGAAACTTTAAGATGGGAGAAAGGGATTCGTTAAATCCTGAGGGATCCAGAAGGCATTTCATTGGCAAGACAACCGCCTGTAAGACCTGCTATATATGGAGAACACATTAATTTATTCCTGCTGTCATATGGACAGCTGGTCCAGCCAAGGCAGGATGCATTCAGGTCTCTTGCCCATGCAACCCTGCAGCTGTAAAAGCAAACCTTGGACTACCAACAGTAGTGATTTAACATTGCCATCAATTAATTCATTAATTCTTGGCTTCTTTTGTCAAGACAAATGACAGCATACACTAGTGCTTTCATGCTTGGATCCCAAGCCAGTATTCAGTGAAGCCCAGCTTCTGGCAAACTGTACTGGATATGTTGATTAACAGAAAGTAAGATGCAAACAACCAGTCAAATGTCCAATTAATACAAATAACATGATAAATGGATCCCTGCAGTTCAAAGAGGGAAAAGAAGCAGAAATATTCCTTTAAATCCTCCTTATTTGGTTAACATCAGGTCACAAAGAAATGAATCTGTCTCTATCCACCTCTTCTGTTTCTCTAGAGGCACACTTTGGGAGGCAGAGGCAATGGGAGAAATGTCACCACAAGCTGAAGGATCCTTACCCCCTCAGGAAATCTGAGGTTCTGTAATCTGCTCTGTTCTCTGTTTTGCACTTTAAGTGTTTGATGTGCCTAAAGCATTGGACAGGTGAAACTGGAAAAAAGCAGTGACACGCAGAGAAGTACACCAGGTCTCAGGGAATGTGGAAACTGAAACATGATTATCAATCTTAGGCATATTCTAATAACAAATATCACTGGTTTGCAGATAAGTAACTTGGAACAACTAGAGCTACTTCACACTAAAATCACATCTTTTAAACTGAAAATTGTTTTCTCATTCCACATACTGAATTTCAGATTTTCCTTTATAGGCTTAAAGCACACTAATGAAAGACAAAAACCTTAACCATTCAGTATGTGCTTATCTAACAAATTTTATTATTATTGTTTACATTTTCCTTATTTAGATAATTGTGTTTATTGGCAACTGGAAAAATAGCAATGTTATAAAATAAAGGCATGTGGTATGTGAGTAATTTCATGCACTTGTTTCATACTCATTTCTCACAGAGGAGAGAGGAGGAAAGGTCTCCCCTAGCCACACTGTTAAGGGATTTCAATGGTCCAGACTCCATTGTTCCCACAATCAATTGCTATTTACTTTGTCCAATTACATCCATTAATAGCCACATCTATATCCAATTCCATTCAAGGGAGGAATAGACAAAAGCTAAGAAAGCAAAAGGCAAACGAAGAAGTTGAACAAAAGCTTTAATAATAAAAGTGAGTTTGCATTAAAATTTTAAACCTGTTGTGTACCAAACACTGGAAGATTTTGTTACAAATTCTCCTATTTGCTCTTTTTCAGAGCAATTTGCTAGTGAAAAGTCATGGAAGATTTACTGCTCTTACTTATCAACTCTTATCTTCCCCACACACACTTACAGAAGCAGCACTGCGCTGCAGTTTGGAAGATAATTAAAACTATATCACAAAACAAGAGCTACAAACTCATGATCAGCATCAAGAACATGTACCCCATTGATAGTGAAATATTGCAAATACTTTCAGACTAGTAGGCACAGTTTGCAGTATAGTTTGTTTTACTTCTCTTGAATGCTTAGCTCTTGATCATGGAGCTGCTCAGCCAATATTTTTTAATATCAATGTATTTAAAGGAGCTCAATTCAACCACATATCACTTCAACTTTTCTACCTTTTATTGGTGTTGAACATATAACTCCACAGACATGTATGTGTTACAGAATCAAAATCTGTATTACCATTGCACTCCTAATTTGTGACTTAAATTATTCAGCAAGTGAGGGCTGATTATTTCCTTACACTTAGGAACCAATTATGAGCAATTTATTAAGAATAATTTCTGAGGATCTCTACAAAGCTGCTGACAGGGTAGCAAATTAACATAGGAGCCATATTTGCATACTATTTACAAACAGTTTGTCCCTGTATATCCTCTCTGAAAGCAGCTATTCAGGGCACTTGAATCTGTTGGAACAACATACTGCACCATTTTAACCTACAACTGATTCTTTTTACTTAACCCATTTCTTACCAGAATAGTTGCCTTGGAAAACATACGTGCTTTTTTTCCCCCAGGACTCAAAACGTTGGGGGTTTTTTTGTTTACTTCTCAAGTAGCTAGGGATTTTTACGGTTCTTCTAAAAGATACAACCCAGAGATTGAACGTATAACCCATAAGTATTTATTATCTCAGTTTTGGGGACATCGTAGCTTTTGGGCACAACTCCTACAAGAAAGGCCTAGGAAGGACCAGAACGATTCAGTTCACAGAAGCTGGGGAACCACTGAAAACCAAGTCAGACATTCAGGACGGTCAGATGCACAAGGGAGGGGGATGATACATCCGTTCAGGGACAGGTAGGAGTTAAACATTTTAGCCCTGCTGAGGATACTTTTTCCTCCTGCCATTGGAAAGAGCGGAAAGCTGCAGATGTAAGCAACAAGTCCCAGTGGGCTGGGAATGGGTAGGCAGAGATGAACAGGAAGATTTAGAAACATAAATCTGGGAGTTGGATAAACTTGGCTATCTCTCAGGCTACACCTCTCCCACCCTAGTTAGTCTTGTGGCAGGGAGCTGTCCTGCCGGGAAGCCACCAAACTTGCATCCTAACCCATAACCCAACCTAAACCCTGGACCTTTTAGGTCAAACTCGGACACAGCCATCCTGGAACTCGGTGTTGGCCAGAGGCAGCAACATGGGAAGGGTATCTGCATTTAAGGTGAGGATCTGCAGAACTAAGAGCTGCTAATATTTGACTTTACAACTTTAATAGTATTCAAATTTTCTATGCTAATTTAATTGGGCACAAGGATTTAATATTTACTTTTCACAAACAATTGAGAAATTAAAACTCATCCTATTGAGTTTTGTTCAATACGAACTCAGAAGATACAAGTACAACCAGCCAACCACGGTTTAATGGGAACAACTACAAACTAGATAGTGCTCTTCCACCAGCCAGAAAGTAAAATTTCCCTGCTCAAAAGCGTAAGAGAGAACACAGAACAGCCACCACAGCATGTTACACATGCTATAATTTCTCATACAATGCAATATTGTGAGCAAACCCTTTGGCTCACCCTAAAGTAGTATTATACTTTAAATCATCTCCATATGAGTCTTCAACAGCATACTTAGAACATGCAGCAGCAAAACCTTGAGACCAGGTCTCCTCGCCTGGACTGGCTTTGTCCAGTCACAAGGAGCACCTAGGCCAGCTTTCTACTAAAGACAATGTTTGGGAGAAATACAGCCAGCAGCATGCATTTTGGAGCTCTCAATCCCTTCTGTAGCTTCAGGCTTCATACTCTTAACATCATACTGCATCTTAATCCTAGCATCAGTTCTCATTTTTTAAGGTTAATAGTACCAAACTCTTAAACTTTCCTCTGACAAGCTGTCCATTGTCAGGATAACCATTTCATTAGTTATCCTGAGGTTATGGAACCAATCTGCAGCAGAGGAGAATTAAGGAAACCAGAAAGAGCATATGGCTACATAGGTACTTGCTTTCATAGATTATAATTCACTCACAAGGCAGCAGGTTAATGCAGCACTTCATAAAAGCCTGCTCTGAGGCAGCCCCTTACTAGCATTGAAATAAGGTAGTTGTTAGGGCACATACTCTAATTTGACATGACAGCTGACACTTATAAAGTAACTAATCCCCAATGCTAATGCTATATTACAGACCTGCAGGATGACTGGATGCTACTTTCAGTGAGTTGTTAGCAGTGGTGCAAAAATTAAAGCATAATTGTCAGATTCATGCATAATTTGGGGTTTTTCTGGGTAAAAGCTGTTCTTAAGAAAAGGATCCCTACAGGCTTCGCATTTCCTTTTTCAGGGAACACCAGAAAAAAGTAAATTCAGCTTGCAGAACAATCTCTTTGCAACCATTCTCCTGTCTCAAAGCATTTATAACAAACAGGCTACTGAGATGCCAGCACCTGATGAGGCAGGAACAGGCTGAACTATTGGGAGAAGAGCTGTGGGCAATGGCCCCACAGCACAACACGTGTCAGAGCACTGACTGCCACACACAGGGATCCAGAGGAGCCACGATTGGGAGCCCAGGCAGCCTGTAATCCTTCCAGATGACAGCTGAGTGTTGTGAAACCTTATCGATTTGGACCTTCATGCTTTACTGCATGAGACTCTTGAAAGCAGATTACACATTGAAGGAGGCTGTGCCACCACTGTGGCTGACACAGGCAGACCTGGGAACCACGATTCATCAATATGGCAGCTACATTCGCTGTACCATTAAGATACTGGAAAGATTCAGACCCTCGTCCCATATTTGAAACCTGCCCAGGGACAATGTTTAAAAACTGACACAGCACTATGACTGTGTTTGAGCTCTTTTTTCCCTTTACCTTCCACTGCTGCTCATACAGCAGCTGGTGGCAGATGACAGCTTTTACTTTTCCAAGAGGAACAGGTAGATTTGCAGCTGTTTCTGCCAAGTGATACAGCTGCACAGCTTTTCCTCTGCTTTAGAGAAAAAAAAAAAAACAACCCTAGTTTTATGGCTACGTAACTCTTACTACTGAAACACAAAGATGGAAACTGTGTGTAACACAGACTTGAAGCCTCTATGACTGTACCAAACAGAAATAGGAGATGATGCATCAGGATGAGAATGGGATTTTCAAAATATCTGCTACAGCTTTCGACTCTGTAAAATTCAGGCCACATTAAAATCAGCCACAATGAACTTTTTACATGACTGTTTTATTGTTTTCTTTACACGAGCCTCAAAGGCAGAAGTTATGCCTAGACAAAAAGCCTGTGGAAATACAGAGAGCAATACGAGACACAAGCAGTTGTGTCACACAGAACAATTTCCAAATACTGTGAGCTCGCAGCTCTGATTTATAGGCAGAAGCTGACAGTTACATTTTGGACAATCACTAATTCTATGTAATTGCTCTTGCTGAAAGAAAAAAAAAGGGGTGGGCGTGGGGGGACTGCACAAACCGTGCAATTGCTCAGATCACTCAACATCTAAATGCCACATTAATCAACCACAATTACTAGCTAGTTCATCTTTTCCAACTTGATAGTGCAGATTCTTCAAAATCACAGCACAAGCTGCGTGGCAACATCCTTCACAGAAGCAAAATTAAGAACTACTGTTGATGCAGCCATTAACTGGAGAGAGAGGGGAGGGTTGCACCATTATATTTGAAACTAGAACTGTAAGCCTTCACATTTTAGTTATTTTACTTTATTTCTCCATTGCCAAAATTCTTGTTGTGTATGCTAGTGTGAAGCAATTACTGAACTGAGCAAGCTTTGCAGTGAGCCCATATGGATGAGGACCCAGGGTTAGCCTCTCCAATTTGCTGCCTACTCCAATCAGGTTTCACCAAAAAGGTAATACTCCATGTACATCACCAGATCTTTTGGGTACAAGTCTTAAGATGCTTTTCTGTGCAGTAAACCAAGTCACACAGAAAAATCAGAATTAATGGGATGAGCTGGTTAAGAGCCCAAGCTACTGCTGCAGTGGGTACGTATACACTGAATTACTCTGGGTATACACCAGTGTCAGGCGTGACAAGGCAACAGGTCTCCCATCACTTTCTGAGATTAATGTAAAGTCTTTCTGGAAGCTGAGAGATATTTTACTCCCAAGAAGTTTGGTTTGTTACTAAAATAAAACTTCAAGCTTTATACAACAAGCACTTACGCTGGCAGAAAGCAATAAACTTTAAAAATTCGGATGTTTTTCCCTAGCAAATACTATTTTTACTTGCTAATCAAGTGCATTTTAGTCAACATGAAAGCTAAAATATATTTTTCATTTTTGCTGTTTTCTCACTTGGAGAATTTTCCAAAGACCAATTTGGAGAAACTGCCAGTTAGGTAATTATTTTGTGTTCAGAACATATGTTACAATAGATACAAACAAAACCATACATTAAAGAAGAAGTGACATGAATAGCTCATTAGTTATTTTGCTGCCTGAAGTGGTATTTCATCTACTGTAATGTCAAAATTTCTGCACACATCTTCAGTGGTGAAAGGTTTTGGGTGCCATCTTAAATCGCAGAAAGGTGTACCGTAGAGCACCACACCTCGTTTCCTAAGTATGGCTATTTTGCACAAGTTTCTTGCAAAAAATGATTACAAGAAAGAACTTTTGATGAACAAACCTTAGTATTCACATTCATCCTTAATTCTGTGAAGTAGATTATGCATTAATAATCTTTTACACATCCCAACTCCCCAGTTAACTGCCCTACATGACAAGACTAACTGTCCTCTGCAAATCACGGATATAACTGCAACTTAAATATTGTGTATTCAATACTCTGAAAATCTTCACACAGGTCTTCTGCCAAGAGCGGGAAGGAACTGAACACAGCAGCAGACCTAAACCTTGGCCAGACCTCCTAGTGTGGCTCAGACAGCAGAACATGTCATGTTTTGAAAGCTCACATAAAACCTGCATACATGTAAAGTAGGAAATGGAATATACATGCTAACTCACCAACTTGTTTAATAATACTCCTTGCCTAGACAAATTGTCCCTACCTTGCTTTCTCCTAAATATAATCACGATGGGCATTTGTAAGAAACAAAATGGAAAGCTGTTTTTGAGCTTGCTTTGAATTTGAGTCTTTCTTCTTTCTCTCCCTTGTTGTCTTTATTCCTATGTGAACACAAACGATTCCCACTACCACAGAAACTGGAGCCCCACTTCCAAGGTGCTTCAAAAGCCGACTCCTCCACCAGCACAACAAGGAAGAGAATAGATATGAACAAAACTATGACATTCCTGCTTGGCATATTATTGATGGACATGTTCTCAAGGAAGAAGAAATAATATGTTGGAACCATGAAGTCATTGTTTTGGTATCTGTGCTAGCAGAGAAAACTTCTGCTGAATCACTCTCCATTGTTTCCAATCCCATTGGAAAAAGAGAGCTCAGAAATCCCCCCAAGCACTTTGCCCTCCGCAATTAACATCATGGCAAAGACCTTCCAGTCTCCTTGAGGAGCCGCACAGACTGTGGACAAAATAAAGCTTGTTCATGATGAAAAACAGTGCAAGGGAGAAATAATCTGAGGTATCTAACTGCTGCTCTCTAAATCATCAGATCTAACTATCTGATGTCTCGTGTCTGCTTTGGTTTCATGCTGAAGTTCTCACTTGTCCTTTTAAAACATACCATGACAAAATAAAGCAAGGTTACCTACTAAAGAGCAGATAGTACTGGCATGGCAGCCACAGCCTAAAAGGAAATACCAGATCTCAGTAACAGACACCAGGAACCAGAATTTCAGAGGATACGCAGGATACCAGCAAAGCCATGCTTATGATTTTCTCCAACTGGACTCATTCCATTCATCGTTTTGTTTTTGTCTTCAAATTATTAAACCAGATTGGGCACGGGCTGTATTTGCTGGATTTTCACATCATTTTGTATAGCATACATTTAAGAGATTAGCAGAAAAATTCCAGGTTGTTATTTCTTAGACCCAAAGCCAGGAATCTGGGCATGAGCGCTAATTAAAGAAAACATCTTTCATCTTCCTGAAGAAATTTGTGAGCATCGCTACAGCCTCAGGCTTGCTGAGTTAGATGATCATTGCACCATGCAACAATATTTTCATACACTTCCCCATTCTCTCACTTTTCTGTCGTAATGAAACCAGTGGGAATTCAGGTAGGGATGTGCCCACAAATCAAGTCCTGACATTTCTTCTTCTGGCTGACGACAAACAGCCCCACAAAAAGAAGAGGCAGTATCTGTAAAGAAAACTTAGCCAGCTTTTCTTTTTATAAGGTTAATTTGTCACTCTTCAGTGCATTCAATACACTTTTTTGTAAATTCAAGTTATTTGATAGAAATTGCTAATTCAGTTAATCCAAGCATATTCCACTACCAGTGTACAATACTTGCAGATGCAAAACAGAGAGCCTAAGAAGTCTTCCCCTTCCCCTTATCTTAAACAGGACTAATAGTTTTCTTTTTAAGAGAAGGTATTTTAAATTGTGGTTCCTTATTCTTTTGATGGTTTCAGCAGACAGTAATTGGTGGAGCACAGCTCCTTCTGCTAAAGACCAGCGCTCCTGCGAGCTTGCCGGGTGCTACCCTGCTGGGTGCTAAAAGTGTGATATGAGAAAGGGCAGGTTTACCACATGGAAGGCCACGAAGATGCTCAGAAGGCCAAAGCACCTCTCCTAGGAAGCCAGGCTAAGGGAGCTGGGCTTGTTCAGCCTGCAGAAGAGAAGGCTCCAGGGAGACCTTAGAGCAGCTTCCAATACCTAAAAGTGGCCTACAAGAATGATGCAGAGGGAATTTTTAAAAGGGCACGTAGTGATAGGACAAGGGGGAATGGCTTAAGGTTGGTGTTTCCTGCTCCTAATTTGTAGTTTTACAGGGCTGGGAGGTTGGTGGGATAGAGCCGCTGTTCCAGCCAGCAGGGAAGGTGACAGAATCACAGGTAATAAAAGCTTTTCTTGTTGAAGCAGGTTTTTCTACTAAGCACCACTGTCTTTGCCTCACTAGGCTCTCCCTACAGCGAGTTGTTTCCATACTGTCTCATACCCAGTTTTTGATTGGTCAAGATTTAATTGCTATGGTGAAGGATCCTGTGAAAGCAGGTGGGAAACAAAGGTGGCTGCTTGTGTCAAAAACATACTGGTGCCCTCTATCTCTTCCAGGGGAAAATAAATAAATAAATTTTAAAGAGAGAGAGCGTGTCCTCTGAGATAAAATGGATGATTGTACTTCCAGAGATTGATGAGACTTGTAAAGAGACAAAGCTCAGTGTATGAGGCAGATGCCATAAATAAAGGGACAGATAAAAAATTACTGATGGTAGACCAGTACAGAAATGAATACAATTTTGTAGCTTCACAGTCCACAGCTCCTCAGAGAATCACTCACTGGAAGGTGATCGAGAAAAGCAAGCCTGCTGTTGGCAGGCTAAGGTCAGAATAAAAGGTCTGCACCTATAATAGAAAATGCTTAGGTGCCTGCAAATCACAAAAAGCTGAAAGCAGCAGCCATAGAGATTCTAGCTCCAAGTCTGCTATGCATGGGCCTGCCAACACCAGTGAGATTTCATGTTCATGTCAAGCATCTCCTATTTGCTGGTACTTGCAAGGCACTTTTGCAAAGGGAAGGGCAGATGAAGCCCGGAGGAGGGAGTCTGGAAAATCACAGCTCTGTCTGAGGAATGGAGATGGTGTTGGACAAATTCAATAGCTCCGTCTCAGCTTCAGCCACAGTAACTTGTTCAATATTTGGACAAAACTCAGAAAATCAGATTGGTTATGAAGCTATCGGGAAGGAGCCCATATAATACTTACCCTGATGAGATCTGCAAGATCCCAGAAAGGCGCTTTCAGAGCACTACAAAAGAGATGCGTAGGCTGAAGCCAAGACTGAGCATACAAAAGTATGGAAAAAAATGCTAAACAATGGACCTTAAGGATGAGAGGGGAAGAGGAAAAGAATGTGGTCATCCTTCCCTTGCCTGGACTTGCTGTCAGAAAAAACAGCCACGTAGGACCAGGACTTTTTTCCACAGAGTAAGGAAGAGCAGGTGATTGCAGACTAGAGGGGCCCAGAATAGGAAGGATTCATGTTTGGGTAGTGCCACTCTCCTTCCCCTAGACTAAGTGACATAAAAGAGGGACAACTCAGCTTAAATTAAGAGGCAGAAGCTAACCCAGATGCTGAAAAGAGTAACAAGGGGGTTTATTTCTAAGAATATTCTTTTTAGCGCATTTCTCAAGCTTGTGTTTTTTGCACTGTGGTTGAATTTTTATAATTCTACTTTTTAGGCAGCCATATTTTTAATGAACATGAGCAATAAAGCCAACTTGGAGCAACCTGATACACAGCAAGGACTTTGTTCAGAGCAACCCTACCTCCTTTCTTTGTTCTTTGAAGAGAAGTGGAAAATAAAAATGCTAAACCGTTAAAATGTATTTCACTTGATGGATACATCAATGCATTGATCAAACAGAATAAGGGGGCTTTTTATAATAAAAACTGCTTTAAGTTAGGACATCATTAGCAATTACTTGATTTATTTTCTTCATCTACAACAAACATTCTTACTGCTGCTGGAAGTGATGACTGATATTTTTCCAAAACACTCAAACAGAAGGCATAAGGAATTAGTTTGCAAACTAAAATCAAAGCAATCTAAACCAACAAATAAATGTACCTGACAATAATGCCCCAGGTAAAGATATCTGAAATGTAGATGCAAACTGCAGTGGCTCCCTGCTAGACAGGGCATGAACTTCTCTGCACTGAGAAGTTACGTGCACCAGTCACACAGAAGGTCGCTGGGTTTTTGCAGACACATCCTCTGATCTACCCTGCTCAGTCTTTCTGCAATCTTTCACTTGTGATTTCTGCAGACCATCTAGACTACAAAGACACTGCCACTGCAGTGCACTTCAAACAAGGCTAAAAGGGGATTCCATAATAATGAACACATACAACCAGTTTGTGCTTTACAGCACTGTAACATACTGTTCCAGTAACAAGATGATGCTTTGATGCATCTCTAGATTTAAAATATTCACCTTTGAAGGCTTTTAAAGTACCAATATGCTACCTTGTGCTTAAAGCCAGTGTAAACACTGCAGCGCCTGTGACATGTGCCTTAGAAAGGAACAGGTAGAAACAATAAGCCAAAAACAACTTTTTCTTTGGTACTGATACATTAGCCCACCACTGAGTCACTCCTGTGTTTTAGAGGGGACAGTGGCTGTCTGGCACTTCACATAAAAACTATGTAAGTGGCGCCTACTGCTCTGAACACGAATGGGTACTCCAACCTCAAAACATGTTATAAAGGGTAGAGAAAATTAAAGAAATCTTAAAATTTCCCGAAAATTACTCATTCTCTCTCCAACTAGAGTAATTCCCCACTGGCTTCTTTTATTACTATAGAGCAAACACTGGCTTTTTTAGATGTTCCCATTACACAGTAATAATTACGACCCAGATGTCCTTATAATCGCAAGTCTTAAAACCAACAGATTCAGCCAAAGATGAGAGGAATAACATCTTTCACCTTTTTTTTCCCTATACAACTAAAGCTGGTGATCAAACATTTTAACCTGACTACATCAAACAAAATGTTTTAAGTGATGTTCAATATGTCTTAATGACCTTTTGATTTCAAGCCGGCCACATGAGGAAGACTAGCTTTACTCAAAATACAGGTGGGTTTCACACAGTGAACAACGTCATGAACTAAAGAGAAATTACAAATTCAGAAGTTTTTTTTTTTTCTCTGTACTACAGCTTAGGGAAATGGAGCCAAAAAAACAAACTCTTCACTTCAAAACTTCATTTTACCGTCACTGGTATGGTAAAAACAGCTATTACACCATGTACCACTGCCACATGACTCTGCAAATACAGACAACAGAATAGTATGTCCTCTTCCCAGAAGCCATGCCAACCAGTTTACAAAAAGCTGATGCTTAGCTCCCTTCCTGAAATTCGTTCATTTGTTCAATGCTTTGCAAATGCAAAACACCGTATAAAAATTAGCACCTTATTTATGACTCAGGCTCCTGGTTAGTGTTGCTATTCGTTCAACTGAGAGTTTTACTTCTGTTCTGAAAGTTCATTTCTAGTAACTGATAATTCTTAACAGTCATCGTTAACCCGTATTTAGGAACCATTTGTTCTAAATATTATTATTACTGATAATACACAATCAAGTTGTCTTTTGATTATCCTGCTTGTTCACAAAGAATAAAACACTGTTTCCAGGGATATACGCAGAAAGGTACGGGGGTGATGCCTGTACCCTTGCACCACAAGGTTGCTTCACTCATCTTTCTAGAGCCCCTTCACCACAATTTTAACTAAAAGCTCTTGCTGCGTTTTCCTTGGGCAAGCTTGGTGCTTTTCAATTTTCATCTTCAGGTCATTCCATTTGTTGCCCTTCACAGTTCCCAGCTCTAATTTAATATCTCACCTCTTGTATTTTGATCCAGACCCAAGCAAAAAAAACCTCAGCCAACAAATCTGGTTTGGGCACTATTTTTCCTCCAGCTATCTAGCTGCAGACAACCCCCAGCCCATCCCAATGCCATGTGGTGTTACCACCACCAACTTCAGCAAAGTCTTATTCAAATTTAAGCCTAGCATTCGATAGGCAGCTTCTCATGTGTCTTGGGCTTCATCAGTTATCTGGTGCCAACCACTTCTGAATCTCCAAGGTAGCTGTGGAAAACCCTTTCAGTTCAGTGCACAGTTCTTCCATTATTGCTGTCATGACTTATCATCTGCTTAATACGTCTTTGGGAAAACATGACATTTAGATCAACAAGAACTGAAGACTAAAACACTGTCCTGAAGGGACCCCTAATAAAAGCAAACCCAGAGCACTCCACCACAACACATGCAGCTAGACCTAACACCAGCTTTTAAAGGACACAGAGTGCACTCGGTTACACAGGGCCACGGGCCAGCAGTGGCAGCCAGGCTAAACTAGAAGAAAAGCAGCAAGAGCAATGGAAATGCATTTTATTGAACAATTTCTTTTCCACATCTCAAGCTTCACCCAATACCATGTTAGAAAGTTTCTTGCATATTGACAAGGACTTTTGAGTCACCACATTGGTAAGCCATTTGTATTTTTAATATCTAAGTGTCTAACATGGTATTATAACTCTTTCACGTAGTGTCATATATACTACAGGTGTTGCAATTAATAGACTTACAGCTTAGGCAAAAAGGTTACCAAGAAATAGGTGACATTCTTTTAGGATATATGGAACAAGTTGCCAAGCATTCATTAAATGTATGCATACAATATTCACAGGACTTTATAGTCTGCACAACTCCCACTCACCACCTTGAACTTAAATTGGGTTTGAACCAGACTCTCTTGCCTAAAAGCTTTGATTTTTGCAATTGTCCTGGGTTCAGCTGTAGCAGTCACTTTTTCCCCTTCTTAGTAGCTGGTGCAGTGCTGTGGTTTTGACTTTCAGCCTGGGAACAACGCTGATAACACCGGTGTTTTCAGTTCTTACTAAAACACGGTTGTGGCTGCGTGGTTCTGAGTTACAGGCTGGGCTCAAACCATGACAGCAATGCTCAGAACAAAAGTGTTCAGATTCAAACCCAAATCCTCAAAGTTAAGTTGCCTCTCCAATTTTTGTCTGGATGCAACAACTGATCAGAGGTTTTCCAGCCCCAGATCTGCCTACCTTGTCAGCTTCTCAACTTAAAAACAAAACAAAACAACACACACCCCACTACAATATATAAGTAAGGCAGCAGCAACTGAAGATGCTGTAAGCATGTGGTGCACACAAATCCCTCTCTGCTAATCCCATTCCTTTACATCTATGCTACACAGCAAAGAGAAAACTCAGAACTTGGAATGACTGGACAAAAATAAAGATATCAGATCTACATGGTACTGCCTGAATCCTATTGTGATTCCTGGTTGATCCCTAGTACAGCAAGGAACAGAGAATGTTCCAGCATATAAAGCCCATGCTCTTTCCTAGCAGTGTTTTACATGAGTGACTCATCTCTATGAATGATAATGGACTTAATTGCTCCAAAACTATCTGCAGCATGTAGTAACAGTAGGTAAGCACAGGAAAAATTACTCACTGTTTCAAACAAATCATTTCACACTCTTAAATTGAAAAAAACCAAAATCCCCAGTGTTGTTTGCAGCAGAAAGGTCTCTTCAGTCAATCTGTGCCCTGAATGTGCAGGGCTTAAAAGGAGGAGACACATACCTCAATCTTTTTGAGGGGTGGGAATGCTGTCAAGCACCCCCTTTACTGGCAATGGCTGAGAAGCCATTGCAAAAGTGGGTAACAGGGAAAGCACAGATGACATTGATTTGAAAGGCAATTTAAAAATCTTTACGATTTTCAATTCTCACCCGCTATGTCAGTTATCTTGAATATTCTATTGTAAGGTTAATTGCCTGCCAAATGGCCACTGTGGAGACTTAGGGAGCAGAAATAATTTATCTAGAAATAGATGTTCGTGTTCTTCAGCTGGCACCAGGGTCCTTTGAATTTATAAAAGACATTCTTAAAACACAATAGCCACCCTTCAGCTTCTAGAAAATAAACATGTCAATCTTTGCCATTAAGCCAAACCAAGCTTTCAAGGATGTAAACAAGTGAAAACTTCATCCTCTGAGGCAGGCACAGGATCTGAGGGGACACTGACTTCAGCTTTCCAAAGGAAAGCATGTCCCACTGCCTGCCAGAGAGTACACGGAAGGATGGCAAGAGCCAGCCAGAGATTTGTGCAACTGAATCCAAAGGCCAAACACTGAAGCTTGAGGAAAATGCCAACGAATCCTTAGAGTGAAACTGGAAATTATAAAGTTACACTAAGCTAACAAAAATACCAGTCCTTGCTTCACTGGAAAGCCACTTTAATTTTAGTTCTTGAGTTCCTCCAGTCATTTTTCCTGCCAAATCTGTCCCCCATACCACCTACCTGCTATTTAACTTGCCCAACAGCTATTTACCACTGGGTGAGGCTGAATTAAATGGCAAGTCTCTATAGAAGAGTCTCTTCATGATGAATCCTCCCCCATGCCCCTGGCCTCCATTTTGCCAGGGAGAGTGCAAACACAGCTTCCCCCCCCCCCCCGCCAAAAGGCTGCAGGGTCTTCTTGCATTTGGGTAAACCACAGGGATGGGCACACCTAAAGAGCAAGGGGCTCAACCTCAGAATATCTGAGATAGCATCTTCCCTGCTGGGGACAAGAAACACGAGACTACAGATCCAGCCTAATGCAGGCATTCACACCTGGGGAGAATAAAAGCCTCAGAAGTTTTGTATTAATACCTACGGCTTACTGGTACACATTACTCCAAATTCTTATCCAGGAAGAGAGAAAAAAGTCTAAATTGAGTCTTGCCCTCCAATCTGCATCCTTCTCTTAAAATAAAACAAATTTTCCTGCTCTTGACAGGATATGGCCTGAAGAAAACCAGCTCTGATGTCCACAGCCCTTCCAACACATTTATCCATGCCCCCTCCACAGTCGGACAGCACCTCATAGGTATGAATATCCATTCTCCACCTTCCCACTCATGCTGACCAACTTGTGAGCACATAGCTATAAGCCAAGAACTTTATGACCCTCTAAAGTGGGCTAACAGGAAATCTGTGGAAAACTAATTGAAAGAGAATACACATTCATTAACATGGGAGAGAAGGCTGATAAGTATCAGAAATGCTAGGACAGGTACTACCAACAACCATCAACCAACAAACTACAGAAAGCATTATTTGCTGCTCAAAGCAGAAAACATGCAAGAAATAATCAAAAAGAGGCGCTTCACTCAAAAAGAGTAAAGGTTTTCCAAAACCACTTGCTATTCTTCTTTTTAATAACATGATATGATTTGACTGACAAAAGAATAACGAAGGTATTGTCAAGGAGGCTACTTAAACTTATCAATCAGCTGTTTAAAGGCAATCCACCCCTGCTGCCAAGCAGAAAGCTCAGACATACAAGAAGTAGCAGTTACAAAACCCAGAGTCTCACTGATTGCCTTCATTAATGCTTTGGGCAAGCATTATCCTCAGCAGATTTTGTTGGATCTATCAATGAGAAAATCCAGATGAAAACCTTTCTAGGTACAAGCCCTCACATGGTCCACCTGCTCTAGGACCTATTCTAGAGTATTTCTTCTACCGGGTGGATTCAAGCAAGCCTTTTTTCTAGGGAAACAGAAAAGCTGGCAATGAGAAAAACCAACCATCCTGAGAAGTTAGACCTTACCACGTGCACATCACCCCAAACTTTTCTGCTGGCAGAATCTTCTCCTGAGTTGCAGTATAAGGAGAAACACTGTTTTGTCTGTCGCACTTGTGGCTCTAGTGCATATGAATTCCCTGTGCTGCAGTCAATCTGACCTGCGGTACATTTTCTGCTACTGCCACGCTGTCCTCTTTCCGTGTCACTTCATTAGCAGCATGGTAGCTTGGGAAAACCACACAGTAGTAAGGGGCACACAGGTTTCTGGCCATCAGTGGCCACTGATAAATGACCATTACATTCTCTACAGCAGAAATGAAGGGGTTCAGCAGACATGCACTAACATCCCTTAGATGCTGCTCAAACCAAAATGATTCATCAGTCTTACTGGGCAGGCCATCAAGACAAGACCTTGCCCTGTGACAAAGACAAAAAGCCTGTGAGATGAGGCTTAATCTGCTCATGGAATAAATGTTATCTTCAAAACAAGGAAGTGTAATGGATGGGAACCTAGCTGGAAGCTGATTCCCTCTCATGACTGAGAATCATAACAAAGGATGTTGTCTGCCACAGTGTATTCAGCAGAGTTATGTATGTTTATGTCCATCGTGACTGTTTGTTGGAAAGAGGTAGGAAAACACAGGTGTGCAGCTGTTCTATGACCTTCATACTTGGCCGCACCAGGGCACCTGGCCAACGCTCTCAGAGTAGACAATGGTGAGATCAGGAGAAAATGCATGGTCCCACGAGTAAACAATTAGAAATCTGGCATAAAGCCGGTTGTTTTGATAAGGGTATAAAAGCGGGACCCTCTTGTGGCCATGAGAGAAGCCTCACCTATGCATGGACACACCGCACAGGAATTTTCCCAATTACCTGAGACTCCCAGAATCAGCTGCAACAGGGCTTCCCAGCTGGAAGTGTGGGTCTAGATGATGATTCAGTGCTAATTGGTAATGTATGTCTTCTTAATCTCTGTTCTTTCTATGCAGTAATGGTCTAATGCATTGCTAACTTTTTTCAGTACTTTACTTATATACCTGTATCTCTGATTCGCCTTATTGTACCTATTTGCTACATATAGGGAGAGATATTTACCTAATTCACATTAGTGTGCTCGCTTTTAGTGTGCTTATTGGCTTTAGTGTGCTTATTTAATAAACTCTGCATATTATTCAGCTAGATTCTCGTCACTTTGTGGCGTATCCTGTCTGTTGGCAGAACAGGAAGCTATTTCCAACATCTACCGCTACATAGAAATAAAATCCAAAAGCGAGCATGGAAACAACAGCTGGCTCTTTCTTACTCCTAAGGGTTAGGTAATAAGACCTGATGGACCAAAGTAGAGATGCCACTATTGGACCGACACTTGACATCCCAAACTCATGCAGCTGGCTCAGCAATGAGTGCCAGAAGGAGGATAAGGAGAAAAGTTCCCTTCCAAGTAGAGGTCATGGCAACAACACTCCCACATGAAAATGCCCTCCGTATGATCTGCCGACAAGGCTTTGTATTAGCTGTTTTGCAAGAGCCATGAAATAAGACCCAAAAATGAAGCTACTGCCATCTGTTGTACTTCCGACTTCTACACTGTTTAAGACTATTTTTTCTTTATCTTAAATATTTAGGAATACACACGCATAAACACTCTCTGCTTATCTAGTGAAAACAACCCAGCAAAACACAAACATGCCCACTATAACAGCAGTCACTGCACTTTCACAGGCAAGGCTGACATATCGCCCCTTGTACGAAAGGCAAAGGGACATCGGCTGCACAAGCATTGCAACTCCTCTCTGATAGATGAGTCAGGGCACCCATCTGTTTAATAAACCATTTTATGCTATAGCATTTCTCACATACTTTTGTGTCTTACAATATTTTTAGCATTCCAAGGAGGGGGAAGACGCAGGTATTTTGCCATTTATTGTTGTAGCCATGTGCCAGTTGCCTGGGAAACGGCCAGAGGGGGGAATTACATTGGCTACATTGGCTGGAGTTTGCAACAGAGAAAAAATCCTCTCCTCACTCTACTTAATGTGCCAGAATACTAAGAGACCCTTGTACACATGCACACGTGTGAGATGATACGTCATGTTGCCCATTGCTCTTAAGACTTGGATTAACTCCATACGTTGCCCACATTGGCACTATTCTCCCCCCGACAGTGTAGGTCTGCCCAACAATAATAAAACCTGTAGACTTTACATGGCATTTTATGCCAAAACTTAGAGAGCAAACAAGTCCTATATTCAGTCTCTCACCAGACTGCTGCCTTGCTGCAAGGCACTCAGTGTTGGGCTGTCTGCAGGTAAATGATAAGGCATCTTCTCTATTGTTTCTGACTTAATATATCTGATTAATAACAATAAAAGCCACTGATCTTTTTTAGTTATTGGCTTTTTCTTCCAGAGAAATCAGAGCAAAACATAGTGACAGGCAGCAGATATTAAAACTCAGAGGTGAAGAACACACTGCATCAGCAATGAAATTCATGAAACTCCTTTATTAGAGCCATTATACTCCAGAGTAGACAAGTTTGGGGTGTTTCACAAGGACTGAGGAATCCTGTTATATATAAAAATCAAAACGGCTAAGGAACAACTCCAAACAGGCTCTTTACCCAAGAACTGTGCCTTCCTTTGTGTCATTTTACCAAAAGATGTTCCATCCAATTTACTCTGTTAAAGCAAACAAAAACATTCACTGAGGCTCAGCAATCTTTTTTTCCCCCTAGATATTTATAAGCTTTACAGTGCAACCCAAAATATACTTCTCAACATCTAGCTTACCTAGTTCCTTAAAAGAATATGATTTAATAAAACCCAACATTGGATTATAGTAATTTAACAAGAGACAATGGAGAAAATAGGGAAAAATAAGGAAAGTCTGTCGGTCACCTCTGAGCAGAAAATGGGAGAAGATACTAAAACCTGGCAGGTTCTTCCTTATCTTATTTACTGTATACTGGTAACAAACTGTTTTTAAAATGAAATGTTGAAATTTGGACAAAAGTAGTGTCCCAGCAGGTCATGGCAAAAATTGCTTGACTGCTAAAACCAGAGCAATCACAACACTCTCTGCATGTTAATGTCATACATGGAAGGACAACAACAGGAAACAACTAAATTACATGCACATATTCTCATACTTTAAAGTATACCAAAACCATATTTAGACTTCATGAAGGAGCCCATCTTTACCAACCAACGAGTAGTCTAGCAGCAGGAATTTAAGGCAACTTTAATGCATAAGAGGTGCTTCTCTTTAGTGGATGTCAATAATGCTTTAAAATGTAATTAACCGTGTCAGCAGGCCACTATTAATTTAAGCATGGACTAAATAGTAAAACACAATAGGAACTGTCATTCAGCTGTAGATAATCTCCATGGAAAAAACTTTCAGAAGTTAAATGAAAGGAAAAATGGTCATCAAGCATGTTGAAAAAATATCTCTCGATGTGATTATTTTAATACTAGATATCTACTCTTCCAATGCTTTACTCACGTAGCAACTCAGCACCACTCAAGCCACCTCTCTCCTTTTCAGATCTCTTCTAGCATCTTCCCTTTAATTTACTCCATCAGGTCATTAGACAGGGAGCTTTACCTGTCCTACGCATGGATATATACAGCCTTCATAAGCTTTACGTAGATTACCCAGTATATAGAACAAACACTTTTCTTCCTTGAATTTTATGCAATAACTTCTACAACACTAAATGAGTATTTTGTTCAGTGCCTTTTAAAGGGGCCTGTGAAGAAGCCTTCAACTACCCTTTCTTTCCAAGGTGGTGCCAGGCAATTATCCTTACGTATTTGATATATTTTAAGGGTAAAACATTCCCATAGATTATCAGACATTACTCCTGGAGTGGTATCCTTGAAAGGAACCTTTAGCCTTGTTTTGCATTTAGGTGTTCATGCTATGGGCAGCTCTCCCCCTCCCTCTTCTCTTGCTCACCTCACGTAGGACAAGCTGTCCTGTTCCCCTCCCCAGAACACGACAGCATAGACACAACCATTTATACTGCACAAACCCCCACTGCCTGTCCAGAAGGTCTCATGTTCAGGTGATCAAAATTATTTTTCCTTCATGCTTCCTGATCCTTCACTTTTTTGCAAAAACATCTATTGGTGGGGTCTGAGTCAACGAAAAAACAAACAAAAAAACCCCCAAAACAGACTGGTTCATGCAACCCATATAATAATCCTGTACAGTCCACTGAATTCAGAGGCTCGAGATTGCGTTCAAAACGAATCTTGTAAGAACAATACTGCAGCAATACATACATTTTCTTTAAATACTTGTAATTTGCCAGGTTTCTTCCAAAATTTCAGTATCACTGTTAGAAGTAATTGCAAACACAAGACTGACTTGCAACACACGTATGCTAGGTAAGATGAATCAAAGATCATGTATCGAAGTATTCATTTGCTCTTTGGGGAAAAAAAAAAGGGCAGGGAAGATCACATTGAGGGAGAAAACCTGCCTACAGTGGCACTGGTCTTGGTTATCAAGTGTCAGTCCCAGGCTTTGATGCACGCTGCACTCGGTAATAAGAGATCTTAGCAAAAAACAAAGAGATCGACTGTTAGATATCACACAAACACCAGAAAATTATTATCTTTTATATTCTCATTCTTTTAGAAGTTGTGCTATCAAATCTTGGATTTCCCCTATGATACTTTGATCCTGCAGCACGTGCCAAGCACACTAAAGACTGCAATTGGTCTGTGACAAACTCCTCCTCAGCAGTATAGGTCAGAGGGAAAATATCTCATCTGTTCTGCCCCATCCACCAACAAAGAATATTATTATGAATCCCTGGCAGTGTTCAAGGCCAGGCTGGATGGGGCTTTGAGCAACCTGGTCTAGTGGAAGGTGTCCCTGCATGTGGCAGTGGAGTTGGAACTGGATGATCTTGAAGGTCCCCTTCCAATCCAAATCATTCTGTGATTCTATGATTCTAAGGCAAAGAATAACAGAAAAGGAGAACAGAATAATGGCATCTGCAACATAACTCCTGCAGCATAAGTATCATTAAAAATTCTTTTTTCCCTTATATCTATATCCCGACATCCTACAGCAGTGCTAGAAAGGTATTAAATCAGCTATGCTGAAGGCTTGGGAACCAACAATATCAGAACCCACTCCTAAAAGTTAGAAATAAGAAGTTTCTCTCTTGTGCCTTTCGATCAGATTTTAGATAAACGGACGTTGGAAAGCCTGAACATTGCCATGAAAAAGCTCAAGCTAATAGTCATGCCTACAAGAACAAGCAAACCTGCTTAACTTTCACATCACTTTCAAGTCCTGCCTGAAAGAATGAGAGGCAGAGAAGTAAATAGGAACTTGATATTGCTGCAAAGCTTAATGTAATTTATAGCCACACCCGAAACCCATCCGGTTCAAACAGTACAGCTTTTTATACTGAAATGGGTTACCTACAAAATGTTTTGTTAATGCAACAAATAATCCAGACAGCCCAATATTATGGTTTTTGTAGAGGGACTATTGGTATTTCTCACTGCTAATTTAACTATTATGTGTACTAGCCACTGAGAACTGAACATTCAATAAATACAATTCATCACACAAGCTAAAGAGATGGAGCTTTCCAAACATCTTGTCTTTTGCAAGGCATGGTATTTGTAAATCAGCAAATTGGATTTGTCCTTTTGAATTTGCCCCAGCTGCGCTGCTGGAAAGAGCTGTTCACAAGATGAGAGAAGAGTCTGATGTCTCATTAAAGGTCCCTCGGTATTTTTTGAAATATAGATCGTGTTAACTCTCATTTCTTGGCCAATTTGGAACTGGTAATTGCTAAAGCTGTTCAGCATTTCCTACTCTGTTTCTGCTAGCGGCTGTTAGGGACTAAATACTGTCCCCAGTGGCAGATACTGTCTGTGGAAATGCCCTACTCAACCACAGGTGTGCAAGAAAGTGGGAGAACATTTTGCATAGAAATTAAAACTTCCTTGGTTTCCTTTAGAAGATCTTCATAGGAAGAAAAAACCCTCCCAGAGTAGCACTGCTAATTAAAGCCTGTTCAATTTAAGTTACAGACTGCTATTAGCCTCAACTCCTAGACATCCACACACAGGCATATCGCACTCCTCCATAGCCAGGAAGGCTGGAACAACCAAATTATCCCAAAACATAAGCTTGTAAAGAAAAGCTAAGCTTATTTTAAAGACCTAATTATGTGATCATTTTAATGTTGGACCTGCCGGAGCACACTGCATGAAAAGTCTTTTAACACCATGAAGAAGTTGACATTACAACATGGGCAAGAACTGCATTTGCTACCAGACAGTTTTGCTGCATGCTTAACCAGCAACACGCCATATATGTTCAAACCAGCAAAAGCTATTTGCATTCATTCTTGCTAGGATCCTAACAAACTAAAAGAGAATTAAAACGAAATCTTTCAGAAACAGGAGCTTCATTGTCTAATGGGTTTTAGAACAAAGAAAAGAAAACAGTTAAAAATGCCTATCCTGTCATTTTTATTGAATATTCTGCTGGGCTTCAAGCTAACACTTCCCATCAAATGCTTCTTACTTGCTACAATTATCTCCCTTCTCCTAGAAAAAAAAATAAAATAATACAAAATTAGTATCTTTCTGATACTGAACATTTGGAAGGATGTCTCACAATAGTATCTTGCCTTGCCAGGATATCACATTTCAGACTGTGAAGTGACTTAGAGACATTGCATTGAGATGGCATTATGTGTCTTTATTCTCCTAAGCGCTAACCTACTGCAGCTTACCAAAAAAAATCCCCAAACTAACAATCTCACAGCTCTCTGTCTGTAGCTCTACTGAGCCCAAACTGGGGTCAAAACCTGCATAACGCTTTGGTTTCTGCTCACTTTACAGCCAGCCCTGTTGAGCTCTCTCAAACATGTTTACCCCGTTACTGCTATCTGGCTCACACCCAAGCACACTTGGGAGCAGATTCCTAAATTTCACCTTTGGCTGATGGTCTTCTGTAAGGGGGATCTACAAGAGCCAGGGAGTACCAAAAGGTTTAGATTAATTTAAAGACAGCTGTGAAGCCCATGGTTTAGAAGTGTACCTGTGAAACAAAAGTAGAGCACAAGCTGTGGAGGTGGCATCACTCTGCAACAATTGCTTTCTGCCAGTACAAACAGGCAGAGTGGAAAGGAAGATCAAAGTGAGACCCTTTTCTCACTATTATGTTACTGCCTTTCTATTTCTAAAACAGAGAAGAAAAAAGGTCTCACTTCAGCTGAGAAGTCAAAATAGTTTTTCTCCTTTCAAAATGCTGAGTGTGATTTCCCTTCACAGCTCCCAGGAACATCAATAGCACCCACACAGCTTAAACCCAGGAGACACCTGAGAAGTGCAGGCAGTACAGCAGGATACTGTAAGTGAACCACCTAGTGCCTCCTGCTCTAAAAATTGTTCACCCTGTCATCCTCATTAATAAGTCTAAACTGCTTGTATTTTAATCAGGTGTGGTCTGGAAACAATTCACAGCAGAATTGTCAGCCACATGAAAATGGATTTTTTTTTTTTAAGAGCATGCATAGATATAATATACATACATACACACACAGAAGAGCAAAGACAGTGTATTTTATAATACCTCAGAGACATCACACGGCATTAGATAGCGACTCTAACGGAAATAAATTAGGGGGAGGGCGTGGAAGAGCACTTTAAACCAATTAAGTTCACACTTTTGGGAAATAGATGCCTAACACTCACTCTTACCCAGCAGCACTGCTTCCAAGCCTTACTTGGTGAGACCCACACACATTTAAAAACCATTAGTTTTCTTCACAAGAAATGTGTTTTCAAGCATTATGTGGCCTTCCAGAGTGTGGGAAATAAGGAAAAGCAGCAACTGCGTAACATCCCCATTTTATACAAGATATTTATGATGTAACAAACCCAGGAAAAATGCTAAGATGTAGCAATAACCGTTACAAACCAACCCCACTGCTAACACTGAAATGTGCCTGCCTCGGACCATGCCTGCCCTCTTTGACAGAGCATCTGGGAAAAAAAGAATTCTGAAACATTTCCAACAAAATTCATCATTGCATTTACTTCAAAGCAACTAAAAATAGCGTTATTATTTCCTCAAACGAAATATACCTTCAAATAACAAACCTATTGTATACCTCTTGCCAGAAACAAACATTTTTCTTCTTTAACTACTTACATAGTTAAAACCAGACCTTTTTCCACCTACACTGAGACAGTCACATAACCATAAAAACTTTCCAAGAGGTTTGTGCTGTGTCTTTTTTAGCAAATCAATTGTCAAAGTTCTGCTATGTATGTACTCTAAAGCAGCTTTAGAATAAAAACAAGTAGGATTAAAGGGCATTTCTGAAATTTGCTTTGTTTATTTTACAGTAAATCAATAAGGGTTTTATTCAAGTTCTCCAGGAGACTACTGCAACCTTTCCTGAGCAAGGGTTGGGGCCAGCTGTTTCGGCAGCCAGAGACATTATTTAAACACTGCAACTGCTGTAGGACTTTGCAACCAAAACCCCTTTCACATGCCTGGGTGCTGTAGCTATTGCATAGGGAGAAAATGAGCAAGACTGCCTGCAGATGAATGTCCATGTGGCATAAACCCAAATCACACCAGTCATCCTTGGGAAAAGTAATTATTCCCACGGCAAAGGAAGCAAAAAGATGCTCCAGCAATTCCTGACCGCAAAACAGAAATCAACAGTTGCCAAAGATGCAGGAAGAGAAAACTATCTGATTTCTTTTCCTTATGTGCCTCAATAAAGAAATACATTAGGAGGAACTGGTAGCAAAAGTCTTCGGTGTTCTTGTACAAAGCAAAGCTGTCACCAAAAAGCAGGGCTGAGCACACCACTACTCATAATAGGATTCAAGACTAGGATATTAATATAGTCACCTTAGAGAGCTGAATTTACCCAGTTTTGAAAGGAAAAAATGTGTCTTCATCTGTGCTTAATTTCTGCAAAACAAACTGCAACAAAATTTCCAACTTGCAGTGGCATCTGATTTGACATTTAGTTGCAAAGAGTAGTTTGTCACAGTGCAAAGCTCTAGGGTCTTCTCCAAACCTTTACATTAGTTTTATTTAGTAGAACATCACAATATTTGACATGCAAGTGACATTTTAAAGGTAAAACCAGACAAATTATGTGCTCTGATGCTCCCATGAATATGTAGCCCAAAAGCATGTGGGCATTTTAATGTATCTTCAGGACTCAGTGGGACTACAAACTTTCTCTGCATGTAACCAACTGCAAAAATGCCACACTAGGAGCTGACATGTAATTTTCAGTTCCACTCCCTGAACTTAAAACAACGTTTGATCCTGATTTCAATCACAGCAGTGTAAATCAGAATAACTCCATTATGTAAAACCAGCATGTGATTTTGCTCCATCAATTTACCTTCAAGAAGAAATTTAAAATTCTCCTTTTGCAATAAACTACTAGTTTCCATGCTCCTTGGTGGAAGAAATGAGGTGTTTAACAAGGAACACACTTCGACTAAAATTAGCAGCAATGCTTTGGTGATATCAGTCTGGAAGCAGTTGCTATGTGTTACTATCTACAAAGCTGTAATCCTTTCTTTTATGTCAAGTGCTAGCATTAAGACTTCCCAAAGAAAATTGTAAGAAATAGATGAAATCCTAGAGAAGCACAAAATGATTCAAAACGATGGTTAAGAACCAGATATTGGGTTGAGCACACTACTGGCTTGGATTTTGCCGAGGACAGGAAAGGCTGGATATCCATTTCCACCAGATAGTGCAAATGAACCACAGAAGCAGCAGAATATTTGGGCTATTTTGCCCCCACTCATGTACCACCTCATCTTACCTGCCATTCTTGCTTCACTATATTAGCCCAACTCCTGCTAATACGCTCAGTGCCAACAGAGCCAATACAGTTTGACAGAGACTTTTCTTGTACAGGGCTATGATGAACAAAAAAAGCAGACTAAAGTTGAGACTATAGTGTCCACCTTGGTGACACCAACCAGCCAGAAGTAGTATTTCACTGGATATCAAACTTCCAAAGCAGATCTGTGCCCTGCTCTTTACACAACCACCAAATGATTTCAGAAATTTGAGAGGATAATAGTTGTATTTTATGCCCGTTTTCCACCACACAACCACGACAGAACAGCCAGCAAGAGTGATTTTAGAAAAACACAGTGGTAATCCAATTTGTGCCCACAAAATTATAGGCTGTTAAAAATAAGTCACAGACACCTTACGAGTCTCTCTAAATCAAGGTGGAAGTCTTTCAAATGTACTTAACAGTAATGTTAAGTAAAGTGGCTTAAAGGCAGTTAGGGCCTTTAAAAAGCAAAATGAAGGGGGGACCATAATTAAGAACCCAAACATGTTTTAGCTCTCAGCAAAGATTTTTACTTCCAATTAATTCCCAACGGCCGTCTTTGAGCACAGGAGAGAATCTGCTCCTTGCACAAGATTTCACTTCTCATGCAGAGAGGCAAATCTGAGTTTTCTTCAGAAAACTCAGATTTGTGTAGATGGCAAATCATATACTGGCAACAAACAACTTTCCCCATAACCTTTCATCAAATGCCAGCTTTGAAGAACACAGAGATAAAGAACAGTTTTGTTTAAAAAGAAATATTACTATTTGTGCTTATCGCTCTATTATGTTTTATTAAAAAACAGTTTTGTGATAATGTGGCATGCTTTGACTCACCACAGGTTTGACACATTTTGTATTCAAAACTACGTGAAACTACATTATGCTTAACCAAAGGGGGAGGTGGGAAAACATTTACTGTTTGGTTTGGGATTGCTTTTTTCAAGGGGAGACACCAATCCCCTCCCGACAGGTTATAGCAGCATAGTCCTGTCATTTTGGCAAGTACCTACTCAGTACCCTCTTAGAGAGAGTATGGAAAATGAGTATGGAAAATTTCAGCAACATCGATCCTTTCTGTTAGAAATATATTGGCCTTATTGACTTGTTTGGCTTTTATTTCTTTTTTAACTCATAAAGCACCACTGATTTAAGGGAATCCAAAAAGAAAAAAAAAAACAAACCACAAAAAAACAAAAACACCACAAACAAAACACTGGAGAATTTTCCAAGGGCCACAGCAATCCACAATAAACTTGTAATCCACTTTAATCACAAGTGCCAATGCACTTTCTAGTGATGGTTTTGTATTATCCTGGGTGAGAACAAAAGAGGGATAAAGCAAACAAAACAAGATACAAGAAAACAAAAAAACTCTCCAAAAACTATGCAGAGGCTGCATCTTCTGATCTCTTTAACTGCCCACTAGATGCACCAGGTAGCTTCTTGCATCAGAGCACAGAAATGCCTCACATCAACTTTTATGCTAGAAGTGTTAAGTGACACACATGTATGTGTGTATTTATATCATGGCATTTTAAAAAGGAGTAAAAATCACATGAACTGTTAAAAGATTTATGATGCTTTTAAAATAATTAAATATATTTTGTGGCTTGACTCATGGTATGCAAACTATTAACAATGGAGACACTAGTCACATGTAGGAAGAACAGGCGTGAGGTCTCTGCAAGACTGAAGGCACTTGCCAAATCATCCTTGTGCCTTCACCAGGAAATTGAGTGATTTGGTTTTTTGAGACCAAATTAACACAAATCTATTAAATAGCATCAGAATTTAAGACAATTAATTACACTGACAGAAAGCAAAATACTGAAAGCTGGTTTCTGTGGGCAGCAAATTCACTCCAGTGACTCTCTTTCTCTCCAACATCACCAAAGGGTAAGTAGGATCTATGCGATCTGGACACAGCTACATCAGAACACATCTGGCATATACAGAATATTCAGCAGAAGCTTTTTTTTTTTTTGCATTAATTGGGCATTTTTCCAGTAGTTGGTTGGTACTGAATTAAAAAAAAAACCACAACAAAATAATCAAGCTCATCAAAAACCAGTAAAAGTGATACAGTAGGGCTGATGGTTTTCAAAACAAGCACATCCCTCAATCATCACAGCAATCTCTAGGAGAGCCTGTATACAGCAAAAGGTTTAAAACCCCACACTGACTTGCTTTGAGCACCCTTGATACAGGCCAACCAACTCCTGCACCATGGTCACAAGGATTTGAAAGCTTTGGCAGAAAAGCTCGAGGGCCTTATTACTCGAACCCATACGAGCCAGACGCAGTTTCAGGGTGCAAGAAATATTTACCCGCACACCTACTCCTTAACAGAACATGGAGCCCCCTTGGAATAAGGGCACATAATTTATTAGTATGAAAATATTACATGATGAAAATGTTCATCTGGAGAGCATCTGGGAAGCCTGACAAAAGCAACCACATGTGCAGCATCTGTAGATATCAACAGCCAACTACAACCTCTCTAGGTGTCTTTTCCTCTGGATAGAAATTGGATCAGCTTCCTCCCCATGGCATCTGGATAGTATTTCTGGCCTTCTGATTGTTACTATTTCATCCAGATCCTGCTCATGAAAGAGAGAGATGTTTCACTCTTAATTTGAGAGCTAGCCCTGAAAACACCTCAAATTTCTCAAATTCAAATTCTCCTAGTTATGTTGCAATTGTACAGTTAAAAGTGAGATGGGTATTTGCAATATATCTATTAGAAAAACTTTAACAGCCTTCATTGTGTATTAATAGAATCAAAAACATGATGTACTTTGTAAGTCTCTACTAGTAACAAACATTCAATGGAATTCGTCACTTCATATGAATTAAGAACCTACAACAAACTGAAAGCTGTGATCCTGTTTCTCTTCACATTTCTGTATGGTTTTGGCACTAAATTTGCTAATATGAAAGTAAAATGTATTTATTTAAAACTAGAAAAAAATACACATTATATTAGAAAACTTGCCAGGAGCTTTCCTAGAGATACTTAGGATCCTATAGAAACATCTTTTCTGATTGTTATTTATAGGTATGGGGAGGTTTTGATCTTGGAACAGTTCATGTATTGTAGCTATTTTTCAGATTGAATTCTTTCAGAGATCTGGACTTTTCTTGGTTCTTTGTCTGCAAGTGCAGAGAAAGAAATTCAATTAGTATCAAAAAAACAGTGTTACTCTCATTTGCAAACAAACAGACAAGACGACAAAGGTTTAACTACCATGGATTTTCCAGAGAACAGGTGAAAAGAATTAAAAAACCCTTTGCACTGACACTTCAGGAAATCAGATCTGTAAAATGAAAGTATCTGAGCTGACTGGGTTTGTTTTTTTTCAAGTCTACACAGCACCTATGACAAAAGCTCATGTAGAAATAAGAGGATGATCTATTTATCTCAAATGAATAGAAAATGCCATATGTTTCCATCTCCAGCTGATTTCATGATGAGTATCTTCCTTTCTCAACAGGACCAAGTAACTATATGGTTACATTAGGTAGTTAAGGTATAGCTAACTACAATAATTTCACATCACAGGTGCTTTTCCTGGGTATATAATAAACTATGTTTTTACACAAACCTATAGTCAAAATACTACTTAAGAGTATGTTGCATACAGAAGCTGCTGATTGAGCTAATTAATAAATCACATATTCCTAATTCATTATTAAGTCAGCCTGTAATTTCTTTTTATGTGTATCATACCTGAATTCGTCTATTGCCTACTTCTTATAAAAACACATGCTGATGCCTGTGTGGCATGTATATTTGAAGTTTAAAACAGGATTTTAAATAAAGAAATCTGAACATCAAGTACAGAAATAATCTATCAAACAATGTGAATAGAGGTAGCAAGAAAAACAGCATGCAAACCTTAACTTCGAGACTACTCTATTCAAGTGCTCAGCTTTCCTACTTTTCACTTGATTTTGTTTGCTTTGAAAAACATCAATTTTAGGCAAGCAACACTTGAAAAGTAAGCAGCCTTTCCGCTAGCTCGCAGCAATGCTGGCATGGTCTTCACCTGATATAAATAGGGACAATTCTGTAGATTTCAGGAGATCTGTAGCAAATGACTGCTCTCAAGAACTGGCCCAAAATCTTGCGCACCTTCAGCAGACACTTGGCTCCTGCATTCCCTGGACAAAAGTGATGATTTCTCCTGTTTCAGCTGCTGGCCTTGTCTGAATTGCCATTATCAGCCCCAGACATGTCACCTATTCAGTTTTCAAAAAGGGAATGGCAGAGCTACAAAAATATTTTACAGCACAAAAATTGTATACTCCTCATGCTCTTCTTCAGGTTTATTTTTCTTACCTTCAGACGGAAGCTAAGGATGTCATGTTCCTGTCTGAAATACATAAAAACAAAAGCAAAAAAGCAGAAAACGAAAAATATTTTTATCTACCAGACTAGGAATTAGAAAGTGATGGAACCACAGATTTCTGCCACTCTTGCTACCCACATGCTCAGAAGTACTTGAAAAAGGAGGCAGTTAAACACTGTAATTTTTGTTACAGAAACTTCACTTTATACAACAGAAATTTGTCCTTTGTATAGTTTGTTTTATGCTGAAAATGTGCACCTGAAAGCAAGCACCTTCTCAGTGGTTCCTGTAACCACAGGGGAGGGAGAAAGACAAGACAGGAGAACACTGGACATTTCAGTCAGCCTCTTTCAATGACACACAACTTTTTCAGGGAATGGGAAGATGTCATGAGAGGTAGATACATAGAGAAAAGTATACAGCAAGGACAACATGCCTAGTCCTGAGTAACATATTGTGAGATCATATCAAGTAAAGATGATGTCCAGATCATCTGGAGGACTCGTACACATCCAATGCAAACCCTGCCTCAGGTTGATGGTACATCTTTTTAGGGGGTTTACAGTAGTCAAAAATGAGCCACATTCTGCTTTAAAGGTGACTTTCCAAAACCCGCACACTTGCCCAACCAATTAAACAGAGACAAACCAGTGGGAAATAGCAAACTAAAAGATTTTTCTCTCTCTGCTTTTTTTCCTGACAAAAACAGAACAGTGAAAAAACTCTTTAGAGAACAGTTTAAGAGGGATCAACAAATACCAGCTAATGAAGTGTGTCACTTTAGCTATCTCACTGCCTTATGTTCAAGGACCAGGATGACTGCAAACATCTCCTGCATGCAGATTGAGAGGAACATTATTGATAGTGGTAGGAAAGACATGCTGAGATGACAGCAGCTTCCTCAAGCATAGGCACAACAGAATAAAGATATTACTAAAAACAAACCAGAGATAAATTAAACGTAAGTACATTTATGCAGATTAAACGTCCTGGGGAAATAGTTGCAATAGCCTCTCTTTGACAGTAAGGACAGCGCAAAGCCTGCTGCCTTTGATTCCCTTGAATTTAAAGGATCAAGTTGACAGGTCTAAAAGGGGATGGCAAGTCCAGGGGGGAAATCACAGGTCAATCAGTAAATACTGCAAAATACAGAAAGGAGAAGATAGAGTCACATGTAGATGTTATGAGGAATATCAGAAAACAGTATTTTTTATTTTCTCTAAAACATCAGCTTTTCCGCTCCCATCTCTCTGCTATTCTGGACTACCTTTGGAGGAGAAATATGAGTGAACGAGCACGGAGTGTAGGGACACATCAGATGGCCGCAGCAGAAAGAGACCACTGTCTCCTCACTGCCTCAACCGAACGGTTCAGAGACAACAAAAACACTTTCCCTTCACCACGACTCTTCTCTTCTTTGAGCATCAGAGAAAAGCAACCAGCTTCTACATGATACAGTTTGGTACCTACTCTCCTCCAATTTAAAAAGGGAAGCAAAATGATTTTTACTTTTTCATCAAGGAACTGGGGAAAATTAATATTTGACCTTCGTGTTTAATCCCTTGTAGGCTCACCTTCTTCAAGTATACTAGAAGCTAAGCTTTCTTGAGCCTCAAAACAGTCCAGAACTAGAAATCCAGACAGTTTAAAAAAAACTAGGTTCTCTGAGACATGCAACCAGAAGCCATCTACAACCATAAATCACTTAATGCCTCTGAAAATGTGACGTCAGGAAAGCCTAAAGGCATGGTGCTCACTCTGCAAACTCAACAATGCTCACTGATGGCAAACACAGCACCTAAACTCCCGCCTCAGCCATTGCTTAAGCAAACTAGTTTTGCCAGCTTCTTTTTCAACATCCTTTTCAAAAAGTCATGCTTCTCGTGTTACGTCATTTAATCGTTTAAATGGACAAAAGGAGTATTATAACAAACACAAAATTTGCCTTTCCACACAGAGCACAGCTGATCATGCATGAGACACAGAACGGGCTTTGCCCTGGAGGCCAACAAAGCCATGAAGACATTGCCTTATTTTTACCTTTTTTTTTTTTTTAATAAAAGCATCACATGAAAAAGTGTGCAAAGCTGCAGAAATGATTACTAGTTCCTGTTATTTACAAAAAAAAAAAAATAATAATAAAAAACCCTACTTTTTACTGGAGGGTTTTGTGTTCTTAATTAATCAAAAAGCTATTGTTTCTATTCAAAAACAGAAAATTTGGTGCCAAAGATCAACATTTCTGAAGGTTTTCTCTGGATTTCCATGGAATGAACGCTTCACCTAGTTCATAAAAAGAGCTTAATTTTCTTTTTTAATCTGCCTCACACATACAATTACTGTGCCAAGCAGTAGCACAGCATAGACAAACAGACTTGCTGAAGTGATATATTTCTATGCCCTAGAAATACTGTATTGTTCCCTAGTAACACTCATTGTACAGGCAGAACTGATTAGTTTCTCCCTGGGGATGTATTGTATATTTAGATACCTTTCTATAGCTAAGGATTGGCTTAATTACCTTTTGAATAAATGTATTTAACAGAGGTGGAAGTAAACATCCCAAAATCACAGCCTTGCTGTTACCTGCCCAGTGTGGATATACATGCACAGGGTACTCACCCACAGGCTTCCCCTAGGAAACAGGGAAAGGGACAGGGAACGACTATATGAATCTCTGCTAGAAAATGAATTGGAAAGCATCAGCAAAGATAAACTTTGCAAAGTCATGTTTACTTATTCAAAAATTCAGCAGGCATTCTGTCCTGGATAGACTTACTTTCTTCGTATAACTGGTACAGTGCAGTGTTTTGGCTTTAGCCTGAGAATAATACTGATAAAACACCAATGTTTTAGTTGTTGCTAAGTAATGCTTACCCCAAGTCAAGGACTTTCCAGTTTCCCATGCTCTGCCAGTGAAGAGAGGCATAAGAAGCTGGGAGGGAGCACAGCCAGGACCTAAACTAGCCAAAGGGATATTCCATACCATAGAATGACATGTTCAATATATAAACTGGGGGGAGTTGGCCATGAGCCACTGATCACTGCTCCTGGAGTAACTGTATTGTGCATCACTTACCTTTCTTGGGGTTTATTCCTCTCTTTTTCCTTTTCACTAGTATTATAAATACACTTTATTTCAATTATTAAACTGTTCTTATCTCAATCCAAGGGTTGTGCCATGAGCAAGTGGCTGCATGGTACTTACTGCTAGCTGGGGTTAAACTACAAGTGTCTCCAAAACTGAGAATGCTTCATATAAACAACGCTCTCTGGGATCCAGAATTTACGCAGCTGCATTGTTTCTCTAAAGCAACTCCACAGAAGCAGAACTAATCAAAATGCATTGCAATATTAATTGTAATTACAGCACCTGCCCAACAGGTACTTCCAGCAGAGAGGGCTGAAGAGAAGCAGTCAAATGGGTAAGGAGAAGCTTGGCAATGGGCCCTGACATGTCACTGCATGGGGACATCACTAGGAGGCTTTAGTCCTACAGGGAGCAGCGAAAACTGCTTATATCAACAACTGCATTAAATATACCCCACCCTAGAGCAAAGCCCAGGCAGGTGAAGCTACCTGTCTTTCCCAGGGCCTCCCAGAGCAAGGAGACTGGGCAAGAGCTATAGTATGCTCCTCTGGGTTTCTGTAGGAAGAGATGTCAATGCACAAACACACCTAAACTTATACATATAGACCATAGCTAATTACCAGTCTAGGACTGTCCTCGCTACCAAACCTATCGGTATAGTCCAATTTATTGGCAGACTTCCCCAGCAAAAGTCTGTCCCAGGACACATCTATACAGTACAGGAAGACTACTGTGGACAAGCAGCCCACAGCAATATAAAGAAGATTCTGCCTGTCTGTGAATTTGCAGCACTAAAATGGCAGATTAAAGCATGTTTTCCTTGGAACATATCTGAATTTTTCCATGGCAATGTTATACGGTGTCTGTCACCTGCAGCATTGTATACATACTGGAAAAGAATGGATATTCTCCAGGAAAGACAAGACTTTCGGTAGAAATCCTAGGTTCCACATGACATAAGGACAGTAGTGAGGCTAACACCCACCTCCCACATATCACATCCCCTTCAGTTACACCAAATTTCAACAGTGAACAAGATTTATAAACAAATTTCTGCAAGAAAGAAACAGACAAGAAGAATTTAAGCTGAATTTGTGTACGGATGCACACAAACACTGTAGTATATAGCTTGTGTACATAAATAAGTCACCAGCAAAGATGCAACTCTGCACCAAAATGAGGCCAAAGCAAGAAGTCACTATTTTGGGGAAAAGAGAGAGACACTCTAGACAAGAGCTGCGACATCCTCCATCTTCTCTGTGTTAAAGCAGGTGAGTGGGTGCAAAGTTACAGAGGATGACAGTTATGGTACCTCCATATATCCACAAAATGTTTAATGTTTCATGGGCACAAGTTAAACCTATTTTCTGCTTGCAATTATTGTGCAAGTACCTCACATCCAACAGATAATTTGGATCCCTGTAAGACTTCCCTATGCTGAAGTGCTTCAACTAATACATTCGATATTTGAAGAGTGGATGGTCAGCAGAGCAGTCTGAAAGAGTGAGAAAGCCATACCATAACGTAATGACAAGGGGACAAGAGGAATAACACCAATTTGTTTCTCTTCAAAGATGAGGCCATATGAAGCAAAAGATGAAAATAAATGTTTTATAACAGCAATCACTGTCATTACTACCCAGTGAATTTTCATTTTGCAAGCCCATGCAAAAACATAAGACGACTGCCAGACAAGAGAAAATCACATTTTAGATGAGCTTTCCCTTCCTCCCATTGCTGAACGTGGATTTCCCATAATATAGGAAAGCTGTTTCCTCCACCCAGCAAAGCAACACAAATGAGTGACAGAGTGGCTGGCATGATGACAGATGATAGCAACATCTTCATCCTGCCATGGAGGGGCCAAGAACACACAAGGAAAAGGGTGCTGAAGAGCCTTTTAACAGATGGCATCTTAATGGGTGAAGCAAGAGGCGTCTAAATTAGACCCAGACTGGAATCAAAAACATGTCGCATTACCAACAGGAGCAACACCAGGGAAAAACACTTCTGCTACGAAAGAAGCATGCTCCCATCCGCAGGTGCCACCCAAAATTAATGGCGCAGCTTCAATTAGTGCCATCAGCTCATGCAGCTGAAGAGCACCCAAAACATACCCCATGAGCAGGGAGCTGAAAACACAAACTCATTTCTGCTCAGATGAGGGCACTGAAAAAATTCTTTGGGCATTTGTATGCGCTTTTATATATGCTAAGCATTCAGAAGTTTAAAGTGTCATAAAACTTCTTCACTGGTACATCTCTATATACCATACATCAGTTTTCAGCACAGCTCCAGATTAAATACAATGTCACTAAAATCCATGTAACATCTGTGCCAGAAAGCTGCTATGGGGGACTTACCAAAACAGCATGACCAAGAAACAAAAAACATGCCTGCTTTTGAAGGAGTGTGGTCAACACACACACACCCCCTCATATCCATGGTATCAGCTTTGATGCATAAAGAGCCACTCAGAAAACACAATCTGCAGCATACTATAAAGCCTGCTGATACTAGTCCACAGCTGAAGTCAGATATGGAGCCACAGCCTCCATAAGAATATAAAAGCTCCTCCAGTCATCAAAACTGATCTGCCTCCAGAAAGAATGCCCCCAGCCTCTGATCCCTACATAACAATTACAGTTTGAAATACTCTGCTCAATAAAGCAAGTTCTGGGTGAATGAGACAGACGAGTTAAAGGGCAAAAAAAGGGTATCGGTGATGCAGCTGAGATTTTTTTTTTTTTTAGTATCCTCTTATCTCAGTAATCACGCTGCAGACATGCACAGATTTCAGGGATTTAAACCCTTTGCCTCAAACCCCAGCTAAGGTTTCCTAGAGGGGAACGCTCAGGAAAACTAATCCAGATTAATATTGAGTAGTTATTTATCCTTGAGCATCTGCACAGGCTCTCCTTCAGAACAGCATGGCTTTTATGTGGTTTGCTTCATTGGTATTGCAGGTGAGTCATGCTAAACCAAGCCAGGGAGACTTTAAATCCAGACAAGAATATCTCTGCAGGGGTGTAACTCATCATTCACCCCCTTTCTGCAGGGATTAGCACTCCTGGACAGCACATGTTGTGCTCCCACACAGCACACGTGCGGCTTGGGACTCTCTGCCTGGTGCTGTAAAACACTTAGCGTATCATTTGATCACATCATCTGAAACAACACTGCTGAAATTTAAAATTACATCAGCCTCTGTACTTTGTCCTCACCAAGTGCTGTGTCTCAGCTCAGCTAAAACTTCTGCACTCTGGACTTAAAATCATCCTGTTGGCTCTGCCCCAGCAGAGGGGTAAGAGCAGAAATGTTACTCTGTATAGAAGGTGAGGAAAAAGGGTGGTTTTGCCCCAGCCACCACAGTTTTAGTAGAGTCAAGTCAGCACTGTCCTCTTCTTGCATTTGGGAAAATAAAAGGTAAGGAGCAAAAGCTAGCCAGGTACTTCTTCCTTCACTAAGAGGAGGGCAGAAGATTGAAATGAGGCTAGAGGAAGGACTTGGTCTTTAGACAATACAAACTAAAGAAGGAGATAAACATGCCAGCAAGAGTAAATCTTTAACTCATTTCTTTGGTCTTTAATTAAGTACACTTGAAAGTTGTACACTTTCAAGTTGTCAAAATACATTGCTCTTGCTGGCCAACAGCATAACCTGGATATTGCCACTGTAAAAAGGAATCCAGTCTCCTCCACATCTCTGTGCTTTTCTGTTTGCCCTTTCTTGAGCAATCTATTTTCAGAATTATTAATATTTTCCTTAGCATTATGAAAATGGTTAGGTCCTTCTGTAGAACAAAACAGCAGGGAGAAATGTCCTTTAATGGTTATTTCCAAAGTAAGGTTTACATTTACATCAAAATTTAGGCTAAAGGCATGTAACATCCCTAAAATAAGTGTTCAGCATGTGTTAAGTGCAGTGTGAAGAATTCTCAACACATGCAACCTTCACTGCCAAAAGCCAGTGTGCAATATTCTATGCTGCTGTTTTTCTTCTTCCCTAAAACAAATTACTGTTACTAGGCAGAAATATTATCTTTTAGCATCTTGCCATCTACTATTTCCTTATTAGCATTCACGACCATGAGTGTGATGAAATTTTTAACAGCGCAATGTTCTTTGGTCAAACTTTTACATAGTCAAGGCCAAAATACCAACAGCCCTCCTATCCCATGCCCTAATCCAGACTAGAACTGCTCCATTATTTTCATTATGAAAAAAATCAAAGTAGTCAACAGAGATACTGATCACTAAGTGTTTTAACTAAACTGCAAAACTGATATACCAATATAATCTGCTCAGATGTCAAAGTATCCTTATAACACATTCAAACACAAAAACACAGGCCATCACAGCCTGATGACTTTTAACCAACCAAGCCGGTGCTTAAAGGCAAAGCGTTCAACATTAAAAATAACACAGTAAAGGACACTTAGTCTTTCAGTACATCAAAGACACAGGCAATCAAAGACTTTTGGAAGTGAAATTATGCAGTAGATTTCTATGCAACAGCAGAGAAATTATAAATGTTGGTTCAATCAGGTAAATGCTGCAATCCATGCACAGGTCAAATTAAGTACAGCAAATGAAGAAAAGATGATGTAACTCTGGATAGGAGCACAAGACACACCTACACGCATTTTCCTTGACATAGCAACACATTAACTGGGATCACGTACACTAAATAAAATGGGGGAGCATATTGCACTACAACTTTATGACACACTTAGAGACAGTGGGGTAGAAAAAAAAAATGGACCATGTTTCTGACAGTTACAGGACACAGAGAAGATGGATTACTTTCATGGCCATAGTGCAAAAATCTGTTTATTATCCTGAAATATTCCAGCACTAGTCCAAGAGTTGCTAACCACCACCAAGCACAAATAAGAGAAGTACTAAAAGGAAAGAAAAGCAAATGTCAAGGACAAACAGAAAAGAAACAATGGGTAGTTTAGCTAAGAAAGGAAAAAATAGCAGAAAAATAATTAAAAACCAAGAAAAAAAAAAAAGCTGAAACAGTAGATGATGTTGCTTTTAAGCAAAGACAGTGATTAAGTAAATGAGAGATGTGACTGTTCTGCAGGACATCAGAAAAGAGAGATTACACAGTGGAAGGAGAATTGAAACAGAATATTCATTAAGTAAAAATACCAGGTCCTTGAAAGATACTGTTACAAATTCAGCAACAGGGAGTAAATGTTACTGGGAATACAAACTATTTTCTTCTTCATTTCACAAGGACAAGGAGAGAAACAGGTCAGAAAGTGAATGATGCTTCTATTACTCTAACATATTCAAGAGCACATAAAATGCAAACATACCAAAGCTATTTGAGAGGAAAAACAGCATAAGGCACCAGAGGACAACAATTTCATATGTAGGTATTATGGGATCTCCTCACAACAAAACACTGTTTCATCATGACTGCTGGTATAAAACAGAGCTGATTCTCACCACTGCCGTTTACTTTTGCTGTGGTCTGAAGAAGCTTACAGGTAGCATAAATCTTGTCCTAGCATAAACAGCTGGCAAAGCCATGAAGACTTCATTTGTGTTGATGATACCATGCCAAAGAGAGGAAAAATGGAACTTCATAGCTGAGCTGAACTCATCTTCGGGGCTGAAAGATGGAAGTCCCACTTCCCATCTCCTCTGCCAGATTGTCCCCAAAATAAAAAAGCTCAACAGCCCACCAAGTCCAGCTGTCTTTGAAACCTGTTGAGCAGCATCATCAAAGCAGAAGACCATCAAGAAAGCAGAGGGGGTCCTGTCTCATGTAACCCAGAATACAAATTCAAAATTGGTGCTAGCCTCTTGGCTCTAAGAGAGCTCTGCCATGGTCTTAGGTATGTTGACTGTACACCTGCAAAAGATATGGGATGTCAAATGGAAAGATTGCATCACCACTTGAGAATTTCAAGAACCTGGTCATTGTTGGTACCTGCAAGAAGCATGGAAAACAGTCAGAACACACACCCTTCGTGTCAACACATACACCACCCTGTCAGGCAACCAGGAACAGAGAATACCGAGATAAACCTTTAGAAAGACCTTAGAGAGTAAAGAGTCATCAGTCTCAACATGGCAGGGCACATGGAAACAGCAGTGCATGATTCAGGGAACAGTAGTGCCTTCGAAGAGTAACATCGACAGCACAGGGTGGACATAAAGCAACACGATTAGGGGCTTTTTGAAGAGCTCTCTGCAAAATACTTCAAAGGAAGTGAAGAAAGTGATAACTGTCCTCTGAAACCAATTATTCTTGAAAATAAAAATGTCCAACTGTTTGACAATCCCAGAGAATATGGTGGGTCTGATAACACGACAAAAGGGACTGTTTCCTATGCTTTACTCTCATGTTTTGGTTACTGTAAAGTATTCCTGCACTCTTCTACACAAAAATTAGCTTTTCTGTTTAACAGCTGCTCCTCATCTGGGCTAGCAGCACCTGCAAAACCTTGCAAAAGCCAGAGTTCAGAAAAGACAATGAGAAAGCTCATGATTCACAGCAGCTTCTGCTACTGGCAGGAACCAGCATAACTGGACCAGCCTGTGAGCCCTGCACAGTGCTCCTTCCTCACCCCAATTTTAACTTTTTATATGATAGAACCCTAATCACAAAAACCACGTTAAACTGTGCCATAACACACCATGGGTTTTGGTACAATAATCAGAACATCTGTGCATGTGAAAATTATGGAAAGTATCTATAACTCTGCGTGACATGAAACATCTTTGTCCTCAGCCTGGAGTAATTTCTGGGTTTGTCAATATATGCTCCAATTTGGTTGGTTGGGGGTTTTTCCCTGTTATGTCTCAGCCTTCCTACTATCCTAAAAAGCATCTCAGGAAAGGAAGAGTTGGCATAAGGAGGAAAGCAGGACCGCACATGGTCAACCAAGGAGGGTGGTGGTGCAGCAGCCAGCAGACCAGCTTCAGCAGCTGGGGAGCCGCAGCCTGAGACTGCAGATGGCAAAGATGAAGCATGTGCCCTTTTGCTCACTCCCCTCACTATATTCAAGCAGCATAGATCATTAATGAAACAAAGAGATAGGGTTGGCTTCCTTAAAAAAAAAAAAAAAAAAAAAAAAATGCTATTATTAACTGAACCAGCTGGATCTTATCACTTTTCTTGCAACTAAAAAGCTGTCAAGCTGCTCTCCTTGAACAACACAAAAATTCACCATCTCTTTTGTTTAAGCTGGAAGTATCTCAGTCTGTCTTACATTCACCACCAAAGAAATTTTCTGAATATGAGAGCTCTTACAAGCTGAATAAAATTTTACACTAAATTAAATCAATTCAATAGATCGCAGAAATCAGACCCTCCTCCAGCTAAATGGTTAGCTTTAATTCATGGGCTTCTTTTTTCTACTATAATACAATTATGTATGGCAATTAACCTAACATTTTCTTCTCAGTATCCTTTCTTTTAAACTACCTGAATGAAAAAAGGCTTATACGGGTCTCCGCAGTATGTTCGTGCTTGCTCTACGCTGGATCTTATTTAAGATACGACACTTTGAAAACATACATTAAAACACAGTGTTCTACAGATTGTTGTAGCCTTTTCTACTGAATCTCTTTTAATATTATAAGCATATTAAATACTAGCAAATACTTTTTATTGCTTTCGTATTTCTGCATCAGTGCTAAACCATGCAAGCAAAGCAGAATCAGTTATACTGTGGCCAGAATATTAGCTTTCCAGAATGAGGTTTTCTATGCAACATTTTAAAGTTACATCTCTCTATCAGAGTATTTGACCATTAACTCCCATGAAAATTAAACAACATCATCAGAATGTCTAATTCAACTTGTAAGTTTTTGGAGTTGGGAAGATCTAAAATTTTGTTATTTAAAATAACTGTTATTAATATTATTTTGATCTTACTAAACTTAGTCACACAAAATGTTTGTCTAATTTTCAGTTCAGCAACAGCCATGCTATGCTTTAACATCTCTTTCAGCAGGCTCTTGAGACAAGGATACTCAGAGAAGCATTTCAAATATGCTTGTATACCCAACACAGGTGAGCCTCTCATCACTACTTCTGCTGTTAAGTGCAAGAAAGGTCTGGCAAAAGATATCTGCAGATCCCAGTTACTCCTCCTGAAAAAGAAATCAAAACGTGGGGATCTTTGCTCCTCAGTTCTGCTGTGCTGGAAATCAAGAGTCAGGATGCTGTAGCACTGAGCCTATCCCTAATAATCCCAGTCAAACACATCTTGATTCTGCAAACAATGATTATCTTTGTGGGCAAAAATATTACAGTACAAAATCCTGCACTCAGGTTTGTGTGTACGTGTGTGTGTGCTTGTATTTTTAAAGTGAGCCTTCACAGAAAAACAGAAAAGAATTGAGAGGTTAGGGCTGCTGCTGCAGAAGGTAAAGGTGAAATGGAGCCTGCAGACAGACAGCAAAACAGAAGTATATGAAACGTTGAACTGTTTTTCATTTTAACGAGCTGTTAACACCAAAACCTGTTGCTTACTGGCTTTTAAATAGCTACATGCAGTATTTGTCTGCAGGGTACAGGCAATGGCAACAAGCCTGCAAGTTGCAAATAGCCAAGCCAAACATTTTTTAGAGTATTCATATAATTACTGTGCTTTCCACTGTCCTTCTTAATTGGTGTTTCCAGAGCTAGAGTCCTGCAGTGCAACCTGTGGAAATACAGGACCTGAGCCAGCAGCAGCAAAATGAATTTAATTCAATAAACTAAAATGCTGCTGCAACTGCACTGATTGGCAAACTTGGGAACCAAGCTCAGGTACCTCCACAGGGAGAAAAACACACTCTCAGAAATCACTAACTGTTCCCATATGGGCAAAAGACCAGCTGGCACAAGCTGTGTTATGAAGCCCAGCCCCCCAAAACTGCAAGCAAAACTTAAACACCTTTCAAGTCCAAAAAACCACAAATTGCACTCCCATCCATCCTACATGCATTTTAGTGCTTGGCTGTGAAAGACAAACAGCCTACAGAACTACAGCAGGGCAGATAAAAGGACATATTGATGCCTTAGGTCCCACAAAGTGTGTTTCCAAAAAGGGAAATTCCAAACCTGCTGATTTGGGTCACAGGGTACAGCTTTTCAGGCTGCAAAAAGCTATTTCACTTTCATACCACATAAAACTTATGCAATGCACTCATTTTAAGAAAAAACAACTAGTTTTGCATTAGTCCTCAGTAGATGTTTAACAAAATGGTCTCGCAGGTGCTGATAAAATAGTAGGCTTCAGTAAAACAGAAAACAACAAGGAAATCTATTAGAAAAGCTTCAGTAAACACACATAAAATTTGCCACTTGTAAGTAAATACAAAACACTGAAGACAGAGGCCAGTGCCTGAGGAAAGCCGTTGGTTTGAATGCTCAATGCCTGCAGCGACAGGCGATCACAATCGCTACGGTGTTGCAAACATTCCTGCAGGTTCGGGTTTGGTATTCAAAGCCCAGGGTGCTTCAGCAATACTGCCATAAATCACGTTTACATGGCTTCAGCTGCACCACTGAGCTCTCGGTATGCCCTGACCCGATGCTTTCAAGCTTGTGATGTGACATCTCCTGCCCCTTCGCCTTTCAGGGTATATGCAAAGCCCAAATGCTGCAGCAGAGGCACATCCCACACACAGGCAAGGCAGGCATCCTGCAGCATCCTCTCCTCTATCGCAAAATGTATCCAGCTTTGATACAGAGGGAAGGGGACACTAAATCTGTGATTTTCTGCAAAATTATCCACAGTGATGCTGAAACCCCTCTTCGTGGCTAAACTAATTTAGAGTCTACTGTTGTACATCTACAGTTATGTTTGTTTGCTCCATGTATACTATTTTGTTCCGACATCAAATTTCAGTTGCAAAGTTCTTAAGTATCCTACCATGACTCTTGCAGACTTCCATTTTTACTACACCATCTGACCAAACTTTGCCTCCTGCCCGCCCTTTTCCAGATCGTTTATGAACACAATGAAGAGCACAAGGTTCAGAGATCTCATGAAGGTGATCACTGACTACATGTTCAGAGTAGGGAAAGTCCATCCTTCAGAGAACCTACTAGTGATTTCTTTCCTTGGAGATATTCAAAATTCAACAGAGCTGGGAGTAACCTGACCTCACACAAATATCATCCCTGCTTTAAGCAGCAGTCTCCAGCCTAGAGAGTTCCAGAGGTCCCTTTTCAACCTATATTATTCTATTATACTATGATTAGTCCCTAATGCAACATTTACCCAGAGTACATAGAGGGTAATTAAAACCTCACACTATTATTTTGTTCTCTGTCCTTATGACAGCTCCCATCTCAGTGTATCACAGCCACTGCAACATGCAACGGTCAAAAGGTTCACCAGAGAGTCCTGATATTTTTATTTTAAACCTAGGAGTCAGTGAGACTTGCTGACACAGATAATTCACATAGTTCTTTACTATGCCACTCTGCCCCCAACACAGTCAATTCCATAAGTCCTGTGTAATACCAGCTCTCCTATTAACCCACAACCTGTCACTGAACATAAAGACACCTTTCATACATCAAGGTCCTCAGTGAAAATGAGGCACACTTGTTCAACTGGTCCGTTCTTTGGGTTTCTGGCAAATCTGCAGGGACACATATAGATTTGATTCTCCTTTGGCTGCCCAGCTGCCCTGCTTAAATGAGATTGCACTTGTTGAAATTGCTCTGTGCATTTTCTTATTTTAAACGTATTAATTCTGCCCTATCCTTTGTTCTTGAATAAAGAGTTTTTAGGGACTTCATTTCTAAAGAATGTGTACTAACTGCTCTAATTTTAATCAACTGAGGATCCTTCTTCCACAGCCTGAACAAAACTCATTCTCCTATTGCTGCTAGTCTTCCTGCACTGACGTGCTCCACCTTATGCACAGCTTTAATTTACATTTCATAAACCTTGAATGTATTGCTGCTTCACTAGCAGAGAGCCCTGGCCTTCCTTGGCAGCTGTTCCATTCCTCATCAGCATTTCAGCAGCCCCATCTGATTTGTCTTCCCTATTTGACATGTGGCTTATCTCCTCACAGTTTTTCCAGAGAAACAGCTCCATCTGCCCTGTCCTCCTGCCCCAAAGCTCACACTGAAGCTCAACTTACTCCTCAGGCAGGCACTGCCTACTTTCAAGTCGCAGATTTTTATCTGAACATTATTAAAATCTACTAAATTAGGCCTCAAAAATCAAGCTCTGAACATTTCTTTTTACAGTTCTACCACTTTACAATTATAGGTTCACACAAACTTTGCATATATCTCCTAAGTTTCCTTGGGACTGGATGCTTTAAAATCCATTTTAGTCCAAAACAAAGCAAACCATCCCAAGTAAAACCTGTACACTGACCATTACCAAGAAAACTCTCTGAATTCAGAGCTGTATTGAAAAACACAGATAAAAATCCCAACTAAAAGAGAATAATTGAAGGAGGAATATATATCCCTGGACATGCATCTTCTGGTCATTCTTACATGACACTATGCCGCAATATTTTATCTGACCCAAATTCTTCACTCCCATGTACAACAATCCACCAACAAAATCAGCATGTAATGTAAGCAGAACAGCACCCAAACATGCAAGTCTGTCTTTGTAACACAAATACATTTTCACACATGATTACTACACACCAACACTTTAAAGACAGGAAATATCTCAGAAAAGGCCTTTTTCACTCCCAGCGCAGAGTTCAACTGTTCCACATTACACTCATGAGGTGCTCACTGACACAGTGGGCCACACATGGGCTTGCTAGTGGCCAAAAAATATCAGTGAGCCAATGAGCTTTGGCAGGTCTGACACTAGGAGCATGCCTTGGGAGCTCACTTAGTTAAATACTAGCTCTATTTCAACAATTACATCCAATGCTGCTTACAACTGACAGCACCTTTCTATATAAGGCCTCAAAATGAAGACATCTTCACAAATTATGTTGGGAAGGAAAATGCATGCTAAGGAAAGGTTCCACAGTATCTTTAATTACCCTGGTTTTATCAGCCTGCAGAGAGAGAGATGCCCTGCTCCACGTACCAAAGCAGTTCTGGCTTTGCTCATTCCTGCCCTCATCAACAGAAAAAAACCTAAAGATGGGGTTTGGTACACTCTACACTTCTTGTGATGGAAGTGAAGGCTCTTGATAGGTTATCTGAGTTCAAAATAAAAGGTAAAATATACAATTCCTTGTATTCAGGCAGACTGTGAGAGGGGGGTTTGTGTTCGGGTTTTTTCCTTCCTAAATAAATCCATTTCCTGGAACTCCAGACACAAATGTCTCACACTCTAGAAAAAAATATTGACTGTTTTAATAGCTAGAAAATGTTCTGGAAGCTTGGTTTGGGGGTTTTGGTTTTTTCCAAATGAATACTTCAATACATCTTAAAGCTGGATTACATTCTCATTATAACAATGCCATATATTGTAAACCTTGAATCCTCAGTGATATAGGCCCACATACCTAAAGAGATGCTACTGATAAATGATGAAAAGCTTGTAATTAGCTTTCTTAACAATTAAAACACATTAATAGAAAATTGATTTAATTACAGTCCAATCTCTGGAAATCACAAATGCACATAAACAGGTCCTTAATGAAAGGCATTAGGACTTGTGGTTTTAATGCGTAGTAAGTAAGAAGGTGCATATCTTGTTTAATGGCATTCTTGTCTCCATTTTTCTAGGTTTTTCTCAAGTTCTTCAATCTCATCCTTTAATACTGGATGTGTATTAGAGACTGTTAGAATAACAAAATTCCCTTCAGAAATTGATTTGGCTGAGAATCAATTGAAATGCAATTTGCATTGCAATAAACTATTTCCTGCAGAGAAAGAGAATAGCTCTACGAAATGTGAAACGCAATTCCCTGCTATCAAAGTTATAAAGCCTGTGTGTGCATATACATGCATTTCCACATAGATGCTAACAGAGGCATGATTAATTATTCATGCTGTCATCTCCTACACATAGCACGGGTTGTATTGCAGTAGTATTGCTCTAACCAACAGCAGCAGAAGTGAGATGATATCATGCTCCAATCTGATGGTTACAGAGCATTGCTGGTGATCTGGCTTCTGCAGAGACACGTAACAGCTACCGACATAATTATTGTTCTACTTTGTTGAACTGAGAAATAACACAGCTACATGCAAAGAACTGGAAGCTATAAACACACTGTTCTCTTTTATATGCAATATTCTCTAATATGCAATTAGCTGGTGCCATCTCAGCAGCCACTGAATATCTGTACGGTCATATCTCAGAGAAAGAAAACTACTCTGCCTTGCTACAGTTCTTCCAAGTATTTACATGTCAAGAGACATTTGGCTCCACCTTTTACAATAAAGAAAAAAAAGGCATATAAAACAAAAAAAGTCAATACACTTTCCCAGGAAACCTGTAACCTGGCAATGATGAGACTATGTCCAGTGCCGAACTGGAGCACCTCTGGAGCTGCCATCACCATGCGACAGCCAGCCGCACCTGCACATTAATAGGCTGTTACTGCAGTTACCAGTTGCTAGCAACACTTTCAAGCTCATCTGACACACGTTTCTCCTACATTGCTGGTAAGGTTTCCAAGTGTAGAAACAAAGCCTTCTGGAACAATATATTTGGGTAGATTTCAAGCTAAGTTAAGAGAATTGCTTTACTTTTAGGAAGTGACGATATGTGCCAAACAGGGAAGCTGCGATGCAATTTGTGACACACATCGTCACGTATGTTTTGAACAACTGAACTGAATCCAGGCAGTAAGCAGCACTGCAAACCTTGGCTTGAACCAGCCACATAGGTCCTGATGAGCAAAGGAACGCTACGTCTAGATTCTACTCCTATAGACTAGCACAGTGGCAACGCCATAGGAGAGTCATGGCAAAAATGGACAACAGCAGCACAATGGCACAGAAAAACTCTTCACTCTTCCGGCAGCTACCTGCTCCATTTTCTTTCCCATGCCAAGATCTGGGCAACACAGTACTCCTGTACTTGGCAAATCCATGGACCACAGACGGAAAGGCACAGTCAGGCAGACAGACAGACAGACAGACTGCGATCTCTGGGGAACTGCCTACAGGTGGACCTCATGACAGAGCTGACTCCATGGCAATACAAATGCATGGCAACAGGAAGCTGAATCTGCATAACCAGGTTCTCCTGGACACTTTTACCCAGTATGCATTAATAGGCCTTCAAAAGTTTATCACAAGAAAGCCAGATCTGTTCCAATGGATGCTCCCCCTGTAGCTGTCAAATATTTATTCAATTATACATCCTTATGTTCAAGCTATTTATTCTTAGTTTGTGTTAAGCTTATTCAAAAGAAAGGCTGCTTCAACACTCTTTGCTCACTTCATGCCCTACCATTTCTGCAGCATTTCCAGATATTTCTTATATACGCTTATTTAAGAATCTGTCTGTTTTTCCTCTACAAGCAAATAAGGAAGGAATCTGTCTAGGTCAACTTAAAGTATCTTTTAAGAAACATCAGCTACATTCATGCAACTCAACTTGATATAAATCCTATTGCTCCACTAAAAAATCTACAGTAGCTCTCAGCTTGGTATTACCTAACACAGCTTTTGAAGAGCAATAAGCAGAAAACACATTAAACTCCGTGGACAAAATTTTGGATGGACCTACTGCTCAGATCAGTAGTGAGGCTTGTCCAACAAGCGGTTTGATCCTGAACAAGCTTCACCAATAACTCATACTATTTAGTCCTGCTAGCCATATCTTGAAAGATAAACCCAACCTGACCATTCACGTTAGGTCAGGTTACTGAAAGCTCCCAAGACTTGAATCATCCCAGGACTGTAATCCAGGATGTCAGAAGATCACAAGGCAGCCAACATTTAAAAACAAATCAGCTTGCATTTGGCAGACTATTGAGATGTCTTCATCACATAAAAAACAAAAACAGTGAGCCAGCATAACAGCAGAAGCAAACCACTGTCCTCTAGCAAGAAAGGATTCATATGTTTTCTGGGCATTAGTAGCTAAGACACACCCTGTAATGGGCTGCCACTTACCAACCTGAACACTCCTGAATATGATTAGGACACATAATCCTTTTTTTCAAAGTCCCTCACCCTCCCAAACCATTTGTACATTTTTAAAACATTGACCTCATGTCTTCATCTCCAATATGTATAAATACAAACGTGTTTCTAGAAACCGATTTTAAATGCAAAAGAGTTTGCCAAACAGAGAAGTAGTGGAAATACAGCATTTAATACCCCTGTTTCACTTTCCACCAGCTTCCTGCAAACTGCCTGCATGAAATTCATAAATGTCCTGTTTAATATCTTCAAATCCCTAAGCAGCCCAAGGCCTGGTCTTTGCCTCTGGTTCTTGGGTTTTGAGGAATATAAGGGAAATTAAGGATTTCACATGCACAGTTCCCACCAGTGGCTTGGATCAAAGGTGTTAGCTGTGGAGCGAATGCTCTGTGGATGTGTATGCAGAAAGAGACTCTTAACTTGAAGGAAGCCAAGTAACGGCTGCCAGGTTTGCCACAGGGGCAGAAAATTCACAAGGGTAAATCTAAATCAGATCCAAACATCTTGTAAGTTTTCTGCCTCCACAAGTTTGTAACTTACTCAGTGTTTCAGACCACAACTGAGTAGAGGGATCGTACTGCAGCTCCCCAATCAACATTGAAAAGTCCACAAGAATTTGCACCATTATCCTAGGACAACAGAGCCAGGGCATCCATATCAGCTGAAAAGCTATATTGCATCTAGCCTGCTACGCCAGTTATTATCTAAAATTACTGACACTTCCAAGAGCCACACACAAACTAGAGCATAGAAAGATAACGTGCCCCCAAATCCTAAAGTCAGCCAATGCAGAACTTTATATCGTGATATCTATGACCATCAGGTACTTATGGGCAGGGCAAGAGTCAACTTGCTATCTACTGCTCTCAGTGCATTTTCAGAGGTAATAAGCACAAGTGGCCACATTCTCGCTATCAGCAGTCAACTCCAGTGTACAATTCTCTTACCCAGCTCTACATTATTCTGGGTTTTAACAAAGCTTTTAAAGGAAGGACAAATATGCATGCAATTGGCTTTTATGGTCTCTGTGGGATTAAAAAGAAGATGGGAAAAACCAAGAAAGTCATGCATTAGTATGAAAGTCATTTTCATGCCCCACTTTTTCAGCTGTGGAAGATTTCTTTTGGACAAGAGTCACAAGTAAACTCTAGCGGAATTCCCCCCACTCCCACCCCTTACAACAATAAATATTACCTGTGAACTAGAGTTTTGAAATCTCAACAGGTTTAGAGGTTCAGTTTTGTAAAGGTAAGCACCCAAGAGTTCAAGCGTACATCAAGGCTCCTTTGATCTACACACCAGGCTGGAAATCCTAGGAGAAAAAAACTCTCTTGCAAGATTTCCTGTATTCCTAAATTTTTGCCAAGGTGGAAATAGCTTATTCCTTTTTCATAGCAGTTCAGTGGTTTTACTTCCATCTTAGCTGCGAACAAGAGACACAAACAATTTAAAGGAAGCAATCCAACGAAAGGATCAGCTTGCACATGCACGAGTATGCAGGAAAATCTCTTGGGAGGACTGAGGTTTATGAGAGTTTCTCAGGTGTTGGCTCATTAAATCAAGGTGGTGGGCACTGAAGAACGTGGCCATTGTTTGTGTTGGACTGTTCTATCTTACAGAAAAAGCTAGCAAAATACAGGGTTTAGCCTCCCAAGTTAAAGGATCCAACAGTATAGAGATTTTTTCAGCCCAGAGGACCTTAACTTTGCAGAAGCCTATACCTGTGTATCATACAGGATTGACAAATAAATATTAGATATCAAGCCCAAAGCACCCTCGCAGGTCCTTCAACCCTGGATGCTAACCTTGAGCCTGTTCCTGCATTTCATTGCCACAATGGGTTAAGGCAAAATTGTATGTGTCAGCCTCTTCTCCTACACCTTGCAGAAAAAGTACTGAAAATTAGAGGAAATCTTCTCTGATGCTCACCCTGAAGTACAAGTTCTGCTGTCAGGCTTCTATCACCCCATACCAATGTGCACTACTTTAAAGAGAAGCTCCTAGTAACAAGCAACAGTGCAAAAGGACCTGCTGATTCTCCAATGAGATACTCCAGCAACCAACTAACTCTCTGTAAGTCATATTTTAGGGGCTAAGTGGGGACCCAAATTCCAAGCCACATTTTATTAATGTCAGCCATGGTCTCAAAAGGCCAGAAACACACTTTGAGTTGCAGGACTGTCTGCAATACTGCACTAATACTTCTGCGGGGTTTTTTAACAATGGAAAAGCTCCAAGCTGTTTCAGAGGAGGAAATTTGTATTGCAAGTCCTGTTCTCTGTGAAGGGAGAGGGAAGACAGTCCAATTATCTCCCCAGACAGGAGGATGAGGTTTGTATGAGCAATCAGCATATCTCAACACCTGAGGATATCAGACACAAGCCAAACTTGGGCCCTGCTTCATTTATATGCTTGGGCATACCCCACACGCAGCTCAAACAATGTACTTGACTGAAGTTATTAGCAACAGGGAAGGGTGTGGGACTCAGACCTCACTTTTGACTTTCATTTGAAAACAGAAGACTCAATAATCATCAGGAGCTTTCTTCAATGAGGAAACCCAAACCCGACACTGCCAGAAAACCACCCTCTCAGAATAAGGACTGTCTTGAAGGAATATGAAATGACAACACAAAGGAAACACACTTTTTATAATTTTCTACTTTCCCATTATTATAAATTATATACTCCCTGTGGGTTAATGAAGGGGAAACAGAAGAAGCCTCAGCTGGTGGGTGTTACTGGGTGCCCACCAGAAAAGGGAAGAGCTGGGTGGGAAAGCTTGGTTAAACTGCTTCCTCACAGAGATAGCCGTCAAGTACTCAATCCTCTTACATTTATCACTAAGGTATTATTACCCCTGTTTGTTTTCTACAGTGAAAAAGCTCTGCCCTTCTTTCAGGCTTCCCAGGATTATGGTTTAACTAGGAAGGTGTTTATAGCAAGGATAGCTAGATGTATGTATTCTATGATTCTATTCTACCTCGGATAATGACTTTGTAACCTGATGCTGCAGTGCCACCCAGGAAAGCTCATTCCTGGTTTAAAACAACAGTAGAAAGACACACTTCAAGACAACACTGAACCAAAACTGCTCTTTTTGGTGTCTCTCATTGACCAGCCCTTTCGTTTCCACACACTAACTGTAACTGGAGCTCAGTGTGCAGATACAAGGCTTACTTAACCGTCTGAAGCAGCAGCAGGCGGTGGAGGCACTCTTCACCTCAGACAACCACTGCCCTCCAGCCGTCCTCCCCTCCCGAGTGCCAGGTGGGAGTCGCAGCAACGGCTTTTATAGGCGCCAGCCGCCACGTGACCTTGTACGTCACTGCTCTGCATAACGGCACAATGTGAGTGTTCCGGGCGCCCGGGACCGCTTTAAAGGAGGAGCCGGTACACGACCCGGCCAGCAGCGGCTACCGGCCGCCTGCCCCACAAGATGGCGCCCGGCGGGGGGGGGGGGGGGCCGGGAGCACGGCTGACGGAGAGCACCATTACCATCCCTAAATTTCTAGCTCTTATTTCAACTCACACATGAAAGGACCTGTTCTCCCAAGCTCCCTTAAGCTTGAAGCACTTCAGTGAGTCTAGACATATTTTTGGCCAGCCAGAACGTTTAATTAGAAAAGAGCAGAAAGCTATAGCAATAACAACCAGGAGCCCACAGAACCGTGACGCTGACCAGGATGGACCTTCTCCCGAGGGCTTTTGTCCAGCAGTGCAATCAGCGAGACATCAACAAAGCAAACTGTTCTGCGACTGTATTTAATGTCTTCATATTTAACACCCATATCCAGTCATTAAATAATGCAGTTAGAGATTGAGATCTTGATGCAAAGGGGGGCAGTGCAAAATCTAGCCCTTGGAGGTGCTAGAGCGGGTCCCAAACAGGGCAACAAAGCTGGTGAAGGGTCTGGAGCATAAATCTGATGAGGAACAGCTGAGGGAACTGGGGTTGTTTAGTCTGGAGAAAAGAAGGCTCAGGGGGGACCTTATCGCTCTCCACAACTACCTGAAAGGAGGTTGTAGTGAGGTGGGGGTCAGTCTCTTCTCCCCAGTAACAAGCGATAGGACAAGAGGTAACAGCCTCAAGCTGGACCAGGGAAGGTTTAGGCTGGATATTAGGAAAGATGTTTTCACAGAGAAGATGATTAGGCATTGGAACAGGCTGCCCAGGGCAGTGGTGGAATCACCATCCCTGGAAGTGTTCAAAAAACATGTAGATGAGGCCCTTAGTGACATGGTTTAGTGGTGGACTTGTCTGACCTGGGGAATGGTTGGACTTTATGATTTTAAAGGTCTTTTCCAACCCAGTTGATTCTATGATTCTATGGAGGAATATCCAACCCCTTGAGTTACAACTCAGAAACTTGTGGAAAAGAGATGGAGGGCTGCTCTGCCTCCAGCAAGGCTCAATGCCTCTGTACTAAATACAGGCCTATGCTCACAAAGTGCACTTGTGGGAATAATTTAGTAAGCTTTAAACTTGACGAAGTAAATGTTTTTTGTAAGGCCTGGTATTTCTGAATTCATTTATTTTCGTAAGTTTGCCAGGAAAATGCAGAAACACTTTAGGTTTAAAGGTGAAAATATTGAAAACAATTGTAAATAAGCTGCCAGGGGAATAAACATGCTCACCTAGTTAATTTATTTAAATATTGTTTATATAACCAAAATGTATTAGGAAATTTTGAGTGAGTACAGCTGAGAAGGAGGTTTAGTGCTTGCGCTTTCTTTGGTGACATTTGCTCTATGTTTGTTTATTGAAACTTGCAAGGTTACAGCAATCAAGAGGTGCAGATGCCTTTTGTCTCATTAGCTTGAAAATGGATATTTGATGTACCGGTATAATATTTCAGTTATGAAGGCTATTGGCTTATTAGTATAAGAAGAAAAATCCAGAAACTATGGAAGATTCCTGCCTCTTTCTGGCCCTTACCCCTAATATTCACAAGATTTTGATCATTCTCTTCAAGCAATTTAAAAAATGTAAACTGAATCTGCATGTAGCATTTACCTGGTGCCTCTTTATGGGTGTTTTAGATTTGGTATTTATTTCATTATGAGTCATGACTAATTGCTAAGATGATATTCCAGTGCATTCATTCTGTGTGTACAGTGAGGAGGAAAACTCACATACCTAGTCACTCTGTGGCACTGTGTTGCAGTAGCTGAGTACAAGCTGACTACAGCTTATTAACTCTTCAAGTTCATAAATAACAAAAATCTAAAGTGTCTGTAGACAACACCTGTTAGTAGAGAAGATCCTGTGAGAAAATGCAGAAATGGAAACTCCCTGCACAAAAGTAATATATTTACCCACAGCTGTCTGACATCACTCTCTAGGACTATCTGTAGAAACACTTCCCAGGAGCATCATCCACCTCACATTGACACACACCTCCCAAAAACAGGAAGGAAAAAAACATGGAAAGCCTAAAGCTTTCCAGCATTAGGCAAGTATGGTATTCTTTGTCTCTCAATAAGACAGATATATTTTCAACTCTTCTTGCAACTGTAGCTCTTCTTGCACAGACTGCAATTTGCAGTCCAGAAATGCAGCAAAATGCTCAAAGCAAAACAAAGAAAATCCACCTTTCCAGCAAATCACCTGAAATAATCCAAGTAACATGAAACTGTAGAACTGATCTATCACTTTCTTGCTTATAAGCCTTACTGGCACTCAGAAAGTTGAAGATTCAAGGGGAAGCTGAATTTGATTTTCATTAAGAGTTACTGACACCTTCTATATAGGTTTTTCTAACTACTGACCTACTCTTTATATCAGAAGTGAAGTCTGTAGTAATTTAAGGGCTCCTTATTACTGCCAGCAGAATGGGAATGTCTGATCTGACACTTAACCAATGGTCACACTTCTTTGTGTACAAAGGAAAAAAACTTTGGATTGCAATTTTGCTCTCCAGGATACCAAATACCACCATTAAGACTTTCTATTGTGGTTAGAGGGCCTTCTTGTTTTTAACTGAAATTCAGAACAGCTACTGCAGCTCTGGACCACACCAAGACCCTCATCTAATCTGCACCTTTAGGCTTATTAGCCTATTAATCTGTTTATTCTTATATTTTAAGTAGGACTTTTACTGGTACTAAATAGCAGTTTTGAATGGAAAAGTTCTATGCGTGACAACAGATCAGTTTAACTTTCCCTGCCTCAGCAAGGACATGGTGAGGGCAGAAGACTGCGGTGGCAGCACTGGTTTATCCAACTCAGAGCATGGATGCCCAAATCTCAGTTTTCTCCATCTGCAGTTTTGTTAATCAAATGGTAGATCAGCACCAAGTATAAGGTCCAAAGCAAAACCAGCCCTTGTGTCCCAAATCTAACAGCTTTTACGCATCTCCTCCTAACAACATAACGAAGTCCCTCTTTCTGCCCGTAAAACCTCCATCCTAAAAGCAGCAATGGAAATGTTTCGGGTCTTGAGGCAGAAGGGCAGCATGGGGACCAGCTTTCTTTGAACCCCCAGTCTTCACCCTGCCATGGGCTTTCACAAGTGCAGCCATGCTGGAGAGGCATTGTTGCAGGAGGAGGGGGCAGAGCTGTGCAAAAATACTTCGAAGTCTCTTAGATTTGGAGCCTATCAGACAAGAATGCTGCTAGAAGGAGGAAAAAAAAAAAAAATCCACAAAAAAACAAAACTGAAAACAACCAAAACCCACAAAAACCAGAAATCTAATAAACCATGCAAAAACTTGGCCTTAATAGGTTAAACGGATGCCAGCCTTGCCTAAAAATGCAAATGAAACACATCTCCAGATTTCACAGAGAACTGCTTCAGCTCTATTGAAAGAGTTGGATGTCAAGTCAACTTTCTTTATTAGCTACTGCTATGCGTCTGCTCCCCAAACATGGCTGGAGCGCAGCTGATACTGCAGAAACAATGGGAGAACAAAACACCAGTCTTTATAAATTGAAAAACACATTTGGCCTACAATGAAGGTATCACCGTGTTAAATATTGCACCCTAGCTGGATTTTACAATCCAGTGGGGTCACACTGTCTGGAATAGTACAAAACCATATTTAATCTTCTGGGAGCTGATGAACATGGACTGTAAAGTGCCTCTGTAGATTCTCAATTCAAAAATAACCAGAGTTGGAAACTTTTAAATGGCTCTGGCCACGGCATCCACTGCTTAAATCTCTCAAAGCTACAAACTGATCTGTAGCTCTCACAAAACAAAGGATTTTGTCTTGCATAAAACCATCTTGGGCACAATCCAATCTTGGTTGTGATATGCATTCTCGCTGACTGTCCGGGGCAGGGGGAGGGGGATGGGGGGCGCAGGGAAGAAGCGGGGAGAGTGAGCGAGCAGCTGCGTGGTTCTGAGTTACTGGCTGGGCTTAAACCACAACACTGACACATCAGATTAAGTAGTGTTGCAGTGTGGCAAGAGCACACAAGTATGTCCCCAGATTTCACAAACTTGAAAGATCCTCAACAGATCCCAGGCATGTTATTAGGAAGCTCTGAAGCCTCACAGAAAAGTTTGGAACACTCCTGAAAGGACTATCTTGGAGAGTAAGATGAAATGCAAAATGTTTCCCATCGTGTGCACTGTATCACAGTAAGCACGCAAATAGAAAAGGGCATCTCCACTTCTAAAAGCTCCAATCCACAGCAAAGCAAAAGGCTCACACCGGCTAGGTTTCTAACAAAAGGCTACAATTCAATGAAAAATAAACTTCGTGTAAGCAGTCCTTGCTATGAAAGCTATGCAGACGCTGATATTGCAAATTTCAGACTTCCTACCATGTCTAGTATGGATCAGTCCTGCCTGAACAAGCCTTACCAGAGGGACAGACCCCAAGCATGAGCAGCAGGATCCCTTCCTGCCTCCAGGTCTCAGACCCATTCAGTCCAGACCAGACAGATCAGCCCACTCTTTTTTTACAATCTCCCTGGCTGAAATTCATCGCATGAAATCCCATTAATGGCCCTCAAATGCTTTGTCATAAGAGATAGATAAAACGAAAAGCAATATATATACCCTCTTCTATATGTCATGCTCCTAATAAATACAACCATATGGTAAATGCAACCACAGTGAGCATCAAAACAAATAAACAACATACTAATTAAAGCTAGTCTTACACAAACACTGAGTAATTGCAACCAGTCCTCCCACCTCCAAAGGAAGCAGTAGGAAATCAGCAGGAGCATCATCCGTAGAAACTGGGGACTTTGACAAAAAAATTCAACTGTGGCTGTGGCCAAAAGACAACAAGAGTCTCAAGAAGTCCTCACTAGTTATGAGAAAGCTTCAGGTGGTGAAACAACCAAAATTATATCCAAAAAGAGGTGGGGAAGACCATACAGAGCTGTGTGTTGCCAGAACTGCCAAAGGGAAAACTCTTTTCAGATTGACAGGTCTGGCATCAAGAAGGAACTAGCAATGGACCATATCCCAGAAAAATATGCATTATACACTGAAGACATCAAGCACATTCACACCCCAATCGGCTCAAAATGAATGGCTGCAGGCAGCCAGGAACATTACAGACTATAAATCCCATACTGAAATTCAATTGGTGGTTTTAAGAAAAGGATTTTTATTTTTAAAAAGTGTCTTTTCTTCATTCAGAATGCAGAAAGTATCTGGATAAAAGAACAAAAATACCAAGGCAATCTTCTTACCTACCCCCAACTTTACCAAAAAGGTATCACTTGTGTTTAATCTATCATAGTATTTTAAATATGAACTTCATTTAGCTGGTTTAGAAACAACATTTGAAGTTAATAACTATGGGCAACTAACCTCTGCCACCTAAAAAAAAAAAAAAAAAAAGAAAAAATATATATATATAATTGACCTATAAGCAGTTAATTGCTTAAAATATGTAGACTGCTGTTCAAGGAACAGCTTGAATTTTTTCCATCTGTACTGAAAACCATCTGTTCTGCATGGTAGATTTTATGACTTTTCAGGTCCATTTCTAAATTGAAATGGATGTTTTAATGATGAAAAATGGGGAGAAGTGATGAATACTTCATTAAAGCACATTATTTCCCTGTCAAACTTCTATTCTCCTGACTGTAAGCAAAAATAATGTCTGAGCAGAGTTAACGTCTTGGGTTATCAGGACTGCAGATGCCTCTTGGCATTTGGTTGAACAAATGAGCTATTTCATAATCTGCAAACAAAAACGATTCAATAAATTGGAAAGATTTTCCCTTCTAATGAAAACCAGAGTTTCCAAACTCTTTAAATTACCTTTATGTAATGCAAAAGACACTAAAGAGAAAGTATTTCTACCTGTTTACTTTCAATGTACCATTGTTATGACCAGCAAGGCACATTAAAAACATTAACATGTACACAGTATAGACTCAACTAGTGGTTCCTTTTGCAAACTGTATTTAATTATTTTAATAAGATGAGAGGATACCATTTCCTAACAACATAAGCACATGATGAAGAACCAGCAAACTGTTGAAAATGTATCTATCACACAAACCCTCTTTCTATAACATTTTTCACTATACTTGCCAATTACCACGTACTTTTGGATTGAAGCAAGTGTTTGCTCAAGCATAGAGAAATTATAACATAAATATCCAAACAGGGCTGTCTTTTGTGCTTAGGCAATTTATTAAACCAACAAGACATTTCAGCGTGGCATGAAATTAAGAAAGAAGCAGCCGCTAGAAGAGACTGATTGTATTAAAATTGTGAATAAAATACCAAAAGCCTTCAAAACCATCAAGCATCAAGAAGCCATGCAAGTCCAAAGGTACTCCCACTATCTCACTGGACTGGGTTAACCATGCTCTGCTTCCGACAGGACCTAGTCAAGACTTTACAAATTAACATCTGACTTTCAATATGTCACCTTCTGAAAATGCCCAGGAAGAGAATTCTTAAAAACTTCTGATATTCAAAGGATCGCTATGGCATCTTTACTCATCAATTTCCTTTTCAGACATCTAAAAGATTGATAGATATTTATGAAAAACTGAGCCTGTGTTACATAGCTTTAAGTTTCTTAGCAAAATCATTGTTTATTAGAGATTCCAAATGAAATAAAAGCCAAATCCAAAATGCGACCAGCTATCTCAGCCTCTGAACATAACATGCCAAGACACTTTTCCTTTACTTGAAGACTTCCAGGCAACAGGTGAAATCTATACAACCTCCTGCCTGAATGGTATCAATTCCCCTATCCTTAGCTAGGCTTCTACAGAAATACAGTTATACATGCTTAACTATTCCTCTTGTCAAAGAGCCCATTAGACTCATGTGGGCCTTCAGGAAAATTAAAGCAAATCAACATAAGACATCCAGATGTGGGACACAAAACTCTTCTGTTGAGCCATCCTTCCCCCACCCCGGTTTAGGGGAACAGCAATTTAAGCTCCTTAGTACCTTAAGAGGTATCATAAAACTGGCCTTGTTCTTCTTAAAATGTGTGCCACAAAGGCCATGGCCACACCACCACCACTTGCATGGTTGCACTTTCTGCATTGCAGGCAATGAAGAAGAGCTGCTGTCTGGCAGTACCAGGGCAGGATAATGTAACATACTATCCAGCTCATCCACAGCCCAAAATTCAGTATTGTTTACAAGTAAGATAACCTCTTGTTTAGCTGACAACATAGGAAGAGCTATAAAGGTGTAATGGTGCTTTGGTTATTTAACCGAACAAGGGGAAATACTAAAATACACAACAATAATCAGTTGAAAATCATGTATACTGTCGTACTAAATATGATACTGGATTTAATCTAGCAAATTTCAGCTTGTTGACAGAAACAGAGTGATTAGATGGAAGGAATCTCCATATTCATTTGAACAGGGTATCAGGAAGAAAATCATGACAGTAGAGACCGTGCAATCACTACATAATGAAATAGCTTTAAAGTAATAATGTTTTGCTTGCTCAGTGCCTGTTTCTTTTCTTCATAATTGATTTTGCACTGAAGTTTTAAGATTGCATTAGCAGCCTCAAAAATCATTGCTATGAAAACAGCTATTTTATACCTCCTGTATCTGCTCCCAGCAAGTTAATCCCAGGTTGAAGACTTTCCACTGATGGTTCTGCTTATGTGCTGAATTGGAATTTTAATTAGTCAATACATTTTTTCCTGTTTGTTTCTACAGTGCAAGACACAGTAACTTTACAAACAAGCAAGTTCTCTGTATTCATACTCTTAGCTCAAGTTTGAGAAAGCCTGACAATGTCATCTGTACCTCTGGTGAATAAAAAACCCTACACAGCACTTATTTAAAAAACAAAAAAACATTTCATGCACCCATAAGGGGAAGTTATGAATGGATTACATTAAAAATATTGAAAATTCTGTCATCGCAATCAAAAACTTTATGGCAAGTCTATAAGTCATTGCCAAAGGCAATGAATAATATGCTATCTGATTTCTGCAAGTTGAGCTGACTGGCGCCTTTGAAACCAGTTTTGGCACCAATAAAAAAAACACATTTCTGTTGGTTCAAGGAACTGGAAAAAACAATGTAAATTTAGCTTTTGAACCCGATATAAAAGTACTTTGGGTAAAACATCTGTTTGTTATTAATTTTCCTCTGCAGCAGCAAACCAAAAGATAGTACTCCAGATGACCCCGGGATGTGTATATTATTCACAGTATAGCATTTCATAGAGTAACTGCTGTGTTTAACTTGGATCCAGACCTTAAAATTTTCTAACATAGTTTAAAAGTATGATTTGGAGCCAAACAGGATACAAGGATTTTCAGTTTGGGTTTATTTTCCTTTTGGTAAGTATATTCCATATATAGTCCTCCTTCTAAACTAAGAATGCTTGCATATGTAATATAAGAAGAAAGTTAAGATTTAGAAATACATGGCCTACCAAAAAGCTTTAAAAACTAAGACCAAAAGAATTCGACAGGATAGATGTGAAGGCACAAGTACAGTTCTACCCTTAAAAAAAAAAAAAAAAAAATGAAATCAAGAATGAAATACTGTTTACAAAAGAAAAGCAAAAGCTGTATTTTTTTAAAGCCAAGAAATTTGCAAGTTAAAGTTTTTATTCAACCTATTCTATCACTTTAAATAGCTGCATACTTCAAGACTTCTAGTGTATCACTTTAAAATGCCCTTTTCATAAAGGTGCCTTCCAAAATTTTTCTCGATTCACACTGCAGATAAAGTATTCTACCACTTGACAAGCCAGAAAAAAATTCTATATAAATCAGAGGAGGGAAGGATACCAGAGACACCCTTCTTGAAATCCTGTTTAAATAACACTAAATTCTGGCAATCAGATCAGTCATATTTCATATGACACCACACAGTGAAAGGAGGGCCTAAGGTAACCAACCTCCATTTATGAGTTTTAAAACAAGCCTGGTATCTTCAATGTAAAAGTTATGGGTGCTTCCAGAAATCACTGGCTCACAGTCATTTGCTTCCTTAATTCTTTAATTCATAATTATACTCAATTTGGGTGTCAGATTTTGGTGTGGATCTTCTCCACTACTGTCACATCTGGAATATGCAGAATCTTTATTATCAGTGAAAAGGCCATTGTGATTTTTCTCTCTACTAGGAATAATAAGTAATAAAAAGAATATAGCAAATGGAGAGAGATGACAGGGGAGAAGCAATGCTTATTCTCGGTCAGCTCCCGCTGGAGAAGTCTTCAATCATCAAAAAAGAGAGAACACACCATTGCTTCCCAACTGCAAAGTCAAAGGCACACTTTTCAGATACACATGGAAAAAGGCAACACCAGAAGTCCCCAATTATATTATAGTCAATGGGGTTTGTAACCCAGTTCTACAGCCGTTCTTTTTTTGCATAAGCAAGAAACTTGAGAAGTTCAGTTCTGGTTCAACATGTATTTCTGCTAATGACACCTTTCTGGAAAGGAGGAGTTGAATTTTCTTCATGTGATTTCTGTTATTTTTTGTGTTTCTGTTGGATGGTAGCAATGCTATGCAACTTTGTTCTGATTTTTTGCATTATTCTTTAGGCTGGAGTTCCTGGGGACTGGTCTGTCTAAGGATGAGGCTTTTTGGTTACCAAACAAGGGGAGTAAAGGGGATCTTTTCTATTAGCAATTAGGTTCTAACTGCATAGCTCTGAGAAGTTTTTTCCTATCAGTTTTTAAAAAAAAAAGTTTCAGGCAGTGTTCAGCAAAGCTTTTTATTAAGGTAATTATTTTTAAATCCTAGTCTCCGAGGTTTGCACAAAAGCACACATTTTGCTGTGAAATTAATGCTTACAGGAATATCAACAGGAAATATTCATAAATGCCTTCCTCCAAGACCGACAAAATTAGCATCAAAATTCATAACCTTTGGGTAAATAGGGACATGGCATGCACAAAACCCTATTAGTTTCTCTAGGTGCATTGGATATATCTGTTCAGGATTTTGAGACCCTGAATCTCTGTAGACTTCCATAGTGAGGCAATTTTAGTGCAATTCACAGCAGGCCAGGCATGCTTTCCAAAAATACCAAATTGAGATTACATAAAATGTGTGGAAGGACTGGAAAGGAAGAAAGGTTTTGATCAAACAATTTATGGCATTTCTGACTGTGAATGCAAATGAAATAATATCACTGACCTTAAAAATGAACTGAAGGGGTCCTTGGAGGCATGGAGTCAGAATAGAAGGCTTTTTTCTCCAAGAGTGAGATAATGCTTGGGCTAGAGCTTTTTAATACATTGTGCTCAGTAAATCGAGTTCAGGGACAAAACTCTGTAGAATATTTGATTTCTGGCACAAAAACTACTATGTTGAATTAGTAAATCATTCTGCAGTAAGTTAGGTTTTCAAGGCTTCAGAATGCTTATTTTCTGGAGATTTGTACTCACTAATCATTTTCATAGAGGTTATGTAAAAAATGAAAGGAGGTTGTTCTGAAGGGTGCTTTATTTTTCTTTCTTATGTAACAGACATGTTTTGTTTCAATTTTTTCCCATAGGAAACAGCTGATATTAGCAGTACCCAAAGTTTTGAAGAAATGTCAACAGATGAGACATGAAAAAACCTTCCACCCTGCTAAAAGTAATTTTTTCCTGTATCACATAATACATTCTCAAAAACCTTGAAATATGATACATCCATATTTACTTTTTGTAATGTTATCCAGTATCTATAGTATTCTCCAATGTGGTACCTTCCAGTGATAGCTTTACCCCAGTCCTCATGTGAATCACTGTACCTGGCTTGTAAAGAAGACCTTATCTGCAATATTTAGGGCAGGAAGCAGAAAATGCAGACCTTCATCTGCCAGGTGTTTCCCCAAGACAGCAGTCTGGGTATTTTACTACCCCTGAAAATCGTTCACTTCTTCAAAACTCTCCTTTTAGCAAGAGGTGATGCTTGACAAGGGCTTGCTTTTCTCAAGGATGAGTATCTTCTTCTCTTGGGAACAGCTTTGCAAATTTATACTGCCGATTCTATAAAAATAGTGCTTTTGGGAGCCAGACATTTATTTCCCTGTCCCTCTCAGACCAAGATAGCCTGGAAGTCTGTGCAGGCGGAACACCAACCATGTTCCGAATCTGAACTGACATTAACAGAAAAAATTGAGATGGTTGGTTGGTGGGTCTCTTGGGAAAAGTCTCTTAAGAGTCTCTCCCAGGATAATTTAGTAAAAACAATTTCTCTGCAAGACCATTTCTGTTCCTAAGAACTACCCAATTAAGACAGCTTTCTCAGTCTCTTTCACTCTAAGGAGAAACATAAAATAACACATTATAATTTTTAAAGCTTTTAGGAATGAAAAGCTAAAAAGAAGCTATAGACATGGGTTTCTTGATGGACCATACACTCAAAAAACCCCATTAAGTCTCTCACTGGAAGGCGTTTTAGAATGACCCTCTCCACAGGACACTGATATCGCATGCACTAAGTAATGACCATGGCCACAGCATCATTAGCATGATCATGAACCTTGGCTGGTCCCTGGTCCAACCTGTCTTTGGCTTTGAGCAGCCACATCCTGGAAAAATCCAAGTATGGAGAGAGTCCACAACCTTTCCAATCATCAGCACTTTGGTTGCACCTCAAGCAAGAGCTCAGGAAGCAGGGCCCGGAAGTACACTGCAGCAGGTTACCTTGCTTCTACTTGGCTAATCCTCATTTTGCTTTCAACCAATGGGGTCACCATGAATGCACTAAGATAAGTGCTACGGATGGAAGAATAAAGGAAAAGAAATTTTTTCTTCTGTCCAGAATGGGTAGATGGTGGCACTAGAAGTCATAGCCAGTAGTTTTGAAAAACAAACATCTCACAGATAGCATGGGGCAGGGGGGGAGGAAATCCATTACTGTTTATTGTCTATCTAAAGCTTAATTCAGCCTAAACTCACCAGTTATTCTGAATCATTCTTAGTTCCATTAAGTGACACACCAAAAAAAAAAAAAAAAAAATTCAGTGCAAGAAATACATCCACAGAATCTAAAATTAAAAAAGGAAAAACCTCTACATCACTGTGGATTTTCTTCTGTGAGCTGAGCTCAGCAGGCACTTTATCATTACCCCAGACTGGTGTTTATTTCCACTCCTATATCCTGCAAAGCAGCAGCATTTGCACCCAAGACAGGGACTGATCAAAGATTCCCATGGATTGTCTCTACCCTTTCTCCAGCACTAAAAAAACATCATTACGAAAGAGTAAACCATGTGTCACATTCGGCACATCCAACATAACTTCTGCATTCATCCTACAGTATTTCCAACAGTGATATTAGACATGTAGTATACAGCTGTCTCACACAGTTATTTCTATTTCTCTCTTAAAATGGGAGACTTCTCACAACAGTTCTCTGCTGCATTATCTATGAATATGCAACTATGACAACTTACAGAAGCGTGCATCGGGTTTGCTCATAAAAACAATTACTCATGCAAAATGTGGGTTTGGGTTGGTTGGTTTTTTTGGTTTTCTTTTTTATACTGTAAACCCCATTGGTTTTACCTTCCAAAGACTGCTCATTGGACACAGCTTTCCTTTCATGCATCTGGCTGCTACGTACACCTCTCCTTGGAAATTGTTCCTGTGCTTTTGAGGCTTCAGTCGCTGCCCTATTTCTCCATCAGTTCAGATGCCAAACAAATAGCATTCAATTGAAATTACTAGTCAGGGTTTGGCAGCTGGCACAGCAGTTCACAAAAGCACTTAGATATATAACTAGGTGACAGTTACACAGTTGCTTTCCACCACAGAAGCAGCAAAATAACATGCATGCAGCTGGTAACAGAGTTGGCAAGCTTTCAATGCCAGCTACAAAACTTTGCCAGTTAAGGCAAACAATCATTTAATTTTCTTGCAGCAAGGGAAATAATTGATTTTTCATTCAAAGCAGCCTTGAGAAGGTCAGCAGAAAAAAAATAAAATTGAAAAATAATGTAAATATCCAAGCCAAGATGGGTTTCAATGTGCCAGGAGGACCATATTCACAAACACAAACAGGGGCTAAGGAGATTAAACATCTCCAAAATCTAAATAAAGTGCCTTTGTCTGGGCACCGCAGGGGAGATTTGCAGAGCAATAATAAACTCCATCATGAATGCTTGGACACAGACGATGCCCAACCGGTACAAGTACCTCAGAAGTCCTGTTCCCAAATTAACAGTTCATTCTTTTCCTTAGGTTTTAAAACTGAACTTCTTACATAAAAGGGCTCTGTGACCCCACTGTTAAGCACACTGGAAGATGAAGCTCCAACAGCTTCTCCTCAACCACCTTCCCAATTTCTAATGACAAGAGACTTTGGACAACTATGACTGAAATTATGGTCACGTAAAATTTATACACAAGCTCAGACAATGTCAGCAATTACCAGAATGACCTTAAGGCTTAGAGAGGAATCAAGATTAGAGTGAAGCTTGTTTTTCTGATGTAATTTAGCAGTAGACGGTGACTTTTGTTTAGACCTTCTGAAGAAAAGTAGCCTTGAAACAGGCGCTTTACCAGTTTTATTAACATAATCTTGAGAGGAATATTAAATGTCTAAAGCACAACCAATTCCCAGAGCCTCACACAATCTTTAACAAATCAAAACTCTACTGCAGAAATTTGGTGCCTTTTTTGGGACATGAATCTCAAACATCTGATGCTTCATTCTCTGTGCTTTCCAATTTTATCATGCAGAGAAACTAGACCAGCTCAGCTTCTTGATTAAGGCCTTTGCTTGTAAAATGCCAAACATTTCACAGCGCTCAGAAGAGGTTGGGACCACAGCATTTCACCTGCATTTTGTTTGCCTATAGATAAAAGAAATACCCAGATGATGCTTTTTCCTTCAAAATGTGAGTATCTTCATAAACGGGAGAGTCTAAAAGTTTAAAATATGACTAAGGAAAGAAGTAAAATGGGCCAAGATTTAAAAAGCCAACGAAAGAAGCAATCAAATATCAAGCACCTAGCGATGGGTCAGAGGTCAAGAGCATCACATTCAGAAAGACACGTGGGTCAATTTGTTGCTGACTAGTCAAGATAAACCAGACCTGTCTATAAATCACAGAAAACACTGCCATATGTTTTTGAATATTCTGGATTGAAAACACTGTTCTCGTTGAATAATTTTGACTATTAGAAGTATACGACAACTTCCCCTTGCCTAAACAAAACACATACATCAGCAGTTCTTCTGTATAAGGATCAGAACAATGTGTTTAAGCTAGGGTAACATTTCACAAACTGTGTCTCCATTACCCTCCCACTTACTGCTTGACAAAGACAGCATGGAGCCTGCAGTGATTCACACTAACATGAATAAAAATGCTCTATTTCAGCTAATAAATGAATATAGATTGAGAGAAATTCAATTACAGACAGAAAATACACATTTCTAACCTGTACATTCAAGGTAAATTTAAGCGACTGCTTTATATGGGCTGAGATATAAGCTAAGATTTCTTCAAAGCTTTTTTTTACTGCTAAAAAAAGTACATTAATTGTTGGCTTCCATCAGCACATATGGTATGTCGGGAAACACATGAAATAATCATGTGAACAAACAGCTATAGGTACATAAATGAAGGCAAAAAAAAAAAATCAACCACCCCTCCGCTTACTACTGAATGAAAACCATCCAGAAACATACTAGAGGGGAAAAATTTGCCCTAAAAACTGAAATGGAAATTGAAGAATTGAATTTGCTTGTTTAACTCAAATTATGTACTTCTTTTACCGTAATGTTTTGGGGTTTTTTTTTTTTTATTTCATTGATATTCACATTCTCTTTTCATGTACTCTTTTATATGGATATACCAACATCATATTTGGCTCAATGACTCAGAGCAATGCATCTTCTGGAAGACTCAGCACAACAGCACTGCTGTTAAATTGTTCAGCATTGTGTTTATCTAAAACTGAATGTTTTAAAAGAGCACCTAGATCTGTCTGTGTACCTGGGCAAACATCACCAGGTTATTTGTATTCACAGTGCTCCCTTGCCATCTCTGTGGGTCCACTGCTTCTTAAATATATTACCTTGGTTTTATTTATTCTGCAGTATTATAAATAAAAATGCTCAAGTTAAATCTCCCTGATCATAAATTCAAAAAGGAAATCTACAACTGAAGGAGTTAGCTACTCTAAGTGTTTTCAACTACCAAAACGTGTGTATAAAATCTCAGTGAAACTTACACTGCATCAGATCTATAACCAGAAAAAAAAAAAACCCAAAACCCAGATTCCTGTTAAAAGCTGCCAACCCTCATTAATCATGTCCTGATGAATGTAACCCTTTTCCTTGCCATGAACATACATTAACTCTGAAATGGTAATAATGTTTCAGGTTAATCTTTTTGACAAAGTAATCAATTCAGTGAAATAATTTTCTCCATATCGCCTGGTTCCTCAACTAGTATAAATTTGAGAGGCTCAGCTGGAGCCAAAGAAGTTATGCTGATTTATATCAGCTGTGGCCCCAGCCAAAAATTTCTCTCTGTTTCAGTGAAAATACATTAGTGAAAATCCTCAGGGAACCTTGGGACATATTTTCACATGTTAAGTCGATGATCTGCTTGGAGAAGCTTCCAAATTTATTTTAGAAGACAAGCTGAAAAATGCATCGTCATGTTATCCTTTAAAATGGTGCTGTGAGGGGCTAAACTGACCTTTGCTTAAGCATATTTTAAGAAGGAGAATCACTTGGGGAATACTTAATATTTTGGAATAAACATATTTAGCTGGAAATGAGACCTAAACAAGAACAACATATAAAAAAACTGGCTGTGCATTTTAGCATACTGTACTTACAGTATCTATTCTTTAGAAAATAGGACATCAGTTATGAAAATGAGAGTTTTGGTTCTGAAGCTTTGTTTGATCCTTTTATAATCAAGCACATGAAACACAACATCACAGCACCAGAGCTCGCCATGTTTAATGAGCACTGTTGTCTGACCCAATAGGAAAACCTATTCCTTATTTCAACAGGCTCCGAAATCAATTTTAACATCACTTAGTGCTAAAACTGTTAACTGCACAAAGAAAAACATGCATACATTCATCTTGAGTTAAGCTTTCTCCACCATTTTCAAAATACTTCACGGCAGTTATTAAGGTTTGGGGTTTTTTTTTCTTAACCAATAGTTTATCACTGAAAGCGCGATGTTTAGCAACACACATTTAAAATAAGTTTCTTTGCAATCTTTAAACTAGCCTGGGACAACCCAAAGCAGAGGCACTGTGAATATACCACTCACATGAGGACTGCAAAGCAGTGGGTTTATAGGCATTTCCTTCTGAAAGTGAAAGCCAGAGCAGAGGCTGTATATTTTACCAGCTTTCAGATTTAAAGGTAATTTTTTGCTGTTAAAAAAACCTGATCATTACTAATTTTCAGAATGGTAATTTATAGAATTCTTCCTGAAAGGGATCACTTGAAAAAGAAAATTCAAATTACAGACTTATTTCCCATGCAAGTAGAAAGCAAAGTATAAGGAAAGCTATATATCAGTGATGCTGAGCATGCAGGGGTAGGACTGGGGTTGCGGCGTGCTGCTGGCTGAAGGTCACTCTGCACAGGCTTAGCTTTTAAATATCAGAAAAAACAACAGGGATCAACAGCAACAGTAATAAGTTGAAGGTGACACATATTAGCAAGACGGATGATTTTAGTGGGTGGAATGGGAGATCTGTCTCCCTCCTCCTAAGCATTAACAAATATTTATACAAACTGGAACAGATTTAGGACATGCTGAGCCAGACCATCCAAACAGGAGGCAAAGACAGGTTCACTTCTGACCAACCCTGAGTTTGGTATTTAATGTATTCTCTGGAGATTCAGGCCTGGCTTAGACTAAGTCAGGTCAATAAAAATGAAGTCAAGCTCCTGATGTCCAGTAATAACTCAGTAATTTAAACCATTAAAAAGATTAGGTTAATAATGGGGTTAAAACTAGAAGTAAGGTGCCTGTGCTGAGCCCAAACCAGAAAAACCCCAAAACAAACAACATTACTACTTCCATTTCAAATGAACTCAGAAGCAAAGGGGCTGCACCGATTCATACATGTGAAGCGAGATGAATTATTTGTACCTAGAAAAGCCCAAACCTGCCCTCACTGATGGACAGACACATGCCATCCACTTAAAGTGAGGTGCAGCATTTACCCCATGGAGCCACTGCCATGCACACTGCAACACCATTAGACTTTGAAGTATCCCCTCTAACAGACAACTCTAACACTGCGGAACAACCAAGTCTGTCCCACTTTATCCTGGAAGCAGTAAGAGATCTTGCAGATGGTTAACAGAGAATCGTAGAAATATTCTGTCCTTTTATCCTTTGGTTTCTTAACATCTGTGCTCACAGCCCTTGCACCTTTCAACTAGATGTGTCACATCCATCCCCCACTGCCTGAGAACTGTACATAGTGATGACACGGTAAGGTGGAACTGCAACTGCAAAATGTGCTGCTGGGTAAGAGGTCCCATGGCTTAATTTGGAAAAAACAATCATCTCTCAAAACATCAGTGTTATTCTCACAGTGCAATTTAGGGCAAATAAAAATACTGTGATAGTTTCTTCATTATATTAGCAGCAGCCCCCCTTTTTTATAATTCAAAATCCATTTTTATTTTCAAGATAATTATGAACAGACACAGACTCATTAAGTGCCCTTTACAATCACTCTTACGCTAACACAGGCTGCAAACACGCAGCTACAAAAAGAAGCTACTCTCACACAGGACGATAGAAGCTATAAAGCCCAGAGAAGGATCCATTTTTCCCCCAAAAGCAACATCTTAGCAGCCTTGTATTGTAACTGCAGATTAGTTTAATCCAGAAGATGACACTAAGAAACATTAATTTCATGAATTTCATAGTACAATGGTGGGGGGAGGGCTGCGAGAGAAAATTTTACTATTTATTCCTAGATGTGCTGTACGAACCAAGAACAAACAACTCTACCAGCTACGAAGGTAATCTTTTATTCTGATGGCACAACAAAATCCTCCTTACATAGAAGGCGGGGGGAGGAGGCACTGTACAATGCTGACATCCTCTTGCCTATGGCCAGAAAGCACACACAATTTCCAGGCCTTGCATTCAAGGCTTTACCCCTGTAAAAAAACATATGAACAGACCTCCAAGAGAGAAGAAACCTGAAGGAAATTGTAAAGTAAATCACCACCTGCAAACTTCATAATTCTTGTGCAATTTAATATGCAGAGGTAAGTAGATATCAAATAAAATTTAAACCTCCATTTGGTGCAGTACAGCCACAATCATAACCTTAACTGCCATAATTATTTAGTACATTTCAAATTCCTCTAACATTTCTTTGAGCAGTAACTAGATCAAACCCTGTGATTTTTTTAATAGAAGAGCTGACTCATTTTTCCCAGTACTATTTTACCTGTTAGCAATTTATTAGTCAGATTAATAAGAAGGTAGTAAGAAGCTGTGCTGCAAAAATTACTCCTGGGCTGTGGAGTAGAGTTGTCATGTGAAGGAGGAGAATGGGAGCAGCCTACTTTTCATCAGGTCCTCCTCCTCATTTTTCCCATGTAAACTGATAGACGGACTGCAGATCTGCAACCAGTGCACTCATTGCTGCCTGAGCACTCACTCCCAGATCAATCCCTTAATAAATACTTCTCACATGTTCAAACAAGTTTCAAGGGACTGGGAAATAGCAGTCTGGCAAGGCCTGGGTGGCTTTAGTCTGCAGGAATTGCAGAGCAGCTGTCCAAGTTAGAATTGCCTGCCTGAAACACATCTCACCATCACTGACGTCTCCTTTGTGCGCAGCAGCAATCTCTCCTGCATACCCTTTCCTCAAGTCATTTTTGTCCCCCACCCACATCCTGCCTCTTGCTCGTTTATCTGCACTCCCCATCACAACTCCTCAATAACTTTTTCAAGAAAGTGACTCTAAAAAGGTTTGCTTTTTTATTACCTTTTCCTTTTTATCACCTGCAATTTGAGACTTCCTAACCACGCAGGCTTCATTCAGATGCTGGTCAGTGAGAAGCTCAACATAACCTGACCATGTGCACTTTCAGCACAGAAAGACAACTATATCATGGGCTGTCTCAAAAAAAGTGTGACAAGCTGATCAAAAGAGGTGATTTTCCCCTCTACTCCACTCCGGTGAGACCCCACCTGCAATACTGCATTCAGCTCTGGGGCCCCCAACACCAGCAGGATGTAGACCTGCTCAAGTGAGTCCAGAGGAGACCACAAAGATGCTCCAAGGGCTGGAGCACCTCTCCTGTGGAGACAGGCTGAGAGAGCTGGGCTTGTTCAGCCTGGAGAAGAGAAGGCTCTGGGAAGACTTTAGCGCAGCTTCCAGTGCCTAAAGGGGCTGACAAGAAATCTGGAGAGGGGCTTTGGACAAGGATCTGTAAGGATAGGACAAGGAGGAATGGCTTTGAACTGACAGAGGGGAGATTTATATTAGATATTAGGAAAAAATTCTTTACTGTGAGGGTGGTGAGGCACTGGCACGTGTTGCCCACAGAAGCTGTGGCTGCCCCATCCCTGGCAGTGTTCAAGGCCAAGTTGGACGAGGCTTTGAGCAACCTGGTGTAGTGGAAGGTGTTCCTGCCCATGGCAGAAGGGTTGGAACTAGATGATCTTTAAGGTCCCATATAATATATATAATATGTAAAACCCCAAAGTCTACTGGTATTTTCTTCCCCTTCTCCCTAGTTTTGCCTCTGAAAAAGATAGGGCTGAAATCGCATTTGACTATCGCTTCTACTTTAGATGCCTCTCCAGATCAGGAATGCCAGCACTTTCCACATGGCAACACCACTGTTGCAAGATTAATGATTGTGTACGTCTACATTACTTCTACACAAAATGCAGTATTAGAATAAACAAAGCCATCCCACTTGTAAATCTTAAGTAGTTGTTTCTGCTTAAGAAGCAGAACAGTACCATCACTGGTTAGTAGATATTTCATAAAGACATCAAAAAACAGACACCTCCCTGCTACATCTGCACATCCCACACATGCTGACAGGATTCTGAGGTCTCTGGTTGCTGCCCGCATGTCACAGTAAGCTATATTCACTCACATGCAATTAACTTTGCTCAGCAGTCACAAGGCATGGCATCAGACATCCTAAGGAGAATCGAATTAGTCCACTCAAAGTTTAGTGCAAGGAAATTTTTTTAAAAAAGACTTGTCTCAATGAGGTGGCAAGAAGACGAGAGACTGATAACCTCAGGCATTGGCACATATACCCCTGGGTGAGCAAGAGAAGAAAACAACGTTTCCTTTAGTGCTTGGAAACCGAGGACTTTTTGTGCTCAATATAAAGAAGCAAATAAATTGAGAAAGTCCCCCTGCAAGAAAGATGATGGAAAATTTGATTTCAGGATTATTCAATAGCACTTTTTTCCCTATTGTTCTGATGAATGAGAATTTGAGTTAATTTGCTGGAGTTAATTATTTATTGTTATGAAACATTACCGCTCCCAGATGGTCACTGTTACTGTAATAACTTCCAAGGAACCTGCAGTGTCTTGCAGGGGCCTCTTCTGTTTCATTCAGTTCAAGAAGAAGATAGAAGTATCTGCCAATTCCCCAAAAAGTTTGTCCTCTTCATATTATCACTGCAACTATAACCTCTTTCCACTACTGGCTTCTCTCCTTTTTCCAATAAAACGCATCAAGTGCAGTCTGATTTCTAAGAAAGAGAATTAAGCAGCTCTTTTCCTGCAGACTACCATGAAAATGAACTCTCGGCAAGAAAACCCTACTGTAATCAATATCACTCAAGCAGTTCAAGTACAGGCATGCTAATTGTCCTTGCATCCTCCACGAACAACGACCCTCAGTCCCAAGGACAGAGCACACTGCACACACTAATAAATAAATCTAAGATAATATATGTGTAATGATGTGCCTCAGCATCCCACCCCAAATCTAACAGAGCCATTGAGCACCCTGCCTCCATCTACCTCTGACAAAACACTGAAAGCCAGTTTGCAGATGTAGGCTTGGGATGCTGGCAGTGCTTTGCCAAAAGGCTCTTCTGAGTTGAAAACAAGAAGGAAGAGGAATGCAGCAAACATTCAAGGTCTGTGAACTCTTCTGCACTGCTCCCCAGCCAAACAAAAATATAAACGGCAGGAGATCAGCATGTCTCTGGTTTTTACCCCGCCAGAGGCCAAGCTGTTGGTCTTTCTGCTCCAGGATGAGGAAAGAAAAGAAAAAAGAAAATAAGAAAGTGAATTATCATAGTTTCTTTGCAAGGTCTCATAGCATTAACCCCAGTAAGACAATTACTGCGCCTCAGCTTCTCTCAGACTGGAAACACTTGCAACTGGCTGCATTTCAGCAAAAGAGGGAATCATTAAGCTGTCTTTACAACACACGGCAAGACAGTATCATAATGAGAAAGCAGATTCTCACAAATTCTTATTACTAACACAACCCTTGCCCTGTTGCTTCTTGACCCTGGGCTCAAACTTGGAAGGACAGAAAGTAGAAAACAAGGTTGGAGTAAGCATTTTTTTTATAAAACATTCTGCTTCTTTGAACATGCAAATCTGGTTATCAGCTACTTCAGCAGAAAAAGAGCTATTAGATTTGGAAAAATGTAGCCAGCACTGAATATGCATACACAGTAACTCTGGAGTGTAAACAAAGCTGGTTTAAACCATTTCACTTTATTCTTTTTCATTAGTTTGCAGAGATTACATACAACTATTTGCTTTTTAATCACATTTGAAAACATTAATTTTGTATAAACAGTCCTGATTTCAAGTGCAAACACTGCTTAATTGGAACTAGTGGAGAAGTGATTTTAGGTCCTGTGGAAAATAAGCCTGCTCTAATTTCAGACAGAAAACTATTCACAGCGCAAAGGGCATTCATTTTATTCCTGGGGAAAATAAAAATCCCAAAGATGAAAACCAAAAATGCAACTACCATTTGATGTGGATCAAGGTTCTCTCCAATTCTTGAGGACAAGGAGAGGTAAAATGGGAGGAAACCTGCGCTTTTAAGTGAAGTGCTCCCCCAGAGCAATAACCCCGTGTCTCCATCTCTAGGCTAGGAAGCCGCCCTGTGGAAAGGGTCCTGGGGTGATGCTGGTGCCTGGCAGCTGAGTGCTATGAATAAATACAACATGAAGAGAATATGTTCCATCTATATTGCACACAAGCATACCTTTCAAAAAGTCCAGAGCCTAGAAAAGAGCTAATCCTTTGGGGAAATTAACAAAATCTACTCATATGAAACCAATTTTAAAGAAATAAAAAAAATAGCAACAACAAATAACAATGGAAAAAACAGAACCTGAGGATCTAAAAACTTTTTTAAAAATCCAAGCCTCTGTTCATTGCTGTGCTTTCACCTGGGCAAGAAATCTATGCTGCGTAACTTAAATCAAAAAAACTAAGAGAAAAGAGAAGAGGTGGTATTATCTCCAGTGTCAGTTTGTTAGAAGCTGTTACTATTAGACATTCACAATCATGCCCCCCTGTTAAATTAGCAGGGGCTGCTGTGAATTACTAAGCATTGCCTTGGCAGAACAAAAGGGTGGGAGAAGGCACAGCTTCTGGAAAGCTTAACTTAAAAGAATAAGACTACAACAGGTACATTGATAATCTCAGGTTATTTAATCAACACACACATTTACTTAAGGAAGTCAAATGCAAGTTAGTTTGAATGAAGGAAAACAATACAAGAAGTAGTGACAGCCTTTAGCGAGACAAATCAATAAAGCTAACTTTATTGGCCAAACAGCCACTCCGGTCATTTGAGACCACATTACCATTACTTAACCAGGCAGCATTACTGACTGCTGTGCTGAATTTTCACTGATGCATTGAATTTGCTTTCCTGTAAATTCCCAGTGCTATGCAGCTGGCAAAGCCTGGACAGAAACACAATATATATGGGTGGCAACAGAGAGTCTCTTTTTTTCACTGTGGCTTTCTAATTAGAGGAAACAAGACTACCGGACATCGCATAAAACAAACACGTCTCCTATAGATTACTAAAATGCCTACTTTGTGCATTCCACTACCAAACGAAGCTCTAAAGATTGGAGCAGTCTGTAGCACATGCTTGTACTCAGCACTGCCAAAATCTCCTCTTTGCTTTCTTCCTCCAAGTTTGACAGCATCGCTATTGAATGAAACAGAAAGGTTTGTGTCATTCAAACCCTCTAAAACATCCTAGAGAAACAGAGGATGTTTGACTCAAACCTTTATGCAACACAACATCCCAGCTTCAGCACAACTTCAGGCAGATACCCAGTCAGAAGAGTGACCTTTGCCCCAAAATTCATAATATCTCTTAAGTACGCCCAATTGTCCTCAGTATTGGCCATTACCTTCTGCCTTGTACTGTCGTTTCTGGACTCTCAGTTATTTAGAGAGCACAAATTAAGGTGCACAAACACAGCTAACCTTTCTTCTGAAAGTTTTCAGAAATGTAATATCCTTATGAATATTAAAAAACAGAGCCAGTAAATTTTTCATCTTTTATTCATTTGACTATCTCTAACTGCAAAAGAGTTGTGAAATTGAAAATAAAAGTTTGGACAGACCCCAATAAATAAAGCAATTCAAATGCAAATACCAGGAGCTTGGTGCAAAGACAATGAAATTCAACAGATGGACATCAAATTACAACCAAAAAAAAAAAAAAAAAAAAAAAAGAAAAATCACTACAAGAGGTGTCAGAACAGACATATAGCTGCAACCTGCCAGAAATTGCAATAGATCTGCTTTACAAAATAATCAGGAACTAAATACTTAGCAAAAAGTTTCAGCAGACACCTGTCACAAATGTAAAATGTAAGATTTAGGCCATGCACTCCTGGAGTTCATCCGAGTTACAAAACGGTTTCTGTGCATCTCTACACGAACCCTCTCTCACTGTGGACACTTTAGACATTTAGCAAGGCAAGCTATCATTTTTATCAAATGAAAGAAGTCTGGATTGATGAGATTTACACCAGCATAGCGCCTCTGCATTGCAGGAGTTCTCCATCTAGTTGGTTTTCTACTCTCCCACACTTCAGGGTTATGAGTACCATTCCCAAGCTTCCTTTGGGAGCGAAGATGCAATTTTGGACTAGCGGCTCTGTTCCTCTTCACAATGCCTTGTTCATCCTCCTGAAGCTTGATGAGGTCATTGTCTTGAGTGCTCCAAGAAGCAAAGAACATATCAATTTCCAGCCATGACTGCCGCACTTGCATGCTAACATCAGCCAATGGCTGTCTGTTCTCAGGGATGCATTAGCTTGTGTCTGAAAGAGCCACTGGGGATGGGAGGCACGAAGGATAGATGGCTCCTTATACATCTTGTCCTCAAAGTTTGGGAACTTGAGGTTTCACAAATACAGCGAGAAATAAAAGATGACTTAACACAGGTGATGTTATTCACAGTAGTGTGAAGATGATCTAAAATCCATACTTGTCCTACAGTTCATCAAAAACACTTGGCATGAGCATCCCAGAATGATTTCAGATGACAAAGTAACATCTGGCTCCATCAAGACTTCTAGCAACTCAGAGAAGCAGGAGGGAGGTTAAAATAAAAGTTGATATAATCAAAAAGATGACAGAGCTTCCTGCTTCACTCTCTTGTATAAAGACTTGAATTTTATTCATGGCAAAGCAAGCATTTTTCAGATGACCAACACTGCTGATGAACCAAATATATCCTCTTCGATGACTCTGAACTGTACTCACTTTGTTTTCTCTAAATACACTCCTGCCCCTCGTCCTTCCAAATACCATGAATTCCCTACCAATCCAGTAAAAAAATTATACAACCCATTATTATATAAACATCCTGAAGCACAATCAGGAAAGAATGTGAGTTTTACAAGTCTGACATGTTTAACTGATACATAGACCTTCTTTAGAGGTTAGAGATGCTCAGCGATGCTGTAGAGCACACCAGGCAGTATGTCCCTCATAAAGGGACATGCATCAAAGTTTATTTTAGGAAACTTGAGCTCCTTCTCTTTTGGGGGATGCTGGGAAGCTCTGTTTGACAGGCATATTGACCTTGTTTCCTCATGTCATATTCAGTAGATGAGTACTTATCAAAAATTATGTGTTGAAAGTCATGACTATTTAAGAACAAAACAGAAGAGAGGGGAGAACTATTTAACTATGCAAATATTACCTCAGCTTCCACTATCCCTCCTCCTTAACGGTCTGTATCTGAAAGTGATCTCCAAGATGATTTACAGCCATTTGCCATCACTACCCCCCAGACCTGCAAACAGCTCACAAGCCTCTCCTTGCAGGAAAAAAGCAATGAACTTCAGTTAATATGCAAGAGAAACCCATGTTTTCTGAAAAACTGAAAATGAGCATCTTCCAGAAAAACAAAAACCATAATAAACAGCCTAATAACGCCTGCACACTTCATCTCCATCACACATAACCAAAGCACAGATTTTCTTCTAGATTGTATTCAATATGCAAATGCACTTTAAAACATGAACTCAAACATATGGTTACAGCTTGCCACAAGTCTTGGGGGGTTGAGTTTGGTTGCTTTTTGGTTTTTTGGGTTTGGGGTTGTTTGGTTTTTTTGTTTGGGGTTTGGTTTTTTTTTGGGGGGGGGGGTGAGGTGGTTTTGTTTTGGGGTGGTTTTTTTTTTGAAAGGGTACAAACCAAGCAATTCTGAACATCATATGAAAGAATGAAATTGGTACCAACTCAAATCTGAATCAGCTATTAAACACCTCTACAAATCACCTTAATGTCTGAAGAAAACAAACTGTCCAAGGCTAGACAGAAGGTTAGAGAATATGGGATGAATCACAGCAGTGACATTGCTGTTGTGGTTGCAAAGACACAGTCATGATTAGATGACGTTATCACACAGAACAATCACTCGCCAATACATGTATTTTTGGTAGCTGCTTTTGAGAGCCTTTCAGGTGTCTGATATGTAGTAAGATTTATTTTTGGCTGATAAAGCAACATTCTCACTTCATCAGCTTCTTTATCTACCCATTAAGTAGCAAACTCCTTTTAAATCTTGGTTTTTCTTTAAAGCACCCTCAAAAAAGTAAACAAAGGTACTTAAAAGGTCAGAGACAGATTTTCTTTCTTACACGGTAAAGGTGGAAGTATTTTTAAGCCTACCAATATTTTCAAAGAGAGTCTTCTGTATCATCTTCAAATAGCTGAAAGAAACTGCCTTTCTGCACCTGTTTCTTTCTCCCTCTAAATAAAATGGTTGTTTCCTGACCCACTGAAAAATACACAGTGAATAATGAATGACAAACAAAAGTGTTTTCAGACAAAGAAAAAGGCACCCTATGTAATTCATCTGATGTGGGGATGGAAGACTGGATCAGAAATAAATGGGATGCTAAGTGATCTCACCAGTTCTTGAAATAGCAATTATGATACATAGTAGTATATCCAAAAAGTGAAACAGACATTGTCATTTTAGGAATGTTATCATCTTAGGTGTTGTCATCTGCTTGTTTTCTGTAGAACACTGGGATCTGCATCTCCTCTGGAGTTACTCCCCCACTGAGATGCAGCAGGTAGAAACCCATGCTCATGAGACATGGGTGAAACAGGAAGGAAGGATGAATAAAAATGCATAATGCACTCAAGCACATACAGTCCTTTACACGAGAGGAGAGTGCTGATCATGACCACCATTCAGCCAAATTTCCAATTTACAGATGCACAGGAGGTGCCCTTGTGGTCCCCTTAGCAACACCTGCGCAACCCAAGGTGGTTCACCATTATGATGCTACGCAGCAGGCCTGGTGGAAGGCTAAACTGAAGATAAGAATAAAGAGATTTCATGCAAAGGGACGGTGTGAGGAATAGGGTAGAGAAAGGCTTCACAGTCCCAAGAGGTCTTGCCAGCCACATCATCCTTAGTCCGGTTCACCTGGAAATTGAGCACGGAGAGCTGTAAAAGCCCTACAGCCACAACAGATTAGACTAAGAAATAAAAAGAGGTTAACAGAGGTGAATGACAAGCCTGAGGCTTATTTCTGTACATGGCTTTCATGCAACTCCTGCGGAGTACAGGCATGCTGATACAGACCTCACTGTTTCGGGGCAGCCATTCCCTGTGACGCCTGTTCTAAAGAGCTGATTTACACTGTCAGATGGGTGTACCAGCACCCAAATGTACTATAAACAAGAGTTGGCATATGGTCTGTCACAGATAAAAGGAAGCCAAGAAAATGGAGTGCAAGTCCACAGGAGAAAATTCTTTTTGAGCAAAAGAAACTTGAAAATATAGTAAAATCTTCAGCCATGCAGTCCTTCCACAGAGTTCAGTGAATAACGCATATGAAAAAAAAAATGGATTCTTTTTACCTGGATTATTGATTGTGAAATTGCCTAATATGCATTCACTCAGGATTATTCACAAAGGGTGCCATTCACTAATTCTTGGTCTGCAGATCACTCAGAACAGACGCTTTGAATACCTATAACCTGACATATTAATTCATCTGTTTGCTTCTACAAATAAATGCCTTCCAACCAAGATGACTGGGTTTTGTTTCATTCCTTTTAAGATTATATTCAATCTCTTTGGCTCTTTAGGAAAGTGCTGCACTTTCTGGGCACACCAGTCTGTGGGTGCTGGTAAGACCCTGTATTTACAGCACATAAATCCTCAGATTTACAGCACTCTCATCATTCTGCTGAATCATGTTGGACTTGGCCTTGGAGACTTAGTTTCAACTTGCTTGCCAAAGCAGCATTGGCTTGCTCGTGCCACGGAGTCCTAGTCCTTCACCCTGCTTAGGACTTACCCACTTGCATGGTTTTGTGTTTATTATATTTCCTGTTCATCCAAAGGCTGGGCATCTACACAGCCCAAAGACTCCGTACCCTAAGCACCTCTTTCAGACAGTATCAACAGATCTAACAAGCCTCACCTTCCTTTTAGACTAAAACAGGACTAAAACCAATACCACGCTGCCAATTACAGTATTACGTAAGACCCTTTCTGACCATATTTGCTAGTTTTCCTCAACTGCTTTATCTGTTTATTGATCTTGTTTTTCCCCATTCATTCAGAAGACATATCCTACATGGCATTACACCATTCTCAAGGCTCTCACAGTGCAAGAATCAGTATCTTTTGAAAAACAAAGTTAAACTACCTTTTTCTGAAGCCAGCACTACCTTCCTCTTCCCTCCCCTAAAGCCTTAGCTGTGTCAGTCATTAACCTGCACTGGATAGATGACGGAAGAATTTTGCACATCTTACAAAATGGATTCCTCAGGTTCACAACGCAGTTGAAATAGTGTTCATTGATACATTGAACGTACTGGCAATTGTTTCAGCTCTGTTCCTGTTTTAGATTGTGGAATTGCTTTTGCTGAAGTTGCTCTTTAAATTAAAGACAGGTTCAGGTTGCCTTGAAATGCAAATTCTTTGGGCAGCTTAGCAACAACAGCTAAGGAGGGAACTATCACAATTACAGAAGGAAGAAAATAGGAAGGATTTAAAAAAACCTCCTGTGAGATCTTTGTTAAAACTTGTAAACACTTTTATGTGCCTGCTCTCTTGTGCTGTAAGAATTAGGTTTTACTTTGGTAAATACCACTGGGTAAGGGCAGGAAAACTGGTTCGGACTCAGAAGTGCCGGATGCTGTTTTAGTGCCGTGTCAGGGATCCTGAAGTCCCTTTCCTCTCTCTCCAGCTGGCTTCAAAATAACAGTAGTTTAGGAGACACTGTGTTTTTGAGGCTCTGGGTACAGAGGAAGATATATACTGCCAAGATTACAAGAGGGAGTTATGCAGGGAGTCCTTGCTCTAAGCTGGGTAGCAGGGCTAGCAGTGGGGAGTAAGGCTGGAAAGATGCACTGAGAACTCTACAACGCTTATGCAGATATTCAAGCACTTCAATTCAGGCATTCATGTTTGAAAATTGTGGGCTAGAGTTTACTACAAAGTAAACTAAAAAATTATTATTGTTACAAAATACCTGCCTGTTGTGGTTTAACCCCAACCATCAACTAAGCACCATGCAGCTGCTTGCTCGCTCTCCCCCTCTGTAGCAGGATGGGGAGCAGAATCAGAAAAAGGTAAAACCCGCAGATTGAAATTAGAGCGGTTTAATAGAAGATAATAGTCATCATCATCAACAGAAAAAGAGAGAGAGGAATAAAACTCAAGACAGACAAGAGATGCACAATACAATTGCTCACCACCCACTGACTGATGATGTCAGTCCCCGAGCAGCAATCAGCCCCTCCCGGCCAACTCCCTGCAGTTTATATACCGAGCATGACATTCTATGGTGTGGAATATCCCTTTGGCTAGTTCGGGGCAGCTGTCCTGGCAATGGTCCCTCCCATCTTCTTGTGTACCTGCTCACTAGCAGACCACAGGAAACTGGAAAGTCCTTGATTTAGAGTAAGCACTACTTAGCAACAACTAAAACATCAGTGTGTTACCAATATTATTCTCAGACTAAATCTGAAACACAGCACTGTAACAGCCACTAGGAAGAAAATTAACTCCATCCCAGCCAAAACCAAGACACTACCTCTTGGTAGTAAAAGAAGCCTTACGCCTGCATCAGTAGTACAAACACCACTCACAGAAAGCAGAATTCAATACAGCAAGCCCAATTCATAGGCAAGGTATCCTGCCTAAAAACCTGGGTTAGTTTTTGCAGAAAAGCACAGGCAAAGCAAGGCTTGGAGCCCAATTTTTAGCCCACTACAAACACAACTGCTTGGGGATTCGTGGGTGCTTCAAACTGCTCCCCAAGATACCTGCCGAGTTTAACACCTGCAGCACAGCCACTGGGGGAAGGAGCCTAGAGGCTTACAATGCCATTAATGCACTCTTTAATATGAAGGACACTAAGAAAGCACCAAGTCATACATCAAGTTGAACACTGATATTGCTTGGTATATAAATCGTATCTTTCACAAAATAACTAGTTTTATATGCTTAAAAAAAATTTTCATTTCTACATGCAATACTTTGTTTATTGTATAAGAGTCCTTTACAAGCTCCTGCCAAAAATCTCCATCGCACCTGGAAATTCAGAATATAGCACAAGATCAAGAAAAATCACACAGCAAGGACTACGTGGCAAACCTACAGCTAACTATGATCAGGAGATCATTCAGAAAGGCTGTAGAGCAAAAAAATATAGGTATCTTCAAAGGCAGAGATCAATTAGCCAAAGAGTAAAAAGCATTAGTCTTGCTCCAAAGCAGGCAGATGTTTGGTATGTTGAAGTGGCCTGGAGGTTGTCACTTTTTAAGATCAAACGCTGATGAACTGCAATGAAGCTCTAAACTGCTCTGTTCTGACCATACAAGAAGATACCAAGTGTCATTGTCCAAATAGTAATGCCTGTCCACCCAGAAGGGAGTGACTTGCTTTGGGACAGCAGGTTGGCACATTTCACAGGTACTGTGCAAGTCAAATGAAAATCCAAATTTACTTAGCATGTGGCCTTGATAATGACTCCATTATCAAGGTTTTTAATTTGCAGAGTCCCTTCAGCTGAACTTACCAAACTAATAATTCCTATTTCGAGGGAATTATGTAGAAGACAAGATTGGAGCACTTCTTCAGTAAGTGGCCTTTAAATTCAGAAAGAGCAGTTTTAATCCCAAATCCTACATTATGTACTGATGGATGAAACTTAAAAAAAAAAAAAAAAGAGAATGCCATATGTTTCTGTTCAACAGCATATTAGAAGCACACTGTCTATATTCTGATATACCAGGAAGATCCCTTGTTTCCCAGTTCCCCAGTTTTTGGGTCGGTCTGCCTCCTTTTTTTTTTTAATATGTCGTTAGCCACTCACAGGGGTGCGGGGCTAATGTTTCTTAAACCATCATGCCCTTCTATTAACAACCCAGCAGCCAAACTTTAAGCTCTTCACCAGGTAAGTTTAGACGCTGTTTAATCTCCACCAGAAAACACTGTTTTTGTGATGGAAGCCTTGAAGAGGAACTAGGTTGTCCATTCCTCCAGGTAGCACCAACATACACTGGGCAAAGTCAGCTTCAAAGCAAAACTTTATGCAAAACCCACCATCTGGAACAGAGAACGTGCAATTCACAGAGATGACACATATTAAGCACTCAAAGAATTCTTCAAAGCAGATAAAAGTCATGGTCTGCTGGCAATCAACACTCCCTTCACCAGGGTGAGACAACTGCCAATTAACTACTGAAGCTGTGATACATGGTAGCAACAAGTGATTTTCGAAAAATTTGCCAGTCCTCTTTTCATTCTGGTCTGTTTGACTTTCATGACATGGAAAACTTCAGCATCACTAGGGGCATTTTCATAGCTTTCTGTCCTGACTATGATGGAATGATGGTAGAACTCAAAACAGCCTGGAGAGATCAGCAGTAATTTTTTAGCACATTACCAATCATCTGCCATCAGGAAAGCTAATTTTTTTTCTCATTATACCCTTATATGAAGCTATGATGTTGAACAGTTAAGTTTGCACCTGCTCCCAACCTGTGCTGGTTAAGTTTATATGGTCATCATTAGGCTTAACCAGAGCAGAAAACATAGGGGGGAAATGGTGGTAACACCCCTATTTCAGAAGAAACACATAGTGATTAATCCACACCAAAAGCAGATCAAATGTATTGCGCTTCTGGTTCTTAAAGCACTGCCTTTTTCAGAAGCCTACACTTCAAAATTTTCAAGGGACCAGGAAGGACATCCAGTGACGAGCAATGATGCGATCTCAGAAGCCATCAGTGATATACTCTAAATACCCTGCACACAGCAAAAATAGTAAAACAAATGCCATATAAGGAAATAACTGTCAAATTAGTAAAAATACTGTTTTCCAGAATGAATATTCTCTTAGGAATAAATTCATACTTTAAATTTTGAAGTGTTTCTACACTTTGTAAAGAATTGCTTATGTGAAATTTGTGTATGGAGTTTGATGTTTTCTTAAGCATAAACCACCCAGATATGACTTCTACAGCAAATTTCCATTTCTCTAGTACTACTAGGTTTGAACAACAGGGAGTGTTTCCATTGCATGCCTGGCACCAAACACTTTCTGCCAGAATTGCACATCCAGTTCCTGTGTTAGCTGTTTCATTACTGCACCCAAAGGAATTTTGTTCCAGTACAAAACAAAGACAACAGGTTGCAAGAGAAGAGTTGCAACAACTGCCCTTCTTAGGTATACCTAATCTCCTTTTTAGCCTGTTTATGTTTCTGGCTTTATATATCCTGTTCGCATGAATTCCACCACTAAAAATAAAAATGCATTTTTGCTGTTGAAGCTTGTTCAGATCTGTTGGTGCCTCCCAATTCCTGGATGATGGAACCCTCCTTCTACTCTGATGTGTTTTCAGTCCCTATTCAGCTTCTCCATAATATTTGTAATCTTTATAACTTCCTTGTTCTTTCACTGCCTCTTTCCTATTATTTTCTGAAATTATTCCATACCTCCAAGCATCCCTTTCTCTACATCTTGAACTTTCACTGTACACTTCTGATGTGATCAGCATTGCACAGAGCCCTTAACGTGGGGACAAATCAAGATCCTAAAGCATGTTGTGCTCATGTTGTTTGGTTTACCTTCAACTCCTTTCTCGGTAAAACCAAATACACTATTTATTTCAGGGCACTTTTTTGCTCACCACTGGATAAAGGGAGGTAGAGCCACAGCATACAGGAATGACAACTCCAACCTTTCTCTCCTGGGTACGATAGCTAATTTAAATCCAATCACTGTGTGTGTTCACTAGAACTGCTGCTTTGAATTTACTGACATCAAGCCTCACCTTTTCAATAATCCAATTACTTCCTGTCTGTGTATTTTGCGTAGGACATTCCTTGTACATATAAAAGCACAAGTTACACAAAAAGGTGATCAGGGAAACAAACAGCCCATTTTGCCTAGGGCCCACTTTAAAAGTTTTATACTGTGAAGTGCAAGAATTCCCAGATTTACTCTTGAGGACTCATATACAGTAAATGTGTTCAGTTTACACATCCCAAAGCTACTTTATTTAATGCCAAATTAAGTAAAACTTGATCGGGGATCTTAAAACCGACAAACAAACATACAAAACAAACAAACAAAAAAAAAAAAACCCAAGAAGACAAGCACCACCAAAAAAAGCCACCACATTGCATTTTCCCCAGCTTTGATTTCATCACTTGTATTACTCAGCTATAAGTGGGTATCAGGTGATGGCTTTGCCGAGACTGCAGAAGGCAGGGTGGAACTGAGCTTCTCTGCTCACAAAACTTTGGTGCGCAAACAGGCAAAGCTTCTTGTTGTTGGTAAAGCAAGTAGCTGGCCTAAAAACCATACTTCGTAAAAAGTGCCATCCTATCCCAAAGCTCACTGCTCATGCCCAGCTAACACAGAGCTCTTCCACCAGTAAGGGATGTACAAAGTTAACACATTCAGCATTCACCTGTATTAGTTCTAAATTTTAGAAGCAACGAGTTGCAGTTGTGCCTTTTTTAGACTGCCCTGGTTTATGTAATGAAATTTTCTCTTCTGTGATCGTTTTTAAGTCACTACCATACCTTTACGTAGATGTTTTCTTTTCCTTCTTGATTTTATTATATTTATTATCATTTTATTATAAGTGAAGGGTTTCTGGTAAAAAATCATTAATCTTAATCCACAAAGCTCTTCATCAATTGACAGCAGAACGGAAATATGCTCCACTTACCACTTTGTAATAGCAAAATTTGAAGCACGATGACCCACTACTGAAACCCAACTGCAAGCCCCCGCCCCAAGCATATCTGAGAAAGAACTATGAACTGAAGAGCCAGCACTGGCAAGCAGGTTTCATTCTTCCTCTGCCATTCCAGAGGAGATAACACCTCTCTACCCACCAACATTCACTGCTGTAGATGCTGCTGCTTCCAAGAGGGAAAGGAGGATAGTTTAGGAATAGTCGTTTACTAATCAAATAATAGCACGGGTTTAATTCAATTCACTGCAACACACCTCGGAACAGTTCTGTTCTCAGACTGTCAGATTACATTTATTTGCACGTTTTTCCTAGAGGTGACTTTGTATTAGAAATGTAAATTCTACATGCTTTTTTGATTATTTAAGATATCCTTTGTACTAATGGGATTATTTTGATGGATTTACAATGGCACATACACAATTTTTTGCTTTGTACATAACAGCCTTTCAATCTTTATAAACAAGTTTTGGAATTTATTCTTGGGACACACTTCCTACCCTTGCCTTCCCCTACAGGTATGCATGGACACGCATTTTGAAAATCCCAGTTCCCCCACCATGAACTATCCAAATGGGCCAGCAAGACAAAGTCCCCTACCTAAGGATGGAAATGGAACTGTTTTCTACGTACTTTAAAGGAGGATTTCTTCAGGTTTAGGACACTATGAAAGGTTTATGAGAAAGCACCACAACTAAAGTACATCACACTTACTGAGGACCAAATTTGCAAGGCCTCTTGCTGGTCACTAGTGGGCCTCCCTCACACTAATAGCTCTGTGAAACAAATTTATGGGGAATAACATCCTGAATAAACATGGGACAATCTAAATAGGTCTCAGACAGAACTGCAGGAAAACCTAAACACTGACGTTAATGACAACCACAGCGCTGAAACAGAATTAAGTTGTTTATGGTAAATTTTTATAGATGATAGATTCTTTCTGCTCCTTATCGAGCTCTTAAAAATCACAAATTTGTAATATTTGACTGAATAATTACTGATTTCTATTCTTGGATCAGAGCGATTCTTAATTCAAGAAACCCACAGTCTGACATCTGATCTGCATAATATGTGAATACAGCATATAATAAACCTCAAGACAGTGAAATAAGCCTTCAGTACATCTCTCCTGTCCACTACAATACAACACAAGATTTATAGAAAACACCTACTGAGCACCAATTCTAGCTCACAGGTAGTGGAAAATTAAAACATATCATTCTTGTCACTTACTTAGGGTTAACAAAAGCTCAGCAAGAGTTTTTAACCCTTAACCTGTTTAGACATTAGTCACCCTAAGGAATGACATTTATCTTGTTGCTTAACTCAATAAACCCATTCTACTTCTTACTGACTTGGCCTGATTAGCATTGAAAAAATCATCTGTGACAGTCCACATATAAATATACTATTCTACAGTACATATACTCCCATTAGCTTTCATTTACTATAAGCATTTTTTGTTTTGCTTTGGCATAAGCTTTCATTATCTTTTAATCTGCATTATTTGAGGACAAAACATTAAGAAATAGTTAACTTACCAATCATCTTACTATGGTAAATCACAAATTAAAAGAATGGGACCAGATTCCTAGAGCATGGAGATGGCAGCTCACCGACAGATAGGACTGTGCTAGCTTATGTCACCCAAGGACCTGGCTCCAAATGCTGACATGATAACTGCTTGACTACAGTATTGAGAAACAAACGTAGCAAGAAGTAAGAGTGATATGTAGCTTCAGGTTACCTTCAAAACGATTAGTAAAACCTTTTATTCTTAGGATTTTCCTCACAGATGATCCAGTGACGGAGACTGTTAAGAATCAGACCCCAAAAAGATAGGCAGCAAACTTTCAGGAAGATCTATAGCAAAAAAATCTTCTGATGACAGCTATCACCACCTGCAAAGGAAAGAAAGCCCTGATCCTCCCAAACCCTTGTGCTACCATGGTAGAAGCCTTAGTTACGCAAGGGGCTGTGAACCATCACCTGCTCTGTCGCTCACACTGGTCTGGCACACACAACAGCAAAGACAGACACTATGGTTTCCCTATATCAGGAACAGATGCTGCCAAGTATGCGCTTTGAGGTCCCAAACTTCCAGACTTCTGAAAAAAACTAGAAGCAACTGAGGATACATACTTGGCTTTTTAATTCTTCAACCTCCTCCCCAGCAGGTTTCACCAAGAAAACATAGCCCTGCTTATTTTGACAGTTAAATAAGATACATTTATTTTGCAAAAGTAAGATGGAAAACTGAGATGACCATTAAAATTTAAGGGGGCAAACCAGCACAGGAAGCTGCCGGGACATCTTAGCACTCCCCAGCGCTTCGGTCTTCCCAGCCACCACCAAAAATACCTAAGGAAACCCAAATATTTCAATTCCCTGATGATCACCATCTGCCAACAGAGCACAAGACTAGGAAATACATTTTCCTCCGAGAGGCAGTTATGAGCAAGGTTAGTTCTGCAGTGTAAAATATTTTCAACTACTTGGGCTCTGAGAAAAAGGCTTGTTTTTTCCAAGAAGGAAAATAATGTACTGGAGATAGCTGACAAATGGTAACAATCAGGAGCTGCTGCTGAAAAGCAGAAAATAAACTTCCTTTCTTTTCATTCATCATGCACGAGGTCCAGTTGTTCCCTCCAAAAGAAGGATACCTCCTTTGCTTCTTATCTTGTACCAACTGGGAACACACACATTCCTTGGTTAAAAAAAGTCTTTCATGGATTTAGTTCAGTCCAGATTTTAACATGGGAAAACAGTATTTAAGAGAGATCTCTGGAGATATCTGTCATTTTAGGGCACGTTGACCACTTGGCTCCAATAAAAGTCTATACTGAGAACTAACAGTTTCTCAGTCACTGTGGAACACCTACCCCTGGATTACTACAAACCTCAAAGTATCATTGGAAAACTACCAGATTTAGGGGCAAAAAAAAATCACCCCATGATCCTTAGGAATATATTTTCAGGGATGTCTGCACTAAAATTCACAAGTTATTCCCCATTTTGTGCTAGTTAAGGTAGCAGGGCTTTGCCATAGACATTTATTTATTTTCCACTGAAGATCTATCAATATTATCACTTGACCTCACTTGTACCAGTGGAAACTACTGCCACAAGAGAACATGGCAAAATAACACAAGGCTTTGAGCTGAAAAGCCTGAAAAAGTTATTCTAAGTAACATTTCAGCTTGTTATGAACAAAGTTCTTTCACAAGCTCCTGCACCTCTCCATTCTCTCCCAGAAGCAATGGAAGAAAAGAGGTGGAAGCAGATGAAGAAAAACAGGCACCACAAAATGCAATTAACTTTAATAAACCTGTGAAGTTCTACATCATTACCAGAGAAAAAGAAATCCCAATCCAGCCAGAAAAATAACTTCAGGTTTCCTCCTACTTCAAGATAAGAGTTTATATCATTTCAGCAGTGACAGTCCCTTGTAGAGCTCTACTGGAAGGATGTGACTGCATAACTACAATGGGATTATTGCTTTTCAAGATCTCCATCTCAAACCTCAGCTGCTGCTTTTATTTATAATATGAGAAAGCCTACCCAGTGTTATTTCATGTTCTAGCCATTTCACAAAATAGCTGTTTCCAGTCAGAACCAAGAGGTTAATAAAAATGCTTAGCACAAGGATGGCAAGCTTCTTATTAGTTTTTCAATCTTAAATTCTATGTATTCAGATTGCATTTAATTATCACCTGCCTGGATGTGCTAGGAATTGCAGCTGCCAGGATAAATTGTAATTTCTATTATTTTAGAAGAATGCAGTGCAAACATTGATGTGACATTTTGATATATTAAAGACTTGCTTCCTAAGAGGAAAATACTAATTTTTCCCCAAAACTCATCTGCCAGACCTACATAGAGGTTTGAGATCAAGACCAACATATTAAACTGAAAGATAAAAAAACTTTGCCAAAGAATGCAATCAAAAAAATCTCCCCACCTCCCTGGTTGTATTCCCTTTCCTTTAACTTATTCTCAGATTTCTTCCTGCCAAACTTCTGGTCTGCAGAAAGTCTTGCCCATAGAAATCCATGGGAGTTCTTCCCTACTGAGAAGAGGAGAGAGATGAAATTTAACCTGAATTTCCCCTGAGGCAAGGAGTTGTTCGACCAAGGTGAAGTGTTTAAGAGACATGGATATATACAGAAATGTTTCTTCTGTGTCTTACCAAGAGGAACTGCTGTCGGATTTCTCAATTTCACCCACTGCTGCATGAAATAGCAATGACTATATCACCACTCAAATAAAACCAAGAACTGGCATCACTGGTGAGCTAACAGCTGGGGTATTTGCAATGCTTTACCCTTCTGAGAAGGGGTCTTGAGCACTCAGTGATCATATTGTACTTCCCAAATATAAACCAGAGACTGGGTTCAAGAGGCTGTATTGGCAGCCCATCAAGCAGAGGGTCACCAAGATGGCTTAAAATAATTTGTCTCCATTTCAACCGGTTTGTATGGCATACTTTCCAATTAGAGTACTAGAAACCTTTGATGTCTATGGACTAGAAGTCCCTTTCCTTCTCAATTTTCTGTTTTTGCCCTCTCATTTTCCACTACAGATAAGGGGGAGGGGGGAATTTTACAAGGTAGAAATGACCTGACATTCTAGTTTAAACAAGAAGCAGGAAGCCTTTCTCTTCTTCCTCAAACTGTTTATTCTGAGCTCTCTTTGTACAACCTAGAGCAGTAAGAAAGGTCAGGAGACTCACGTGTTTTGTTTTTTTTTTTTAATCTGTAGATCAGCTTTCAAAGTAAACAAGCAATCCGAAGCAGATCATGCCAAACAAAAGGATCATCTGCCTCTAATGATCCTTTAATAATAGTTCAGATTGCTAACACTAGAGTCTTTGTACCTGCATACACAGACTAAATTATACAGCCATGTATTTTAATGGACAGAAACAAAGGTCAAAATCCAGGCATTTTCATATATACTATTATGATGAAAAGTCCTTTTATTTTAGATTTCAGTTGTAGGAGTTTCAATGAAAGGGAGTAATGGGACAGGGTGGGAGACAAGACAGACATTTGTGCCTCCCTCTTCTCCTGCTATTAATAAAATGAGGCTTTATTTCACCAATTTATTTTATAAATAAAACCCCCTTAACAACAAAGCAGTCTTTGCATAACTGCTCAGAAATACAAACATAAATAGTGCATATCTATGATCTTATGTGGGTGGGAAAAAAATAAAAAATACATATTCATTATGTCTCCCATACAGCTGGAATCTTTTAAAGAGGTTACGCCTATGCATTTTCTTCCCCGAAGAGGGGAAAAATGAGTATTTGGCTGCCTGCAGATGAACCAGGTTGCATGAATGCATTTACAAAACAATGTATCTACTTGATAAACTCTGAATACTCCTACCTCTTCTCTCTAGCAATGAAGACTAGAGCTTTTGCTAAATCTGTGCCAGCCTTGTTCAATACTACAGTGCAAAGAGACTGGGAACTTTAGATTTAGAGAAGCTAAGATAATGAACAAAATGACAAGAGTAGTAAATCACTGTGAGTATGAGCAGAACCCAAAGAAAGCTGGACATTCATTTTGAAAATTAAAATCTTTTGTGGTCATCTTGACACTAAAACTTTTACAGTATTCCTTAAGAACCTGCCAGGCCCCTGGACTTGAATGAGAACGGAGATATGAGACTCAGTTACTCAGGTGCTTGGCAGCATTCATATAAAGGCATTATATACTGTACAGTCCCACCTCTCCACTGATCAGATCGGCAATACCTTGAGAATTGTGAAGTTGGTTGATGATGATGATTATTTAGATAGCTACAAGAAATTATATTTGATAGGTCTGAAGTCATCAGCTCCCAGCTTTGATTGCATTTTTTTCTGCCCCACTTCCCCTCACCCAATATTTGCTTAGACTAACCAGAGGTTAAGTGATTTTTCAGTAATGAAAATATCCTTAGAATATATATACATCCTCTTCTCATTCCTTAATGTAAATTGTAAAGGGTTCGGAGCTTTGCTTATTAATTTGTTCTTTAAAAAGAGGTCAGTATATAAGGCCAGCATAGGTGAACTAAGGGTTATTTGCTCACCCCACAAAGCATCTCAGCCAAACAGAGGGGCATGTCGCAGGACAGTGGTCACAGACAGCACTGCATTACTCCTCTCTGAGCACCCCTTGACTGAATTTATGCTTCACAAGCTCCTATCTTAATACCTGTAAGATTTATAGAGGCTTTCTTTCCCAAACCCCAGTTCAGGCGACAATGAATGTTCCCACTGCCAATATAAAACACTATCATCTTCCCTTTCTGTTTGCTTCAATTCAGCAATCTTGCTGATAAAATCTGTTACATTCATGTGAGTTATTACAGAAATATATACCAACTTGCAGTTTAGTTCGTGTTATTTTTAGGAGAAAGGGTAAGAACATCTCCCATAACATGTTGCAACAGTATTACTGTACTATGGTTATATACCTCTAGTGTTCTTATTCCATTTAAAGTGCTAAGGTTTTGTTCTACATCTTTAAAACGATATTATATAGAACAAATATAAAACTATATCGTGAGCAGTCACTGTCACTACCCATAAAACACTGCTACTATGATCATCATGCGCGATTTCATATCCTATCTCATGAACATTTTGTGAAAGTACAAGAAATATTTACTTCTACATCACTAGTATGAGTAAATAGCTACTCTTAGAAGAGTTAATTATTAAGACACTAAAATTAAAATAACTAGATGATAACAGTGGAGGATGTGCATTCATTTGTTCTGCATATGACAACAACCATGTGTAACTCAATTTCTCTAAGAGACAGGCCATACACAAGGCTCCCGTAACACCAACACAGTAAATGAACACAACATCCGAACATTCAATGTATCACATACTGGAAGACTGCTGTAAACAGGTTTTAAGTTGATAAAAATTTGGAAATATATAGAAACAAACACTTGTAACGGTGCTTAAACAGGCTGGACCTCAGTATTGCAAACCCAAGCCTTCTCAAAACTGCAGCCACACAGAGAAGTCCACACTTACCTATTTATGTTAAAATACTCAGTGAGAAATACTTGCAGATTTTTATAGGCAGTTTTGACTTCCAGAAGAAAAAAAAAAAAAGGGGGGGGAGGGGGGAGGGAATCGAATTTTAGCATGAATTGTATAACTCCAAAAGGAAGTATATGGAATAGTACACAAGTTCTGTAAACAATAGTTAAGAAATTCCCAAAAGATTAACAAAAATGTTTCCGCTCCAGCTTTGTACTGACAGATTTTATAACTTTTACAGTTCACAAAAACCTATGAAGATGCATGAAAACCTTCAGTTAAATGCTGAAGTAGATTTAGATGGTGACGCACAGTGCTGCAGCAAACGTACAGTTGCTTCTTTGATCCGGTGCATAACTTATTGGTGATTTTTTTGAGCGCTCCAAGTTTTCATGCTGCACCATAAAAAGCATGTGACCACCAAGTCATGGAAGTCTTTTTACTGTTCTCATGCTGCCAGTTCCTAGGTACACTCACAGGGTGTTAATACCACTTAAACTACAGCAAGATGTTCTGAGTATTTCCAAGTAGATCAAGACAAGCTGATATAAACTTATATAGTCCATTGTCTTTTTCCATCCCATGTCTAGTCAGGGGCATGACTGGAATTATGCACAACTGATATAAAAGTACGATTACCAAGCAATGCCTAAAATGACAGAATTGTTACCTTAACATAAGCAGGTCTCATAGTAATGTAACCATGTTTCTTGCAAATATTCAGGCTAGACATAAAACAGTCTCAAAGCATCAACTAAGGGTTACAAACAAACCTGATTGTCTCCAAACGAGGTGGACTAAACTCCATAGAAGGTGAGTGTGTAATGAAAGAGAAGCAGCCAGAAATGTTTTGAAATCTCAAGCCTTCACTCATCTGTATGACTCTTCCCCAGGACTTGTGAGATAAAGAGGATACAGTGCCAGATGTGAAAACACATATTGACACCGCATTTTAAGGAACCTGTTTGATAACCTCCGTTACTCCTTTGGCCTATATGCACATTCTTAGCATAAGGAGCTCCAGGAATTGTCTTTTAACGCCACTACATTGCCCAAGGGATGGTCTTCAAGCCCTACAAAAACACTGGCTCCATGAGAGACCATTTTCCAACAGGCAGCTACTGAGATGTCTTGCACACCTGGAATGACACCTGATATTTCTGCCCTTGCCTTCTCCATCATGTCTTAATAAAGTCTGCTCTGCAATAGTAATATCTAGAATTGAGACATCAATCCTAGAGAATCCCTTAAGCCCAGAGAGCCTTACAAAATGGTCCTGCCCCGATATGTAAAGGTCTCAGCACTGAACACAGGAGATGTGGAAAGGGATTATTGATGAGTGATTAAAAAATGTCCCAGAGGAGCCATGACCACTAAACCACTTATCTCTATGGGAAAACAAAGACTCAAACGGGAAACCCATGAAGGCTGCAGGATTCCAGTGAGAAGCAGTATCTCTGACCACAGGAAAAACCCTGATCCAACTCCTTGTGCTGGTTTTGGCTGGGGTAGATTTAATTTTCTTTTGCTGGTTGGGACTATGCTTTGGATTTGCTCTGCAAACAGTGTTGATAATACAGAGATGATGTCTTCCTTGTTGCTGAGCAGAGCTTGCACAGAGTCAAGGCCGTTTCTGCCTCTTGCCCCCGCCTAGCAGCAAGCAGACAGGGAGTGCACAAGAAGTTGGGAGGGGAAACAGCCAGGACAGCTGACCCCAACTGACCAAAGGGATATTCCATGCCACATGGCATCATGCTAGCACATAAAGCCGGGGGAGGGGAAAAAAAAAAAAAAAAAAAACACCACACAAAAGGGGAAATATAGAAGGACATTTGTAGTGATGGTGTTTGTCTTCCCAAGTAACAGTTACACATGATGGAGCCCTGCTGTCCTGGAGATGGCTGAACACCTGCCTGCCCATGGGAAGTGGTGAAGGAATTCTTGGTTTGCTTTGCCTGTTGTGCACAGCTCTTGCTTTCCCTATTAAACTATCTTAATCTCAACCCACAAGTTCTCATTTTTACTCTTCTGATTCTTTCCTCCATGCCGACACAGGAGGAGTGACTGAGTGGCTGTATGGGGCTTAGTTGCTGGCTGGGGTTAAACCACAGCACTCCTGCCCAACTCTACAATAGCAGGATGAAGAAAAAAAAACCACACCAAAAAGACAGCTGAAAATATTAAAGAAGAGTGCAAAGAAGAAATTTCTGCCATAGTACAAAATTAATTTTCACAAAACTAATGGAAAGTCCTGTAAAAGGCAGATTCTTCAGAGGCTAGTGATCTGTTGGCATGCCATGCAGAAAGTCCCACTTTGCCGTAAATGTCTAATTGATGCCTTCCTACACAGTGCTCCTTACGAAGACTGAGTAAATGCTCTTCAGTCTCAAGAGCTATCTAATGCCTGTGCAGTTAGATGGTATTTTTTAACGTTTACTTAGCAAAGGCAGATCCAAACCCCTCGAGAAGAGGTTTGGAGACTCAGGTAAGGCCCAAAACACTCATATTGAAAGGCAGAATATGTCTTAGAAGCAGAACTGCCCCAATTGTGTTACAAAATCCCTGACTGCGATGGATACAGTTCTTATTTACCTTCCCAAGTGTCCTTGGGAGATGCAGGAAGGTGGGAACATATCAGCTTATCAAGACTATTGGAAAGAGCGCTCAAAACTGTCTGGTTCTACACCAAAAAAATCAGGAACTTGATGGTTGTCTGAAGGACCAACAAACTGCAGAAACTCTAGCAAGAATACTATTTGGTCACACATGACAAACACATTACGCAGCCAAGCAAATCCCTACCTGCAAAGGCTCATCTCCATTGCTCCAACTGTGATCTTAGAGCATGAGACTGACCGAAATCACCCTGGCAGGTATGGAGTTCAGCCAACATCTCTGCATCTGACTGAACCAGAAATTGCAATTTCACTCTTAGCCCCAGAGACTAAAGAAATAAAAACAGTTTAAAGAGTTTATAAAGTTTATTCCAGCAAACATCCTTTCACCAAAGCTGGGGAAAAACAAGTTAACAAACAACAAACCCCTCAATATGTTTTTCTTTGAGATGAATGATGATCACCATCAGTGCTGGTGAATACCAACAAGGAGAAGCTCACGCATTTGGACTTTGCAATGACAATAGTAGCAGACTGTAATAATGTAAGGGACCTCTTGTAAGTACAGTGTACAGCAATATAAAAATAAATGTGGTGCAGGTCAAGAGACATGATGCATTGTATCCACTGAGGTGGCAGTACTACTGCCCCCATTTTTCTATTCTGGACTTGCACTTGGGAACAAAGTCATTTAGCCTACTTAAATCCAAAATGGGTCTGTTCTCTATTTCTCTTTCATTTACAAGAATCAGTCCTAACAAATCCTTTCTCTGAGAAGAGAGGGAACTGACTCAGAAGACCCTAGGGCTACAAGAGCAATTACATCCTATTAAATCAGACCCTTATGAGAGTAGTCCATAACAAGAGACAAAAGAGGGGTCGGGGGAGAGTGACACAAAGACAGATCAAATGCAGCATTTATGGATGACTGCACATAGCATCAAAGAGTCTGCAGTGATTGCCCAGTTGGGGAGGGTGGGAGAGAAACATGTAACTGCACAGTTAGGAAAAAGCAAATAGGAAAGAAAGGGTGCTGCACTCCAGCACACCTTCAGAAGTGAGAATAAGCGTAAGTGCATTGGCCAACAGGTTGATGATAAAAATCTTAGAGTGTAACAAAACTTGGGCAAGGCTGTGATGACCCACAGGAGGCAGCAATATTGAGGCAGTATCTATATGCCTGTTTTGGTTTTGATTCAACAGCAAAAATTCCCAGAGACTGAGGAGTTGCTTTAAGGATTTCACCCATCTGAGACCAGACAGCTCTGCTGCCTCTGATGGGAGGTCTTCTACAGCCTCTTGCATTTCAATCTGTAGTTCAAACAGCTACAGAGACTTTGTTTGTCTTCCCTTACCAAATCCAAGCTTGATGTCCTGGCAAATCCTGCAGTTTCTAGGAATACATTCCTTCCCAAGACATCACTGACTCACAAAAACAACCCCAGCACATTCCCATGAAAAGTCATGCTTCATTGCTTTGGAGAAGCTACAAAGAATGAAGCAAGAAACAAAGTCTCCTTTTTAAATAAAAAGCAAATCTCCATGACTGAACACAGTCAAAAATTTAAAAAGAGAGGAAAACTACTAAAACAAGGGGTGGGGTAAATGTGAGCGGTTTCTCAAGATGGGTTATTAAAAAGCTGCTCTTCATGACAACAGAAGTAGGAGCCCACAGCGTATTGGTAGAGCTATTTTTCTTTACTTGGGTACTCAAGCTATAGAGGAGAGGTGCAACCTCAATATTAGCTTGCAGAAGGACAGACAGGGAAGATCTTACAGCACCCACTGCCAAAAATCATGAGTGACAAACCAAGTATTTTAACCTGTGTTTTCACTCAGGCTCATTGTATTTCTTCTATACTTTCCGGGAACAGCAACAAACATAAAAGGAGGACTCTTCACACCTATTAATATAGCTTCTAAAAAATAAGAACATCCATTTATAATGGCATGACTGTTATTCACGAGTGCCCAAAACTCATGCCAAAACCTTGTCACCTATTTATCTACAGTTCTGCTGATATATTTTCCTTTCATAATTCAGCCATTAAACTTGACATACTGCAGTTGACAGGTTCAGACAGAGAGGGAGCACAAGAGGAAACATTTGGTTTCAAACCTGGGGTATCACATTTATCCTCATTAGTGTGAGGTAACACCCACACATAACTCAAACCTGTCACCACGGTACAGATACAGATATATCTCTATAAAAGAGACCTTTCCAGGTTTTCATATTTTTAAGTGCTTCCAGAAAATTTAAGTAACATTATGCCCAAAGGAGGCACAACAACAAAGTCCATAAATGCTAACTTGCAAAACTAGAACTTTGAAAATATTTAGGTTTTTCCATTAAAGAAAACTGGAGGTGCTGGGCTAATTTTGGAGGCAGAGTATAATTAACCAGCAAGAACCCTTTCTGGCTCTAAAAGAAATTTCAATTTTAAGACAAACAATCTGTTGAACCACTCTTACAGCAATATACTTTTCTTGTAAGAAAGAATATTTCTAATAAGTTTATTCTCAAAATTGCTTTACTTACAGAGTGAAGAGTGCCAGTTCAGCTGTATAAGTCACTGCATCACTCATCCCCCTTTTCACTACTAGTCTCATCAGCCTCGAGGAACACTGTTGCTGTAGGTGGTCAGAGCACATATGTTTAATGCTTCCAGCAATTTCAAACCCTAATGAATACTTGTTTATATCACAAATAAGTTAATTTCCACCTTCAAAGCTATAGGGGAAATTTTCTGATGTTGCTAGAGATTAAAGGCATCTCTTCACCAAATTTAGTTACTGTGCAAAAGTTGTTGGGTCTTCTCACTGTTTAATGAACATTGGAACTAGGTGATCTTAAGGTCCTTTCCAACCCTAACTATTCTCTGATTCTATGGGGAAATTAAGGGGTGTTCCATGCCCCAAACCATTTCAGAGCCTGATGAAATACCAGTTCCCAACTTGCTACTTCATATAAATCCTTCTTCCATAAGTCAAGAGAGCTACCCAAGACAAATGGACGCATGCCATTTGCCTCAAGAGTCCATTATAACCACCTTCCTTCCCGTAGAGCTTATGGAAAAACTTTGGAGGGAAGAGAAACACTCAACTTGTACAAAATACTACTCAAGAAACAGAGTTTGCTACGACCACCCAAATCCAACAGCTCCTCCACATCCTAATCAAGGTCTCTGTCCTGAGAAGTCTTTCTCAGGCAAAGGACCTAGTTTGTGTTACTATTTAATGATCACACAGATACCTGATAACAGCACTGCTGCTAAGGAACAGAAAAATATTTAAAATGCAAAGAAGAGTCTGTAAATAGTAAAAACCCTGTCTGAGGTTAGGCAAGATAGGAAGCCATAAGGAGATCTCTCTTCATTAGAGTCCAACTGAGATGTCACCTTCTCTCCCACCCTGGCACCTATCTAATAGCGCCTTTTATGAAGCCCTTCAGGTTGTTGTGTCTCACTGTGGGTACCTCCTATTAGGGTTTCCCTTCTCCTGGAAGGGATACATTGACATCAACCTACTTAATTTTGGTAACTGAACAAATGTAACCTTGGCTATCTGCATTTGATAAATAATGCATTTTTTAAGGTTGTCTGTGCCACACATCATAGAATAGTTAGGGTTGGAAGGGACCTTAAGATCATCAAGTTCCAACACCCCGCCATGGGCAGGGACGCCTCACACTAGACCATGTTGCCCAAGGCCCTGTCCAACCTGGTCTTGAATACTGCCAGGGAAGGGGCAGCCACAAGCCATCAGACCCAGTTACCCTAGAGGACTAAACTAAGTAACAGTAGAAGCAGGATGAAGCTAGAGAAAAGGTGTTTTAAAGACTGGGATATGGTGGGTCCAGCAGTAGCCTTGAAAGTCTGAAGCAGGTGAACTGGGGGCCGTTATTTTCCTAGAGGTGGAAATCTGGCCAGCAAGACACAGACTATGGCTAGAGTCAGGCCAGAACAAAGCAAAGCAGTCGTACATTTGGGATTCTGCTTGTCGTGAAATTTCAGTTTCAGATCCTGACTTAGGGCTTTGTTTTCTCACTACCAAATAGGAACAAGAGCCCAAGTTCGGCCCAAAACAGTATTTCCTGGTAAAAACAGCATTTCCTGGTAAAAACAGCACAAAAACAACAAACCAAACAACAACAACAACAACAAAAATACCCTCTTTGCGTAAAACTTTTAAGATTTCAGATTCAAGAAATGCAGTCACTCAAAAAGCAAAAAGTCCAGATGCTCACCCAGGAGGGAAGTCTACCAGGACTGGGGCAACCTCCTCTTTCAGATGCAATTGAGCATGTTAGCAGTTACTGGGTTTAGAGGATGAGACTAACCACACATCTCCCGTAGCTTTGCATAATTTAAGAGCTATGCTATGCAAACAGCATTAAAAGTTACCTCCCAGATCAGTACAATTTCAGACCAGAGGGTGTTTAGATTGAGAGCTCCTCAATCTGATGGGTATTTACCTCCTGTTGAGACTGATGAACAAAATCCAATCCAGCTGAAGTATGGCACATGCCAGAAGCACACTCATACTTCTCAAACTCAACACTTGCCTCTATCCAGGGTGCTGCATACAGAGAGAACATCTTCCTCATTCTGATTTCCCTCTGAAAGCACCTCCCCATTTCTACTCCAAAAACATTTCCCTCACCTTCCTCCTCTCCCCATCTAAATCACAACTTACAGCATCCTCCTCTTTTCCTGAACTGTGTTTCACTTCTCCCTGCCAAGCTTTGCAGATTGACACATGATAGACTGAATAATAGAATGTATGAAAGATTTTCTTCTTGTATTTTCAATAACCTCAGTGTTTTCTCAAGCTTCACTGTATTAAACAACTTTTCATCTCTAGAGTCCAACCTGTTTGTACCAATGCTGCTCTCATTCCTGATAAGAAAAAAAAAAAGGAGGGTGGGAGGGGGAAGAAAGTCTGCTGTAAGACATAGAATAACATGACAAAGAATACAAAGGTTTTAGTCATCGCATGCATGGAAGCACATACATCGCAGCACAAGACTGGAGGGGAAAAAGTCAAGCCTGCTAGTATTAGTAGGGTTGGGCAAGTACACGAATAAAAATAACTGACCATATAAACCCAGCATTAGACAGCATGTAATTACATTACTGCTGGAACCAAAGAGAACATGCAAAAGCGGAGTCAAACCTTTGACCTAACTTTTTGCTGAGGTACAGCGTTACAGCCACTCCCATCCAAGGAACATAGCAAACCTAGAATTACCTTCAGAAAGCATCATCAAACCATAGCGAAGAAGAAAGTCTGGAGATCAACATGCATCATTATCCAGCCTTTTAAGATTCACCAAGCTCAGCAAGTGTCACATACATATGAATTTTAACATCCATGGTAAAGAAACCAAATACTGAAGAATTACAATTATAGAGGTCTCACCAGGACTAGTAGAGCCCTTGTGTCTACAGGGGCAGACACTACTACTACTTCACCATGATAAAAGAGAACGCAGAGAGTAACAGTGATGTTTTTAAATCCATTTTGCTTAAATTATTATTTCAAATTAATCTAAAGAAAGGTCACCAATATATAACTCAGACTTCTGGTAAGAGGCTTTATCTAAATGCCGAATCATAAATTAAAACAAGCATATGAGTACTGGTGATCAAATGCTCTACATGAGTAATTTTCATTCATACTAATCACAGCTATGCAGTCCAAGCAACGAAAGAAAGAAGAATTAATGGAAGAAGCACTTCCAGCATTTATTTGATTTTTGAGAAAAGAAAATACCTCTTCGTAACACTCAAAGATGGATTTCTCCAGTAGAGTTTTGTAAAGAATAAAGTTTATAGCTGGGGGGGGGTGAAGGGTGTTAGTAACTGAGAGGACACAGAATGATGAGCCAAAATGACCTAGTGAGTCTGTTTTCATAACCATAATCCAACCCATCTGATAATGTCTTCTTCCATTTCCATTACTTCATCATCACTCATTGCATTATGCCTGAACATAAGACTATAAACTCTTCATAATTTTATTTGAAAAGCATTATGCATATTTATGGAGCATAAATGAAGTTACGAGACGAAACGAAGACTGGGGGAGAGCCAAGTCATGCATACATAGAGGGCTGCCAGAAGAGCAAGGATAAGCCAAAGTGCTCAAAAGACATGAAAGTTGCCTTTGACACACATTTGCTTCAGAAGACAAGAATCAAGAATTCAGGGATAGAGTTTGGACCAACAATTAGAAATATTGGGTAAATTCAAGGAAGTAACAGTACGTTGTCATCAGATGTATCAAATAAAGAGTCATCTGAATATCAAGCCATGTTCAATACTCCAAACCATGGCTGAAACAATTCTGCCCATAAATCCCCTCAAAATCCTCTCCAAAGAATGTGAAGAGGCTGAGCAGGAGATAAGTATGCACTGATTTTGATGGTGCCCTGTTGTTATAGGATTTTTCAAGGGACAACATTGAATGCAACATCCAAAACCAGCCATGTAGGAAAAATACTGTGAGTATGCCTCTGATGTAGTGGTGTTCTGGGAAGGAAGCACAGAGCTGTGCAGTGAAAAACCTCCACATTTTTATTATTTATTATATATACTATTCAAATACTGTTTTAAAGCAGGTTTTTTACCATCAGAAGAACAGATTCTGTACCTCAAAGTAGTCTCTGTATTCATATCAAGGATTGAAAAGCCTAAATCTTTCCATGTAATGCTGGGGGTAGAAACATATAATTTATTTTGGCATCCCCCACTACCTACTTCATAACGCAAAATACCTTTTGAATGTGCAAAATTTAAAAATCATAGAATCCCAGAATGGTTTGGGTTGGAAGGGACCTTAAAGATCCTCTAGTTCCAACACCCTGCCACGCGCAGGTACACCTTCCACTAGACCAGGTTGCTCAAAGCCCTGTCCAACCTGGTCTTGAACACTGCCAGGGATGGGCCAGCCACAGCTTCTGTGGTCAATCTGCTCCAGTGCCTCACTACCCTCACACTGAAGAATTTCTTCTCTATATCTATCCTAAACCTACCCTTTTTTAAATCCATTACCTATTAAAACCTGAAGGAATTACATCTGTGCATCAAGAAAGGACTTAGCTTTAAAAGGACAGAACAAGAAAACAAAACCCTGCCGCAACACATACTGTGACAAATCAGATGTGCTAAACTGCAGATGCTACATTTATATTTTGGGCACAGTACAGAAAAATACCATTTTCTATTACACAATGCATTGTTTCTGCAGAGAGCCCAATGTGCTTTGTCAACATTTATAAATTTGTCCTCACAATGCCCTATAAGGTAGTGAGCCATGATCATATTATCCTTGTCTTACAGTCATTTCCCATTTCCATAACACCATTCTTCCTGTTAAGTTCCTGATTTATGTAGTAAACCATTGGTATTGCCTCAAAACCAAAGACCTATGTTTAGCAGACATTCATTCCAGTGATTTCAGTGCAAGGTTAACAGCTTTTGCCCTTTCTTTATACAGGGAGGCAAACAAATCTAGTCAGAAATTTTTCAGGCAAAAGAGTCCACACAATTTTCAACAACCATATTTAGACAATATCTTTAGCCTCTTTCTTTAAAACCATTTTTCTCATTAAATACAGTTTTTGTTTATGTGTTGAAAAAAAGGAAATAAATACCAGCTTTTTAAGCCATACCTTCCATGACATACACCAGGGAGCCCACATCTCCTTCCTTGATGATGCAGCTGTCTTTGCCATACTCCACAGGATACATACAATCCACAATCTCCTGGATCTGAGACAGTTCCAGATTCTTCATGAAGTCATTGTCAAGGATTGCTTCCTTTATTAGCTCCTTGGACCTGGGGGGGGAGGGGGGGAAAAACCCAAACAAACAAGATTTATCCCTGCATCCATCAGCTGAGCTCATTAATAGCAGGTGAACTTTAGCACAACTGCATGGTGCCCCAAATAAGTATTTCCTTTGGGGTGGGTGGGGAGGCAGGAAAATCTATATTGCCCCTAAAAATCTGATAAAGTCCATCTGCAGAGAATTAAAAAAAAAAAAAAAAAAAACCACACACAAACAAACAACAAAAACACAACACACAATACACCACCACACCACCAGAAATGTATTTTTGCAAATGAGTTTTAGATACATCAAGTATTGAAATAAAAGTAAGATTTCATGTGATTGCAAGATCCTGTTTTAGCTACAGGTTTCTCATCTATAACAAAACCGAAGACTGGCATAGCTACTGGAAATACCTTCCATATACAAAACTGAAAGGAAATAAATACAAACAAGACGTTAATGGATTTGTGACTTAGTTTATTATATTTTTCCTATTAAATTATAGGAATCAGAGACACGAAAGCACGATACTGCACTGATTCTTTGAGTTTTAATCAAACAGCAAAGGTCATTATATTCACTAGAGGAGGTACCACTGTTACAGGAATGATACCACTATGAACTGATTTCTTTAATGACAAAATAGAAAATTGCAAAGTTACATTAGAGTACGTAGAATTATATGTGCACTTTTGGTTTGGCATGTGATAAGGTTGGAAGCCTGGAGTTCTTAAGTAACCACTTTGCAAAGCTGAAGAAGAAATGAGTTGTTTCTGAAGATACAAATTTCAGAACTCAAAGTTCACACATTCTCTTAGAGATGACCCAAATGGGTATGTAATACAACCTGCTACCTCTCTAGAAGTGCTCTGCCAGCGCCATGACAGAAGATGTATGACAAAACCAGATGTGGTTTTGCCAATTTTCCTTAGATACTTTCAATTTCTACAACTAAAGTGCACACTACACAGTGAGTCACGCTCATGTGCTAATGCAGCATAACCACCATGTTATGACATTTGCAAAAACCTCCTAAAGCAACTTGTGCAAATGAACAATTGAGTGCTAAATCTCAATCTAGACCAAAACTAAGCTCCTAAAACACCTCCAGGCTGGACAAAAGTTCCTAGGCCCTTTATTTCTCACTATGCAGCTCCTTTTCTGTGGGGTGAACTATTTGCCCATGTGAACATAGCCCAGATAGACACAGCTACCTACAGAGCTTATGCATTCAAAAGAGTTTTATCTTTTTCAAATATATTTGAAAAAGATAAATATGATAATATGATAGATATATTTATCTTTGAAAACTTTTTTCATATTGTCATATTAATGCATCATGTCTTCTTGAAAAAGCACCAAATTGGGACTTCAGAAGTCCAAAACCAGCCAGACAGCCTTGCAAATATTATGGCTTTGCTATAGTCCTTTCAAAGTACACCTCAGGATTAAATACAGCACAGATTCAATTCATTAACATTTAAGATGCTTTTTCTGCTTTTGATAGTTTTGAAGTTATTTCAACAAAACACGTTACTTAAGAGAGTCCATCAGTACTGACCCAGCTGAAGCACAAGATGGGAAGCAGACCAGACTTTTCAAGTACTGTCTGCAGGACAAAACAGGCTTGGCCTGCTACAAAACCATTTTGCTCTTGAGAAATTTAATTTGACTTCATATACTGTCACTCCAATTCCTTGTGCACGCAAATAAAAACCACCAGAAAAACCTACATCTGTGTTACTTCTTGCTTTCAGTAATGCAAGAAGCTAGTAAATTGTAAGGTTGACCAGATGACAGATAACCCTATTTCCTTATTCCCTCCTCCTGCACTAGAGCAAGACTACACTTTCTATGCTATAGGTCCCCACAGGTCCCAGAAATCCTCATAACAAAGGCACTAATTATATGAATTACTCAAACTGCCTGCTGAATAAGAAAGCATAATAAAAGCTTTTGCATTAGTCATATCAACTAGCATTACAATTTCAGCCATTTACTTCATTCCAAGGCTCAAAATGAGGCTTTCTCCTTGATAAAGTCAGCCTTTCAAATGGAATGTTTGTAAAAACACCCACAAGAAACTGGAGGGAATTCAGACATGGCTCAAGTCAGACCTCCCCTGTTAATTTAGAGGCCCTCAGCAAAAAAACAATGCTGCTCTTGTCAGGATCAAGTACAGCAATGGATTTGAAAAGAATCCCAGAAACTTGGTCTAAATAACAGAGGAGCAGCAGCACAGGAGCTAGGAAAATCCACTAAAAGTCTATTTTTGGGAGAAGCAGCAAAGCATACACAACATGAACAAACTTTGGGAATTTATGAGCTTAATATTACAGTGTAAGAGTCCATCTGAACCAACTGAATCACAGCCTCTCCCCTTCAACATGGGAATACCAGAGAAATTAAGGCTTGGAGGCCCACCAAGTCATTCAAACCCCTTTAACATCAATACAAGATACACCCATTAAGAGGAAAAACACGCAGGCTGGGATATCAATAACAGTTTAATCTCTACCACATCTAAGCATCTTAAAAATTAAGGATCTCCATAGAATGGTCTGGATAATAACTCAGTCATGCTTGAATGTAACCAAAATAGATACTAGTTAATTAGTTAAAATGAGACTTTAAATACAAAGAGCATAGCATGAGAAAAAAGCACCTCCAGCTGCCCCTAAACAGTGCTAGCTGTAGGAGCAGGCACCTTGCAACTCAACTGCGTATTTATGACTTAATTTGCATCAGACTAAAACACACTTCATAGTTTGTAAGCAACAAACATATTCATCATGAAATATTCCATCGATCTTTAAAAAAATAAATTAAAACCCTAGTCTGGCACATTTGAAAATTAGTCGATACTAAAAATACATTGTCATAGCTACAGTAAGAGTTACTCTATTGTTCCCTGCAAAAGAATATTTGCCACTCTAATAATTCAAAAAAATTATTCATGTAATATAGATTACCACTTCCGCATACTTGCACATACCAGGCCCTCAGCAACTTCTACATTATTTTATTATGCATTTTGCTTTCAATGTAATTCACGGGTCAATTCTAGGTAAATATATTTTTTCTTTTATATTTCTTTTTATAGGAAATGAAACTCAAAGTATAAAAAAAATTAACTCATAGGTCACAATTATTCCACAACAGATGCTTTTCTAAACCATGTAATTCCTTAATCATCATCAGTATTTTATAACAACATGTATATCCCAGATGTGTGAATACACAAATCTCTCCATATTAAAAAAGGTATTTAAAGTGGTCAAAACCACACTCTTATCATTGCAAGTGGCTTAAACAAGATGCAGCTCTTTCATTACCTCTTATTTTCAAATAATACTTGTTCTGTATTTTCTGAAGTTTCTAATAGAAACAATCTTAAACCAAAATCAACTACAATATTTGTAAAGGAACAGGACTATTTCCAAATGACCATTTTAAGAAGGAGGTGTTTTCATGAATATTTACTTAGGGCTGAGTTGAACGGCTCCTAATGCAGGCAGTCATTCAGAGTAGAAAGTAGTAGTCATCATTACTCTCCACAGGTGGGACCCTGGCACTAAGCCATCACTATTTTTCTAAAAGATTAATGATCAAATGTGATGGAGACTTGATAAAGAGTTTGAGAAAGCGAAGAAAAAACAGAAGAAATCATGAAGGGCACAATCCTCTGCGATACATCCTGTCCCAAATCAGTTTAGGTCCACCATGGTAATTAGTAAGGCAAGGGTAGGAAAAAGCCAATTGCATCCTAATTTGCAGAGGTCATGCAAAAAGCACCTTAAGAAGTTTTATAAGAAGTTTCATAAAAATATACTGAAGTAAAAAACCTATATGCCCGGGTTGCAAATGCCTCTCAAAAGAAAAGCATGTAAATATGCATTAATTCACACACCTCCTAATCCTGTACTGGAAGTCACTCCAATCCTCCAGCCAGATCAGGGCCAGCCATGAATCCCCCTGCAACAAGCCAGCATGACAGCTCAGGAGCATAAAATGCCTGGAAAAAAATTTGGCCACATTTTCTGCCTCAGCAGTCAGGGGCTGTGCACAGAAGCTGTGTTTCAGCTGTGCTGGAAAAGGCTTGTATTAAAGGTTTGCCTTCATGCAGTGGCCAGAAAAATGCAGAATTTCAAAACCTGCTGCTCACATCTGCTGGCTGCTCATCAAACATGACATCAGAAGATAAAAATTATGGTTTGTAGCAGATGCAAAACAACAACTGGAGATTTCATGCAGCCCTAGTTAAGAAGCAAAGTTAATGTTACAGTGGTATGCAATGTACATAGTAAAACCCTGTATTATAGCCTGTTGTTATCCTGACAGTAATTAACATTTTACAAAGAGCAGAATGAACAGTCATCTCAGGCTTTTCACCCACAGATAAAAACAAAACACGTTCTCTATGCTAGATTTGTACCTTCCAGCAGACACAATACATATTAGAACAAAAAGTTAATCTCCATCCCAAAAGGTCTTATTTCAACATCAGCAAAGATGCTTGCCAAGTTTAAGGGAGGGAAGAATGTATGCGCAGATGGAAAGACTACTGCTGTATGCATCTAGGGACACTTACAGAAACGCAAAGCTCTCTGGACACGTACTGTGCTTGTAGAGCATCAGTCTGCAGTAGAGTTTGCAGGAACCTGAGGTTCAAATGGCATAGCAAGTATCCTTCTCCAGGTGATCTACTGCTGGCATGAGTTGATAAAACAGAGGTGGATCCAGTGGAATAAAAGAAATAAAGAAATCAACTTAGACAACACTGATAGAGAGCAGTTGGAAGCAGATCTGAATTTTACAGCATTCACAAGTATACCACCACAGCTATGTACCAAAACCATTTTGAACTACCAGGGAAAAAAATTACAAGCAATGTACTACGCAGACAGGCTGGACGATAACTCAAGAAAGGGAAAGGAAAAAGTACATTTTGTATTAATAGTCGATAGAAGAAAAATACAATACCTTTTCTTTACCTGTTCCTCTCTCCAAACTTTAAATAAGACTTTTCAGTATGAGCTTTTATGCCAATAACAAGCAGGGGAAGGAGTATTTTTTCTAGAGCCTCTCCCATCAAGAGTCTGCCAACCACTACCAATGACCTAAAGCTCTGTACTTAGGAAGGAAACATCTACAGGAATTTGACTAAGCAGAGAGACTGAGCTTACTGTCAGGGATGAAGTTTAAAGCAGCAAAAGTACAGCTCCTTGGGAGATGCAAACTCCTTACTTACTCAATAATAAACCTCACTCAAAGCTACCACAACCAGTGGCATCTTTTTTGTGCTGTTTCCTCATTGCTGTAAAAATGCAAGTTAAAATACACACATATATCATTTACATCTATCCACCAACTAAACCTATCAAGCATATTTGTGGAAACTTACATCCAAGCACTCCTTTTCTGGGAGAATCCATATCCCTTCATAAGGAATTAAGCTCATTTCAGTAGATAAGAAACACAGGAAAAAAATCTGTGGCCTCTGACCCAGAATATGACAAGCAAAACAGAGTCCAGACAATCCCTACAACAATCATCTGTTTAAAATACACACCATGAAATGTTTAAAAGTGTTTACTTCTACAAAATGTGGCTGGGGGGGGTGGGGGGGGTGGGAGGGAGGTGGGGCGGAAAAACACAACAAACTTTTTAAAAAGATAAAACATAGCCAAGTATTGTGCCTGCTCCAGACTTGCAGTGTGGTTGTATCCTGCTGAATAGTTTCTGGAAAATTTAACAGTTTTTTGGGGTTCTTTTAAACATATGTATTTTAGATGTACTTCCATATCATAAAGGGGCATCCATTCCAAGCAACGCAAAAAGCAAAAGCTGTAAGTTTCTAGCAGGTTTGGGGAAGGTCTTTGCTCAAAGCCCACATTCACAGAGTTTTTAAACTATGTTTTTAAGCCCTTGTGTACTTAAAAGAGTACGTAAGACTAGAACGTATACTCACACACTGCTCTGGAATGGGATCTCAGCATTTCAGCTCCCAGTCTAGTTAATACCAAATCACTGGACTTACCAATTATGAACTTCTGTTTCTTTAACCAACAAAATGAGAGAAAATTCTGAAGGATGTATGTGTAATTACTGAAGACAGCAACATCAAGAATAGACAAGTTAAATAATCTGAATTGTGCTTTAAAAGTTCGCTATAGAGATGCTCCCTTCCACACAGAAAAGGCCCCACCTTCTAAAAAGCAGTAAATATAGAAGCCTTACTAAAAAATTGTTGTTGCTTACTATAAAATTATTCAATCCATCAAGTGGCCCACAGATCCTACATGTATTTATACTGCATACTTTATATCCTTCTATCTCTTTATGAATACTGTGGCCTGGCCAAGCATACAGAGGTTCAAAAATAACAGCTGAAAAGTCTTAAGTGATTATCAAAATTACTGTCACCAAGAGACTGCAGTCAAAGTCTCTTCCTTGCACTCATCCCTTCTCAACAGGTTGTGCCACACACTGTAGTTATCTCTTAGGTTCCTACATAAGAAATAGAGGCACAAAGTAGAACTTTCTGAGATGATTATTTGATCCCTCAACCACCAAGTCCATAGCCCTCAAGCAAGCTGGCTTTGCAAACAAAGTGTTTCTGTTGTTACAAAAATTATTTGTGCTAAGTCAATCACAGAAAGCTGGAGGGTCCTCCCCAACTGCTCTAGGAAGTTTTGCACTGAAGGCAGTAACATCTGCAGCACAGGGCAGTATGCACTTTTTGCACAACAGCACAACTGCAGTGTAATAGGAACTGTCACTTTCTAGAGTGTGTAATGCTGGATAGTGTCTTTAAAGCCTGCAAGGAAACGAATCTTCTTTTACAACTTACTACTAGGATCCAAACAGTACAAAAAAGCAGAGACTTTTCAGTAAAATCTTGGTCTTGTTTGGGCTGTAATGTCATGAATAGTTAATAACTCTATATTTGCTGTTTGTTTTGGCTATGGATAAAGACCACTTTGAATGTTTCTTAAATGGGAATTTTAAATATAACTCCAGAGACCTATTCTTGTCTTATTAACTGGGAATAAGAGTAGGATTCAAGTCCTGGACTAAACAACATGAAGGCCCTTAAATATACTTGTGGATTTTCTTTACAGTGCTTGCCTTTCCCACAACATGCAACCCACAGCGTATCTTCAAGCTGAAAAAGGAAATTTCTGAGTAGTACCTTAAGCATCTTCCGAAGATACTGTTATTGCATAGCTGGATAGAAGAGTATGTTCTTCAGAAGAGTACACTAAAATTTTTTTGACCTGACATTTTGATTACAGTGACAAGCAACAGAGAAAGCAACTGTGCCCTGATGTAAACCTGCAAGAAGGGAAAATACACAACCCCCCCATTTTCATTTTTCTTGTACTTAAATACAACTTAAGAGTTGCAAAATCAAGTTGCTCTGCAGAGAACGTGTTGATCTGACAGCTCCACTTAGGATTTCTAAATATATCAGTAAAACATGCAGTTCACTTACACTGCTGTTCATTATATCACACTTTAGCATTCGACATTTAAAAAAAGCAAAATAATTTCAGAAAAAATAATTTTAAAATCTCCTTTCACCTATGCTGAAAATTGTTGTTAGTATAAAAATACTGTAGGCAAGAGTTGGTTAACTCTTGCATTTTAATGTGTCTCACCCCACAGATCTCAATTTACCACCCTTTTCTAGGCTAGTATTTTGCACTCTACAAAAACCCAGGTTTAGATACTGAAAATGTTGGCAAGCTCCGTTAAAAAAAGTCAGTTCTTGCTGACACAATTTGCCTACTTCTAAAATATCCACCACCTCCAACGAACTCCCACATGAGGTTCATTTTGAGAAAACACTACCAATACCTTCAAACAGGACCAAGCAGCTACTTGATTACCTAAAGCAAACAGCAGACCTTTGAGCAGCTAATTATAGGTGAAAACATGCAGCAAGGTCATGGTGAAGGAGAATGGGGTGTCCATCAGAGACTCCTACCCACCCACCCCCCAAAAAAAAGGGTCTTTTGAGGGCTATTATCCCAGAACATCTCACAGTTTTAGTGCTCACATCCAGCGCGACTGAGCTGGAGACATTTTGCACTAACAAAAACAGCAGAGAAAACATATGTACCCATATGTCACAACACCAAGGGATGCAGAAACAATCCAAACTCCTCCAGGAGGAGTTCAGTTAGCAAGACTGAGTCACCTTTAAAGGCAATAGCTATCCACGATTTACAATTATCTCTGTATGCTTCCACTCTTAGTAGCTCCAAGCAGTGAACTCTGACGGGAGGCAGGTATGAGGAGTCTAGCTAAATGGCAACTAAAACAGTTCCCCCAAGTTTATTAGCATATTTTGAGGTCTGCATGACTTCACATTGATAAATGAACATGTGGACAGAGAACTGCATTCAGATGCCCTGGAGAAGAAAGTTACTGATAGCCACTACGGAGATGGCCTTCACCCTGGTGGAATAAGCAGGAAATCTGCCAAGTGGATGATAACCTAATTTAAATAGATGCAGAAATCCAATTAGAGATCCTCTGAGCAGAGACAGCTCATTCTCATCTCTTGGATTAGAGGCTACTAACACATCAGAAGCTTTTCTAAATGCACTGTTGTCCAGGAGAAATGAATGCGCTCTGCAAAAGCACTTTGCTCCTCCTCGGCATAAGAACATCAGAAGTGAACACCGTCACAACAGCATAAATATATAGCTGCTTCCAGTGTGAGTTTAGGATTGAGTTTTACAGCAAATGTGAGGCATGGGGGGAGGGGGAAGAGTGACAGAGATTTGACATCATTTACTCTGATTCACCTAACACTTCTGATAGATGTTATTGTCACTAGGAATGTTGCTTCAGCTCTTTTGCTTTTCAGCTGCCTAGAGAAGTCCCAGGTTTAAATGCCATAGGTGTATGACAGCAGAATGCAGACAAGCACTTGGAGCCTGTCTTTCAATAAATATTCTTAGGGATTTCAGGGACAAATATTTCTTCCTGCTTTACAAGGCAGTAAAAGGATTAACATTAGTAGCCATGCTTTGAGACATTACCTATATAACATACCCCCCTGTCAAGAGTTAAGAAGCAGCCTGCAGGGATTTAAAGGCAAGCACCACCAATGTTCTTGGTCACTTCAGGATATAGCAATCCTGAGTGGTGTTGTGGGGGCACCATCATGCAGGCTCTGTCTAGTCTGCTAATAAACCAGATTACAGCCAGGCAAGCACCTTTTGGCAGACAACATGAACTCTAAACAACCATACAACTTGATAATGCTTAAATGGAGAAAGAACAGGAGCAGGAAGCTCATAAAGGTGTCTGTGGAAAAGCAGGGAAACTGGGGCTCATAGCAGGGCAGTACCACTAACAGTTTCTTTCCCTTTAAAGTCAGATTGGGAAGAGATCATCACATTCAAATTATCTTCTAATTCCTATGTGGACTGCATGAGCATTGACTGCCACTATCCTGCTGAGCTTTGAAGAATATCCTGAGAGCAACTGCCTCATATAAGATGCTTTTTTGGTTAGAAATGCTCTTGCTAATCTTGTTTTAGGAAGTCTACTAAGAATCCCAGGCTTGTGATGCTGCCGTTGGCTGTAACAAAAAAATATATACAGACACTCTGAAGCAGAAGATGCAGGCTTTGGCACTGTCCTCACTGAGGGGTGCTCCAAGTGGGACTGCAGCCCAAGAGCCACAGCAAGGATGCCCAGCTCCAAAGCAGACATGAGAGCAGCATGAGGCAACCATCTCCAGAGAAGCAGACTTCTCACAAACAAGCCAACATGACCCCAAGCTTGGAAAGTTGCAGTCTCAGGGCAAAGAGTGCAGAAAATTCTTAGGCTACCTCATAAAGAATAATCTACAGGAGGAAAGAGGGGTTACACTGGGGATTCAGAGAAATTTCCCTAATTACTATGAACTATGAGGCCAAGTCCAGGGATACCTGCAACCTATTCCACCCCATTCAGCCACATATAAACACAAGTCAGAAAGAACTTAAAAGAATTGAAGAATAATAGTTACAAGTTAACTGGGACATCAGGAGAAAGGCATCAAATTCATATGGAAGGCAAAGAAAAGACGAAGAGCTTTTGAGGGCTTTGGGAAATGACCCTTCTCTGATCAAAATAACTGTCCACCAGAGGAGCTGAATGCTTTCAGGAATCTGAGCCTGAAAGGATATTGAAGGGGAAACACCATATTTATTGCAAACGGGAGGATATTTTTCCACAATCAGCATACTAGTAACCTCCCATTTCATGGCATCACTTGTCTTCAGGGAATGCTAATGGGAATGGACATACAAAGGCAAAAGAAGGATGCAGCAACACAAACACATCCTACCCAGGGAAAGCTGAGGAACAGCATGCTCACTGGGGAAATGATCCTGCTGAGCAATATTTGGAGATCAGAAAGGCAACCCGCCCCTATGAGCAGTTGTAACCTACTGGTGTAACAGCCTAGCAAGCCATAATCCGAGCATGGGAGATGTTGAGGTATTCCCAAGTGAAAGCTCTCCTCTTTACAAACAGGACCACTTCAATGAGAAACAAGAGCACTGCTTATTCCTTGAGGATAGAAAGCAACATGCATTAAGCAGATTGGTATTCTAACTTCTTCAGCAAGCCAAGAAAGCCATTCCTTTAATAAGACAGGAATACTCGAGACGCAGTCTGTTGAGATGTGAGTGATGGGAAGCATACACATTTACCATCATAGGACAGGCTCTGCAGGCAGCAAGCAAGGCTCCATTCTCAGAGACAGGGTGCGTAGAAAAAGTGTAGCAGAGGTATCTGCATCAGATTTGGTAGAAAAGGGGGAGCAGGAGAGGGAGGCAAAACCAACTACATATGAAAAAGCAGAAGAGTAAATCAGGGTATCACTATGAGATAGAAACAGTGGTCCTTTTGATATAGCACACATGGCTCTCTAGGGAAACAGCTCATTTCCTCTGTCGCAAATATTTTACAGGACTAGGAATACAGTTTCATTCACTTTCTGAAAAGTGCTGCTACAACTCTTCCACATTTTGAGTTTGTTCCATGTTCCACAGACTGCATTTTGGAAATATTTACACGAAGCAATATACAGAAAGAGCTAACAAGATTGAGAAGATGTGCATGCCAAGGAGCAGAGTTATTTTGGTATAGGAGACAGGAACTATTGGAGTGAGCTGAAACAATTTCAGATTCAGTTTAACCCCCACAGACCTATAGCCTGTTACCTGAAAGACATCCAAGTCCATTTTAAAGATACTCAGGAAGTTCTTTGCTTCAAAGTCAAAAGCTCTTTGCCTATATGCTAATATACTGCATATTCACACGCAGAACATGATTAGAAAAATCAGCTCAAGCATGTGTTAAACCAATAAGCAATGAAAGTAAAGGACACCAACTCCTGAAAAAACGCCTCCCTTTTTTTGTTGCATAAATTCACTACATACAAACTTTGAAGTCAGTGAGCAATTAGCAAAACTTTCAGTATTATTTTGATTTTATTTAAATGCAGCCTATTATCTTGTCTCAGCTAGCAAACAGCAACAGCAATCAGAGCTAAAAGAGAACTCCGAGACAATAGCAAGAAACAGCAGCTGATCTCTATGCACTTTGTTGTTCGGCTAGGGACCTGCACTTTCATGTTTGCCTTTACAGCAAGTTCGAAGCATCCTCTATTTTCAGACTTCATTTTATTTACCCTTATGCACACACTGTGCAGGTCACCAACTGGTCATGCAAGATTCACCTGTCTTAAATACCTCTACTCACCTAACAAAACATTTTTAGCTAGCTATGATACACAGATCTTTGGAAACACAGTTTAAGTTAACTGTGTCCTTATGAGACAGATTCACTCTAGAAACAAAAACTTCCCAAGTTTCTCCGTTCTGAAACACTAAGAACTGGCATCCATTAGTTTTTCTTGCTCATGTCAATGTTCCTCCTATTACCATCTATTTACTCATATTTAACCCTGGTGTCCCTCAGCTGTCTAATATATTAGGTACAATGTTCCTAAACGAGTGCTAAAAGCAACATTGATATTTTTGTTTCTCTACAGCATATGATTTCAGCAGTTGGTGGCATTAACTTCACAAGGTACTCAACAAATCACAGCATTTCTTGCCTCTCATACTGTAATTCATAGAAGTATTCTTGCTCAAATCCAAGGGAAGATCTTTAGGAATACAACAGTCAGTTTTCATCTGCAGGTTTTATGTATATGTATCTGCACTTGTTTAGCAGTGATCTAAGAGAGCCGGTATATACAGTGCTGATCTGTCCAAATCCTACTTGGACAATTTGTCTTTCTGCTCAAGGAATAAAGTCTAACAATTCCTATGTACGATGGTTAATAAATAGACATGCTACTTTCAGGCAGGTTTCTTTGCAATAGAGATACAATGCTGTTCTATTTATAAAGGTCAAGCAAATTGTATGCACTGTGTGGAGCCCTAACATCTCTGTATTATTAAAACAAAGTATTTTATTTAGACAGCCCCTTTCACAGAGAGAAAAAAGTATTCTCAACATAATGTCTTTCCCCCTCCAATCTGAGTTAAGGTATGTATGCAATTTTGTGTACACTGAGGAGAACAGGAATACAAGTGTTTGTTCTTCACTTGAATTATAACAACTATTATTTTTTTAAACACTTATAACTTTTTACAAGTTGCAGGATAAGGCACAGCTATGAATCCTGCTAGGCTGTCAAGCAAGGAGAAGGCTTTGTATTATCTTGTGGGCAAGGAAATAAACTGCCAAGAACAGCAAAGGGGGTTGGGAGCGAGAAGGCAGTTAAACAGGTTTTAACACGCTTAACCTGCATCCCCAGAACAAAATCGCTGCCTTCAGCCATGCCTCTGCTATCTTCCCATATTGGAATGATGCCCTGGTGATCAACACTTTCACAAGAATTACTGAGGAGGCCAGGCAAGCATTCAATAACATATGAAGCTGACAATGCTCAAATATTCCACCGTTTTGTTAGAACTGGGTAGACATTTTTTAATGTTTATCCAGTGAACAACAATTTCAAAAAAAACACGCTTATGATCATTCTGATGATTATGCCACAGTAAAATGCAGAGAGGCCCGTGCATAAGACCACTTAATTTACTCAGCTAATAGTACCTCAGGAGATGCTAGCTCTGCAAAAAGCCCATCCAGGAATCGGAGGAAGACAGCCAATGAACATGCAAACATAGAAATCCCATCTAAACCAATCCAAATTACAGCATTTACAGTTAAAATATATTGCTTGCATTGAAACCACAATATATAAGAAATTTCTCAACTGAACCTGGTTAGGAAATTGAATTCCGATGACATTTCATCTTTGAAATTCTCCTACCACAGCCTCTAAGGTACAGTGAATGCCTGAGAGCTGAGGGCTGTCCTGTGCCACCAAGCCAACATCAGAGCACGAGTGCAATCAAAAATGCAGCTGAGTTTTACAGTTGTCTTATTTCTCCCCCATGCAGTTCAGAGAAGTCCGCAGGGCAAGAGAGGTCAAGGAGAACAAAGAAGTGCCAGGCAGAATTACCACTTGCAGGTGCTCTAATTTCTCTTTTTTTTTTTTTTTTCCTCCGGACAGATATGCCCAGCACACCCAGCTGAAGGTAACCAGCAGAAATCCCAAGTGACCAGCTAGACCTGCCAAGAATCAAGCTGAGCCCACACAGCCTTTAGACTAGGGTGGGGGGGGCAATACAGAAAGTTCTTGGCCTGAATTTTAACTATTCAAAACTGTCAGCTCTTCACACTCTTGACATCTCTATAACAGACACAAACCCAGTTTTAAAGACTGTTGTGCAAGTTACTCTCAGGTTAATAGGAAAAGAAAACCTTAAATAAATCTGTCATTAACCTATATCTGTATTAAGTTTTGTTATTTAGGTGGAAACCTAGGGAAAGCTTCTCTGCCTGTGAAAATCAATTGCTCCTTAAGCAACAGCACTAGAATTTTAAGTGTCCTTTTTTGTTAAAGACTATGCCTTGTAGTTTGCTATTTAATTCGGAATAAAACCTAATTTCTAATCACCAAGTGTTCATGCTTACGAAGGAATTACAGTTAAAATATTCTCTGGGATTTAAAAATTAAGACTTTACAAATGCTGGTTAATCAGCATTGAAAGCCAGATAGATCAAAGACTGGAACGATGGGGGCAGACCAAAGTGCATGCTGACAATTCTCTCCTCAGGTACACCACCAGGTGCCCCAAGCTGCCCAACTTCTTGTAAATTAGGTGGCAAAAACAAATGAACAGCACAAGTACATCTTTAAAAAGAAAAATAAAGGAGTAAGTTTCATACTGCACTCTGGCCACTATTGGGGTCCCAAGAAGCACTTAATGTGGGCAGATGAAATCCTCCTTGTCAAAAGCAGAAGAGGATTGTTGCAGATCTGCAGACTCCCTCTCCTAATCTGTTCTGGCAAGACAATTATGCTATTTGCTTCCTTAAAAAAAAAATTTTAAAAGAAAATGCATACACAAACAAAGGGCTAACCATACAATCAGTACCAACAGTAATGCCAGGAAAAGAGCCTGCTGCAAGATAAAAATGTGATTTTCCATGTAAAGGAAGATGCTTATTTTTTAGCTCATACTTTTTGTAGGGATCAATAAGACTTTGGTCACAGAGAAGAGTCTGGGGGTTTTGGCTTCTGACAGCATTAACTGTTTTCTACCTAAAAAGCCTATGGACGTAGTGCTAACAAAAGGCCAAGGAGAGAGAACAAGACTGAACACAGAGACAGTGTGCCTAAGAGCTTGCCTTTTCTTATTTTTTCAGCTGTGACAGATGTCCTTTCCCTACCACTCAGAATTACTCTTTTTGCAAAGAACAGAACCCACAAACAGACAAGACATTTGCAGACAGTACAAAAAGCAGTTCAGAGGGTGTGAGGGGGAGGGTCAAAAGCAGAAATCTTTGTTTGGCACCTAAATATAGACCAGTTAACTCAGCAAACATTTTTTCTCTACTACATGCTATTTTGTCTATATTTAGAGGCTGTAAGGAACCAGCTGTAGCATCACCATTTTATTACATTCTCTGATTGAGAATTTGCTTTTGTTCCCCAGCACTAATCTCTGCTACTAAATGACCATAACCATGACTTACCTGAGTCTTGGGTATAAAAAATCCAGTTTCCCACTGAAACACCAGGAATAAGGATAAGCTCTTAACCTTAGCCTTACGCGAAGGAGCTCTGCTTAGCTATATCTAGCTGTGAACCAAGCCTTTACCAATCAAAGAGGACACATCAGCAGGCTGTTAATCAGGCACAGGTTGATTAGTTATTTTATTCAACATGACACAGCTGCTGGTAAAAGACAGGTTTCAACAAATTGCATTCAGAAGGAGGCTGCTTTTAAGGAAAGCCTTTTCAAATAGTAAAAAAAAGAAGTTTCAGCACTTTCAGATTCTTGTTTTAAAATCATTGTAACCTTCCAGAGTATTTTTGCTGTCCCCCCCTCCCCCCATTTTTTTATAGGATTGCATAGCTGGACACCTGTAGCATGTGAAGGAAAACTTTGTGATGAAAATTACCATACATTAGGATTAGGGCTAGAATGATTTTTTTTTCCCCCTAGAATCACTTAAATCAAACCTTGCCTACTGAAGTTTTATCATACAGACAGATCTCGGTCAGTGCAGCATCTGATTTACCTTTTTAGATGAGTGCACAAATCAACAACTGATTTAACTTCTCAGAATCCCTCCCTGCACAACAAATACTTTTTAAAGAGAACAGGCCATGGGCAACAAAGGGATAGCTTCTTACTCAAAAAAAACCAAAAACATATTCTACTTTTTTTCTTCCAATGCTTTCATACTAATTTGCTGAGGTACCTGACTCTTTTTCTCAGTACATGTACTGCAAAAAAGCGCACTTGAGTCTACAAATCAATCCAGAGAAAAGGGTATCAGGGCACTGAATGGCTGCATTTGAGCAATCTCAGGATCGCCAACACAAATAGATAAAGAGAGACTTCTAGGTCTTCTGAAAATGTGCAGAGCACAAGAAAGGTTTAAAACAAGCAGATCGTGTTCATGGAAGGAAGAAAACAGCAGTGTGAGAGAGAGAGGCATAGCACTGCTTGTCTTCAAGTGATGGATCTGAAGCATCAATGGGTGATGATCAGGCTCCATGCTCAGGACCTGGCATCCTTCAGTTCTGCCTTCTCTGTCTGTTGGTGACCTGAAGGATTTGATCAGGCTTTAGATACTTGCAATTTAGGGTGTGATGGCCCCTCTCACATTTTGTACTGCTAAGTCAAATGGAAAGCCAAGGCAACTCTGAAGAAGCTACAGAGCAAACAACCTGACATCAAGTTAGCTTTTTTGTGCATTGTAGTCTTCAATTGAACTGATGAAAATTCCATTAAGAAGCTTGGAAGAATAGAATATTATCTCCCCATGATGTATCATTTCTTCAGTATGAACAAAGTCAAAAACTATTTCAAGGGCTGACCAACAGAATCAGAGTAGGTAATGGAGCTGAAGGCTTCCAACTATGCAAGCACGTTATGTAAATTTTTTAAGCTTCACGTACTATTCAAGAACTAGCATCTAAGCCTCATAAGGCTCCTCCAGCACACATTAAAAGTCAAAATACCTATAAAGATCATACCTTCTTGGTACATTATACAAGGATCCACATTTTACACAGTTGCCTTGACGATCCTTAAGATTTAATTCAGTACATTAAGTCAGGTTATCCTAACTTACACTGTCAGATCCTATACCATGCAAACAGGGTACAGGCTCATGAAGCTTTAGATTTTGTTTGCCACATAATCATAAATTTTGCATTGATTTAACAACTCTGCCCCAGTGCTCTGGAAGATTGTTCAGCTCTATTTAAAAAGTAGCCTTCTTCAGTACTAGCCTTGCAGCCAAAACTTTTGTGGCCACTAAATCCAGTGAGCTTAATCAAATAATGTGGTTCCAATATATAAGATTTGCCCATCACAGACTGCACCAAGAATCTTTTGTGGTGGAAAAATTTGCAAAAAACAAGTAGAAACAGGTTCATTTTGATTAAACCTGCAACTGAAAGTCCTCTACAGCTCATAGTTAGAATTTCCAGTTGAAACAAGAAGAGAGAAGAGAGCCACTGTGCTCCAGGGGTGAAATGTGAGTGACACAAACTCATGTCCCTGGTTCTGCCTAATTTCACTCAGATCTCCCATGTGTTTGCCCTCACTACGCTGATGGAGCAGCCTCACTCTCTATGGAAGCTTTTCTATGTGTACCTGCAAATTCTGGGATAACGCCTTAACCTGAGCTAATATATGCAAAGTGATGATCTAAATGTGAGGCTAGTGGTTTCCTATTTGAGACCTTTCAGGCTTTCAAATCAAAAATAAAACAAAGACCTGTTGTGTCCATGCAGGAGTAATAGCATAAGATCAAAAAGCTGAGATTTGCTTGACAATGTCCCTTTTGGACTTGCTTTGCCTACCTAAATAACAGTAACAGTTATCCTTCTACGAAGTCCAAAGCAGGGGGAAAAAAAAATGTTGTGGATTTAAAAGTGAAGTGATAATTTGTTCCCAGTCATGGACAGCACATGCTCTTGAAGTACCTGCCACGATAGTCGATGAGAAAATAACAACACTTGCAAAGCAGAAGGCAGAGCAGCTGCTTTCTACATGACAGGAGCAGAAGTCAGGTCTGCCACCATACAGAGCCAAATGTCATTTTGCCCAGTGCCTAAGCCCTAACAAACAGCAGCTGCACACATAACATACCTGTGTTTGCAATTACTGCCTAATGTACTCTGATATTCATGCTTGCCATGCCTACAGAAAATACTCCTTGATGGTGTGTGCTTTCCCGCAGGCACATTAATAAATCTTGCAAATGAATGGAGGGAAATCAGACAGTTAGCATTCCCTTGGGACTCCTCTAATGAAAGACTGCTGGACCACAATACAATACCCACCCGCAACAGATAACTGTGCCACTGCCAAAAAAAGGCCATGTGAGCTTTTCCTGCCAAAGCAAGCTGTGACTCTGAGATACCCTGTCAGCGTCAGTTAAGAAGCAGCAAAATAAGATAGTTGCACCCACCTGTGTCCCTTTTCCAAGCAGAAGAGTTGTGAAACTTCAATTATCTTCCCACACCAACAAATCTAACTTCAAACAACGAATCAGAGGCTGTGTCTTCCTTTCAGCAACCTGAACCAAAGTAATGCCAAGTAAAACCAGGGTATCTGCCTTACTTAAGCTCTCCCAACATACCCATTATCACGGTATCTGAATACATCTGTGTCTTGGTATACTGCTAATAGAGAAAAGCCATCGCCTCTCTATGCTTCATTTCTCTCGTGTGCCTCTCAGAGCTAGGCTTCTACTGGGAAAACAGAAAGCAATCAAGTGTCTGATGAGTGGGAGATGTGTTCTCTCATTTGTGCAACTGCTGTGTTAACAGGATTTAAATATGCAAAGATGCATAAGGAAAAAAAACTTAAATGTATATTTATATATGTTTTTATATATACACACACTCCAACTAGTTCTTAAATATCTAGCAAGTTTAGATAAATAGCACCATTTTAGCACTCAGACATAAGTTATGCATGAAGGTATACACACAGACATTTCTAACTGAGATTTAGACTACTTTTTTGTCTGTACACTCTGCACTGGTGAGACGTTTCTGTTACTCGGTCTATAGGCAGGACTGCAATAAGGACAAGTAATGATAAAATGCAACCTTACAGAGCTGGAGCAGCACTTCATCAAGCAGCACAAAAAGACATCGAGTCACTGCAGGATAACAGCCATCACATGGTATGCATCGTGAAATTTTGTCAACACAACTCAAAGGCATTACCACTAAGGAGTTTATCACTGCAATGAACTCCTCCCCTTGCTCCTAGCCTGGCTAGCAACAAGGGGTTCCTGCTATAGTAATTACCATAACATGCAACTCAAATCCCAGGTTACAACAATTTAAAGGTATTTCCATTACAGTCTCCATTCCTTATCCCTTTGGACCAAGCCATAGGGTTTAGCGTTGCAGTGAACTCCTTCCCTTGCTCCTGCTCTGGCTTTGACTTATCCACAGACTGCAGTCTCTTAGGGGTGGGTGCACCTGCTCCAAGAGGAGTCTTATTTATGCAGCACAGTCTCTCCAGGGGCATACATACTGCAGCAGACTTACCCATAGCCACAGTTGCTTTGAGGTGCACCTGTTCCAGCTTGGCGTTCTCCATGGGCCACAATGCCTTCAGAGATACCTGCTCCAGCATGGCCTTACCCATGGCCACAGTCCCTTTGAAAGTAAACCTACTCCAACATGGCCTTATCCATGGCTGTAGTCCCTCCAGGGGTGGACTTGCTCTGTCTTGGTCTTATCCATGGCCACATGCTGTGAGGTGCTCCAGCATGACCTCATGCACAGCCACTGCTGTTTTAAGGTGTACTTGCTGCAGCATGGACTTATTCTTGGGCCACAATCCCTTCGGAGATATACCTGCTGCAGCACAGACATTAACCATGGCCACAGATGCTTCAAGACGTACCTGCTCTAGCATGGACTTATCCATGGCCACAGATGCTTCAGGGTGTCCTGCTCCCACATGGACTCACGCACAGTACAATCCCTTCAACTCGAGTTCACGCTGGAATTCCAGCCTGTCCAGTACAGCAGCACAAAACCAGCAGCGATGCCCTGCTCATCTGCCAGCCCAGGCACATGGCCATTGCTGTTCCCAGGCACAGCAGAGTAAGGTGATAAGCAGTAGAGCAGTACAGCAAGCAACAAAAGCAAAAATCTGCTGCTAATGAGCATTAGACTCTAATATACAATGAGGCAAGCGAGCCCCATGGCAAACACGGAAACTTGTCAATTAATACCTAAACAGCAATAGCAGTTGTAAATTTGATCTAGCACATGCCAATCAAATCTGTTGTTATTTTGAACTCTTCAAGCCCCACACTGGTCGCCAAAAAGTACTGTTGTGGTTTAACCCCAGATGGCAACTAAGCCCCACACAGCTACTCGCTCACTCCAACACCAAGGCATTCATTCACTCCTTCCCATCAGAGGTATGCATTCAGCAATGTCCAGGAAAAAAAGGCTCCGTCATGTGTAATGGTAACTTGGGAAGACAAACGCCATCACTACAAATGTGCCGCCCCCCTTCCTCCATCTTCCCCCAGCTTTATATGCTCAGCATGACATCATAATGCATGGAATATCCCTTTGGTCAGTTCAAATCAGCTATCCTGGCAGTGTCCCCTCCCAAGTCCTTGTGCACCCCCAGCCTACTTGCTGGTAGGGCAGCATGAGGAGCAGAAAAGTCCTTGACTCTGCATAAGCACTGCTCAGCAATAACTAAAACATCCCTGAATAATCAACATTGTTTCCAGCACAAATCAAAAACAGAGCCCCATACCAGCTACTATGAAGAAAATTAACTCTACCCCAGCCAAACCAGCATAATGCCCAATGCAGAGCAAACTGACCACTCTCACTTTGTGTCCTTTTTGGTGCATTTTTTTAAGGGCAGGGGATGTGCATTATCTGTCTTTTGGCTGAGCCGAACAAGGTGGAGGAAGCCAATGTGACAGAATTAGTTTGCCCATAACAGCAGGCCCACGAGAAGTCACATCTGATCAGTCCCGAATCAACTGATTTTGTACAAACTGGCACACTAGAAAAACTGGATTGTCAGGAAAATCAAGCCTCCTGCAGTATCCTCCTGTGCTACAGCCACTGGAGGCTTTCTGCCTCCTGATGCATAGAGGAAACAAGGCAGATTTTCAGGGAGATGTAAAGTCTAGACTCTATCAGATGGGACAGCTTTGCAGAAGGAAGAGCTTTGGGGTTGAGAGGGAAAAGAAGATCAAGCATCCATAGGAAGAGAAAAAAATCTTGGGCTGAAGAAGAAGGAGAAGGAACAAGACACCCAGGGAAGTAACAGAGGGCTCAGAAGATGAGGAAGAAGACAGTGAGGCCTTTCCTGGGAAGAGCAGTCTGCCCTGCCATAGTGGGCAGAAAGGACAGTGGCATGAAGGCAGAGGGTTCTGGGAACATAATGCCAGAGCATATGCCGCAAACAGGACAGAGCAGACTTTCAGGGACCTCAGTGGGAACCCGGAAGCAGAGGTCAAGGGAACAGATGAAAATGAATTCAGCCCACAGAAACTGCAAATCACCATATTCCCAGATTGTACAATCTCACACTGCAGATTCATATCCTGCTGCAGGTAACTGCAGAAAACTGGAAAGAAAGTGTAATTTCCTTTCCCCTCCGCAGCCCCCTTCTTCCACAATGCTTAAATGCTCAGTTTTTCGTCCCTCACTTCTTAAAGCAGGAAGAGAGAGGAAAGAAATCCCGGTGCCTCATTTGCCTCTTCCAGCCTCTTCCCCGAGTCCTCACTGCCGTTCACTCCACAGCGCTCTCTGCAGTCTCCAGAGCAGGGATCCAGCTGCCTAGCCAAAGACAGGATTGAGCTGCTACTGTTGCAGCTGTGGTCTGGGTGACAGCTATGTTGAATAGCCCTGCTGAAGACCACATATCATTTATCAGGTATCAAAGTCATTTATCTGTTTTGTCCATTAAATATATATATCAAACTACAAAACACAGCAGTTGCCAAAAGATGCGTATCTCCTCTATGTGACCAAGTTTAGCCACTGTTAAACCTCACATGTAACCTCTTACAAGACTTTCACCAATTTAAGCAATAGTGAAACCTCACAGCAAAGAGGTGGATGCTAACTCCATTGCATATGTATTTCCGACTCAGAAAGCCAGATGCCTGATCTTCCATTTTACCTAAAGGAGCTCCTAAGGTTTTTAAGAGTCATGATTTTCAAAGCTTCTCTATAGCTACTAAGATAGCTATTGTTTCCAACCAGCATAAATGTATAGCTGAATGGCATTATTTGCATCACATTTGGTTTATCTAGCCCTTTGTTAAGTGCTTGGCTATTGCCTTGGCCATGCTGTTGCCTGAGTCATACAGCAATTGATTTCTTCTATTCATCAGAAATGTAACCCACCAAGAAAGTTATTTTCCTCATTTAGCCTGTGGACTACAAGAGCACTAATGAATTCCCCTCAGCCAGTGGATCTTTGCACACAATTGACATCAAATAGGCAGTTTAAATAGTAACAAGCACTGACAGCTCCCAGGGACCCACTTACACTGGGGGCAGGGAGCAGTAGCTTTAGATTTTCATCATATCCATGTCACCAGTTATTTACTCCTTCGCTCCTGAATCTGAATGATACTCTGTGGCTGCTAAGCCACAGAAGCCAGCAGCATTTTGACATTCCCAATTGATACTGGAAAAAAATCCATAACCTCCACCAATATGAAAGTGTGATTGTTTTCTATCCTAATAAAAGTCCATCTCGTAGTGTATTTGTATTAATGCAACACTCCCATATATGTGAACAAGTACATACACGCACATACATAATTATCATTATTTATATTTCTCTTGAACCTAGGATATCACATTTAACACAAAGTATGCGTATATTTACAAGACTCCAGTTTCACTTTTGGTCAACCCAGACAGCTACATTATGTTGAACTATTCATTGAAATCACCCATGATCACACATGATCACAGAATATTAAGTAAGTGAAAAAATGAGCTGGCCTGGCTAGGTAGTTTTCTTATCTGCTTCAAGCCCACATTGCAGAGTCAGTCCACAGCTTTCCTGACACAGTTCGTGTGTTTAACAGGATACACCTCCAATAAATATGCTCACAAACCAGAATTTTGGAGAAAGAAACACAGCTTCAGGCACAAAAAGTGTTGCAGTATGATGATGGGATTTTTTTCAGTGATATCCTAGTTCAAGATTGCTCCTAATAAACAAGCACCAAGTACAGTCCAAATATGCCAATCCTACTTTTTAAAGTCTGGGAGCCCATTTTCTACTTTGAAACCAGGCACCAGTGTTCAAGTTTGGCTATACATGCTCAGGCACTAGTTTCCAAGGAAACCAGTGACTTCACGAGCATTGCAAAATGCAAGTGTTCGCTGTTTCACAAGTACACTGTAGCTATCTCCGTGACACAAACCCTTCCAGGTAGGTGCTTTACCACTGTTTCTAAAAGACCTTAATAGAATTTCAGGCGTTTAGGGTGTCAGCATATACAGTATGTACCCAAGCAAAGTGCACACTTGCAACCAAACCACTTTCTGTATATGTTAAGAGAAAAAGAAAGGAATTATTTGTGTTGGTTTAGAGTTCAATGTAGCAAATACTTTTGGTTTTCCCTGTTCTATCAGCAGTTCAAAACAAAAACACAAACCATGAATGTCAGGGACTTCTCTGCCTGCATGTACCCCCTAGAAACGGCAAAACAGCAGATGGAAAACATTTATACAAGTATTTATCCTTTAGCCTGCTATAAATGCAAGTATTTTGGCATCATGAAAAGCCAAAAAAGAAGCAGCAGCACTGACATTTATGACAGTAAGTAAGTGGCATTTAAACCACCATCTCCAGTTCAAATGGAACTTTCCAGGACCACTTCCCTTAAGATGAGGTTCGCATTCAATGACTTCTGAAATCTTAGCATCCCACAGTATCTGTGTCAAGCAGGATAACCAAATAAACAGGTGCATATCAAGACAATATGTTCTTTTTAACTCTCTAAAGGGGCAATTTTTTCCCCTTGACTCATGTTTTGCACCTGGTGTTCAGCCAAGACAATGTTTAGTAAAGTCATGGAGTTCACTTGCCTTCCCAGTGAGTCTGCATGCTGCAAGCAGCTGGCTAGCCTAAATTTTGTGCTGCTACATACATTTTTGCTCAGTATGAGCACTCTGATCTGGGGCAACAGGGGGTTATTCATTTCAGACAAGTAAGACACATACTGTATTTAGGAACACAGGATGCTACAGCTCAGGGCTACTTTCACAGAAAGTCTGGAGAGAAGGCATTTGTGTCCATGGTCTGGGACCTCATTTTCTGCTGATGTACTTTCAAACTATCTACCTATAGCATTCACTCAATAATACAGATAAGAGAGCAAAAGGTTAACTGTGTAGAAAATTAATTTATGGAGATGTATTACAATTAAAAAAAAAAAGTTTCTATGTTAATAACCACTGTCATTTAAGTGCTTCTAGCTTACTTAAAACTACTGTACTTGCTGAATAGTTTTGTTTTGCATATAACCACCATAAAGATTTCAATATTGATTCTGAACAGAACTACTTTGCTTTAAAACATAGTGTATTTATGCTATTCTGCTAAAACAAATATCAAAAAGCAGCAAAAATTAGAAGTATGTGTTGCTTATTGCTACTGAGCAGAACTAAAAATAACTGAAATTTCAGCAAAGTTTAATCTTGCCGTCACTCATCAAAGCAAGAATCAGACAGAAAATGACAAAACAAATATGTGGCTTTAACAGCTTTGTCCACTGAATTGTTTTTTTTACCTTCTTTGAATAAAACACCTCTGGTCCTTAGAGTTACATTCAGCATAAACATTACCTGACTAAACAAGCATACTTCACAGATGACCTAAAACACTACATGTCAGTAGAGAAAAATCTTCTTCTGCATAATAACTACATACTATATAGTTATTCCTTACCACCACTAGTAACCAAAACCTCTGAAGGCTGAATTATACAAAAAGCTAAGCTATCAGCAGTATCACGCTTGCCACTTCCCAAGGCATTAAGCAGCACTGACTCCAAGGTGTGAGTCACGTGTGCCTCTTGCGTAGAGGAAAGCCCCATCCAGCACCACATCCACTGCCAAGCCAGACCTGCCAAAACAGTGTAAAATAACATTTGACTGACTTGCATTCACCGCTATGCTTGACACACTGCGTGTTAAAACTTCTGTCAGGAAGCGTATCATTCTTCACAATAAAACCTCATCCCTGTGAAGCGCGAGGAGGCTCTGCTCTCAGCCCTCCTGTGCGAACAGAAGCAGAGCAACTTGGGTATTTGGGGGGTCAAGAGAGGAGACGGCTCACAAGGCAACTCTGCCAAGCTGCCTTGCCCAGCCTTAGAGAGAAGTTTAGGACCTGCCTGATAGGTAAGCAGCAAGTCCCACATACCCAGATTCAATAGCACTTGCTTCAGGAGCAGGCGGTCCTTCACAGCACTCAAGAGCTTGCCCATGCAAATCAGCCATCTGAAGCCAAACACAAAAACCACAAGAGGGTTTTAGTGGCACCACACTGGTAGAAAGGCAGGAGAAAAGTCAGTCTGTCCCCTTGACAGCCTCCAAGATGAGTGGAAAGCTATTCAGCAGGGGTCTAAGGGAGATTATTCCCGAAGGCAATGCTCTTGGCCACATCTCATATTGGTGGGCATGTCATCCTTTCTCACAGACCTCTTAAGAGTGGAGAGACACTGTCCCATCACCACTCAACACATAACGGTAAAGTCCTAACCCAAAAGTCCTAACCCCCTAGATCCTGCATACTGGAAAAAAAACCCACTAACACTAATTGATACCAGCACTTCATCAAGAATTAGCTGATTTTTCCAGGCACACAAGTTCTTTTTCAGAACAATGTTAAACTACATTCAGATGGATCGACGTTTTATCACATAGCACATAAAAGCAACCGCAGCAGTTAATTACTCTCAAACAAATGATAAATACATTTTAATTGGTCACTGGACACATCATACCAAATTATATCTTGATACTGAAAAAAACCCCTAAGGTTGCACAACTACATCCATTGCTGCTGACTGCTTTTGATATTATGTTTTCTGCAGCACAACACCAAAACCAGAAAGTAACAGGATTAAAGAGGCCACCATCCCTCATCTGATTTCACAGCTCCTGTCCCACACTGCAGGAAGCAATCACTGCAGGCGGGTGTCTCAGTTCCTGATCACAGGTCCCTCAACCACCTCGACCAACAGTTTCTACTGGTTAAATTATGTTGCAAGCATCCTCCAAAGTATTTTAGAAAGAGGAAAGCATGGGGTTTAAGAAAGAGGTTGGGTTTCTGGTTGGTTGGGGTTTTTTAGAAGTATAGTTTGAGAGTTTTAATTCATGAAATGCTCCTAGGTACTACAGCATACATACATTTATAAATATCAGCAGATAATTTTATGCAAACACTCTAAATATGAAGTGCTTTTCAAATATTTCTGGGGATTTTATTACTATTATGATCACTTAAAAATATGCCTCTAGTCCACAGAAGATGTGCACGTTCGCCTTCAAAGAACCAATTTGGCCTTTGAAAGGATTTTGTTAAATCTGTTGTATGTATGTCATACTTTCCCTAAGGCTATGCAACCAAGCGTTTGTTGGGGGTTTTTTAGCTATTTTTAAACAGCACTCCTAAATATGACTCACAGACAGCTCCTTCCCCCAAAACCAAATCTCTGGGATTTTGGCAGATTCCCCAGCTTTACATTCAATTCATTCCTAAGTCTGTTAACTCACAAAAACAAGTCATTCTTCATCTTACTCATTATTTTCTATAAATGACACAGCGTTTTGCCCTTATCTCAGTTAATGACAAGGCATACACAACCCCTGACAAAAGAAGATCAGGCCCTATACATTTCTTGAGGCTCACAAGCTCTCACTTTGTTTTACTTTCTGCTTCTACATCTTTTTTCCTTTCCCTTCTGGAAAACAGAATATGCTGATTACATAGTCTTCAAAAAAAGCATACAGCTGTTGCCAATCACCAAACGAAACAGCCTTTTAAAATTAAAGTCCTGGGTATTTTCCCATGGCAAGTACAAAACAACAAAAGTGAAGAGACAAGAGTTACAGCTTCCTAGTTAAAAAGGCTATTCTTTGGTTTGCAGCTCTGTAAAATCTTAACCGGAATAACAGTTGGTACAAGTCTGGTCTCACAGTATTCTTTTCATGCTGACAGGCTGTTAGCAGCCAGGATATACCCTGTGAGAGGTCAAAGGTGTGGAAAAACAAACAGAGCAGCAATTTTAGAAGATGAAGAGGAGATAAGGATTTGTTACTGCATTTTTCTACCATGGAAAACCACCCAGCTTTCTTCAGTTTGTGCTCACTTATTCCAGTCACTTCTTGCAAGTTATTTCCTTTGAGGGGAGAAAGAAAAAGCCACTTCTTTTTGGACAACTGGCTTCTAGTTACTTGAATAGGACGACTGATAAAGTCTGACTTCTCTCACTGGTCTTGTGACTTGGAAGAAAATGGCAGGATGTGTCCGTCCATGGATTTTAGCTATAAATTTCTCATGTGAACCCACAAAGTCCATCTCACATTAAGAAGAAAAAAAAAAAGAAAAAAAGAAAGAGGCAAAATAAGCCCAACCCTGCAACAGTAACTAAAACTCTTTAACACCCTGAAACAGGTATTTTTTAAAACTTAAATCTTAAATGGTGGGGGTTGTGTGCAAGGTAAGATCTTGCAGAACATTTAATGGTATTTTTCTATATGAGGCAATTACATTTAACACTTGAAAGCCATTCAGAGTTTAACCATTTTATAACCCAAAATCTGCTACCTGGTATCACAGCAGCTTCCACAGACACTTCACCACAGAGTTAGACCCACAGGTATCACAAGTGTACCATGACCATCATGATCACCGCCCCTCATTGCTAGTAGACTTTCTACTACTACTGATCCTACCAACCTCCAGCCACTTGAAGTGTTCCATCAGATCAGGAAGACAGACCCGGCATCACCTAACTGCAAAAAAACCACAGGCTACCTAACAGCTGAAGATTTCCTGTGCATCCTCTTGGTGCTCCTGTTCCTGTATAATGCTGGAAATGTAGGATGCCATGACCTCAAAAGTCACTGAGGTTTGGCATGAACACAGAAAAAAAGTCAACCCTTCTTTGCGTATATTGGTAGTTCCTGTTCTGCTTCCACGTCCTCCCCAGAAATGGTTATCTTGAACATCAGAACGTCATCAAGATTGTGTCACGTTCATTTAATGAAGACAAGGACCTTCCCTCAACCACTCACAAGCACTGTGTAAGCAATGTTTGCAGCCACACATAGAAAAATAGAATAAAAATCAAAATTTGGGTATTAATGATCCCAAATAAACTAGACCACTTGTGCTTCCTCAGTCAGTCTCCCAGGTACATCCATGGCTAACAGAGTGGGTCATGTGGATTACATTTTAAACATGACAACTAGAGGTAAGCAAAATACACGGCTCACATTGTCTTTTATTTATGTAGCCATTATCTTCCTTTCCATTGGGATGCTCAAATTGTAAGTGCTCATCAGTGCAGTTACAGATTTAGGCAAGCACCTGAGATGACCATCTATCTCCAGAGGACATCACATCATCTCAGCAGGTGCCCATCCTTGAGTGTCAGGGCTTCTCATCACCATAACATGACGGCTGAAGCAGAACAGTGAATGCTTCCCAATGCAACGTGTACTCCTGAAGCCATTAACAGGTATCTTTTCCACCTCAGTGATTAAGATCTGAACCTGCAAGTTGACTTAAATATTGTAAAGAGTACTGGAGTATTAACCATGATCAGTATGAGGCAGCTGCTGTGTGTCACACCCCACATGAAACTACAGCAAGGCATTTACGCAATGAGCAATTAAAGTTCAAGGTAGAAAACGTTTTACTTCAGGTTTTTGTCAGGCTTCCTACACATTTTGCCATACACAGCAGAGGCTCCAGGCTTGTTCTGCTGAAACCTGAAGTGCTTCCCTAAGCTCTGGGGAGCTCAAGTCACACACTTTGAGAACACCAAGGAGCAAACGCGTGTGTGCCCCTGACAGAATGAAGAAAATCCCTTTGGTTGCGATACTCTGTGCTACACCTCAATCAAGGAAATCGTGCTTCTGGGCCGCCCCATCCAACCTTAGACGTTTACCAGACACACCGTGGCTTGCACACACCTGCTCTCCCGCCCGCACCTCAGCCCACCGCCCGCATGCGGGTGAGCAGTGCCCCGCGCCTCACAGAGCCTGGCCTCCACGTCTTGCGGTGGTTTCTGTTTGCTCTGGGGGCTTGGCGGGGGATGGGTTTTGCTCCACCAGTTTCTCCCCACTGCCCAGTTGAATTCGGAGCCGCGGCCGTTCGCCTTAAAAGGACAAAACATCTGTGGATGAACGGCGGCGGGAATGGGGGGCCGGGCAGGCAGGCAGGAGAGCGGGCAGCCGCCGCCCGGCCACACGGCGGCCCAGCCCGGCCCAGGGTCCCGAGGCGGCGGCGGGGCTGTCCCACGGCTGCCGCCCTCCCTGGGCGGGCGGCCCCGGCGCGGCGGTTGCCAGGAGACAGCGGTGCCCCGCCATGGCGGCAGATAGAGCCGAGGCTGCGCGGGCAGGGCAGGGCCAGTGGTACCGCTCGGCCCCGGCCCGTAACAACCAGGGGACCGGGCAGCTCCTGCTCTGACATCCCCAGTCAGGGCAGCGGGCAGTACCTGGGCATCGTCCCTCGCCGCTGCCCCACCTCGTCTGCAGCACCTGCGCCACCAGCTCCACCACCGCCTCGGCCCGGGAGTACACCCGGACCCATGTGGGGCTGGTGAAGTTCCCCATGGGGCTCCAGAGCGGCCTCGCTGGAGCGACGCAGCGTCGAGAGGCCGAGGGCCCCCTCTGCCATGTGCCCTAACAAGTGGCTGGGGGTGACTTGCATCCCAAAGCCCACCCAAAACAAGAACAACCCCGACTACTCGGATGGCTCGAACCATCCTCCTCGACCCCACCACTCCCTTTTAATTCAGCGAGGAAGATGTCAGCTGCAAAGGGGAGGTGGACTTGCCCACCGACTGGCAGCAGCGATGGGGAGGCCGGACCCCGACTGCCGCCAGCGGGGGGGCACGGCACAGCGCGGCAGCAGCAGGAAGCAGGGGAAGCGAGCGCTGGGCCGCCCTCCACTGTGCTTGCACATGAAGCCTGGCGCTTTAGCGGCAGATAAGCGCTTTTTTTTTTTTTTTTTCCCTTAAGGAGTGCTGAACCAAATACATTGCGATTTATTGGATAGGAAAGGATACGCGGGGCGGGGGGGGGGGGGGGAGAAGTGGGTGATCCCGGTCCTGCGAGGTCTCCATTTTCTCTATTAAATCGCTATAATTTGCCTAATCTGCAGCAAGTGTGAAACCAGGACAGAGCATCTCCCAGGCGTGCTGTGAGCCGAGGTTGCCCGCAACTTTCGCTTCCCGTCGCCTCTCCCCCCGCCCGCCGGAACACGCTCCACCGGACCAGGACGCTGCAACGAGCCCCTGTCGCTGCCTGCCTTTCCCCCCTCAAAACACCAGCACCCACGGGACAAGGGACGCTAGGCAGGGCGGTGGGAAAGCTACTGGAGACCCGGGCAGCGCACCCCGCCGGGTTCCAAGTTTCCCTGCCCGCCCCGCTGTGACTCGCTCCCTCCAGGACGCCGCTCCTCTCCGGAGGGGAGAGACCTCCGGATTTCTCCCGCTCCCTCCCGCAGCAGTAAAGCCCCCGAGACCAGGATGCGTTCCGGTTCGAACGCCGGGAGCAGAAACTACCCCGGCGACCGACTGCCCCTGCCGAAGCTCGCCGCCGTGCCTTCCCGAACGGGATGGAGGGGTGGCCGAGTCCGACAAGAGCGCGGTTCTCCCCGCACCTTCGGGTTCGCTCCTGTCGCACATCACCCCAAGCCCAGATCCCTCAACTTTCCCACCCCGAAGGGTGCAGGGGCAAACGGCATCCAGGGCGTCTGCGCTTCGGCGCTCTGCGCCTCCCCCTACCTTCCCCCCCCACGTCTCTTCTCGGCGGGCGGCGGCAGCGAGGACGGGGCCATACGCCGACTGCCCCGCAGGTAGCGAGGGGAGAAGGGAGTGAGGGAAACTGAGCGCGGCGGGTGGCGAGGCGAAGGACGGAGGGCTCCGCTCCCCGCGGGTGATGGGTACCCGGGGTAACCCCCCTGCTTACTGTGGGCTCTTGGGGTAGAAAGGGAGGGTGACGTGGCTGAGATCCTGGATGTCAAAGGCGGTGGGCTCGGCCGAGATCGCCTGCCGCTTGGTCCTCTGTTCCCCCTGCAAGGTGCCGGCGCTCTGCTGCTGCGCCTGTTGGGTGGCGGGCCGGATTACGGAGCGGTACTTGTCCAGCTCGTTCTGCAGCTTCTGGATCAGTTCGTCCTTCTGGTCTAACTCTAGCTCCAGCTCGTCGATGAGCGCATCCCGCTGCCGCAGCTCCTCGATCTTTTCCTGCAGCGCGTACTGTAAATCCCGCAAAGTGCCCATGGTCCTGCCGCCTCGCTCGCCCTTCGCCTCTCCCGGCAACTTTCCCCTCCGGGCCGCCCGCCGCCTCCCCGCACTTGGGCGAACTTCACCTCCGCCGCCCCCTCTGGCCCGGCTCGGCCCGGCGCGGCCCCGCTGCCCGCCGGGGCCCCGCCGCAGCCGGACCCCCGCCGCCGGCACCGCGCTCCGGAGCCGGGTTGTTAGGGGCGATTTCGATCCGCCTGCGTCAGGCTAGGCTGGAGAAGGAGCGGGAGACACACACACACACACGGAGGGGGAGGGAAGGAGGGAAGGCGGCGGGGAGGGAGGCAGGGGCGCCTGCGAGGATGCACATGCACTCCCCGCTCCCTCCTTCCCGGCCCCGCCACCCCCCCGCGCCGCCCACAACCCCGCGCCGCCGGCCCGCGGGGTCGCCCGGCGGGGGATGCGGGAGGGGGCTGGCCGAGAGCAGCTCCGCCGCCAGGAGCCCGTACCGAGCCCTGCCCTCCCGTCCTTTTGCAGGAAGAGGCCATCAGACAGGTCCAAACCCTGGGAAATGGCTGCACAAACCTGCCCTCTCCGTCCCGCTTTCGGGGTGTCCCCTGGTTCTCCCCCTTCCCATCCTCTGCTCCAGTCAAAGGTGCTACTTTTTCCCTATAGAACTTGGTCGGCTTAGCTCCAGTTTACTTTGTTTTTCTTAAGTAGCCAATTTTTGTGGTCTCCTCTGAGTGAAAGCACAAACCAGTGCCTGGCATGGCTTCTCCTCAGTCTCAGCAAGCTTTGGGCTCCAAAAACCCAGATTTTAATGTGAATGTCGGTCAAGTATGCCTACACTGGAAAAGCCTGGAGGCAGGGCATATGGGTCTTAGAGTACTAAAAACACCCTAACTTAAAATACGGGAAATAGACTTACATTCTACGTAGCCAATATACCCACATGAAAGCATAAGCTAGTTTCTGCCGTACCAAATACAACAGGATTTTCCCAGTGCGACGCCTCATGCACTAGGATTTTCTGCGTGCCAACAAACCACTGCACACCAGTTCTACCTATGTGATACAGCTCATGGGTCTGCAGCACAAAAATAGCAAAATAAAATAAATGAGCTGCATCGGCTGAGCCCTCTTTGCCAAATGGCTCTGTTTTGTTGGGTTTTTTTTGTCTTGCCTGCATTTCCCAGGCACAGAAGGGACAGTGATGTATGCTGTGACAATGCGGCTCCTGGGCTTGGCCCTCCAGGGCAGAAGAAGGATCTGTGGGCAAGAAAATAGCTGGTTTGGGGGTTTCCTGATAAGAGAGTACAGTCTGGAGGAGTCAGGGGTAACTCCCCCTTCTCCATCCCCAGCCCAGCGAGGCACTTGGATGTTTTCAGAGCAGCAGAAGCAGCTGCTTCCGTTCCCTCTCTAGGAGTTTGATTCGGAGAGGAGAAAGGTAGGATGCAGCCATGGATACATTCTTTAGAGGTGGGTGGTACCTATGTGTTTGTATCTGCTGTTAGCAGTGTGTCTAGACCACACATTCGGGCACTAGCTGGAAATGAGAGACATCCAGACAGAGACCTTTTTTATAGGATTGAGCTTTCTTGGTTGGATTTCTGGGGTTTTTTTAATTGTTAGATACTGGTGCGTGGCTGAGTCCAAAGTTCCAGCTTTCAACTTGCAGCTGGTCTTTATAAACTCCATTTTTAAAAAAAACGTGCATGAGGAATTACAACTGCTCCCTTCTCAACACTGTTGTTTGAAAGGACCTGGCCTGCGTTCATACGCATGAGGCTTTGCAGGTTCTTCAAGGTATTTGATACCTCCTGTGTTTGTCAAGATGCATGTGGAAAAAAAAAAAAAAAAAAAATCAGGTTATGCAAAGTGCTTCAGTTTTCAGTCCCTTGATACAGATGTGCCAGGCACAAAAGCAAAGTCCCCTGGTTGTTTTCACAGGTTGCCAATGCACTTGAAGTTCAGACAGCGTTTTTTACTGTATATTCCCTCCATTTCAATCTTGCATAACTTGCTAGGAACAAAAGTACCAAATATCTTCTGAACATTTATTTCCATTTTAAAGACAACTGGCATTAAATAGATGCAATCCTGCTGCCTACAAACTAGAAATCAATGATAAATAAAATATTTTAATAGCATTCAGCTGATATGCTTCAAGTTTTATTGTTTTCCTCCCTGCAGCAGTGATACCAACTTCTGGATGAGGGAGACAGTGATACAGTTAACTGAAGCCCACCATGCTTCAAATGAGTAACAGCCCTGGAGCAGAACTTGTGCGTAATTTCTCGATGACAAGCAGTAAAGTCACATTACTTGGTTTTTATTAGAGGTGCACAGCCTGGCACTGAGATGACAGTACCTAGGTAAGAAAGGAACCAGAGAAAACCATGAGAAATAATGGGAAATAAAACTGGCAAAAAATTTACCTGCTAATATCTAAAGAAAATATTTATTCACAAGTGGGAAGAAGATTTTTGTAAGACCTGTGAGGTCTAAAGAGAGATTTTTATGGCTCAGTTTCAGATTTGGGACTATAATCAGCAGCCATCAAGTCTAAGGCTGGTCTTCCCTGGTTTGAGGGTGAGGCCAAAGCAGCCCAAAGGGCTTCACAACCTGAAAGCCAAATTCTGCCACAGGAAGACAGCCAGCAGTTGCCTTTTTTTGGCTGTTCACTGCTCTCCCAAAGCAACCGTTGGATGAGTGCAGATCTCCACCCTGCGGTTCGTACTTCAGGCTTCCCTGGTACCGGCTGGTGTGTAATCTCAGGGATCCCAAGCTACTGCCCCACTCTGATAAAAGTAAATCCTCTCATCTCATTCCTTTCAACTTAGAGTTTCCAATAAAAAAATCTCAGACTCTCCGAGCAGCTGCTTTGTCTTCTTGATCCAGCGAATGAAAAGAAGCAGCTTTAGGGTGAAGAATGGCAGGAATGCACCAACTGGCTTGGTTTTGTGAGGATGGGGCGAAGCTGCTTGCAGTTTCTTAAGGAAGCCTTTGGCTACAGTCATTCTAAAACTTTTTTCTGATCTGGTCCCTGTAATACTGTGCCTGGACGTCAAGTAGGCATGAGGCATCTGCAGACAGCATCCTCTGTGCCCCCCAAAAACGTGCACTGTGGCTTGCTGATGGGAATCATATGAAACAGGGATGTTCGTTCTCTTTGAACAGGCTCTGATGTACTCACAATATTTCCTCTCTGCACAGCTCCTAGGTTTTAATAGCTTTTGCTTCTAAAGCTTTCAAGGATCATCTGTCACCAAATGCACCCACTCAATACCATCTTCCAAGCTAAAAACATATTTGAAAGCTCTCTATTCTGCTAACATCTCCCTGGTCTCACCAGTCAAAGCACAGGTAGCAAGTGGGATCACTGACAAGCAAATGTCACCTTACTACAGCCAACCCATGACAGCATGGTTGGAGAAGCTGGAGATTCATTACTGAGTACATACAGAAACATTTTCCTCTTCCTGATAGCACTTTTTTTGCCCCTGTCTAATCCATTCCAATCTACTTCTTTCCCAAAATATCTACAGGAGTAGATGAGCCTGGGATAGAAACTTGAACTGCTTGGATTTTGCAATATATTTCTCTGCTCATCAGGGCTTTGTACTTTGGAAGAGCATGTGACCTACGGGACTTTACCCACCGCTGGCACACAGCCACTTGCAAAGCCGAATGTGTTGCCTATCTGCATATTCCCTATGTGCATATTCATATGTGAAGAAAGAAAGACTAAAAATACAGGAAGATCTAGAGGAAAGCAGCATGTATACGAGCTGAACTCTTACAAAAAGCATGCTATAAGCAACTCATGTTGCAGTTCACCCCTGCGAGTCACCACATCTTGTCTATGGGATACTATCTGCTATTCCACCATTCCACCATTCCGCCATCCACAAAATTCATGCCAGTCCCTGAGGCAGGGGAAGAAGTGCCACCTACTGATACACGAACACACCTGACTCCTCCCTAGGGCACATTTGGCCATTCTTTTTGCCTTTTGTCCCAAACAGAGTGCCTCTGGGAGCTCATTCTGGGGCCGTGGTGCCCTACAGATTTGTACAGTGCAGCTGGAAAATAATTTAGCACCCAAGGACTGGGAATGAGGCTGGAACTACTGTATCAAAGCAGCCCTGCCAAGACCAAGACTCAGGAATTGGCAATACCTGGGGAGTGCTTCAGCCTTATTTTTCGTGACATTGGATGTTCCTCCTTATTTTGGTCCTTTCTGGACCAAAATAAGAGCTGAAACCTATTTGTTCTTCCCCACTGAAAGGATGGGGATATCTAGGGTTGGGCACTCTTGCAGTGAGTGCTGTCTTTTAAACTCCATTGATTCCTGAGTGCTTAACTGGATTATCTTGATGATTTTCCTGTAGTATGGAGAGTCATTATCAATAAGAAATGTGGAGAAGGTCTTGCGAAGAGCGTGTAGCCACTCCAGTCTGCCCTTTGGAAATCCTCCCATGATGAGGATCATTTGGAGCAGAGGGCACTGAAAAGAGGAAAAAAAAAAAAAAATAGCCCAGGACCTATTTACAATACCAAAAAATGCTCACTGCAGAGGCAAGTGTGCTGTACTACAGTTGGTAATATGCCTAACTTTTTATATCACAGTAGAGGCTTACATAACACAAAATTAAATGTTTGCATCATGGAAGGCATAACAGTGAGACTTTACAAGTGCATAATAGCACAGAATTATCCATGTAACATGGTAGTTTCAAGCCCTGGTCCCCTCATGTGTGCAGATGCATGTACCAGATTCAGATTTAAGATTCGCATTTCCAGAATACAGAAGTTGCTGTAGTTTCCAGAAATTACAGATCCTCTGCCCTCCGAAAAGCATCTGCCACACTTTAGCCAGGCTTTTTCTCCTGTGATTGCATGGAAAGTTGGATTTTCAACAGCTCAGCCCATAAGATGGTGGCATGTGGTAGCAGTGGGTCTCTGCATCCACTCACTTCAGTGCTAGTTCAGCTGCTCATGAGTCCCTAGGGGCTAAAAGGGGATGCTACAGGCTTCCTGGTAGCATCTTCTCATATTCTTAGCCTAAATGAAATCTCTGGGCTTGCGCTTCCTCCAGGAAATAGCAAACATGTTTTCTGTGCACACCTAGATAGGAGCTGCAAATAGCAGCAGATACCCAGGCATGGGAACCACCATTCCTGATCCTGATCCCTCTTGTCCATACACAGCTCAAGTGACCAGTTGATTTTTACTACCTTCCAGAAAGGGTTAGACTGCCCAGCAATGTCAGACATGAACAGAGCTTAGACACATCTTCCCGTGGGCTGGATTAAGCCAGAAGCAGCTTCAAAATGATTCAGCTGCCTTAAGAAGTCTCTTTAGGCTCATGTTAAGCAGCAACTTGTTCTGAAAACTGCCAACATAAATACTTACTGCTGTTTTGCAGTCACTCCAATTAGGCACTGACTATGCCCCTGCTTTTCTCAGCAGTCCCAGGGCACTGAATATGTAGAGTAAAAGCAGCATTTAGACAAGGAGAACCCTGGAAATATAGTTTGCTTCTGCTTTCAGCCTTAAGCTACCAGCAAATGAACTCAGGGACCAATTAAACTCAATGTAAGGAAGCAGATGTAGTCAAGAGATAGAGGATATAACAGAGGTGAAGTTTGTAGAAAACACCAACTCAGTTGACATAGTTGGAAAAACAGATTCATTCTAGCTCTCACACACATATCTGTGACACTGGAGAAGCTGAAAAGCTTGAAGAATGATGGGAGCCACATGTTGGATGTGATTTTCACAGAGATGGCCGGGATAGCCAGGCTAGTTTCGTTGTATTTCTCATCAACTAGAGTTTAACCACTTGTCAACTAGAGTTTAACTGCTTGGAACAGCCCATGATCAGTGACCTTTTTAACTTCACTATTCAATATACATTCCTCCTCCTGCTGTGTGATATATCAGTGTTGCAATGAAGGCGTGAGAGAGATCGGCAACTCGTCCATCGCTGGACCTATGCACCAAATGGTGTGGGGTTACTGCCTGAGGACAAAACCAACCCTGCCTGACCACACAACAGAGACAACATCCTAATGCCAACAGAGCTCGGCAATGTCATTCAGTCATTGAATGATCAACATGCAATTTTGTACCAAAAGTTCTCCAAACCTCACTTTTCAGAGACAAGACACTTGCAAAGCCATTGACGCAAACATAAACCCTACAGCTGGCTAACACATGCTGCATATCACCTTTGTATTGTGTTGCTTAGGAAAGACATGTGGGCAGAATATAGATCTGACCTTACCATGTTACATGGTCCAGGCAATCAGGAACTCAAGAGGCTGTCAGGACATCTGGCTTGAAATCCCAGCTTTCTGCCATTGTTTCTGAATTTGTCTGTTCCTACTAACCTTCTCCATGTTAGATCATTTCTTCATTTAGCTTTATGTGGGACTCCAACAGACAACAGCTTCTAGAGGCACAATTTGGAGCAGTGATTCTTACATCAGTATTAGAAGTATACTGCTAAAAACTTGCATTGACCAAAAGTGAGGTTTGTCTTGTGAGCCAGCCTGCAATTCTTCATAGTATACTTTTAAAACATAACCCAAACGCAGCTAAATTCATCAGCTGTTACTATGTACATCTTTTCCTTTCTCCAACCTCAATTGCCTTCTGCAATTTGCTGATTATTTTAGTCACGGTTCTCTGGTTTCAAGAGGTGGAAAGCAAAGTACTCGGGAAAGTACAAACAGTGAAAGACTTGTTTTCCCCACAAATTATTTTAATTGATAACAGCTCATTTCTACAGCCTGATTTTGAAACTGCTTGATGCTATTTCTTGACTTCACCACCCGGTTTAATGGTGGCAAACCACTTGCCAGCCCTGAGTGCAGTTCTGGGTACTCCCATCTCATCACCCTTTTGGACCCTGCAGTGCTTATCTCTACTTGCCAGCAATGCACGACTCACCTACCATAATTGCCTTGGCCTGTTGGGCTGATTTACTCAACCTTCAAAACAATTCATTATTTGAAATTGGATTAGAAATAAAAACATATTCCTCTACCACTGATATGAAAATAACCAGCGAGTTACCATTATTTTATGATGAATGCATTGAGAACAAGTGCACTTGTCTCTTTGTGTAATCAAATTAATTGCCCTGCTTATTAAAAAGTACTATTTAAATGTTTCAGGTATTTATAACAATAAGCATGAACCATAGATTTTAAGCTTTGGTTTACATGCCTGGAAAACACTCTGGTGTGTCTTAAAGATAAGCACGTTGCACTGAAAGCTGTCTTTCTTTTTAGGAACAGATCTGTGCTAGAATTTATTTTGAAGTATTTGACATCTGCATGTCCTGAGCAACTACATATATTTCACTGAAGTGCCAAGCTTTCATTTAAGTATCGACAAGTGTTTACGTCCACGATCCTAATAACACTAAACACTTCCTTGCAGAAAACATTTCCAGAAAAGGTTTGTACTCAAGAGTTGATCCCCGTCAAAATTTAAGGCTCAGAATAAATGACTGCACCCCACAGAGGACCCAGTTCATCAAGGTACAAAGGAAATACCCATGAATCATTCAAGCACAATCTGCAAACAGGGCTTCACATCAGGTTTTGCGAAGGTTTTACTATGCTCCACTGACTTCTACAGCTATTTCTTATTTATGCTTGAGGAAAGTTCATCAAGTTGGGTGCTCTGAGTGTGTAAAAATATTTATGCTCACAGTTTGTTCTTTGTCGGTGTTTGCCCAAAACAATTGCTCTACTCATCAGAGCATTAGAGACCGGTGTCCACCTGATTTCCTAAGCATTGCCAACATCTTTCAACCGACTGCCCTGCTGTGCTGGGTGAATCAGGGAATGGGCAGCACTTTTATTCTCACCTTTGCACAATTTCTGCTTCAAATCAGCAGCTAAGCCCCTGGGTAAGGTGCAACATGCACTTTGGGTCTCAGTGCAAAGAAAAATTTCTCAGTTGGTATTGACCTTTCATAGGCTAGTTCTCCGCAAGAACTGTTTCTGTTGAAGCTTTATCATCTATGCTTATGCTTGAGAAGCTTGACCCAAACAACAAGGCAATTTCTTCATACCCTTGTTTATGCAATCCATATACACCAAGCTCATCTCATACAAAGCTCATATCATACAAACTCATCTTCAAAGCAGCTGATGTGCTGTGAAAGGCCCTCATGTTGTTAGAATAGGATCAATATTGGTACACAGCATAAAAACCTGCATTGTGGCAGACAGGAAGGCAATGTATTTTATACTTCTGCTCCCTAGAACAAGAGTGCAAATTCACAAAATCCCCCTGTTCCTTTACAGATACACAAAATTCATTTTGTTTGTTTGGTTTTTTTTTTTAAACCCATTCTTTTCCTTTTTCGTTTTTGTTTAAAAGCCACAACTATCAGCAAAGCAACTGTTTTCAGCTCATGATTTGGGCATGACGTAGCATGAAGCACTGTGTGCCACCTCCCTACGCAGTGGGTGTTTGGCCCAGCTCTGTTCCCTTACATGGTCTGCAGCTCTGGCAGGCACAGCATTCTCCACATTCTTCCTTTTTTCCTCTGCTTTTTCGTTCTCATTTCTTTTAGAAGCAGAAAACACAAAACACAAGGAGTAATGCCGCCCTCTACTGTCCTGCTCTCACAGTTGGAGGTGCTCAGCTGTAAACCAACACACCAAATACTTGTTGAACCAATACTGCCACAAAAAAACCCACCACAACATCAAAAAAAAAACCCAAACCCAAACCAAACAAAACAATCAAAAGGCAATATATAACAAAAAATATGCATTCACTTAGAAAAAAAAAAAGACACACCATGGGGGTCAAGAGTATTGCTAAAGCTCAGTTTTGTTCCCACTCATATATTAATATATCCTATTTCTCAGCAAAAGAGTAGGATTAATATTAAAAGTTTTTCTCGACTTAGCTCCTACAACTCTAAAGAAGTGGCGTATTAAGGGACATATTTATATAAAAGTGGGTATTTATAAAACCATAGTACTGCCTCTCAATATGTCCCTTACAGTAGTCAAACTCACAAACTTCTTCCTTCTTAATAGTCAGGTTACTTGATAAATGAATTATTTCAGAGATCTAATAACTCAATCTGCAAGTCCCAGCAGACTAGACATCACATTTTAGGTGGGTTTTCTTTACCACACCTGTATGTGTTCCCCCTAGAGAGACACAAAAGATAGATTGATTTGTTGAAAATTTTAATAAATTACTTGATTCAGTAATACACATTAAATCATTGATTCACACCACTTCCTGGCTCTTGGCTCAGCGCCCAGTATATGCTGCCACTATGATAACATGAAACAACTCCAAGCATGCACATAAAAGTCAGGATACAACAACCTAAAAGTCTCTTTCTTTCAGTACTAATGACCAATTGAATAACCAATCTGAAAAAAGAAGACATTTAATTTTCACTATATAACACAGTTCTGCATTTAGTCTAATTTCTTTAGATTTTAAATTCTTCCATTTTCAGGAGTCTGAATCTTTTTACTTTCCATTTATATTCCTTCATAATCTCTCAGAAAAGTCAATTAAATTAAACTAGCTCCTGCTAATGCCACCACACATATACACATATATCACTGCAATTGGAATTAATCCATCAATAAAAAAAAAAAAAAAAAAAAAAACCAAAACCTTCCCAAACTCCTCAGATATACAGATAAAGTCAAACTTCACAAGCAAGCTCTTTTTTAAAATACATTAATGTAATTTCCAGATGGAACTGGTATTGACTGGGCAGCAGAACAGCAAATGCTGAGCATGAAGGTCTAAATTATGGGGAAAAAATCAATACAGAAGACCTACTAGAGTAGAAGATTTAAAAACATCCCCCCTCCTCAAGCTTCTGTATATTTTTGTAGAGGACATTTATGAGGCAAAGTAAACAGTATTTTTAAAAGGCAAATCAAACCCAAACAGGTTAGGAGATTGGGGGAAATAAATTTAACCTAAGGGTGAAATGGTACACTACCCAGTTCTTTGGTGGCAAAGCAAGGTCAGCCCGGGATCTGAGAATAAGTTAAAGCATGTCCCAGCTTGTAGAGAGAGGTAAAACCTTTTATTAACCCAGATAATGAGGCTGGAAGAAAGATCAAAAATCAATAATATGTAAGAATAACCTTCACAGCAAAAAGCAATGCTTATTAACAAAACAGGAGCAGAAGGAAAATGGAAATCCTCGAAGATATTTTCCTTTAGACCCAAACAGACTTACTGAAATGTCCTTTGAGGAATAAGGATGGCAGATGCCTCCTCCTGTAGATAAGGGGTTATAGACACGTTTTCAGCATGATGCCTTTAGGGAAAATAAAAAACACACAAAAAGAGAACCAAATCTGAATATACCTGCTTATATTAATAAGTAGCAAGAGCCAAGAGAGTGTGTATTTCCATATGAAGGCCTATAGTGGAAATCAATTATCTCTATACAACGCAACCAGTTCCAACTTTCTGGAAACAAGATCTGTTTCCCTAAGGCTAGGTGTTATTCATCCACCAAGGAGAGTAATACAGAGAAAGTATTTGGATAATGAGCACAGTGAACAGAAATCCGATTTAATTTGAATGCAGTTTTCTGTTGATCATTCAAACCACACCGTTTAACCCATATTTTTTAACTGTAGCTTCAGTTTATTTCTGTTTATTTTTAGCTCATTTTTGTTCCTAAAAATACAGAGCAGCCTAAAAAACTTATTTTTTTAACTAATTGCAGCTCCTGCTAGCTGCATGGGTTAATTAACATAATTACTTATTTGTATCCTGGTCAGCTTGCTAAATTCATGTACTGTATTTCCAGCTTGAATAATTTAACAGCTATTAATTATTTATACTCTACAGCACTTTCAAAGGAGTTGTTCAGAGTCAATGCCAGTTATTAGACTTGGCAGACAAAGCCAAATGCTGCCCCACAAGGGCCAGCTCATCCCTGCTCTAACCTGGAGATTACAGAAGAGAAATGGGAAGGGTTGCATTTAGCCACCAAAAAGCATCATGCATTGAATCTACCTATGTCCAGCACTTGATTTATAGACAATGCCAGTGAGTTCAAAGGAAACTGAAAAACACATCTCCCTGCTACACGTTTTTCTTTTGGCTAGTCAATATAACACATTTTAAAGAGCAAGATTGCAAGTCAGCAGACATTCTTCCCCCATAATCTTTCCAATAATTTTCTCTTCCAGTAATCACAGAGCTGGTTTCTAGCTAGGGAAAGACCATACAGTCAGATGACAAAATGGCCATCAGAACATCCAAAAAGGTGGGGGGAGGTATGTTGAACATCACCCACCCACAGCTTTATCTGTGCCCATCCCACCGGCTGCCTTCTACAATGTGTCAAAAAAGCCAAGGTGATCTCCTGCTGGTCAGAACTCTCCACCTCCATCCTTCGCTTCGGTGGGGGCCTCAATGAAGACCTGCTTCCATTCAAACCCAGAGGGTGAAGTTATGACCAATGTGTAAGTAGGAAACGATTAACTAAATGAAGAAGTAACAATCAGAGACCAATAAGGGCATGTACCTACTAGTGGCTGAGGCTGAGCTGCATTTTCAGAGTGCTAATATCCCCACTGTGGGAAAGGATACTGCACAGCTGGAGATGGTGTTGAAGAAGGCAAGCAAACATCAGAGAGCTGAAAAAAATATCAAGGACAGAAAGGGCTTGATTTGTTTAGCTTATGGGAAAAAATATTAAGGGAAATTTTAATTATATAGACACTATAATGTAGATGAAGTGCTCAGTGTTAAATGGCATTTTTAGAGCAGCAGGGAAAGATGTTACAAGAACTGGAAGACAGGTAAATCCAAATGAAAAAAATGAGGCCCCTATTTTGAACACGAAGGGCAAATAACCACAAGAACAAACTCCTTAGGAAAGTGGTAGATCACATACATCTTCACCTGCAACTCAAGGTTAGCAGTGCCACCCCAGGCCACCTTTTCCTCTGCTCCATCAGTGAGCTCTGAGGTGCCCGCCACTACCGCAGCTGAAGAGATTTTAGTTATAAAAGCCCCAAACCAGCCTTTTTTTTATTCTGCCTAAACATATTTGCATATGTTTAGGCAGAATATTTATATTTAATCTTCCTTCTCTCTCTCTCCATTTCAGGGTCGCCCACTGCTGTTGCTGGTGTGGAGGATGTTACAGCTGCTGCAAAGAGCCATGCTGATGGGAAAATATTTTGCACAGCCAAGCCATGTGTGCCAGCATAGAGGAGACACTTCTCCCCACCTAACAGTTGTTTGGAGGATTTGGCAGCTTTCACCCAGGAATCCTTCCCCAGGGTTTAACCGACAAAAATAACAGTGTCCGAACAGTGCAGCCTTTCAAACTCCCCGGGTCCCGCTGGGCCAGCACAACCTCCGGTTGCATCTGTGGAGCTCCTCAGAGCGTTGTGTGGTTACCCAGATGTACCCGAGGGCACCACTGGCTATGTACTTTACCTTATTCAAGCCATCTGTTTAAAGAGTTCTGGTCTATGAGTCCTTTTATGAGAGCAGAGGGTGGGGAAGCAGACCTGAAAGCGTTTTTTCATTCCAGGGAATGCTTGGGGTCTGTGCAGGCCTCCAGCTCTTCCCTCTGCAATGACGTCCCTCCATTCCTCAGCAACTGAGGCATCATATCTTTTGATTTTTTTAACCACTCCCCGGCATTAAACTAAGGGTCATCCTCTGCATTTCGCCTCCTTTACCACAGTCGTGACAGACGTATAACCTTAAGTCAAAGCTACGAGACATGGGTCTGTCATTGCCTTAATCATCAAATATTTTCCATCACGTCGAAGACATTGCTGAAATAATCCTCCTGTTTAATCTCCAGCAATAAAGGACTGCCTGGTAACCTCAGCTGGTGTTTTAAAATGCTCCATCCTCTATCACTGCGGGGTGGGTACTCAAAGCCTTAAGCAGCCTCCATCCTTTGGTCATTCAGTCATCCCTTCCGCACATGCATGCAGAGAGAGGTTGACCACAGCACTCACATCATCAAACCCCTCTCCTCTGCTGTAAGACAAGTGTCACCCCCTCCCCACTGGATTAAATAATCACAGCAGCAGGGGATGTGCTGGAAAACCAGGCATTTCAGGACCACCATCGACTTTGTGATATGATTTATGACTAAAGGGAGATAACACATTATGGTTTTAATATTCTTTGTTACCATAGGCTGATCCTGTTCAGCAGTGTTACCCCAGTCTTAAATCTGATTTAAATGAGTGCTCTGCCCAGACCAAATCCATCCCTGGTTCTCCCTCACAGTGGTACCAAACCTTTTAGTCCTTTCACTACCAACTACTCTGCCTAACTCATATGAGCTAAAACACAAAATTAGGGAGAGATTGGCTATGCAAAAAAACCCAGGACAAATAGCCCAGTTTTACCAGTTCTTCTACTGTTTGGCCAGGTTTTTCAGACCTCAGATTCCATTTCAAGGTGAGTCCATGTGCAACCAGAAAGCTATCAATATGGAGAGCACAGGGTAGCCATTTTCTTCCCACTGTCCTGTCATTCAAGGGTCTCTGTTCATCTTCTGGCACTGAGCGGAGCCACAACTCAAACACAACTTCAGTTCTCATTTGCTTCAAAGCCAGATCCTTATTACACTGGGGCATATTGCAGTTTGAATATGAAAGGTCCTGCTCAGCTACTAGTTTCAGCTCAGACTTAGTATTTTTACAACTAGAGATAAGCTTTTAAAGTTCTTCACGATCTGAAATACTGTCCCTTTTCCATGTATACTTCTGGTCACTTTCATTTTTTAACTTGCTCTTTCTGTTTGTCAGTTGTGGCCATGAAATAACTTTGAAGGGGTGTTAGAATTTCATGAGGCCAGTAGCTGCAAATCTCCAACCCTATAATTAACATCCATGTGAATACCTGCCATTTAATTACCTGTTAAAAAAGCATGTACACTTTGCCTCTTCACTTAATATCTCCCATCAGTGATGGGCTGCTGGGCCCTTTCCTGTAGTGCCATACACCCTCCTTCTCTGGCCAAACCAGTACCTTCACCTCCTCTCTGTTAGGGAAGGCAATACAGGTCCATAGGAAATATGGCTGACATTCACCTCCACCAAACAACATATCACATAAGCTGTGCTGAATTTCTTCTTCTCCTACTGATTATCAAAAGGCAAATCCATCAGAGCTAGAACCAGTGGTACATCCTTCACACGGTACTTATCTTATTTCAGAGATAACAGTGATGCAAGTACCAAACCAACCTGCAACCTTTCTCATTTCAAGCCTAAATTTTCCTTCAGTGCTCTTAAATTAGAAGTACACTTAAAAAGAAAAATCTGTGTTTAACCTCCTGGATGCCTTTATTGGTTAAAGATCAGTAAACTGTCATTTACTTTAGCATGCCAAGACAACTTTATCACACTGCTAAACACAGTAATTACTTCATACTGAATACATCTTTGAATGTATATGAGTGGAAACTATATTTGTAAAGGCAAAAATGAAGGATCATCTAAAGGTTTTAAAGATCAGCTGGTAATAGGATAACATTTCACTTCTTCAGGAACATTTGTCCATAATGAAAGCAATGTCTAAGCACATGAAATTGGGTTGTAATTATCCCATTATCATTGCGTGGGTCTGAGGGCTAAAGCAAGATAATGTTAGAGGAAAATGTTTCCTCCACACTGGGAAATCATTACCTCAATAGTTTCATTAGTGGAGTATATTAGGCTCAAGCAGCTTCTGCTGCCAACAGACACTCAGACAACCAGAAGCAGCCTGATGCAGCATCTCAGCTTTCCTCAAACCCTATTACTTAAAACCACCTCTTACAATACAGGCTGGGGAGAGAAACACTTGTGATGGGACCACCAGAGAGAAGAGGAGCAGAAGAAATCACATGAGCTCAAAGCCATCCTCATGTTCTCAGTATGGCAGCTGCAAATAACATACCTGAAGACCTACATAGCATGTGCTAGTATTTGGAGAAGCTATATGTATATTATGTATACATACATACATATATGGGTTAGCATGTAGGCAGCTATATAGAATATACCAGCAGTAACCCCATCTCTAGAGCGATAAAGATATCTTCATCTATCCCAAGTCCATCTGTTGCAAGAGAACTGTGGCAATCCTGATGGTATCCAGGTGGAAGACCACCTCTGTTTTCGGGACAGGGTACCTTAGACTAAGAGGAAAGGTGCTAAAATAACAGGAAAAAGAAAGGAGGGCCCCTGTATAATAAAATTTAAGTGTTACAGCAGCTTTGCCAAGACACCGTGGGGTGGAAAGGAAAGTCTCCTGCCCATCGACAGCATAGCCTGGCCATAAACACTAGAATTGCCCAAATTACACTTAACTCACATTAATTGAAAGGGGCAGGAAGTTGCATGATTGGGACGGTAAACTCAATGGTCATAGTTTCCTTAGGAAGACAAAATACTATTATTGGACAAGTCCCTGGACAAAAAATATGTTAGGAGTCAGCATCTTAACAGCTAAAACACACAGTGTAACATGCGTTATGGACAGCCAAAATATTGGCAAACAGAGTGGATCAGGTCTTTATACACAGGCTTTACAAATTAAAAAAAAAAAAGGTGGGCAAAGGGTCATTAGGTTTTCTCTACTGACGATCTTCAGCGAGTTTTGAAATACTGAGAAAAACATTTGGAAGGCCAGAGAAAAGCAAGCACTCCATGAAGATTTTTGGCAGGTAAACAGAATTGCACAGATAGTTGTGTCAGCTTGACACTGATCCTGGACATCCTTTGGGATGTGTGATTTTCAATTTAATTGCTGAAGAAATTCAGTCAATATAACAAATGCCAATCTATATGGCTCTATGGAAAATAGATCTCATGAAATTAACTTAGCAAGTTTTATTAAACTGCCTGCAGATTGGGTTGAAAATGCATTCTCAGCAATGTAACGTAATTAAGCTGCTGTAAACTGCCTGACTTACAAACTTGAGCTCATTGAGCATGCCTCCAGCTCCAGGGCTTTTTATCTCAGTGAAGGGAAGGTTAGAAGTGATGAGTTACCACCGGAAAAATGCTCGGGAAAAGCGTGAGAACGGACGGCTAATCCAGCCAACAGCGAGGGCAGAATTTAACAGCAGGACGGTGAAGATAGACAAATTCAGGCTCGAAATGTGAAACAAATACTTAAGGCAGAGCAATCAGGGCAATCAATTTTTTCAAGAGTTTGCAAGGGACTGTGGTGCTTTCTCAAAGTTTTAAACAATGACTGCATTTTTTTTTTTTTCTTTAAAGACAGAAATACACTAGTGAAAACAAAACTTCCCAAAAGGTTAACAGCCCCTATCCTGCAAACTGGGCTAGATGAGCACAGGTGGCCTCACTGACCTTATCAGATACACACTCACGAAAACAAAAGAAACTTTCATTCATTCTTCTGCCACTCGAGCACACTAAAATGTCTCAAAAGTGGATACAAATGTAACTGCAAAGTCTTTTTCTCCAAATCAAGGTTACGCACTGAATTTACAAACACTATCAGCCCAACAACCTGCAGACTTTTCAGTCTGGAAACAAGAGCGGAATACAGATGTATGGACTTTATCAGCTCCATATTATGCCTCACAATGTGAAAATGATTACATGATGAGTAAATCCAACACCCATGCAAATAACTGCTGCTTCCAGTTCCTAATGAATCACAGACCCAGAACAGAGTCAGAAGAGTAATTGTGGGGAGAAAAAAAAAAAACAACAGAAAGAAGCCCAGCTCAAATGGACTGTTTCACGTGCTTGCTTGGACTAGGATGATCAAAGAATGAGATAAATGACACAATTTCAGTGTACACCAGTACCACTGTATCCATGTGAATTTTTTTCCCTGTATTTTCACATTTTATTTAAAGTCTTTTAAAGAGTTAATTTTTAGCTACTTAATAGTTCGCAAGAGAATAACAGAGAAGAAGCCTCTCCAATACACAAGTCAAGCAACCCAATGTGAAAGATGGAAATCAGTTGTACCTGCTCTCTGGTATCAGATTAGCAAGTAGAAGTTATGGGTCAACCCAGTCAAAAAAGTGCGAAAGCTGTTAATAAGCTGCAGTGGAAGGAGCTGGGTGGGCATGACGCAGGTGTTTCAACATCTTCTGGATGCAAATAGCGTCTGCAATGAGCTGATTATCTTCACTGATGCTTTAAGATAGATTTAGCTGCACAGGCTCAGAAGACATTAATTGGGCAGCAAAATTTCTGTAAAACTGGCCTTCATTTGACCTGTGACACCATTTCCACTTCCCTTTCCCATGCATTTTTGCTCTTCTGCCCCCAAACATATGGCTTTTTGGAGTAGGAAATTTCATATCCGTAATACACTAGCTCAACCCATTTTTTTCTAGCATCTTCCCCCAGAGGAATGAGCTTATGACGGAAGCAGCCACAAGCAATCTCCCATCAAAAGATAAAACATGCACTTTTAATTTATTTTTGTAAGTGGTTATTTTAATGCCATGGAGGGAAGGGTGCAAATTTCAATTTTGCTTCAACTCTCTCTGCTCCAGCAGTGCTGAGTTATGCAGAGAAGGGAAGATGCAAAATTTCAGGATTTCTACAAGGGAGACCAACTGTTCTGATCTGTGTTTCCAAAAAGGCAACCCAGTCCTTCCCCCGAATCAGGCATCTGATAATAAAACTGCAGATCAAAGCAAGAAACGTGCTCGTGGCAGGGAAAGCCTGACTGCCAAAACATCATGTTAAAGTCCCAGCCATATGTATTATGTGATGAAAGGGAACATATAGATTTCATCCTTTACCTTGACATAGATTTTGTAAAGTAGTGTCAAGAATCAATGGGGCTGGAGGGAGTGGGGAGTGGGGGAGGAAGAGATGACTAAAACCTTTTATGCTGTTTTGATTATTTTTTTTTTTTAATATTGAGTAGTCCCTTTCTGAGCTACAGAGGCAGATTAAGACGGAAATAAAGTCACTGAGAAGGCAGCCGCTGTATCATCTACCAGGCGTTCACACAACCTGCTCCCCAAAGAAGTGACTCCTCACTGCGCCAGGATGTGAGCAGTGATAGGGTATATATCTCACCTCTGCAGAGCCCAGACAGCAAGCCACTGCTTTTCTTTTGGGCTTATATATGAGTAGATGTTGCTTCACAGATGCCCAAACCCAAGGAGAACAAGGCATCAGAAATTACTTGGAAAGATTTGAAACAGATGGTGATTTTAAGGTTACCCTGCAATTCCACTCTATGCAGAAGGGAACACAAAAAGGAGGCAAAATGGGGCAAACGCAGCCTTCCCAGCTGGGGAGAATGCTTCACTTTTCAGTGATGTCCATATATGCGCTTGATAGGGTCACCTCCTGACCCTGCTGCTAGCCAGTACACTCATCCTGGGTAAGTTATTCATGTTCCCCATTAGCAAAATGGAGGCAAAAAGGCTTACTTCCACTTTACAACCTACTGATAAAAGACATTCTAACTCCTGCAGTGTTGTTCAATGAAAATTTTCCCTGTAGGAGCTGATACTGATATTTCCAACCCCTGCCTCCTTTCAGGCTGAAATGGCATCAGAATCACCCACAAGACTTCATGAAAAGGGCAGACCTAAGCCTTACTGTGCCCTCAGCCAAGTATCAGCCTCCACCCAAGTGCCACATGCTGATCACACTGCCAAACAAAATGGAAGATTTAATCTGAAATGGAAATGGTGTCTTGCAGCGCTGCATCAATGAATGGCCTTTATTTGTCCTTATTTACAGCCCTTGTTTCAATTCCTTAGTTGACACTAACTCATTATTTTTTTAATAAGCAGATGCTTTCCCATTTACTAAAAGAAATAAGTCATCTTGCCCACTAAGTCATCAAGCCACTGCCTATATGTATATACCATGACTGACACTAGCCATAATTAATCCAATCATTGTATGCTGTACTCTATCACTGATGCACCTCTACAGCTCTGTCTTTGCACTCATCCTCCTGGTGAGTCCTTTTTATGGATCTGGAGATCTGCTGTAGCCTGGTACTATTGCACTTACCTGAGTTTTTGCTGTTTGCAAAGCTAAATTCAATGATCTAAAAGCAGATGCATCAAAAAGGAATGACCAGTTTTTCCAAGACTGTAGCATCTTCCACCCTGCTCCTTGTTGTGGTGGAAACATTCACATAAACATATCTGGTTAAGCAAACATAATGTACCCCAGCATCATAAAGTGTGTTTTTTCTCCACTTTCACAGAGCTTAATTATTCCTTGTTTCTTCTTTTCTACACCAAATCCAGTCCCGATTAGTTGCCATCTACGATGCTCAGACCTCTCATTTCTTCAAGCGCTCTAGGTTTGTCCCTTGTCTCCAGAAGAACAAAATGTGCACCACCACAAAAAATTCCTGCTTTAGCATCGAAATGTTAATACTATTATGCTGCATTAAATAACAACAATAATAATAATAATAGGTATTTTTCCACCATTTGCCCCCAATTACACAGTGAATACACAGCCTATGCGGAGAAAACCCCCCTTGCTGGGAAATTGAATTTGATAACATAACAGCCATTCAAGCTACGTGGAGGGTAATGGGCCAAGTAAGCCAGCAAGTCAAACCCAGAAGAAAGCTGGTTATTCCTGGGAGCTTTTTCAGGAGGTCCAATATGGACTAGGAATAAAATTTCTTAATTGTAGTTATAGTAGCTAGGATCAAATATCATGTCGCAAAGAAGGGCTCTCCTGCTCTGTGCTCAGCTGCAGTTCCTTGCTAGTAGGCGAACATCATGGCAAAGGAAAATACATATCTGCCAGGTAAATATTAAGACCCATGTAAGACAAAACAGGAGATACTTATTTTGAGGAGATAACTATCCAATTATCCTCTTCTAAACAACTTTATTCTATCCGTGATCAAATTGCAAATTAAACCAACACGTTAGTTGTTGGTTTAACAGGAAAGATCTCATGCTATTACTGAGCACCCAGTTCTGGACTTGAAAGGAACATGAATTGAGACAGGCATGTTAGAAAACTGCTTGTGTCTATAGGATGTGCTTCTCTAGTTAAATCTTGCCCAGTATTACTTTTACAGAAAAACACAATTAAAAGAGACATCCACCTTCTTGATCCTTTTCTACGATGCTGGTGCAGCTGTCAATGGTGAAAACTCCACATCGTAGCTCTTAAGGGACCACCTCTGTGCAAGCAGAATAGGAAAAGATTCACAGGAAGAAGAAGGGGAACTATTGTGCAGGGAGGCAACAGAAAACAAGCCAGGGCTGTGCGGCAAGCAATTTCAATGCCCTTTCTGCCCCTGCAGAGCTGCACCACACAGTGAGGAAGCATTTGCGATCCTGGTTTCTGAAAGTCAAGGTTGTAGTTACCCCAGTGTATTTCACCTGCACTGCAAGGTTTAAAACAGCCCATGGCAATGCAAAGCACCCCAGTGCCCACCACACACTGGAGAGATGAAGCTTATAGATACATTCCACACTGAATGCACTCCAAATTAGCATCTTCTTTGATTGCAGTGAACAAAGCCAGAGTTCAGATACAGGGATGAAGCTGTTGGACTGAAATGTTCAGATTGTTTATGCTTTCTTCATACTTGGGGACCCCCACTCTAGACAACTCAGGGCTGCACCAAGGAAACATTTTCGTTAAATGGATGTGGGTGGGTTGAGGATACTCCATGTTTTTGGTTGCCGGAATACAATTCATCAAAGCAAGCTCATCCCGCTTGCCCACACTTATCACCTTCCATATTTAACAAATCACCTCATTTTTCTTATTTTCATGGAGATGGGCCACATGAGCCCTTTGGATGTCCAGGTAAGGAAACCGAGGCAGAGAGGTGTGCTGCAACCCATCCTCCATAGCATCACTGACATGGTCAGCCCAGTGTTGCATGGTGCTGTTGTGATGGGGACAGAAACAACATACCCAACATCACCCAGCTATGAGACGTGATTATAAGATAATGCAAGACAAAGAAATACCCTTAAATAATAAAATCCTCACTCTAATCCTCAATGACTTGCTTAATGTCTTAGGCTTGTGTTGTATTCATTGCCCAAGAGCTATGCTATATTCTTTATCTGTGGTTTTATTCTTCCACTCATCTTCTCAGACACCACTGCCCTCCAGTGATAAGTGCTGGGAGATGAAAAACAAAAATGCCCCAGGGTACCCTTGGAGACACAGCCTTGTTATCACCAACATTTTCCCCTGTGTCAATGAAACTAAAGCAACTTTCCATTTCTTTTACCAAAAATACTCTCTAGATTGCTGCAGCCTTCATTTCCTTCTGCTAATGACTGCAGTAACAATCCCAACCCAGGGACTGGGTTTGTTCCTGGGAGCCGCTTCCCTCCAAACACAAAAATAAAAGGTTTTCTTGCCACCAAGCCATATTACAGTCCATAACAGCTCCAAATACTGGGCATGTTCCTATAGACACGGGACAAAACAGCCCTCTAATAGTTGCAGAGCAATTTTATAAAGCAGAGTTACCCACCCAAGCCTCTCAAGAGCTGTTTGCTCCTTCGCAGCTTGTCACAGTGGTGCCTTTCCAAATTACTTCAAATCTAACTTTTCTATGCTTGCTGAATTTCCACAAGAGTCTTCCCAGCACACAGATTTATTTTCTTGTGACTTTCAAGAAAATCACAGACTTCAGCATGAGGGAATATTTCAATGTATTTGCACTTTCCAGCTTTTTTTTTTTTTTTTTAGATAAGTGTTTAAGTAAGTCCAGCAACTTCTCATCAGCCCTATTCAAAGCATAGTATCTCTCCTTGCATCTTTCTTTGCACCATAGTTGCTTGTTACATGCTTTCAAACCATTAAAAGCAACCCATCTGGAAGCCACCCTTCAGGCTGCATTTCTTAAGGGAGCCCTTCCTGTTACACCCACTGACTCCAGTTATTAAAGCTGCATTTTGGCTAAGTAATTATGCCAAAAGCATCTACCATATACCCAAATTTTGGCATGCATGTTAAGCCACTCAGGGGATTTGGGCATATTTGTTTGGGATTTCAGCACATTAGCTGCTCGAGAAATTATCCTCAGTTATCCTTCCCACTTTCCTACACTGCAGGATAAATAATACAGAGCATGGCTCTTGGGCCAATCCTCAGCATATGAAGCATTAAAGAGTTTAAAGAAATTAAGCACTGAAAATATCACATGCAGATACATAAATAGAAAGTGGAATTACAATCAGGACCTCATCCCTTATTACAAACAACTCAACAGATTTCTTTTTTCTTTCTTTTTTCTTTTTTTTTAATGAATTTGTACACTGATTGGTCATTTAAAATCCTGGTGGTGATTTTTATCTTGGAGAATATTATAGAAACTTCTAACAAAGAGCAAAATACAAATGAAAATAACTCAAAATTCCCTTCTTGTTGCACTTGATGGAATCAATCACAGCCTCACACGGTACTCCATTACTGCAAACTATATGCCAGAAAACCCAGCTATCAAAATGCTGAAGTCCTGAACATGATTCCCACCTGCACAGTCACCTTCTAGGCCTTTTATGTAAATTAATACTTTGTTTTCTACCAAGCGTCTCTATGCCATTTGAATTTTACAGTCACAGGACCAGCTTGTAGTAATTTACTGCTACAAGGACATTGCAGGTATATGTTTTTACCCCATTCTATGTACCAATAGGTCTCAAAACCACAAATACACCAAGAAAGCCAATGTCAAAGGAGCACAAAATAAAAAAACAATGTAAGTGAAACAGAGGCAAAACTTTCCTTATGCCTAATTAACATCTCCATCTTTTATTTTTCTGTTGTCTCTAGCCCAAATCCTACGCCACTACAGGTCAGGAAGACTTTAATATCACATTCACCTGCTGCTGTAGCAGCATGTACTGTTCATAACATGCCTCTATTAAAGCTCCACTTGATATATTTTCCCTGTAAAATATAGAAAGGCTTCCAAGCCCTAGAAAAGGCAGGCAGCCTTGCTCCAGTGTGTATAACAGTATACAACATCCCTCACATCTCTAATGGACAATTTTAATGGACCCTCACGCTATCAAAGATACACTGCCTCTTGGGAGGGGAAACGTAACACGTAGCTGCTTCGGCATGTCCTTCACAGCTCATGGTCTTTCAGGAAAGCCATCATCTGTGTTTTAGGACTGTATATCATTTCCTGTCTAATTGACATTTAAACTAAATGAAAAGCTATACCTGCTCCATTACACTGGAATCAAACGCGTTGGAGTGCATTGCAAAAGGCCCCTCCAAAGCCAACCCCTATCTTTATCAGCCAGGCTCAAAAGCAGAGAAGGATTCAAATGAGTTTTTTTATTTAGCTCAACATTGTTTAAATCCTTTACTTTGTGCTCCAGTGAAACATTTTTCCTGGACACAAGTTCTTAGGGATGTATTCAAATTTATTCATGAGAAGAGAGGAAGCCATCAGACAATGAGGCTGGTTTCATTAATCTAATCATCGAGCAGCAATCAAAACAGAAGCTGGTGGAGGCAGCAGAAAGAGAGATTACTGGGGCACAGCAGGCCTAGTCCTGGTCACAGGCTCACCAGGACATCACTTGAGCCTGCACTGAACCTGGGATTGTCCCTCCCTGGCTGCACAGTATCTCTCCTCTCCCAAACCATCAAAGCTTTGGTTGACCCTCTTCCGATGAGGTCTGGGTATAGCCACAACCACTTTGCTGGCAGATTTGACTTCAAAGAGCCCATCACTTGGGAGCACTAAGCCACTGGCATCTCAGAAACTAGAGAAAGATTTAGTTTGGAAGGTCTCCGGTCCACTCTCAGCACAGACAACATTGCAACTACATAGCTGGTTGCTCAGGGCCATGTCCAGGTGAGTAAGAGCAGTCCCTCAGGATGAAGAGCCCACAAGCCATGGCATCAGCATGACAGAGTTGGGTGCCAACTCAGAAATTCCCTTTCTTCATCAGGTACATGACCACCACCTGATATTCCCACCTCTCATGACCCCAGTGGACACAGCCAAGGGATTTGATTGTACTACTGGAGTTATTTCCCCTCTCTTGCAGTGATTTCCACAAACCTTGGGCTTTGACCCAGATATGAATTTGATCCAAAAATATAACCACCATCATTTGTGCTTGCAGATCCCTGAAGTTCAGTATGGAGCATCTTAATTCCTGCTACCACATACATGGTCCTGAGCTCAGCCTCCCTCTCTCAGTCTTTTTTAGCATCTTCACAGGCACGTGCTTCATTTGTGACTAGAGGGTTTTATTACTGATGGAACCAATATGCTCAAACAACATCAAAATGTAGGAAAACAAATAAATAAACAAAAAGCAGTCCTCATCTTTTCCAGTCAAGAGGTCATGGCAAGAGGATAAAACTCTTTAAGCAGCCCCTTGCCAAGTTCTGTTAGATATTTTTCAGGACCTGCATCAACTTCACCGGCAACCAAGTGGATATCTTGGGAAGGCTTTTACCTCAAGTTTCTCATTCGTAAAGCTGCAAAGAGGGACTCACAGTCTTATTGTAGTTCTTTCTATCTCATTTTATTTCAATACACTTCACCATCTAGGAGATTTTTGCTAGAGAATTACCTTTTCCATGGTACAGTTCTGTCCAAAATGACACTTGCTGTGACTAAAAAGAATCCAAATAAAGAACAACTGTGGCCAAGCACTTTATAGTACTATATATGTCTACATCTATGTGCTGCTTTTAAAAAGGCAGCAGCAAGTGAGACACAGGACCCTTTTTCTCCTCCAAACCAAGTGATGTCCACAAGCTGTTTCAGAAAAATAACACTTTTGTTAGATCACATCTCCCTGTTATGTTTTTTTCACATGAACTCACATCAAAGATCCAAGAGAGAAAAGCAGTTTATTTCAACCTTGCCTGGGAGTGTAGCTATAGGTTTAAAGCTTATATGTAATCACATTTTCAGGGATTCATAACCAAAGCAGGCAAAAGGTAGGTTATACAGTAATCTGGCAGCTGCCTGAAAATCTGTCTGCCTGTGGTTTATTCCCCAAGGGAGGCACTGAAAGCCTCATGACTTGAGTAAATTAAAAATAGGCAGAAGGAAGAATTTGCAATGACGCTGCTGGGAATAACTCTGCGTCAGCCAGGGACAGGCCATGGCAGCTCATTCCCTGCCCATCCTGGGCCCGATACTGGATAGGATAGTCACCCCTTGCATGGCATGGTGTCGGTAAGAGGGTGCTAAGACCCAGCAGGCAAAGCTCAAGCTGTTTGCCATGATGGTGACAGTCAGGTTTGGGATTTTGTGTCAGGGTGTTGTAGGCTTTCCTCAGTGCAAAACCAAGCAATTAATAGCAAAACAAATATTTCAAGCTTTCATTAAAAACCACCTGGAAAAGTCTTAATTCAACCATCTTGCCCATCCTTTTTGACAAGGGCCAGAGATCATTTCAAATAACCTAAATTTGGTTTAATTTCATATACTTATTTAGGAATAAATATGTTTTAATTATTTTTGCAGGAGGTGGAAAGTAAAGCTCAATTTAGCTGCTTTTGATGTGCAGCTGTAGCAGTGATGCCATTCTGCCTGCAAAGAAGCGCCAAATGGATATGATGGGAAAGACAGTATTGGTCACCAGGATTGCTGGTGACAGACAGACAGACAGACGCCTAACTGTACCCGGCAGAGAGGTGCCATCCGATGCCTTGGAGTGCAATTTCCCCGCGTTGCAGCTTGCTTTTCAGGTCTCCCATGAGCCAAAGAAAGCAATGCCCTGGGAGGGGGGAGCAGTAACTTCAGCCCATTAAAAATTAAAAGCAGGGAAATGGTTTCAATTGATTAACCATAAATGTTTGCCTCTCTCTCTCTCTCTCCTTAAAATCCTTCCGCTTATTTTACTGACCTCAGACCTCTCGAGGGACTCAATGACCTGTGCTGTACCTCTTCCTACAGCATGCAACAACTCCCTTGTCTCCAAACTGCACTCAATATCCTTCATTGCTTCATGCCACAGACTAAGTTGCTCTATCCAAATAATTAGAGAGAAGATGACCAGGCAAAGAGTTTGGTTCCCAATTAAATCGCTCCCTTTGCAATACTTTGTGGCTCTCCTCAAAGTTAAATAACACCCAGCCAAACTTTCCTCCTTCATATCTTCCTCTGTCTTAGGGCCAGCAACATGCTACCAACACTACAAGTAATGAGAGCAGGATTAATTCTTCCTATGCTGATATAATTGAATCTAACAGAATCCTTATGATCTTTGGTGTCAGTCACCCAGGGACAGGCAGCCTGAGAAGAATACAGGGACATAGTCCAGGAAGATAGGGATCAGGTCAGGAAAGCTAAGGCCCAGTTAGAATTGAGACTGGCCAGGGATGTCAAAGATAACAGGAAAGGCTTCTATAGGTATGATTCTAACAAAAGACAGACTAGGGATAATGTAGGCCCTTTCCATAAGGAAATGGGAGAAGTGACTACCCTCAATTGGGAGAAGGCTGAGGTTCTCAATGACTTCTTTGCCTCAGTCTTCACCAGCAAGTGCCACACTGCTCAAGTCTTGCAAAGCGGATGCAGAGACTGTGAGAATGAAGACCTTAGGCCCACTGTAGGAGAGGATCAAGTTCAAGATCATCTTAAGAACTTGAACGTGCACAAGTCCATGGGACCTGATGAAATCCATCCGCAGGTCCTGAAGGAGCTGGCAAATGAAGTTGCTAAGCCACTGTCTATCATATCTGAAAAATCACGGCAGTTAGGTGAAGTTCCTGATGATTGGAAATAGGGTAATATAACCCCCGTTTTCAAGAAGGGGAAAATGGAAGACCCAGGGAACTACAGACCAGTCAGTCTCACCTCTGTGCCTGGCAAAATCTTGGAGCAGATTCTCCCGGAAACAACAAGGTGGTTGGTGACAGCCAACATGGCTTCACTAGGGGCAAATCTTGCCCGATCAATTTGGTGCCCTTCTGTGATGGGGCTACAGAACTGATGGACAGAGGCAAAGCAGTTGACGTTGTCTGCCTGGACTTGTGCAAAGCATTTGACACTGTCCCACATGACATCCTTGACTCTAAATTGGAGAGACATCAATTTGACAGATGGACCACTCAGTGGATAAAGAATTGGCTGGATGGCCACACGCAAAGAGTTGCGGTCAACGGCTCAATGTCCAGTTGGAAAACAGTAACAAGTTGTGTCCCCCAGGGGTCGGTGTTGGGACTAATCTTCTCAACACCTTTGTCGGCAACACGGACAGTGGGATTGAGTGCGCACTCAGCAAGTTTGCTGACGACACCAAGCTGTGTGGTTCCGTTGATACACTGGAGGGAAGGGATGCCATCCAGAGGGACCTTGACACGCTCGTGAGGTGGGCCAATGCCAACCTCATGAAGTTCAACCAAGCCAAGTGCAAGGTCTTACACGTGGGTCGGGGCAATCCCAGGCACTGCTACAGGTTGGGCGGAGAAGAGATTCAGAGCAGCCCTGCGGAGAAGGACTTGGGGGTGTTGGTTGATCAGAAACTTAACATGAGCCAGCTTCAGTGTGCGCTCGCAGCCCAGAAAGCCAACCGTATCCTGGGCTGCATTAAAATAAGCATGAACAGTAGGTCAAAGGAGGTGATCCTGCCCCTCTACTCTGCTCTCATGAGACCTCACTTGGAGTACTGTGTACAGTTCTGGCATCCTTAACATAAGAAGGACAGGGAGCTGTTGGAGCAAGTCCAGAGGAGGGCCACGAGGATGATAAGAGGGCTCGAGCACCTCCCATACAAAGACAGGCTGAGAAAGTTGGGGCTGTTCAGCCTGGAGAAGAGAAGGCTGCATGGTGACCTCACAGCAGCCTTCCAGTATCTGAAGGGGGCCTACAAGAATGCCAGAGAGCGACTCTTCTCCAGGGACGGTAGCGATAGGACAAGGGGTAACAGGTTTAAACTTAAACAGGGGAAGTTCAGGTTAGATATAAGGAAGAAGTTCTTTACTGTGAGGGTGGTGAAGCACTGGAACAGGTTGCCCAAGGAAGTTGTGAATGCTCCATCCCTGGCAGTGTTCAAGGCAAGGTTGGACAGAGCCTTGGGCAACATTGTTCAGTGTGAGGCATCCCTACCCATGGCAGGGGGGTTGGAACTAGATGATCTTAAGGTCCTTTCCAACCCTAACCATGCTATGATTCTATGAAGCATCCAAGGCATGTGCTGTTACAGCACACCAGGAGCAGATGGCAGCAGATCAGTGATGGGTAAATGATGGAAGAGAAGCATTTTTTTAGAGTAGTAATTAGTGTCAGAATTACTGCTGTTGCCCATACCCTTCCTCAGAGTTTTGGAAAGTGATGCTGATTCTTACACAGATACTGCTAAAGACAAATAGCAGATACACAGAAGACTCAAAGACAGGAAAACCTATCTGCTTAAACTATTTAAGGCATAGCTGCTTAGTGGTATCAAATACTAGATGGGCTATGGTCCCAAACTGTCCTTTTCTTAGATTAAAGACTGTCCCTAACATAACTGAAATATTACACATTTGCCCCAGAATAGTTAAAAAAAAAAAAAAAAAAAAAAAAGAAAAACAAAAAAAAACCCCAAATGCTCTTTTTCAAGCCTCCCAAGGCCTTAAGGGATGGTGGTTACGGGTACCAGGGAAGCAGTTGGGTTGTTTTTCACATGGAGGCTGAAAGCAAGATCGATACTGCTTTAGTGGCTGGCAAATGATGAGATCATGTCTAAATTAATGCAACTCAGCCACCCGGCTGGGAGCTGAGTTCCCAGAAAGAAGGCTGGGGGAGGAATGGCACAGCCCCAGCTGCCCCAGGGAGGGATAAACTCTCTCTTGCCATGCTCAGGGTGGTTGGGGGATGGGTGAAGCCATTAACAGACCAGCTCCAGGGGTGGTGGAGACAGCTATGGCAGGTGAGCTGTAAGCCAAAACTCTGTTACAGGGGAGGGAGAAGTGATGGAAAAACGCAGGGATGTGCAGGAGATCTCTTTGCTTTAGGCTGGAGCAACACAAGCAGCTCAGTCCATGAGGGTAATGACCTTTCCTTGAGTTTTGGACTACAGACCTCCCATTTTTCACCCTCTGCATGGTTGGTCGTGGCCTGAATGGTACCCACAGCTCAGCTTTAGCAGCTATGAGATGGACTGATCCTGCCACAGCCATCATCAAACAACAGTTTATCACAAGCATTGGAGGCAGGAACCTTCGACAGAAGTCAAGAGCATCGGCTCCAATCCTACATCCACAGTACAGTAGAGATCACCTGAAGCCACAGCTGTTTAATATGGTGTTTAAACACACACTCTCAGCAAAGCATCCCACAACACCTCAGAAAAGGTGGAAGGGGGAAAATGATAGATTCACACTGAGATTTCATCTGGAAAATCACTTGCAGAAGGACTGGGCCAGGACTGTGAAGCTGAAACCACAATACACCCCAATATCTTGCCTTTAACGTTAGACCCCACTGCCATCTTGTGGCAAGCGCTTCCCAAAAATAAAGTAAAAGAGGGGAAAACTCATTAAAAAGTTGTGGACAAAGTTAGATGGCGCAGCAATGAAGGATGGGTAAGTTATTGGGAACAGGGTGGAGAAACTTGTCGCTTCTGTCAAATGATGCTGAGGTTGAATCCACAGCACCCTGCCTGGTACGAACTGATGAGGAAAAACCCAGAGACAGGATGGTCCAAACCAAATTTACAAAATTGAGGATATAATCATACACATAAAGCATAATTGCTTATACGGCTCTGACTGCCTTTTAGTCATGGCTCTGTAACATTAATACCAGCAAAGGTTTAGTTGTTATTTCAAAACATTTAAACTTCCAAAGTAATTTAGCATCACCCTAGTTCAAATAAGGCTCTTGACCCCAATAAGCAGGATTAAGCTGGAATTGGATATTACATCTCTGAATTAAAGAACGCAGTTGCTGGAATTTAGGGAGAGGACGATTTAAAAGTTGGGGATTATGGCTCACATTGATGGTTCATGTGGCATGACGCATCTTCGGTTGCTGAAACCCCACAGATTAGCACCCCTCGGGTTTTCAAAAAGTACCTCGCCACATGAATGAGGCAGTTTTGAAATTCCCCACAGTCCTTATCTGGTTGTTAGTCCCAGCTAACTGCTTTGAGTACACCTCAGCATTTACTTTTTGCATCATTTATCACTTGTAGCACTTGTATTGTGGCAGAACCTTTGCTTAGCAACTGGGGATCACTTCCTAGGAACCGCTTTCTGATACATTAGCAAAGTGCCTTGATTGCTGTATCATCCAGTCACACTGTGAATGGCTCTTACCATGCTAGAAAAAACAACAACAAACTGTTTTTCCTTCTTTATAGTGCAATAAGCAGCTGTCAATTGCTGTATCAGACAGCACTGAATCCATGTATGATCCAAAACACTGACTGGGTTTAGGTACAATGAATAAACACTCACTGAACAAACATAAATTAATGAATCATTTTCAAGAAGTGAGTCTTTTTCCCCAACACAAATACCTGCTAGCAGGAACGGATCAAGAAAACAATAGGAAAGAATTATAATTTGAAAAGCAGACATAAAGTGGCAGTGTCTTGACTATTTTGAAAGAAAAACTGATTTATATCAGAATAGCTCTATACACCTGACCATCTACACAGCACTGCTTTCTTCCATTACAATCCATGCAACTGAGGTATCAGGAAGAATAATGGCATAAAAACATACTTCCAGACAAAAGATAACACACCTTTCAATACCTTTCTGTTTTTACAGCCACTTTCTTTGGATCTTTGTAAGTCTTTACCAGTTTGACCCTGCTACACATTACAGGGATGGGTTACATGAGACACAACATATTGCCAGAGACAAACTCTATTTTCTGCTTTCAGCTGAGATTTAATTCCTTTACTAATTTCAACTTCTTGAGGTTCTTAGATGTCAGCGTAGATTACAGACAAGCTTGCCCTAAATAAAATCAATTATATTGTGGACAGCTACATCTTTATCTTCAGAGACGAAAAAGCATTTGAACGTTGATCCCAGACCTGGATAAAAAGGTTTCTATTGTTATTAACTTGAAATCAACACACAAAACAGGCCTAAACATCACCTTGGCGTTTTTATGGCATGGAAGTTGTCTCTGAGTTTTAGAAATTAGGTATTACCTGTCTCCAACCTCTCAAGCACCTGAAGACTTGGGTGATGAACAGTATAGATGATGCTGTCAGCTGATGTTGCTAAAACACAGGCAGGAGACTATTATAGGTATGTAAGTTACCCCCCTAAATAAATAAGCCAAAACACTGTCAGCAGTTTTTAGATGCAAAAGCCAGAGAAAACCACAGAGACATTAAAGAGAGCTGGCACCAGACAGACCCACTTATACCTCTAGTCGGCATCAAAAATTGGGAAACATCGTCATCCTCTTGGCAGAGGCCGACTGCAGCAAAGCCCTTTACCCCCAGCACCCTGGATGCTGTAGCAGCAATCTGGAATCAATCAATGGGTGAGATGCTGACCACAAAAACGTACATTTATTTAACCCACTGGTAGGTATTAATGTTGGGACAATAAGGGGGAAAAAAGGCAGGTTGTGGGCACAGCATGTTTAATACACTGTGCAGCTGCCTGTCACTCTTCCAGCAATGAGATGGGAGAAGAATTAACTGGACCTTAATTAAAATCTGAGACCAATCCCAAGCTGGCTTGGTTACTATTGTCATGGCTACCACAAGCAAGGCCAAGGTATGGGAAAATGCCGGGGGATGAAGTGCCAGGCTAGAGGGCAACGGGAAATGCCTGCAGGCCCCACCAAGAGTTTTTCCTGCACGCTGAAACCACATCTCTGAGTGATGGGAGCAATGCAGAATGAGGCAAACAACCTCCACAACATCACATGGACGTAGCATTTTCTGGTGCTAGCCTGCCAACCCATGCTGGGAACAGCAGGGGAAAGACTCAGGTGAGGATTAGAACTCCCCAGAGCCATGAGCAGGTTTAATAACTTCTAAATGAATTATTACACATCGGTGAGTGCTGGGGTCCATGCCGTTACCCCAGATGCCAGGTAGCTGTCACCTTCCCCTACAGTAGTTCAGGCTCAGGATGACCACAGTCTTCAAAAAAAGAAATGGCAGAGAAAGAAGTTGAACTTGGGTTTCTTCTCCAGCTGCAATGCACAGCCTCTGCTGTGGGCTGGGCGTGCAAAGGGATGCGCTAACCCAGGGGAGGACAGACTGACATGTCTGCTTGCATGGCCGGCAGTCAAACACCTCCTTGTGCATAGCAGTTTGTTTTATGAAATCACTCATACACTCAGGAGAAAAAAAGCCACTGAAAAAATACAAGAAAAGAAAAGAAAGAGGAAAAAAAAAAAAGCCCAGAGCCAAGCACTCCTCATTTATCTTCAAATGAGCAATAGTCTCGTTAACGAAGAGCAGAGGGAAGGGCAGGAGTTTGATCTGGGTGATGGCAAGGTACATTTTGTGAGAAGATTGCGGAGAGCGGTGTGGATCCACACCCACATACAACCGGCTACGAGATAGACTGTCGGGAATGATTGTACTGAAACAAACGGCCACGCACAGAAGAAACGAGACCATCTCTAACTCAGCAAACGCCAGAGACAGCTTCTGCTGAAAGGAGGGTGATACTTGGTCCCGCGCGCTGCAGTCGCACAGAACTTGCGCGATCCCACGGCAACTTCCCCATCACACTCAAAATCCCCCGGGAGCCAAACCAGCACCGCACTCCCTCGGTTTCACACGGTGTATTAAGGCAAGAGACTCACGCACTTGAAACTCCCGGAGCCCGCAGACTGAGGGATACAGACCCCACGCTCCCCCCCGCCCCCCCCAAAAAAATCCCTCCGTAGGTGCCTGACGCCGGCGCAGGGAAGTAGCTGGAGGCAAAGCACCGGTGCAAAGCCCGCGGGTGGAGGAGCCTGAGCTTTATTTTTTGGGGAGCCCGTTGGGAGGATAGGGTCAGGACAGGACTGGGGGGGGGGGGAAGCATCACCTGCCCCCGGTACGAAGCGGGCGGGTGCTGCCTGCCTGGGGCCTCGGGCAGCGGCCAAACAACTTCCCGGCGCCGCTGCAAACTTTTCCCAGCTCCAGAAAGGCACCGCCGCCTCCCGCCCCGCCGGGTCCTCCCAGCCCCCCCGCCCCCGGCCGAGCACACCCCCGGGGAGCTGGAGCAGAGCCGCGGCGGGCAAGGGAAGAGGGGCCGGGCCGCCGGTAATGGGTTATCCGATCCCCCGCAGGGCTCCTTCCCGGCGGCTGAAAGCCCCTAATGCGCCCGGCGTTTCCTCCAACCCCCCGGGCACGATCGATGCCGCTTCTCCGGGGACCCCAGCCGGGGGAGTGGGGGGGGCAGTGTCCCGCCGCCTGCCTCCCTTCCTCCCTCCCGGCCACTCCACTCGGGAAGGGGTTTCTGTGGGAGGGTGCCCGTCCCTACCTCTCGGCCTTGGTGAACTTGCGGAAAGCCTGGCGGAGGTCGTGGAAGGAGCGGTAGGTCTGCGGCTCGGCCGAGATGCCCTGCGCCCGGGTGGTGCGGGGCCCGATGTGCGGGCTGGGGGCCGGCAGTACCGACTGGCATTTGTGCAGCCGCCGGCGCAGCTCCTGGATCTCCTCGTCCTTCTCTCCCAAGCGCCGCTCCAGCTCCTTGATCCGCTCCTCCTTCAGCAGCAGCAGCTTAGTGAAGTCCCCTTCCAGCTCGGTCATTTTGGGGGTTACCCCCCCCGGCACTACTGCCGAGCTGGTCCCCGGTCGGAGCGGGCAGCTCTCATCGAGAGCAGCGTCCAGATCCGCTCCCTGGGAGAGGGGCGGGGGGAAGGCGGCTCCTGCCCGCCCCGGGTCAGGGCAGCGGCCCCGGCATCCCCAAACGCAGCCCTGCGCTCCGCCGGCAGTCGGCGAGCGGGAAACCCGGGTGGGGAGGGCAAAAACAGAAAGAAAGAAAGAAGGAAAAAACGACAAGAAAAGAGGAAAGAGCTTTTGTGCCACTCTGCGAGGCTAGGATCCTGGAAATAGCAACAACTACCATGTGATCGGAGGGTGACGCAGCTCCTTGTAACTGGAGCCGAAGACTTGGGATTCAAACAAGAGCACTTCATAAATATTAAATTGCCTTCTGCTAATGAGCCATGTGGAGCCGCCCCCCTCCCCGCCCGGCCCTCTCTCCTGGGAGCTCAGCATCCCACTCCCCGGGTCACTCCACATCCCACACTGCTCTATTAGCCCTCATCAGCCTTCCTCGTCGGCACCCCAATCCCTCCCGAGTATCCTCATCCCTGGAGTACTCGACCTCTGGCCTTGCTTTGGCACCATACATGCCACCCCACATCTCTCCCTGCCACGACGTTCTGTGTACCTGGGGTACCCCTCATCCCACCCCTCTTGGGCACCTTCATCCCATCCCACGAGGGTTCTCTGTTCCCCACCCTCCTCCAGGTCACCACACACACATACTGGTCACCCCCATCATCCTGTGGGGCACCTAACTTCCCACATATGAGGTACCCCTCATCCCAGCATTCACGGACAGGCTGCACCACATGCCATGGGGGAGCAGAGCCCATCACCAAGCATACAGACACTGGGGCCCTGGTGACACCTGGTCCGCCAGGGGGATGATGGCTGGGGGCTGGAGAGGGCAGGCAGCCTGAGTGCTTGCCAGCAGCTCCGAGGAGGCAGGAACTCACCCTTCCTGGACTTATTTGGAAGAGCCCATCATGCACTTGAGTTTTTAATGCTGACTGGCAAAGGGCACCATCAGCTCCCCTAACACATTTCCCTCCCAAACCACCCTTACTTCCAGTAAGGAGGACAGGACCCCCCTACTTGAGGCAAAAAGGGGGACCTGGCCCAGCCCCACAGCCAGGCCTTGGGCCCAAAAGGAGCACAGGAAATGCTCAGGGTCTGCACCCCAACCTGGGGCAGCCACGGGGTCTTGTCCCCTGTGTTTGGGGCTTGCAGGCCTGTTAGGGCGGGGCAAGGGTGGGGCAGAGCATCTGAGCTGGGCTTGGAGGACAGGACTGTATCAACGGAGTCTTAAATTAAGCGGAAAAATCAATTAGCAGCCTCTCTTTCAATGAGCTGGAAGTGGTGGGGTGTTTTAGTACATTTCTATCTATCGCTCCAGCCTTTCACGTGTGGTTGCAAACTCTTCAATCAGAGTTGTTCTCAGTTTCTATCCCTAACTTAGGAGCATCCCTTGGACCAAGGGGTCAGGCAGGACTGAAGGGAGCGAGCGCTGGGGGGGGGTGGAATAATAATTAATAAAATTTATTGCATTTTACTTTATTGCTTGGCGAAGAGCGCCATCTCGTGTACGAAACCATCGCGTAGTACAGGGCAAATTTTTACAGACACACAGACCCCTCAACACACTGCTCCAGAAGGGAATGGGTGATGCTGGGGAGAGGGAGCTCGGCCACGCACCGATGTTCAGTATCTTCATATGTTTCCTTGTTAAAATCTTGTTTCTTAAAAAAATGCTTCATTTAGGAAAAGAGGAGCACTGTCCCTGCAGTCATCAGGGCCTTTGTGAAAGTAGCTGCTGCGGGGAACTAGAGAATGAAACACACCGGAAAATATATAATTTCCTTATAAAACACATAATCAAGCAGTCAGATTTCACCAATATCAATCCAGGATTTTCAGGGTTATGTTTTAAATTCACTGCTCATTATTCAGATTCAAGGACCTCCTATAAGCTTTGGCCTCCATGCATAAAACAGGAACTGGGTTAAGTACTGAAATAACAGTTTAAAGAGAGATGATAACCAAGCAACACACAAGTGCTTCATACCAGATTAGTTACAGTTATAATACGGTTTTAATTTGAGGCAGAGGTAGTCCTCAGCCCCCAGGAACACCCTGTGTGCGATGGCAGGATGCAGGGCATCAAATACTCTTCTTCTTGTGGTGGCAAAGGTTTCTCCCATGGTCCCCGGGGCTGAAAGCCCCAGTCCCCAAGGTATGTGACTCCAGAAGAATTTCAGCATCTAATAACTTCAGCAGTAACTTTTCACTTCAATGATTGCCAAGACCAACCTGGAAGCATCACCAGAAAAACAGCAGAATACACGTAAGGAAACCAAAACCCCAACATATTTGTGCTCATATATATTTGGAGAGCAAGGAAAGGGGCTTAGCATTCACATTGGCTGTGCTACTGCCATTCCCTAACCCTCTTTCTTTCCTGACCAAGGAAAGCAGAGGGAGGGCAACAGACCAGCAGGGACCTCCAACAAGTAGCAGTCACAAGATAGTTCCCAAATGTAATTGTTTCATTTTTGTCCAACAGTGATAACATGGGTATCAGAAGAAAGATGTAGCTTTCCCCAGAGAGGTTTTTAAAACCCAGCTAAATGCTCTTTTTTTTTTTTATTGTAACCGTGCAATTCCATGTTTCTGCCCCAGTAACAGTACTTCTGGATTGGAGTCATTTTGCAGCCTTAGGGGCCAGCAGTGCAAAGAGAAAACTCAAAGCATACTGCAAATTAGGCATAATTACATATTTACTGTGAACTAAGACAATGGCTAAGATCTTGTTATCACCACTATGTACCGACAGGCTCTCCAGTCTTCACCAACACATTACTGGACCCCAAGTACAAACACTGCCTATGACACTCGTTCTCTTTTGATAGAGTTTTTACTTAAAAGAAATAAAAACTCTGGAGCAGAGGACAGCAGGATAGCAGGATAGCAGCAGCAGGTCCCGACCTGCCTTCTCGTCCATGCAACCTTGGGTTTAAGTATATGAGCAGTCCAGCATGCGATTATTATTAATATCCCATCTGGCTTTGGTTGCTTGAGAGTCATAGAAGTGAAAACAGTCATCAACTTTGAGATTAGATTGAGGGCTGTCTATATATATATATAATATGTACATGCCACTAAGAACAGATATTAAATTGAATCCATGGCAGTCACAGCCAGTCACCAAGGAGCGTTACCAATTTTACATCCTGCAACTGCTGCAGCTTCAAGGTCATCTGGAGAAGCCTAAATAAGAATTACCTGCAGAGCAAGCAGTTTGCAAAGCCTGTAAAATTGCAGCCTCCCCTTTGTCCCTACATCAGCCAAAGTCCTGTTCATCATCCACCAGCCCTTCCAGGAACACACCTGGTATGGTATCTGGGTTTAGCCTAAAGCAATTGTGGTTTTATCTAAAGATGAGCATTTTTCAAAAAGCGCAGAGATAGAACATAGCCTCGCAATGAAGCAACAGCAAGAAAAATTAAGGTGCTGAGTAGGACCAGACACCTTAATTGGCTTCAACCTTCTTATGTCTTCCAGACACCCCATATATAAAAGGCAGGGAGCAAGGCAGCTCCTAACTGGAAACCTTTCAGGGCAAGTGGGATGGGAGCAACACAGCCAGTGACCCTGCAGTAATGAGAAGATTCAGTGTTATCCCATCTTATTCCTAGGGAGGAAGAGTTATATACCTGCCCCACCTTTCTTGCAAATTCACCAGGCAGCTGCAGAAAATAACAACACAGCCAGTCCAATTTATTCTTGGTAGTCCCCTTTATACTGGATAGCCCATTATTAATATTTTGCTTTTAAGATAGGGATAGTTGCAGCTATTTCCAATGGTAAGGATGGGGGATTGGGGGAAACTGGTTGCTTCTACAAGAGTTGGCGAAGAGTTTTACAACCACCTTATCATTGGTTCCTTTTATTAGCACCTTTTTTTAAAAGCAGCTTTAAAATCTGAACAGTGATACCCCAAGGGATTATAGTTTACCTAAAGAAAGAGCAAGTTACCATTTAAGAAAGGGCAATGTTTGACCAGATACACCAGTCCCAGAGCATCTCAGAGGAGTGCATCCCTCCATTCCCATGACTAATTCCCAACTGTGGGTGAACATCCACAACAACAACTTTTCATGTACAAAGGCGGCAAAATGCAATATGCTGGTGGAAGTCACCCCACTGGCTTTGGCCAGCACTTGGCTCCCAGCAGCTTTTCTGTTATGAAGCACTACAGAAAACAGTTTACAGAAAGTAGGTATGTAAAATATGCCAGCTATTGAACCCAGGAAGGCTCAGCACCTTCATTTCTCACTAAAGCTCCTTCTAATAAAGGCAGATAACTTCGCAAGCCTGAAGCATGCAGACATTACTCAGGCTGGGACTGTAATTATCCCACTGGAAGCCGTGCCAACTATTCCTTAGTGTAACTTTAACAGAGTATCAAAGGTGGCACTGGATTTTTATAAAATTAATACCCTGGCTTTTATTCTGCCTTTACAGCCCCCACCATTTCCCTTTTAAACTAGCTTTTGCAAGCAAAGAGCCTCCTCAGCAATAGGGTGGACTTGAGGTAAGAGCACTGTGGTTTGGAGGAGCTGTATGAAGTCAGTAATCACTCCATGATAAAAAAAAAAAAAAGGCATTAAAAAATAAAAATCACTATTTATAATCTATTTAAATAGTGACAAAAGTCTCAGCATTCTTCCCCCCCTTACCCTCAATATCAGCTAAGGTTTTGTGGCAGCTTCCTAAGGGATGCAGCTGTCTGATGGACCAGATGGCACAGATTGAGCACTAGGTAGGACTTCACAATATTTAGAGGGGTTTACACTGTCACTTATAGAGGGACAGCTTTAACAAAGGCAATGGTTAAAGAATCTATCAAAGGTATTTTTTTTTAAAGGGCAGCAGATATTTCATATGTGTTTATCTAGAGGGTTTTTCTTCAGATACATGGCTGCAGTGCAAAAGAAGATGTGTTAACATGTCCTATGGGCACAGGGCCCCAAGTCCCAGGTGTGGTGCTGGCGGCCCTCAATGGCTATCAGTCACATCATCTCCTATCCCTGGCTTGTTCACGCAGCCCTGTTCTCCCTTCACCTTTCAGCTTTATTTGGTAAATCACCCCTTGGGAATAGGTGTGATGCCAAAAGCAGGGTGGTACCAGATCAAGTGCTAATTGAATTCAGATGGAGCCCAGGCACTCTTTGCCATCTTTCAGATTTTAATTGTTTTTCTCATCATGCACGAGATAATTTGTTATGGGAGAGCGTTTTAAGATTGCAAAGAGGAAAGATTAATTTTGTGCTCTTTCCATCTTCAGCAAATGTCATTTTAGTCTCTATTTCACCAGGTAATTTAATAAACTGTGTCACCTCCTCAGTGTCTAATTTACTAACAGCTATGAGGCCTTTTCACCATACAGTAACTCCCCAAATGGGAAGCAGAAAGCATCCAAAGAGTTTTCTTTGCACATAGATATTCAAAAGAGATGTTTTTATTTAAACAAACAAACAAAAATACCCAGTCTTACCAATCCCTCAGCAGCTGGTGTTACAGAGTGTCCTGCATGCTGAGGTCTTTGCAGAGCTGCTTTAATTTTTCTTGCTGCCTGACACATTCAGAAAGTGTCTTCAAGTTGGCTTTGGGCAAAGAGCAGTGTGTGAGGATGTATATGCTGCATGTCTTAGAGCTGTAAACCCTGCATCTACTGAAGCGTGCAGTAACATTGCTCCTTTGGATCACACAAAGCACCTGTGCTGCTCAAGCATTTCCATAGACCTGGATTGAATTTACCTACCCTGCTATTAATTACAACTCATCAAAATATCCAGCAAAATGATGCTGCAGACACTGAGTCGGAGAAAACTATTCTGATTAGGATTTTGCTTACAAAATTTCATTAGGTCACAGAAATATAGCAATGTGTCACATTAAATACTTTTCTTGCAGTGATGAACTGGAAGAATTTCCTTGTATTCATCTCTTCTTGCTTTTAGGCACATTTTCTCATTATTGCTTATGACTTACTGCTTTGTATACAGACCCATAGATTTAATTTCTTCTTGTATTAATGTAAATTAAAATCATCATCAGAATGACACAAGGAGGATGGCACTTTCCTTAAGGAAAAATAGGAAGCTGAAAGTATTTATTTGGGTACATTGGTATCATCACATACATGTTCTTATTGCTGAGTTCTCACAGTAACTGCTCAACAGCATCAGAGGTTAGTGGGGGAAAAATAAAAAATCTCGAGCAACTTTAAGGATAGTGAGGATTTCATTCTACTTTTATCCAATCTGATCCTCCAGGCCCTGTGTGGGTTTTGGCATGTTATTATATACATAATACTAACTCTTCCCTCTGTAGGCATTTGCACGATTGCTCATGATCTCAGACATGCTCCCTTTCACTCTTCAGGCAGCCATGACATATGGCTGTCTCATTTCCCCCTCCTTCACAGCCCCACTGCAACCTAATGCATTTCTGCCAGTATATAGACTGCAAGGAGCACTTTTCTTCTTAATATTGAGAAGGGGGGGAAAAAAAAAAATAACTGCACAAGTGAGACCTTTTGGGGCTACAGAAATACAGCATTCAAATCTAGATGACCTGAATGTCTATGCCTGAATTCCTGCTGGTTTGTTGGAGTTTTTTCCCCTCTATACTATCCCAAGAGTTTCCCTCTCTGCGTTTGTAGTCCTTAAGACTGTATCTTCACTCGCATTCTGCATGTGGTGATTTCTGCAAGATGTTGAACACTCTAAAATTCAGAGCTTTGTCATAACTCAATTAAAAAAAAAAAAAAAGAAGTAACTTTCTGCCAGACTTGTGTCCGTCCCTTGCCTTTGAAACAGAAGATGGCCTTGTAATAACTTTCTGTTTTATCATCTTCCATCACTTGATCTTATTACAAATTTAGGTGCAGGCTTTTCTGAACTGTCTTCTCTGTAAAGGTTTTTTGAAATACAGAATTACTAGAAATAATTGTAAATTGATAATAAAAATCCCTTCACCTTTCAAGAAAATTTATCCTCCAGAGCATTTTAGTTCTTCTGCAATCCTCACCTGGAATGGCAGTAGGTACATCTGAAACACTCCCCAATTTCTTCAAAGACAGAAGGAAGTATGTCTCAGAAAACACTAAAAGACCATGCACAGGAGGAGGAATAATGCCTGTTGGGGAATATTGTCCAAGATACGTGCAAAACGGCACATTTATAACCCAAATCTTGGCAAAGCCAAAGCCAGCACACACAAGAGGCTACCACATGGGGAGCAAAGGAGAACAACTTCAGGAGTTGTAGGAATTCAAGCCTAAGAATATACGTTTTTCAGCTATGAGACCTATCACATTTTTCTACTAAGAGGCCCATCACAGCACTCTCTCGTTCTTGCAAAACCACAGGAATGAAAAAGCCTTCACAATCACTTGCTTCTCTGAAAAAAGAGTAATAGTCAAAAAAAATGAGCTGCCATACTTATTAGTTATATTTCCCCAGCATGAGCAACATAGGCAGCCTGCAAATAGCATTGTTGCTGTGAAATGGGGTTCTGGCATGTGGAAAATACTTAATCCTGAATATTAAATCCCAATGATTCATTCTTCTGAGACAGAGAGGAAAAGATACACAGCAAGAAGAATTAAGTTCTTGATAAAATAGCTGCTCCGAGGTTCCTAATGGGAAACAACACAACTGACCAAAGTCTTCTGACTTCCTGCAGCATAGTAATATGTCGAGTAATGACTATGTCCTTCATTTCTCTCGAACCAACTAGATGATTCCCAGAGGAGCACTCTGAGCCACTTTCCATATTTTGCAGAAAAAACACAGTTCCAAATCTCAAATATTTCCATCTCCTTTTGTTGCATCACAGCGCTCTCAAGACGAGCAAAATATTCCTATTTGCTTTTAGGTAAGAGCCTTTCCTTCACCATGGAAATATTGACTAGTTTTTATTTTATCTCCTTTCTGAAGAACTGTTGATTCAGACTAGAAATACATTCAAGTTTCATATGCTTGGGACTCTGAAGTTAATCAGACAATAGGTCATAAATTACAGCAGTCAGAGACTTCTTTGTTTGCCACCATGCAGATGACCAAAGATTGCATGAGGATCCACCTAACACTCCTAAAACATTTTGTTACTTCCACTAGTATGCCATGCAAGAGACATGGACTCTTCTGAAGGTTTTAGCATCTTTCCAGGGAAGTTGGTACAGGCACCCAGTCTCACAACTACACCGAGTTTGCTATCCCTGGCCCAACCCCACTCCCAGCAGGGTCAATGTTACAGCTACACCAGGATTCTTACACCTGTGTTCTGGCAAGTCAGGGCATCTCTCTCAAGAATGGGTACACCTCACTGCTTTTTGTGTGGAGAAAAAAACGTATCTTATTTATTTCCACATCAGACTGGGAAAAGTTAGGAAATTGGACCTAAGAACAACCAATTGAGGTGGGGAAAAGAATGGAGGTCTGGAAGAGGATGTCCCCTTACATGGCCAAACCTATTACCACCTAACGGCAGTGCTGACGCTGCTAATGTTGCCTACATTTGAGAAATAGCAAAAGCAGCAGCTTGTTGAGAAACTATGGACTTTTCAGTACTTTATAGCATGAGGTGGCCAAGCCATGGGCTGCAATGCAAGAGGCACAGAAGAGGTTTCCAAACCCAAGTCCACAGGACACAGAGCAGAGCTCTGCTCCAAAGTCACCTCTTCTCCCTTGGGGTTGACAAGGTGCAACACAGTCCTTGCATCAACAGCTTCACTTTATAAAGCATTAAGCCCAAGTTTAACATTTCGCAATACGCTGCAGTCATGGAACAAAGCACTTTCATCTTTTCTGCTCTGTGTGCTGTATCATACCTAATGACATCAGTGTCAAAGGGCAACATCCATCAGCATAACACAGCTGCTGACAGCCACCTGCCCAACCACAAATACATTAAATCACTAGCAGTCTATTTGGAGACTGAAACATTTCTGTAAAATGCTCAGCATTTCATCTGCAACAAATCTAAAAAGCTTTCTGCTCCTTACAAGCATGTTCAAGTGCCAAAACAAATGTGCTTAGTGTGACAACTGGTAGTTATCTTGGGAAGATGACACCAGGCCTGACTGCAAAAGGCTGCTCTTCGTGAACACCCTCCATGTTTATATTTGATCAGCTCCAAAAAACAGGCTGTGCTATGGCTGGGGGGTATTTGTGGAAGTCTACTTTGAGGTATAATCCATCTTTTCCTTCCTGAGGTCTGCTAATCTCTTGCCTAGCACTGCAGATGATCATTCACATGTAAACAGAGAAAAGAAACTTACTTGATATGCCAAAAAAAGGCTTTTTAAAATTAGGAAGGTGACAAAGTAGTTGTAAAATGACCGTTGCCTGTTTTGGTGTAAAGGGAACATTCAGCAGCAGTAAAAACGAATGTGAGTTGGCCCTGTGCCAAAAACAGGTCTATGGGATCTGTACATAAATTGACCAGGTTGGACAGGCTTTGGGCAACCTGCTTTAGTGGAAGGTGCCCCTGCCCATGGCAGGGGTGTGAAAACAGATGATTTTAAGGTCCCTTCCAACCCAAACCAGTCTGTGATTTTATGATTCAAGCCATGACTGTAGGGGAAGCAATGACTTCAAAGTACAGCTTTGAACTCCATGTTTATTTTCCTCACAAATAACTCTTGCATTGTTCTATTCTGCCTTAAAAAACCCATCAAGAGTTGCTTTCATGAAGCAGCAACATGTGCGGTCACTCTGGCTTGGCATCACCCACACCGCCAAGCAATCCCACCAAGCTCCAGCTGGAGGCACAGGGGTGGGGGTCTCCAGCCTAACCCTATTTCCAGCAGAGCCAATGCCACAGCTACAGCAGGTTGCTCGGGGCAGTGTCTTGTTACATCAGGGCAGTCCTCAAGGATGGGAATTCCCCACCCCACCACAACCCTGTCCCAGGGATTTTCTTCCAGGAGACTTTTCATCAATGAGGCTATTTTTAGGGTCCAGAAACAGCCCCCATTCCTCACTTTGCTACTGCAGCTCAACTCCTGGACAATGCAGCCATTAACTCCAATATTTATTATTGTTATTATTCTCTTGAACCTGCTTTTTTAAGACACCATATAAAATTAAACTACTTTACAGACACACTGAGAATATTTGACCTGGAGACTGGCTAGCACCCTATCACATCCCTGTCATGCTGGCTTGCAAAGCATTTTAACTTTTACATCTTTATATCAATATTTAGGGGGTTGAGATTAACTGTTTAATTTATTTTCTTTCAGGAAAGCTCCCATTCTCAGAGAACATCCTGTAGCTTCCTAGTCTTTGTTTGGATTTCCACAGCATTTAAACAATAATACTGTAATTTCCCAGTAGAGCTGTTAATGTCAGTCTCTGGCTATGAGAAGTTAATATACTGAATAACAATGTTCCTTTCCACTTCAGTTTTTCAGCTATTTTTACGTTGTTTCCCGGAAGGACCCCGGGATTTCTAAATAAATTTTCATTTTAAAATTCCAAGCAACTGTACATTCAGCTTTTATGCCCTTTGATTTTGGAAGCTACTGACCAGAGAAGCCATCAAAGAAGAAAGAGCTTTGGCTGCCTGCAAAGTCTTTCAACACAAATTCTCTTCAAATCCTCCTTAGAAATGGACTTTTTTTTTTTTTCTTTCTTTTTTATGATTAAATATTCTTTGACGAAGAAATGACACCATGCACTGCTCACCACAAGTGTTCATACTGTCTGGGAGGGGAGAAATAATTAAAAGCCCCACAGATTTGCAAAGGCACCATGAATTGTACAACCTAGAAGTTGTCAACTCTGACTTCAGCAGTGAAGTGAAAAATTTCAGGTAGAGCTGGTCAAACAAATTAATGAAGATTCATCTCATTAGGTACAAATGGATCAGGGATACACTACAATTGGGGAATTGTTTGGATTTTTTTTATCTCAAATATTTACAGCGAAAAAATGTGACGAGTTATTGATGCTACTGAAATTACTGCTGAAACTTCTTACCTATAGTGAGAGTGTACAGTTGTCAAACTCTTCAGGAGAAATGTTGTCTATTTGGGGGGTTGTTTTGGTTTTTGTTTGGTTTGGTTTTGTGTTTGTTTGGAATTTTTTTTGGTTGTTTGGTTGGGGTTTTTTAACCTGAAGTCCAATGCTATATTTATTACTTTTTTTTATACTATTTGTTCAAGATGAAAACACAAGTTCAGCAAGAGGTACCTAACACCAAGAGACCATCTGTAATATAGACCAGCTTAGTGCAGTGAGCAAAACTGACAAAACCAGATGCCTTTTTTTAAATATAAATGAATATTTTTCCTCTGGTCAATTTGTTCTTCATTTGAGCATTTTATGCATCACCTGCTTCTCATATTAGAGCCTGAAAATGGCTAGATAAGCATGCTTTGCTCCCATGAACCAACTTATTCATCAGCTAAGAGGCTGTGTGTTTTTCAAAGTAAAAGGACAGGAAAGAATTGCTATTCAGAGTTACTGTTCACCATTCAGATGAAGTTGTGTTTATGCATATATTAAGAAAAAAATACCAAGGTGATTGAACCAACTGTATTATTTTAGAAATCTTATTTTTCCCCCATTTCCAAGCTCCGTCCCATAGGAAAAACAGCCTCTTGCCGGTACCAAAGCTTGGTGCGCTCAGCTGAACCCGGTCCTGTAAGCACCAGAAAAGCTTGTAGTAGCTCACCTGGCAAAAAGTTTTACAGCCAGCCTTCAATGACTGCTCAAGAATAGGCATAAAACCTCTTCATCCCCTTCTCAGCTGAAGTTAGGGCCTGTTAAAAACGATTTCCAAGATCCACAAAGCAGACTTCAAACTGACTTCAGGTCTTTGGCAGACATTTTTCCTATTGAAACTGGACTCCTGTCACCTGAAAATTTGGGGGTTTTTCCTATGTCATAGTAAGTTCTATCACATATCAGCTTGAATCATGGGAAACAACACTGAGTGAACCTACACTTGAAGATGCACATGCTGAGCTATACTCTGCATCTATCTCAAGAAGACACAATGAAATTCCTTTTCCCACTAGTCATAAAAGTGTTTGGCAGAAGAGACTTGTTGCCCACATGCAAAATTGCCATTACGTTAATTCTGCTAACACTGTGGTCACACAAGGAGGAGATATGCTACTCTAAGTGGTACCTGCACTAAAGAAGTCTGAGAAGCCCTCAGCCTAGTCAGGATTTTTGGGTTGATGTTCATAATACTTTTCTACAGAGGAATTTCCAGATCTAAATCACATGAAGTGCTGAATCTTAAATGCCTAGTACAGACTGATGTTTTTCAGAAGTCACCTATATGCAGCTGAAATTCTTCCAACATCTAGAGTATCCTAATTTTAGTTAAAAATAGAAGGCCTTTAACACAATTACAGTCTTACCATACCTCTGCACTCACATCTTCATGACATTTAGTGTCGAACATGCCCTCTCTCTGCTGCATCTGTGGAAAACCATGATCTTTGCAGGATTTTGTATTACAGCCGACTTGCACTGTATGACGCATATAGTGAATTCAACTCATACACTCCCGTTCTAAACCCTGTATTGTAACTTCTAATTTGAGAAGAATGTGCCCATCAGCATCCCATGTCCAAGGCATGAATGTCCCGTTCACATGTCCAGTTTGTTAGTCCCCATCCAGCAGTAGGACACTGAGCACACTTTCCATCTCTCTGCCCAGCATAACTTAAAAAACATGAAAGAAGAGGTTAGTGGACAAGAGAGAATGATACACACAAATTGCTGAATACATCAGACAACAAAAACTCAGTCAAATCACAGCATCCTGGGAGATTTGATGATGTAGCCTGTAAGCTTTAAAGAATCAGCCACTGCCTCTATGTCTAGATTGTTTCAAAGCCAAGAGATGCTGCACAGCTCCTGGATGAAAGAGTAATAAGCACAGCTGACAGTGGACAAGGTTGCTTGTCTCTAGCTTTGTATTTTTTCCCCCAATCCTTCTCAAATCAAATCTTTCCAGAGAATAACTCTGTCTAAGGCTAAGTGGAAAACATCCAGCCTAAGTCTGGCGAGTTTATAGGCAGCTAAAAGTGGGTCATTTCAGAAGAGTGAGCAGTAGCCTTACCTAGCACAGCCCATTACAGTCTGGTAACTGATAATGCTTTATTGGGTGCATTTCCTATTTCCATAATTAGTATAATGGCTTTTTTCCCACCTGGAAAAGTCTCCATAAAACCTGAGAGGAGCCAACACAGTGGTAAATGCAGCATGGCCCAACTATTCAGCCAGGCATAAGAACTGAAACAAATTTTTCCTGTTTTATTATTTAGGACATTCCTGCAAGACCACTTTTAGAAACCCAGGACACATTCTGCACTTTCAGGATAAACACATTTATTTTCTGTGCTCTGTCTTTATATATACACTTCGTATTAAACAGCACAAAAGTTTCATCCGATATAAACTGAATGAGTCTGCTTACACACACACACACACACACACACACACAAAAAACCACATCAAAAAAAAAAAAGGTGTTATTCCTGGAATATAATTATTTACTGATTTCAGAAAAGGTAGTAAAAAAGAAAAAAGGTTTGTTGAACAAGAGGAATGGAGAGCCAGACCCAAAGTGAAATACATTCCCTTTGCAAAGCTTGAAGTGTCCAGAAATAAAAAAATAGTGCCAAAAAAATAGAGGTCTAACTCGTGGCAATGATGCATCCCAGATAATCAGCAGTTTCTAAGGACTTTCAAGGAGCCATATCCCAGTGACTTCAGAAATTCTTACAAGATTGATGCTTCCTAAAACATTGAACTTTTAGACACATTAGGCTGATCTAAGATTACAATAAATGTACACAATATATTTCCATTTATACCGAAAATGTCTTCAAAATTGTCATGTATGTTAAGAAAAAAGATAAGAATCTACTCTTCCCCATTATTTTTACAATTACTAAATGAATAAAAATACAGAAATTTGTTCCCACAACTGTATTAAATGTGGTTTTAGAGTAACATTGGTTTCTAATATTCTGATAGGATTCCTGCACTAGCATCTTTCTCTAGAAGGTTTCAGTAATTGTGGGGTATTTACAAGGATGGTGCATTATTGCCTGTAAAAAGAGTAATAGTAAACAACAGATAGAAAGTCTTTGATTCTCTCATGAATAGAAAGTGAGCTGCCTGCCCCTGCCTGTTACTGCCAGTGACAGAAGTATGAGTTAGCTTGCCCAGGTGTTAAGAAGATATTCCATAGGTAAATGCAGGTGAATTTAATTACAAATGGAAAGTCGGGTCAGGCCAGCTGTCCATCACAAGGAGGACAAGCAGAAGATATTTACCCCTTTACAGTGACTTTCTTACCTACCAGAAGTGATAGTGATATTAACAAGAAAAGATAAAAACACCACAAAACCAGAATTGATTCTGAGCACATGAGAAAAATGAAACCATGGCACTTTAGCTCTGACTTCATGGCCATTATCAGCTCAGAGTTGATAGTCTCCTTCCAAATCCACAAGTCAATCTGTGGTTCTTCCTCATGATGGTGCACTAACAGAACAGTAAATATTCACAGATAGCATCCATTTGTCAGAAATCAAGTTTTCCCCTCTTTCAAAATACCTCACCAAGGTTTCTTGCTTGACATACAGAAACAGTCCATTAAAAAAAATTCAATTAGGCCACCACAACATGCCATGAACACCTTCTTGACCATGTGAAAAAAAAAAGTGTGGAGAAAAAGAGAAAAATATAATCATCCAGTATTGACTAAAAACCAAAACAAAACGAAAAAAAAAGAAAGCCTAACACACACCCAAAAAAACCAAACCCCAAACAAACAAACAAACAAACCACAACTATTCCAGTTGACCAAAAGCACACATTTTTTGCTTGCTGGCTGATCCAGAAAGCAGTTTTCAATGCAGCTCTGTCCTCAAGGGCAAGGTTTTGCAAGTGGAAGCAAGCTGAATTCTTTTGATGATGAGTAAAGCAGAAGAGTGTCTAGCACACTGCTGGCTGCTTTGGCTCTATGCTAATACCCTATAAAAACCTACATGCGTCACCCAGAGCAGCAGCAAACCCTAGGACACTTCGGGATGAAATCGGTGGAGTTGGCCCCAACCACACTTTAAACATAAAGTTGTTCTGCTTATTGCAGCAAGTGGCCATAGAAGATGAGTGCTCAAGACCCTTTGAAGCAGAGATGTGCTGGAAGATATTCAGAGTTAGAGCGAGCTTTTCTTGCTGCTGATCTGGAAAGGGTCTAACAATTTGTGGGCTAGTCCAAGTTTACTTAGATTAATCAGCTTTTTGGTAACTCCATAGGAAATCAAAGTGTAGATCTAGAAAGCACCTCTAGAAGTGGTCTCCAGGGCTTCCCAACCTTGTTAAAAGCCCATGTTTCATTCCATCTATTCATGAAGAACCCCAATAGAGCCCAGACATTCCCAGAGATGGTCCAGGTACCCTTGTCTTTACAGGGGCTTAGAGGTTGTGTCCTATGGCCCAATTCACCATCTCAATGGAAACCAAGAACTGTTTATCCCTAGACTACCCTGCCTGATGCCAGTAGATGTCCAAGGGACATGGCAGTGACAGATTCCATGACTGTTTTCAGCAAACCCACTCCAGTACTATGCAGGAGAAATTGTGTGATCTACAGCAGAGAGACTGAGATAAGACAACCAGAGACTTATTTTCCACATTTACCAGGGACAGGACATTTTGCTACTCCCTATGTACTAGAATATGTTGGGGATTTGGAGTCTTCAGCTACCTCTCCTTTTCTCGGAAATTCTTATTCTTCCATCCCTTTTTATTTTTCTTTTGTTTCATAGAATAAAGTGTATTTTCCCAAATATCTCTTACAAATATGTACTTCTAAATTCAAGCTAATACTTATTTGTATGACTATGCATAAATTACTGTTGATATTTTCAGATTAAAAAAAAAATAAAAAATATGTTGAACAGAGCATCACCACACACATATTACCACTCATGATCTGTTTAAAGAGTTGCTCAAGCAACCCCATAGGTAACATGGTACCTGTCATCCTCCCCAGGAAACACAGCACCCCTGTTCAAAGACCCAATGCTTTGGCAGCAAGAAATCTCTGGCAAGGGTAGAGAATCAACCAAACAGTCAATGAACATGCTGCTTTGATCCATTTGTGACCTTTTTACAATAGAATTGACTCATGCAGACCACAAATGGGACAAAACCTTGAGTTTGTTCTGAAAAACCGTTGGCTCCTGTCACCTCCAGAGGTCCCTTTGGATGCTATTGCCTTTCAACTCAAAATCTTGGGCAGAGGCCTGCCCAGTTCAGGGCAGTGGCAGTGATGCCCCATCCCACCCCAAAATATCAGGGATATTTTGATCGTTTTGATTTTTGATTGTTTTCAGACCAACTGAATATATTCTTATTTAAGCCCTTTTTTTAATTTCATTTTTGTAAACTGCCAAAAATTTATAGACCCAGGGAGAATATGTTTACAATTCAGAATTTATATATACATTGCTCAGTTCCGTGGTATCTGAACATTTTTTCCCCAGACATACAGATTAGTAAAATACCCAGAACATGTCATTTCTAACCAATGCCCAGGGCTATGTATTATCTCAAATTTGTAATTTGTTACTGAACACTAGAAAGACTTCAGCAATTTCCAGCTGCCAAAAAAGTTTCGTGAGAAGTTTGGCTGCTTTCAAAGGACAAGAAAAGGCAGCACGTTACATAAATGTCGTTAGCAAGGTTTGCTAGGAAGGGTGGACATCTCTTTTTCAACAGCTCCCACAGAAAGCTAGTCTGGTGCTGCCTGATAAGCCACTTTTCCATTGGGAAAATGACAGTTTCCCAAAGCTGAAACTTTCTCAAAGAAACATCAAAACTTCAGGAGAGGCCATTTCTTGAGTCTGGGATGGTGTCTCTGCTCACAACTGGAGTGGCCAGAAGTGAAGTGGCCAGGAAAGCTTGTGAGGTGAATATCATTTCTATGTATTTTATTTTTTTTCTAGCAAGAGCATACACCTGCCCTGGGGCATTATTCCCTCCACCGCATGAATCTGAAATCATGGTAAGTACTATGGTGGAGCAAGGAGCCTGCACCATCCAAAAACATTGCAAAAAGAAGGGTTCTCCAATGCTGCCGATGGCAGAACTTCTCTCTGCTTTCCTCCTGCATTACTCTACCCTGCTCACAGGAACATCCAGCATTTATCTCCAGCAGATGACCAGTTGCCAGACCCAGAGGTATTATATGAAAAAACATTGCTGAAAGGCACCTTCTGCTAGGGAGAAGCTGAGTTTTCAATGAAGAACTGCATTTAGAGGGTATGGATTCAGACCTACACATTAGACCTCACCAAATTCACCAGCCTCAGAGACCCATATTAAAAAAAAAAAAAAAAAAAAAAAGCGCAAACTCCAAAATACTTCTTAAATCCCCACAGTTTTGTCCCACTTGCTGATTGCAGCTCATAAGATTAAATTGTTGTTTTCTATTTAGAGTGAAGTTGAAACAAAGCTAACCTTGATCCCTATTTCTTGGTCACAGACAAAATTGTAGAAATAGACACCGGCGTGCTGTTGTCAGTTTTTATTTTAAAGAAACACCATTCCTCTCAGCATGGAAACATTTGGCTGTTTAAGCTTGGCCACAGCTGAAAAGGATTCGTTCAAAACACCACTTCAAAACAAATATATTTCCCATCCATTATTATGCAGGGCAGCTTTGGAAAGGATGCTGGCAAGCTATCAGCTGTTAGAGCTCATTTTAAATAGCAAAGCAAACTGCAACACCCCAAAAAACTAACAGGGTCCTAGGTTCATTTAAAGAAATAATCAAATAAATACTTCAAAAGACAGAAAACACACCTATGTTGAAGTGACACAGGCCTGCTTAAACTACTCAGATTAGTCTATTTTTCCATTCTATTATATTAAATATTTACTCTGTTAGTGGTTAGTAGTCACACATCCAAAAATAAACACCACTACCTTGCATCACAGACCCCGTTTTGTTCAGATTTGGCCTAACATGGACGACCAGGCAAGCCACCCACCTGAACACGGGGACAGCTTGGCAGCCCCGCTGAAAAACGCTGCAATTTTGCTGTCTGGATCCAAACCCAAGCCCTCAGGGAAGTTCACATTTAGACCAGGCGGAGGTGCCAAGCCTCATGATTTGGACCCGAATTACTTTTTGTAAGCTCCTGAAGAAGAAACAACCTTTCCTGCTTCTGACACAGGCTCCAACGAGGTCTCAACAAGCCACCTCTTTACCAGCCTCTGCCATGAGGACCCTACACCTTCAGGCTCAAGACCATCCATCATCAAAACCAATGTACCAGAAAACAGAACACCTAACAAACCACTGAGGGAAAGAAAAGAAAGAGGAAAGATAAAAGAACAAGACTTAGAGAAACATTTTAAGAAATACATTTCTTGACCAGCACTAATTCTGGTTCTTGGCACTTTAAGGCTGCTGGACCACATGGAAGTATCTAAGTCTCCACCATTGAGATACACATATTTAGTGGGGCAATAGGGTCAGAGTAGCACTTAACAGTTTGCCATCTCTCGAATTTGCATAGGTGAGTAATTTTTCCTGTACCTACAGAGCCTGAGGAGCTGATCAGGGGTTTGCAGGTCCAAGCTTTGCTTTCACAGTGATACTCAGCAACCACTTGTTATTTCTCATATCCTTCGGGCCACAGGAACTTTTTTACTTCATCTTACAGTTCTTCTTATAACCATTTTTTCTCTTTCATCCTTAAGAGGATTCAGTACAGGCTGTTGACACACAGCAAGGGACAGACCACACAGGCCCGATTTACTCCACGGCACCTCTGCCTGAGCAAGAGCGGCTGACGTTAACCTTGATTCTTTTTCCCCTGCCACAAGAAAAGTCAGAAAGACAGAAGAGGGAAAAATGGCAACAGGCTGTTCATGAAAGGAAGATCATCCTATCTGTCCCATGAAAGGCTGGCCACAATCACACTGCAGGAATCCCACAAGAAATTTGCCAAAGAATAGACTGCAGTTTCAGCTGCTGGTTTTGTGGTTTGTTTTTTTTCTTGAGCACCAGATGCAACTTTTCAGGTAGCCCCAGAGAGGACAAACCAAAACAATGATCTCAGACACTTGCAAAACTGCAAACCAGCAGCACAACATCAGTGCCAGTGCAAAGACGGCTCTATTTCCCCATTTTGTACTTGCTTCTCTATCTCACTGGCTAATTAATGGACCAGTGTTTACCTTGGTGTTTGGCTTAAGCTCACCCCTATTTTGATGGGCATTATCAAATACGTACCCAAGCAAATATTTTTGCCCTTTCTACAGAGAAATAGCTGGGCCACACTCACCCATCCTGATAAAACATGCTGTGAGGTTAAATGATGGTTCCCACTGTTTGTTCCTCCCCTCGCTCCAGAATTTGAACAGGACATTTTTCTTTCCTTCTATTTCACAATGAATTAATAAACCAGTGACTTAAAAAGCCCAAGTCATTACACTAAACCCTAGCACAGCCATGATTTAATCTTGAATTGCTGGTAACAGTTCTGTACCTGGTTTATAAACTTTTTGTACTTCATGCCTTAATGATATCAGAATGTCCCGGGTGATTTTCTGCAATACCACGATGTAATAAAGCACACCTTACTTCAATGTACTACTGAAACACTTTGCAGAAGAAAATTATTACATATTAGAAAGGTACAACGAGTTATGGAAATGTGACTATCACTTGAAGAGTGAATTGGGAAATATTCTGCATGCCTGCATTTGCCAGGCTGACGCAGGAGTTATGAAATGGTCTTTGAAGAAAATCAGAAGTGGAAAAAAGTAGAAGTCACATTGAAGAAAACAGCAACTCAATCTATCTGCTCTTGGCTCTCTAGGCGGCAAAAGCTCAGAAGTGGCAAAAGGCTCAACCTAGTGGTTAGGTCTGGCTCACAAGTGCCAATTTTGTTTGCACTAAGAAAAATCATAGAATCACAGAATGGTTTGGGTTGGAAGGGGCCTCAAAGATCCCACACCCTGTCGTGGACAGGGACATCTTCCAATAGACCAGGTTGCTCAGAGCCCCATCCAACATGGTGTTGAACACTTTCAGGGATGGGGCATTCACAACTTCTCTGGGCAACCTGTTCCGGTGCCTCACTACCCTCATAGCAAAGAATTTCTTCCTGATATGAAATCTGAATGTACCCTTTTTGAGTTTCAAGCCATAACTCTTTTTCCTGTCACTATATGCCCTTGTAAAGAGTCCCTCTGCATCATTCTTGTAGGTTCCTTTTAGGCACTGGAGGCTGCTCTAAGGTCTCCCTGGAGCCTTCTCTTCTGCAGGCTAAACAAGCCCAGCTCCCTCAGCCTGGCTTCCCAGGGGAGATGCTCCAACGCTTTGATCATCCACTTCTCTGTATATCACCCAAGCTACCTGTCCTTACTTCCACCCTCTGTTGTCTTTCTTTTTCTGCTAGTGTTTTCCAGGGGCTCTTTGTTCATTCACTGACCTCCTGGCATTCTTGCCCAACTTCCTCTTTGTTGGGATGCACTGCTCCTGAGCTTGGAGGAAGTGATCCTTGAATATTAATCAGCTTTCTTGGTCCCTTCATCCCATTTTACCCTACTAAGCAGATCCCTCAAGAGGCCAAAGTCTGCTCTCCTGAAGTCCAGGGTAAGAAGCTTGCTGTGGGCCCTCCTTGCTAACCTAAGGATCTCAATCTCCACCATTTCATGGTCACTATACCCAAGGCTGCCCTCGAGCTCCACGTTTCCCTCCAGCCCCTCCTTGTTGGTGAGAACAACGTCCAGCACAGCACCTCTCCTCCACCTCTCCTCGTTGGCTCTTCTATCACTTGGAGAAGGAAGTTACCATGAACACATTCCAGGAACCTTCTGGATTGCTTGTGCCCTGCTGTGTTGTCCCTCCAACAGATATCAGGGTGGTTGAAGTCCTCCATGAGGACCAGGGCTTGTGACATAAGGCTGCACCTTTTTGCCTATAGAGGGCGTCATCCGCTCGGTCTTCCTGGTCCGGCGACCTGTATGAGACCCCCACTGTAATGTCGCCTGTCCCTGCCCTTTAATCCTGACCCGTAAACTGTCGGTCGGCTCCTCATCCATCCCCAGAGCTCCATGCACTCCAGCTGGTCACTGACATAGAGGTTGACACTGCCTCCTCATCCCTCCTGTCTGTCCATCCTGAAGAGCCTGTGTACTTCCATTCCAACACTCCAGTAACAGGAGCCATCCCACCACGTATCCCTGGTGCTGATCAGGTCATAGCCCTGCAGGAGGCTCATTTTCCTCTCTGGTCTCCCAGCAGAGGAAATGTCTCCAAGGTCCACCAACACCTTTTTAAAGTTGTATTTATATATAAAAATATAATTTATATTTATAATTAATTTATAATAAAAATAAAGCCTCATTCCCCCACATCTCTCCTACCTAGACTTGCCTAGTATTTTCTGCAAATGATTAACATTTCTTTTATGAATGCCCTTATATCCCAAGATCAATACAACTCTTCTGACCTCTATTCTATGTGCATAGTTCACTATTTGCCCCCTCCAAAAAACCAGAACAGTGCCATTGATCCCATCTTCTTCACACATGCACCCAACCACAAGGAGATTTCCCTTTCACCACCAGCTTTCCCTCACCAGGTGGGATTTTTTGATTGATGTTAATATTGCCAACCCATCAGCTCCCAGCTAATTCCTACCGGTTTGTACCTGAAGGAGATGTACTCCATCACGTGGGCTCACAGTAGGACCGGGAGATAGCTGCAATATTTAATGACAAGTCTCTTGCTCCAAACAGGACAAAAACCTAATTCAATGGCATATTATTTGTCCCTAGAAATGTCTTTTTCCTTAGGATGATTTATAACCACATGGATAAATTTATGCTTTCTGTTCTCCTCTCAAGCACATCAACAAACCACATTTATTCGCTTTGGTTTGTAACATTTGGCAATGGCTGTTTCAAGGTACGCTGTACCACTTGGGTGGTTTCCCCTTGTTTGAACCTACAGCCCCTGAGGAAGCTACCAGGTTCCTGAAGTTACACCTGTATTAGAGCCCAAGCACCATGGTCTATGTGCTATTGAACAGCTTTATTTCAACCAGTGCTTCAGGATCTCCTCAGAGCTGCAAAAAGTCCCTTTTTCCTGCAATAAAAATAGATTATATGCTGTAGGTATCTATGCAAGCTGCGGCATGTTAAGTTCATGCAACCTTGTGCAAAGCGTCCTTCCAAAACAAATTGACGAATAACTGTGTCAGTCCTGTCTTTTCCATCTCACTTCTTATTTGTCCTGAAACAAAACAAAAAAACAAACGCAACAACCAAAAAGAGAAAGGAAATTTTTCTCCTGCACACATATAAGCTGCAAAAAGGTGCAGCAAAATAAGCACATCTGGCCTTTAATTGTTTTGTGATTTGGTTTCAGCTGTGACAGAGTTGTAAGTATATTATTTTAGTAAGTAGTAACAGCGTTAGAGGGCTTACTGTCACTGATTTATACAGTAAATCCAATTACTACTTTTCACTTATATTTAATGTAAACCATTACTATTGGAACATCCTATTACTTTAGAACATACTTAAAGGTGTAATAAGAGCTGGTTGGGAAGTCAAAGCTTAGAGAAAACCATTTCCACAACAGATAATTTTAATGTCTGCTTACTGTGGAAAAGGGGAAAAATTACCAAAATGTAAAAACCAAGTTTTAACTGTACTTACACTTCCATGCTATGAAAATATTCACCCAGATATTAATTTTCATTGTCCCAACTCTTATTTTGCCTGTGAAGCACGTATTCAGAAGTCTTATTTTCAAATAAATGTTATTTCTTTCCATTTCATGACAGTCATGACCATTGAGAATGATGAACTAGCCACCTGCTATATTTTTGTATGAAGGACAACTTACCCACAACATTTTGCAGAAATTAATTTTTTTTAACCTATATAGCATAAACCTGAAAACCTACAACTTCAGGGTTTGCCTTCATAGCCTCCTATTTAAGAAGAAGGACTTTGATTTAGGGGAAAAAAAAAAAGTAGTAGTTACTTTTTATTACTTATTTCTAACATATGCGGTATTATTAGGCCCATGATAAACATGTCCTTTTCCAAACCTTGAGTAGAGGTCAAAGTATCAAGAATCTGCATGAAGAGAAAGGGAGGGATGAGGGTGATGGAGTCAGGGAGCAGGTTGGGAAATTTTCAGTATAATGCTGAATCTAACTTTTAATTAACTTCCCAAGCACTTGGGTCTAATGACAGCTTTTGAAGAATTATTTGCCAAAGACATGCCAGCAGGTTACAGAATTAAAACACACTTCTCATAACAGGGAGACAAAAACATTTTCGCAACCGGTATTGCCACCAGCTCCTGGTTTAAAACACTTTTTCACAATTACTTCATGACACAAGTTTTAGAAACCTGTATTGGGCAGACAAATTAGGAATGAGCACATTTCACGAGCTTGATGGTACACAGTTACCTGCGCTCACATATGGGACTCAGTTCCTGCATTATGATTATTCAGACTGAAATTACACCAGGGAACAAGGATGGAATTACAAAACTATTATTTATACTTTTCCCCTTGTGATCCCCGCCAGTACCACTTGCAGAAACCTCATGAGACTGCAGATGTCATAAACACAGCAGGCTCACGCATCACGCTACAAAAGACATCAAATTTGCAAGCAGGGGAATAGGAAAACATTTATGGACAAGCATAGTGTCAATATTTGATCAATATCCAAACATTAGCCTTACACAAAGAGGTCAGATCAAACTATTATAAACCAAAGGAGTACTTATGACCACAGACACACAAAACTTTTATAATTTATTCTATTTTCTTTGGCAGTGTCAGGATGTGTGCCAGTGGCAAATTGCTACTGCTTCTCTGTGGCACAATCAAATACGAAATGTCTCAGCCACAATAAGGGGAAAGTGGCAACACAAGCGGCTAGAGACTTCCCAGGCAGAGAGATGGGGAATGCAGACACTCCATTACTAAAAATATTTTAAAAGAGTTAGTTTTTCACCTGTTGTCAGTTTGGAATTGGCACCAAATGGTTTATATATAAATATGCATATACACAGACTATTTGCTCCAATATAGATTTCTTTGCAGCCTAGAAGCAATTCTTTAGCAGGGTATGCTGCAGGCTGCTGAAACACAGGATTGTTTTTTGAAACCATTAGGACTTGAACTGTTTATAATTATACAGCATAATAACATTACAGCATGCAGATTTTTTCTGAGGAAAGGGACCAAATGTTTCTACAGCTGTAATAAACTGTAATGATGTTTAACACAACCTGTAACTCGTGGCTTTTAGTGTACACACACATACATAACCCTCCCTAATGATGTCTATATGCCAGCTGACCATCCCGCTGCAATGGGTATGCTACTACACTCAGGAGTCTCTGGAGTGCAACATGATCAGCCTAACACAGGTGTCCCCATCAAGCAGAGCAAACCGAGCACTCAGGAAATGCTTTCAACACTACCGAGCAAGGGAAGGGTATTGGCATCACAGACACATCTACATTACGGCTGAGCTACTAACATTCAATCTCATCACCATTTTAATGTTTTCTTCAAGGCCTGAGAAGGCAGATCTTCTTATATCATAGATCACAGCTCCACCCAACAAAAGCTGAGGTCTCATGTTTCTTAAAGCCCAGCCCCCCAGCAAAGGTCTGCACATGACTTACTGGTTTATGTGAAAAATAAAGGGAACAAGGACCTGACAAAGCAGCCTCCAGCACCATCCACATCTCCAAATGTGGGGATGCACAAAGGCTCCTGCCCCAGGGTCCTTCACCACTCCAGCAAAGCCACATCAGTCTTTTTGTAAGCACATCTGTATCCATAGGTCTCCACCCTCCCACCAAAAATTCCTGATCACCTCTCACCTTGGTAGAGCCTCTGCTTCTCTTCCCACTGCATGGCAGCCATCCCCATACAAGTGTCTCTCTCTCTGTCAAAGCAGATGTGCCCTTATGCTGGCTCCAGCCTTTTATCTTCTCATCACTTGGCAGCCAGTTCTTCCACATCTGCTGCAGTTGTCTCTCCAGTGAGGACTTGCTTGGTCTTACCTGTAGCTCAGCTTCTATGGGCCCAGCTCCACTGGCTCCAGGGCTACTTGCAGATCCAGCCCAGCTGCATAAACTTAGTTAAAACACCTGAGAAAACCATCAGGGAGAGTCACATAAGCTAAGGAAGATATGGAGATGGTTGGGATGAATGGTGTTGAGATGGATCCACTCCCAGTTCAAGGATTCAGAGAAAAAAGCTCCAATAAATAAAGATAAGGGGACTGGAAACATCATTCAGGTTCCTTTCCTAGGCATGATGGAGGTCAACCCTCCCCACCTGGCTAAGGACAGGCCAGGAGGTAAACTCTGCTCAGGTGTCCAAAGAGCGGTGGCAAACAGTGCCTAGCATAGAAGCTGCCAAGTCTCAGCTAACCAGCACATGCATTAACCAGTAAATACCTGCTCTGTACTTTTTAAGCGATTTCTATCTTTCTTGCAAAATCTCTTTTTGCACTGTGTAGGCTGCCCAAGCCAAGTAACCCACTGCAACTCACGTCGCTTTGAGGCATCATGGATTCTAGGAACATCTGCCCACCGTGGCATGTCAAGCCATTTCTATCGGATGTGGACAATGTCCCTAGCACTGGTTTCTGAAATCATGTCCTCTTGAGTTCCCATCCCCTTTCTCTCCTGAGCTTCCCCAGCAAAGTTCAAGGAAAGCCCAATGCTAAATTAAAGCCTTCCCTACTTCAAAACCTGAGGAAGCAGAACCCAAGAAGTAACACTAACACACACGCGCGCGCGCACACACACACACACACACACACACACACACACACACACACACGCACGCACACCCCAAGAGGTCCTGGTCAGAGCACCTTGCTCCTGCTGAAATTTAAAATATTTTAATGGCTCATTACTATGCTAATGAGCAACTACTGATCCCCAGCCACAGCCAGCAGGACTTGTCACCGCTGAAACGGAGATTTGACATTAAGCCCTCACTGGGCAACCTGGGAAATTTCTTGCAGCCTTCTAGAGGAAGCTGGAGGATTGGGGCCACCTTAGAGGTTTTGTGGCAGTAAATAGTTAATACAAAGGGGTGACATCCATTTAAGCATCATTTTCCTTGAGCTGGATGTTCTTTTCTCTAATCCCACCTGGCAAGCTGAGGGAAACTCTTGAACAGACAGCCCACTGCTGGTGTGATTATGGAAAAGGAAACAATTCCGTCTTGCTGCTCTTGGGGCTTCTCAACTATACCTCTGAAGAGGCTTTCAAGGAAACATAAACACAGATCACAGCTCCTCTTTTGATCACTTTTCTTCTTCTGAGCAAAACCTGCCCCAGAGAAAGGAAGACAGAGAAGAAAAGCAGAACAGCTGCCTTTTCTGCACAACCCTGAGGGTCTTCATAAAGTTATGCTAAAATCACAACTCCTTTGGTATCTGAATGGCTTTCCATGGGCCCCGCATGTCCAAATGTGTTTTCATGCTTCCCCCATGTCTGCGTCAATCCAGTGGAAGCACAGCCAGTTTCTACACCACAATGGCGCCTGGTAACTGGCTTTCAATCCCAAATTCTTTTATTTACACATCTAACACTACTCACCACCTGCATTTCATCTAACGAACAGATGGCTTTTCCTCCCCAGCAAGACTTTCCAGTCTTGCTTCATATATCATCAGACTCCTCTGTTACCCACACTTGAGGTAACATCTCACATTGCTGTCTTTCCCCCAAAGAGACATTTTCATTACTTCTTTTTATGATGATCACATGAAGCTGCATGACACTTCGTTTTTTGGAGCTGATTCACCCCTCTCATCATCACAATTCCAGGCAGAAATATTTATTTGATCACTGAATTATTTCACATAATTTCCCTGTGGAGTCTGAAGTGCTTGGTGGCACGTTGGCGTTGAGTCTAAAATTTAGTGTCACCAACGATCAAATCTTACCAATTCCTTAAGACAGATGAAATAGGATGGCATGCTAAAGACAGAAAAATCCCTTTTATAGGGAAAAAAATCCAATGTTATATCTGCCCGTCACTTCCAAGCTCTGTCCAGGAGGTCAGGAGAAGCAGCAGACCCCAAACCCTCTCTGGGTACTGTGCTCAGTGGCAGGCAGACAGAACTGGGGGGTGTAGTTCATTTGTTTTGGTTTGAGGGGGTTTGTTTGTTTGTTTGTTTGTTTTTAATGTGCTCCAAAATCTGCATTTGAACTCCTGTATTCAGCAGAAAGGTGGATACCAGAGGGCAGACATTTCCTTGGGAGCAGTCATAATTTTGGGCCAAGAAATGGGTGAGCACAACAGTACCTCAGTGAGACAGCGATTTGCGCTGAGAGAGGAGCGAGATGCTGCTTGTGTTAAGGGAGCAAGGCCCCTGTTATCTACCTGCTGCACAGGAATACCTAATGCTTTTAAAGCTGAGCAAACACCAGTATGGCAGTTTTCCAAACCTAAAGCATCAGCAACACCTAATCGTAAACACTTCATTTAACATGACTCTAAACGAAGCCTGAGACTCCCTTAAATGTAGATCAGCATCAGCGTAGGCTAAGGCTGCTAGCAGAGGTCAGCTTTAGGACTGGCAAACCTACAGGCTGTAGTGTGGTCATGGTCCAGTATTGAGGTGAGAAATAGCTACAGAACGATGTAATTGCAGGGACAGATCCTTATGCTGGGATACTAAACTTGCACATCATATAAGAAGTTACTCTGCCAGACCACCGTGATACCCATTTCATTACTGTTCGGGTCCAGAAGATTTTAGCAAAGGCAAATATTCAATTCTGCTGCTGTATCAACAGATGTGGCATGATACCCTGAGGACCGCAGTATCTGAATGCTCAGAGATTGCCAAATCCAGAAGCCACCCATCACAGAGATTCGCGGCCACTGAATTTATTTGCAGCCTTTTCTAGGCGCAACAAATCATCCCCAAAACCTGCACTGGCTTTCCTCTCTGCAAGTATATTCAGTCTTTGCTCAGACATGCTTTCATAGCAATTCCTGCAAACGTGCCATTTGCAGGCTACATGCATGAAGGCCACCAGTGAGAGGGATTTCTCATTCCTGCCATTTTCCTCCAGCAAGCCAAAACCTCCTGTTGAAGCCAGGATGGGCACAAGGCTGTGTCCCTTCTCCCAGCATCTCTGCTGGGGGCAGCAGCAGCAGTTGGGATGGATCAGCTGCGAATGCCTTTGGCACAGAGTGAACAAACCAGTGCCATCAGAGCAGCAGTGACCGAGCTATCTGGTCAAAGGCCTGCAGGGAGCTGGGAGATAGAGTTAGTTAATGTTTAACCTGCAGGGACTGTAAACCAGCCCCAGGGGCTGCTGAACCTTTGGAGTTTGATATGATGATTAGGGAATAACCGGAGTGACACGTCGCAAACTCTCCATAATCAAGGAGACCTTTTTCCTGGGTGGTGATCTCCAAAATTGCTCAGGTACGTGCCCACTCATCCTATCCTGAAGTCCGGGGCACAGGGACTGGGTCCCCTGTGAAACAGGACTTTTGGCTGGGATGGGGAAGGAGCAGCTCCATCGCGCGACCTCCCCCCTGATGGTACCCCACCATCAAATTCATGCCTTAGGTGCTGCTGGGCACCAGGGGGGCCAGAATGGGAAGGCCAGGACCCCCCTGCACCATGCAGCTCGACCCATGTGCCAGCACAGCCTTGCAGAGCTCGCCTTAAATTTTTGATGGGCAAAGTGGGGAGAGAAGGGCTCACTGTGGGCCTCAAAGTAATTTCTGCAAAGTGGCAGAAGCAAGGAGCTTTTTTGACTGCTTTTCCCCCACTGATTGCCAGCAGTTGCCAGAAAAGCAAAGCCAGACAAGGTGGAGGGGGGAGGAGGGATTTTCCCTGTGATAATTTGGTCTCAATTTGTTAAAGCACAACTTTCTAGGGCTAATCATTAGAGATCTTTCCAGCCAACTTCTTACTTGCAACTTCTCTTTGCAAAAGGTTGGTCTCCATATCCAAGGCAATAGCTGCTCCTTAAAAAAAAAAAACCTCGATTTTCCTTAATCTCTTCAAACCAGCAGGCTTTCTGCCCGATACATAATGCTTCTCTTAAGCTGTTTTCCCTTCGCAAAGTAAGAGGCTCGGGTGGGAGCAGGCATGGTAGGGAGGTTGGCTTCAAAGCATCCAGCACGTGATGCAACAAATAAAAAGGGGAGGAAGGAGGCTGGGTTCAGCATCAGGTACCCTTCATCCTCACAGAGGGCTTTCAGGGGCATCTTGTGTGTATTTGATACCAGAGCTGCAAAAGCCATGTGCTAGAAGAAAGGTGTTTCAAAGAGAGAAGCAGCTTCCCAAGCAAAAGAGGCTGAGAAAAACGTTTGCCAGTTTATACATGAAATACCTCCCCAGCGTTCATGTGCTGCAAAGTGTTCAGCGCTTTTTGATTATTTTGAATTTATTTTGCTTTCCTGCAAATACCTGTGAGTTCCCACTTTGCGTGGGACCACCTGAGCTGGAAAAAACCCCCTATGCCCTGGAAGGCAAAGGGAGTAAAGCCTTGTGCTGTGTTGCTCAATCGGACTCCATCCCACAGTGTGTGTCACCCCAGCAAAGAGCTAGTGGCAGCTCATGAACCTTCAAGTGTCTGTTTTTAAGAAGAGTATAAAGAGTGCTTCAAGATGTATATATATGAAAACATATTGTATAGAGCCCAGAGGGAGACAAAAAAAAGCCCCATTTAAAACCTTGAAAAGCAAGTTGATAACCTAAAGGAAAATAATTTCTCTAATAACAACCTTTTTGAGTTATTAAGAGTAAAGAGTGAATATACTGATCCATTTTTTTCAAAGGCTGTTATTCTTTGCAAGGAGCGGCTGCACAGGGTAAAGGGGGTGGTACTCGTGCAAAACAGCCTTCATTAAAAGTATCCAAGTGGCTCAGCACATTCAAACACAAAGGTGTATTGATCTGCTCAGGATAAACACGTTTTTGTTATCTCATTCATGGAAACAGTAACCAGGTTTACCCGAAAGGACTGCAAAGGGGCAGGCTCAGGGTGCAAAAGTGGTGGGGAAAAAGAACAGGGTCCAGCTGCAAATATCACCTTTCCTCCTTCAAACCTGGTCTCTATGACTCTATGATTCTTCTCAAAAAAAATCCTGGCATGGATTCAAGGGAGACATTCCTTGAATGAGGAAACAGATTCCCTCCTTTCCAAGCAAATAACCCAAAAGCAAAGTAAAATCCATGTTTTGGAGATAAAAGGTTCTGGATTCATCTTGCTCCTGGGTGGATGGAGCAAAGCTATATGATCTGCCTGCAGTAGCTGGCAAGGAAACCATGTGTAGAAGTAGTCATGGAGAGGGGAAGCAGTGTTATAATCAGTTTGCTTCTTGTCAATATGGGGTTTGCTAGGCATAAAAGTACTTTTTCTTGCTTTGGCATTTTGGAGTTTTAACAGAAATTTATAACAAATAAGAGTGTACAATGAAGAGAAAAAAATTAAGTGATTATATGATTAAAGATAAAAGCACTACTTTCCTTTTCTAATGGCTCAGAATTCTTTATAACTTGGTAGTATTGTTTAAAAATTAGTCAAAAATGAGTTAACATTCCTGGACAGTTCGCACCTCTGAAAGTCTTAATCTCAATGTAAATATCTGAATAAAATGCAACCACCACCTTTTCTATTTTCTTTTTAGCATAATAGTAATTTTTAAAAGCAAGCAATCGAAGGGTCAGACCCCTGAAAATCATTGAATTCCAAAACAATTCTTTCTATTAAGTGTGATTGTTGGTTTGCTGTTTGGTTTCATTTTGGTTTTTTTCTTAAATGGTGCTAAAAATACTGCCTTAATTTGCTGCAGTTATTCACACTTTCAAACAGCAACCATAGAAGAGGAGTTTTTCCCCTGTGAAGGGGGATTTGCCAATTGATTGATGTCCCAGGGAACAAAGAAGGAGGGAAAGTAATTGTGTTTCCCCAGGTTCTGTGACACCTGCTCTCCTCCCTTTCCCTTAACGATAGAAAAAAAAACCAGCCCAGCACACAAGCACCAATGCAAGGACAGAGGCTGATGCCTGGAATAAGGGTAAAGTGCTGAAATCCCATCAGTTTCAGAAACAAAGCACCCCACCGTGACTTGTATTCTGGAAATAGTCTGGATGCACTGGTGGATATGGACCCTTGGGTGGCAAAGGCGGGAAAGTGCCCTGTCCAAAAAGGACGTGTCCTCAGGCAAAGGGAGGTAGAAGAGAAGGGGAAGAGAAGACTTGCTTGGAAAATTGGAGTCTAGGAAGCCTGATTTACTGTGCTTGGGATTTCTTGTGTTGGGATTTATACCTTCTAAAAAAAAGAGGTATGATTTCTGCTTCCATCCCAACTGACGGAGGAAATCTCTCTAGCAACAAGGCTTCTAAATTAGCTGTGAATGACTCTGAGCTTGTAATTAGTAGGAAGGACCTAATTTCTAAGAGTGGCGCTACAAACCAGATCTGAGTAGTGCGCTGGGTCACCCACATGTGTGTCCAAGACCTGAGTGTGCAGTGTTGTCCAGCCCTGGCTTTCGATGCTCGTCCTGAATCAGGAGCGGAGCCTTGCAGAGTAACTCAGGCTGGAGATACCCTAGAGGGTACCCACCCCTCTAGGGTGGAGGTCTCCAGCTGGACAAACACCACAGCTGCAGCACCCTGCTGAGGGCCATGGCCCAGGCAAGCTGGAGCATCCCTGGGGATAGGGAGACTCCCCCACTTGCACAGGGAAGAGCTGTTTCCTTGGGGATGGCTGGACTCTCTTCAAAGTCAGCAGCATGTGGAAACACTGGGCACAGATTAAGGCCAGTTCATTATTAACACACACCCTGAGACAATGGTGACCAATTTTTCTGGCACTTTCAAAAAATGTGTGGAAATCTCCAACACTGGATTTTACAGTGGCTGTGATTAATACCTTGCGCAACCTTGAATGCTCTTGCGCCCTTATTCCTAGCAGATAGCTTGCACATATCCTGGAGTACACCAGTGTCTAGACGTGGTGGTCTGGAGCCTAAAAAATTTGCAGGATGCCTTACGAGAAGAGCTTGCCTGGTCTTATCTAATAAGGCAGAAACCAAAGAGGAATATTATTCCTACTGTAAATGCATCAGTCAGGGAGATGATCTATTCCATCCATCCCCCAGCCTTGCGGCTTGTGCTCATTCAGCGTGAAACCATCACCTGGAGTGAGATGTTACTGGAAATTACTGCTCCCTGGAGTAGAGGTACAGAGATATTGACTTTTAAGGGTCCACATGCAAATGCATTCAAGGCAGCAATGGCTGAGACACCCAGTCCCTAGGGAAGTGCAGCATGAAACCGTGCAGTTTGCAGGGAAGGGGTAAAGCTCTTACACTACTCATCTAACTAGGTCATGGCTGGGGGCAGACTGGAAACCTCAGCCATGACTGGAAAGCCACCGAGGCTTGCTTGGCTGCAGTCCAGCCGCTTTCCCAGCATGGAGAGGAGACGCTGCCGGCGCAGGGCAGTGTGCCTGCTGTTTTCAGCCAGCTCACTGCCTGCCTCTGTGTTCTGACACCTGGGGCAACCTCCCTGTAGGGAAGCAGGTCACTGCAGCACTGATACACCTAATAGAGAAGAAGAAGATTATGAAATCTGAGGTGGTGAATATTAGAGATACCTGCACAGGGCAGCCATCCCCTTTTGTCCCCACCTCTGTCCCAACCTTCAGGTACGTGAGGATAGGCTTCAATCCAGATATAAGGGCTAAGAGAGGCTCGTGGAGCACTGTGCATCAAGTGCTGCAATTTGGTTGCTCAAACCGCTGATGAAACCAGGATGCAGCAAAATAAAAGAAGCCAAATTTGCAGTATGACGGAGTTTTCCTCAATAGGGTGCATTTAGGTTGTTTCTGCCCAGGCAGGGGAGGATGAAAAACCAATTTGGATATTAATCGGGTTTTCTTAAGCAGCCTATAAAATCATCCAACTCATTTTTGCACAGCAGTGTGTTAATCCTGCCCTGTGCTGTGCTGAACCCCAGTTCTGGAGGAGTCAGCAGGCACAGAAACCACAAGCATCACCTGTGTTCTGCTGCCACCCTCAGCAAGGGCAAAACAAAACAATAATCAGGCTCCAGTTGCTGCAGAAAACACTCATTTTGGAATTAGAAGAGAGCTATTGTATTGGACAGTCCATCTTCCAGCCCCTGCACGCTGATAATAATTAAAACACTGGAGAACCTGGGAGAACAGAAATTAAATAAATAAATAAATGAATAAATAATCAATCAGAAGGGTCTCACAAACCTCAGCAATAAATAGCTCCAAAATCTGGCATTACAAAAATGTCTCTATTTCCAAGTATTGAAGTTGCAGTCTCTGGAGCTCAGTGTGGCAGAGCCAAAGTGATACAAGGCTGAGATCCTCCAAACACCTGAGCTCATGCCCCATTTTGGCAATGAAAATAATCCATCTATTTAAATTTAATGCACCTGTTCAAGTCTTCCAGAATACAAAGATATAGGAGCACAGAGCAAGTAATGTCCAAAGGCAAAGTGAGCAGCCCCAAACCTTAGCTCTTCTCTCAGTGAACCCCAAAAGCAACATGTGCTAATAAAAGATTTTGGTGTTAAACAGACGGTTATTGGAAAAGGCTTTTTTCTGTTATTTCCATAGCATCATGGCACTCACAGAAAATGTACTGTAACCGATATGTTGCACTTCTTTATCTGCATTTCTTTATGTGTGATGTTCATGTTATCTGCACCAAGAAACCTGCTATACAGTGGGATTGTTTAAAGTCCTCTCCCCCAAATTTGGCGCTAACTCAAGGTGCAGCCACAGCAAGCCATCCTTCTTCCACCTTTCTGTCATACTGTGTCTGCTCCTCCAGATTTCCATTCTCTCCTGCCCAGCATTCCCACCACCACCCCATTCCCTTTCCAGTCCCTGTGCAAGGAGGGGTCCTAGGTTGCGCTGTTCTCCTCAACTCCAGTACACCCAACCTGACCCCTTTTGGCCCTGTTCACTCCCCAAGGAATCCTGGGAGTTATCATTGCCTTCTGTTGCATTCCAGTTTATACAGCTGAAAGCAAGTTAAGGCAATAACAATCATTTTCAGTTACATGATTTAGCAATTTCCTACTATGAAGTTCTTGGTCCCACCAGCCCACAGCACATGCCCTGGCTACAAGGACCTAATGAGACAACCGGCTTTGCCCTTACTTTTGTTCTGTGTTACCCCATTATCACAAGTCCTCAATCTCAACATTGCACCTGCAGACCCTGTTTCAATGCCCAGCTCATACAAATGGGTTTTGGACAAGCTCAAAGCTCAGCATGCAGGAAAAACAGGGCAGCTTGAAATTATAGGTAGCAAGTCTGTCTTATAAATGCCCCTTTGCCAGTATGCAACCCAATTCAGATTCATATTTCAGCTTTATGATGTTTTCAACCCAAAACCAAAACTTAAAAAAAACATATCTTTAATTAAACATGACCTAAAACTACAGCTCTGAATCAAAACATCTGAACCCAACATTGTCCCAGCTCTGATCCTAGATACAGATATGAAGTTCTCCTATGTTCTTGATTTTAAAAAATAGACCAAATCTGGACCTAGGTCTTGTTTCTAATGAGGTGCCAGACCTGTCTTGTACAAGGTTCCCTTCCCAGCATCAGCAGGATATAATGGCATAAAGGACTCATCATCATGTACTCAGCACATGATTAGGCATCTTACATGCATTTCCCTCCTAAGATGCATACACTGATATGTTACAATATCCCTCTGCATCTCACTGAAGTGCTGTCCAAAATCTGACTGTAGGTTTAAATGCTACTTATTTTAGTGCAACATGAGGCAGATATTTTTGCTATTTCTATGGTCTGTGATGTTTTGATTTGTTTTTATCTCAAAATAACTGATTCAGGTAGAATGATCCTGTTAACTTTCTCAGGAGGGTTGACTTTCTCCTCATAGATGTATTCATTTATTTAATTTATCTTAAATTTGATTGCAGTGAGCAACCTTAATTAACCTGATTTTTTGCTGATAATCACTCACAATGGAATCAAATCACAAATCCGGGGATGGATTGACCGGCACACAGAAAGAAGCCGCTCTCCGTGCATTAATTCAGCGAACAGGATATAATTTGATGCAGGTAGGAACTCACAGTCGTGTCCTTTTGTGTGCAGTGTCTGGCTTCATCCTGAAGTGATGCGGTGCATCAGGGGCTTAAGCAGTGAATCTGTATTCGTGAAGCGCTCCTTGTTCATTCTTCTCTCCATTTTTCTCTAACATATCTGCTGCACATAGCTACATGATGTAGATGCTATCTTTTATGAAGCAGGATCTTATTCCTCCAGGAATTCTTTGCCAAATTACGATAAGGGTAGTAAAAAACCACCCCTGAGCACTACTAAGCATTGGCAAAGATTGGGATTGCTGTCTTAAAGCCATGGCTACAGTGGTAGTGGAGCAAAGAAAACATACTAAGCAAAGTTTCAGGAATGAGTAGGTCCAGAGTTGGTTATAGAAGTCCAACACCTCACTACTAGATCTGCCTTCATGTGCATGTGCATGTGAGGCAGACAGGTGCCTCACCTGCCCAAACACCGAAGATTTGCTCCCAGTTTAGTCTTCAAGGTCTCCAAGTGCAAAGCCTCCCCTGTTTAGGGTGGTGAAGAGTGGGCATGCCCTTCAAAAGTCATCTAAAGAAGTCTTTGTCAGTTAGCAGGACCAAAACAAGCTAATTTTTCGAAAGCATTGGACACTGATATGACCAACTTTGCATCCTGGAAGAAGTAACTGAAAACACTGAATATTAGGCAGGTAGCTGCCTTGAGCTTTGTATTGCTTTGCATAGCACTAGAGGGCACAACAGCCCAAAGCAAAAACTGAGACTCCTGGGAAAAAGCATTTTCCTATACCCCTTAATCCTGCTTGCACCCCAGGGCCAGGCCAGCAGATGGGTTTGTTGTCCTTTGGGAGGCTTTCTGTTGTACCTGACTCAGAAGATAACCAACTTCTTTGTGTCTTATATTTACTGTGACTTTCTTTATCTTCAGTTTTTCATACTTTCATATCTGGCTATAGCAGTCCACAACTAACAGTCCACAGATATTCACCTCCCATAGCCAAGAAAACCTGCATTTCCCAAGGAGGTAGTTGACTGTCTCTGCCTTTGACAAGTAGCAATTGCAGAGCATACATTGATGTATATGCCTTAGCAAAACTCAGCTAATACAAACCAGGCCCTTCTCTAGTACATCACCAACATACCAACTGGGTTAACAAAGCCTTTCAGTACAGATATGGCAGTGGGGCAGCAATGCACACTACCTTATCTCTGTTAATCCTGTAAAGAGTTGCTCCTTGAAGGGAAAGAGGGCATCTGCCTCCAGCCCACTGGTAACAGAACGTGTCTAAACCATCATTCCCTGGGAAGGGATTGGTTACATCTACATTTAAAATCTATATCTAAACCATTCTTTTTTTTCCCTTCATGGCAGGAAAATGGGCAGAGGAAATACGGAGGCCCACCACCTGGCTGGGATGGCCCTCCACCAGAGAGGGGGTGTGAGATCTTTATTGGGAAACTGCCCCGAGACCTCTTTGAAGATGAACTTATACCACTATGTGAAAAAGTAAGACTTTATGCAGGTAGCTGTATTGCAGTGGTGAGTAGTGATCAAAGCTGCATTTCAAGGCTGAACTAGAGATGATTTCGCCCAGACTGCTGGTGGAGCTTTGACATGGTATAGTCACGGAAGCACCCAGTCTTGTTTAAACACCTCCCCTCTTGCTAACAGACCTTTTTCTTGCTATTTACAGATTGGCAAAATCTATGAAATGAGAGTGATGATGGACTTTAATGGCAACAACCGGGGCTATGCCTTTGTGACCTTCTCAAACAAACAGGAGGCGAAGAGTGCGATAAAGCAACTCAATAATTACGAAATTAGGTAAGCATGGGAAAAACCTTCACATCAACTTTAAATCAGATGTGTTAATCTATTTTGTTATGGATGTAAGGCATATTTTTCCTTGCAGCCCAGAAGAAGATTATTTAGATACCCAAGCTTTAAGAGGAAATCACTTCTTGTCTTCCTGTGCAGGCATTTCTTTACGCCATAGAACAAAGGCAATATGTAAGACATCTCTTGCAGGGAATAATTTCCTTTAAAAAAAAAAAAAAAAAGTCTATCAGAACATTGGAAAAAATATTTTGCTTTGGATCAAATTAACTTTTGCCTAACCATTGCTGTTTATTTCATGTTCCCTTCTAGGCTGTTTTTTGTTGATTTTATTCCTATTCATAGTCTCCGTCATGACCTATACTGCAGATATGTTCTGGGAGACAGACTGATAACAAAAAATGGTGAAATAGGAGGGAAACCAATTGGCAAAATAATGACATTTCCTAATAGATAGGAACAGAAAAAGCTGTCATATTTGTGACTAAAATTTGAGAACAGAACACCCAGAAGTCAACAACATATGGGCCCATCAATATGTTTTGGTTTGATTTCAACCACATTTAATGTTTTTTTTTTCCAGTTCAAAGTGTGATTAGTAGATGCTTTTTCGTAAAAGCATTTAGAGATAAACCATTCTGGCAATTTTATGGCTTTTGCTTTATTTTTAGAAAGGAAAATGTGTTGTGAGTTGCTTTACTAGCAACCCTAAGGATGAGCAGGTCACAAGGCACACAGTGGGGGTAAAAACGTGATTTGTATCAGAGGTTGGATGGTCTTAAAGAGCAGGCTTCATCCACCTCCTCTGCTTACTTCCCTTGTTCCAAAGACTCCTCTAAAGAAGTTTTTAACTTCTCAAGACCTGAAAGAGATGCTTGGACCATGAAAAGGTGAGCAAAGTGGATGTAAGGAAATTTTTACTTTGGGGTCTGCACAACAGCTGACATCAGTAAGCCCCCAAATGGTGTCTCTCCATGACAAGGGAGTTTCTTTCCCCAAAACCTCAGTCATGAGTCCCAGTGGTGACTGGGAAGCTACAAGTGAACACAATGAATCCTGGTTTACACTGATGGCAACACAAGAGTCACTGCTGTAACCATGGGTGTCAGGTATAGTTGTCTGGTAGCAGCCACTTTTGCAAATAGCAAAAAGGAGAATCCCAGGAAGCAAAAGCAAGATTTGGCTGATCTCAAATCCTTCATTTCAACTGTGCTGCCTTACTTCCAATTTATCACAGTGGCAGCCTCCACATTAGCTTTTTCATTGAGCAAGACTACTTGAATATCCTAAGCAACATATGCCGCAGAAGTAGGCAGCCTTCTGTTTGACCTTGTGATTTGGGACAAGAGGGGGGTTTTATTTTATTTTTTTCTTCTCTTTGAGAACTGATCCTGACTCCTGACAAACCAGCAATGTTGTTTATACTCAGGAACGGGCGTCTCCTCGGAGTCTGTGCCAGCGTGGACAACTGCCGCTTGTTTGTGGGAGGGATCCCCAAAACCAAGAAGAGGGAGGAAATTTTAGCAGAGATGAAGAAAGTCACAGACGGAGTCGTGGACGTCATTGTCTACCCTAGCGCAGCTGATAAAACCAAAAACCGGGGTTTTGCTTTTGTGGAATACGAAAGCCATCGGGCGGCAGCCATGGCCAGGAGAAAATTGCTGCCAGGTTAGTACAGATGGCGAGGGTAGTAGGGACGGCATCATCCCGGGGATCACCTATGTAAATATTGCACTGCAGTGAGACTGAAGTCTCCAGAAGACTCAGGTACCCAAGGAACCCTGCTGGGTTTTCTCCTCTCTGCTGCTAGAGACAGAGCAAGGAGAGAGCCCAATACACCACAGCTGTCTGATGGAGTCACCCTGGCTCTGGAGGGCAGGGTGGGCCATTCACTACAGATCCTGATGCAGCACCATGCTCATTATCCATGCTCTTCATTTAGGAGCTTGAATTTATTAAAAATATAGCTAGATGGATTTAGCTGTGTGTATCCATACAGCCCTGTTATAGAATGTGCATTATCCTGTAGTTATCTTGGGTTATATGTAAAATATAGCCTCAATTACAGCCTCTTGGACAGAACCACTGTGGAAAGCACCCAAAAACATATTCAGTCTTGAGAATACACTGAGGATGTTCCTGAAAATGGGTATTTTCATGTGGGAAGAAAAATTCAGATGAGGAATTGCTTTAGGATTTAAACAGTATAAAGAATAATTATATGCAATTTAGTGCTGGAGGACATTCAAAGTGAAGCAGAGAGAGGTTTGGCAGGTGTTAGAAGAAGGAGTCACTTCACCTTAAGTGCATTTGCAAGTGATTTCACCAATTTTCTCATGCTTTCTTACACTTGGCGGCTCCGGCACTACTCTGTCAAACCCAGCTCAATTGTTTGTGAAAGAATACAATAAACCTTTTTTTTCTGTTTTGAGACTTGTTCATAACGCACCAGCCTTATTTCATTCTTTCTATACAACCGCCCATGAAACATCCTGAGTAATTTAAATCCTTTTTTCTTATTGTACAAAACTGAGCAGAATTGTGAGCACTGAATACGCTTAGCTGTCATGGGATATGTCACACTGACTATTTTTCCTTTTACTCTGGGTTTTCTGCATCGGTTTAGCATCTCCCTGATTATGGAAAACATTCAGCTGGTTTGTGCTTCAGCACAACTTTTCCACGGTTTCTATATGGAGAATGAAGGAAGGCAAGGGCACAGCCACAGCTGCTGATGATAGCCTTGAGGGAGCAGAGTACTTGGAAATCTGAGCAAAGACAGTGAGACAGATGGAACAAGCACGTAGCACTGAACAGAGACGTGCAATGTGCTAGTGATTTCCAATTTGGGGACATCTCAGTAAACATTTTGGGGAATTATCAAAGGCCTGAGCAGGAGCCAGAGTCTTCTGATGTTGCAAACATACAGGAAGAACTTGAAAGAAGTTTCAAGCCAGAACTGAATGTGTTTCCAGCTGATGCATTGGATGAATGTGAGGTTGAATATCATTATCAAGATGCTTCGATTACTCTGAACTCATTGCTCTTTTAGGGCTCTTCATAGAAGAGACAGAAATGCTCAAAAAGAAAGATGTCTTTTGCAAAAACTTTGTCCTGTCTCCTGGTTAAACAAGAGAGTGGAGGAAAACTGGGTTTTAACAAGAGGCTAGTGCAGGCACTAGCTCCTTGCTGCAAGTCAACCAGGTCATTATTTCCATTATTGAACAGAAAATGGCACTTCAGAAAGGGGCACATAGCCTTTCATTTCACCTGGCTGCCATTAGCAGCTCTCTCTCCATTTCTCGTCACTAACAGCTCAAGTCATATTGAGCAGTATTGAAAGCTGAACATCAGCCCAACTTGGCTCCACAAATCTCAGCTCATTCATGAGCCTTCCTAGCAGGGAGCAGCCTTTCTCCATTTAGTTTGATAATTTTCACTTCAAACATAGAAATACAGGTCTCCAAATTCTACCCTCACCCTCTAATTTTCTCGATTTTGCAGCTCCCATCCCATCTCAAATGGGTTATCCAAGTGGAGATGCAAGATTGGATGACTTTTTTACATCTCTCAAGAAACATTTTGCAGAAATAGAATTTTCCCTCTGCCAGCATAGGCATTCTCAGGTTTCTTCCAGATTTCAGCATAAAAGCTTGGAGAGAAGAAACAAAAAACCACAGAAAGGCCCATTTACTCTTTGGGACACATTTGCAGAAGAGGCAGATTTATTTCATTATTTGGAAAGAATATCTAGCACTTAGCATGCTGCTAAGACACACCCTCACCCTATTTTATGCGTTACTACTTTCTGAGTCTCTCCTTTATACTACTTCTGCTGCAACTTCACCCAGCAGGGACCACATGACTTCAAATACTTGCACACAGAGACATTCTTGCTTTTACGATGTCATTTCATCCAGCTGGAACTACTGGATTCCTTTCCTATTATCTAGGGAATTAAACTTTTGCAGACAAGAGGGATTTTTATAAGTTCATTCAAATGTTTTCCTTTAGAAAGCACTCCATGGAACATGGACTTTAGTGAATTATGCCATATTTTCACTTCTTTAATTCTGGATGCTGCATTTCTGCAGGCATCTAGGTATTAGTGGGAACATGCTCAAAGTGTGACTATCTGCTTTTGAAAATGAGTTAATGAAGCAGCAGTGCTTTGAGCTAGAAAGGCTTATTTTGATCCTGTTCTGCTGTTCATACTGCATGTTAAATTAGTCTTTGAGCAGAAATGAGAGGAACCAAAGCCTGTTTGACACTGACCATGCCAATTCCTTTAAAGGAAGGATCCAGTTGTGGGGACACCCTATCGCCGTTGACTGGGCAGAACCCGAAGTGGAGGTGGATGAAGACACCATGTCATCGGTAAAAATTCTATACGTGAGGAACCTCATGCTCTCAACAACTGAAGAGACCATAGAAAAGGAGTTCAACAACATCAAACCAGGTAGGAACCCACTGACACAGTAGCTCTTAAAAAAGTACTGCTACTGCAAAGAGAAATATTTCTCCGTTCATAAAATGTCAAAGGGAGAGATAAAAATTACTTGTTTTCTGCTGTAAGATGTTCGTGTGTAATGCCGCAAAAATAGTCATTATGCTGAAGGCTCCCACCCAACATGCACATCATGCCATTCCATTAAGGGCTGCTTAATTTCCAGCTAACAACACTACTAACCTTTTTAGGATGATTGGCAACTGGAAGAGATCCAAAATGCTGCATGAGGATGCTAGTGTCAAAGAAATTCTTTTGAACCATTTCGGTCTTTCTTGGAGAGTTGGTGAAACAGCTCAGTGATTTCAACATTCTTCTATGGCAAAGGATGATGACAGTAATACAAATGCACTTTATCTAATCTATATAAATTCTGATTTTTGTCATTTTCATACAAACCCACACACACATTCTTCTGTAAATTTTTGAATAATCAGTGCTTATCATATAACGCAGCATTTGACAATAATCCTTCGTGGCATATATTACATACACTTAGGGTGAGATTTTTCAAAAAGCAAGCAGATTTGCTGGGAATAAAGATCCTGCTGCTTTCAAGGGAGATTTTATGTCTGAGTTGCTCCAGCTTTAGGAAATTCCACCCCAAATCAACAATGTAAAAATAACCCATTTCTGCATCTCTCCAAGCCACAAAGTCCATTAGGTGTTAGTAACTTATGCTTGGCAATGTGAAATTGCCTTTCATCTCATTCCCATTAACTACTTTCTATTATTATTTTAAAATACACCACAGAGCTTCATTTTTCCTTCATTAACTGTTCATTTCTGCACTATACATTTCTTTTTCTGTACTAGGCTGCAAACAAGAGACTTTATGGGGTTTCCTTATGTGTCTCTTCTGTCCTTCTAATGTTTCTGGCTAATACTTTCAATCAACATCAAGCTGTTTGAGATCCCGTTTTACCCAGGAGTTAAATATGTATCATGACACTCTCTTAACTGTTTCCTTCTTTTATTTGCCCAGTTTTGCTCCTGGACACTGAACTGCTCACGCTCCCCAGAAACACACTTATGCCCCTTTGACACTTTGGTAACAATCATCTGCTTTGCTCCTAAGACAAGTTTTCTAGTACAAGAACAACAGAAGATCTACATCATCTTTAATTTTCACTTTATCATTTCACTTCTCGTGCTGGAAATTATTTTTATTTCTTAAATGGAGAACTTTATTGTGGATAAAATCAGGGATGCATTTTTCAAAGTTGTGCCATGCTTTAAAAAAAATGTGCATTAGAGCAGCAAAACCTGAGTTTTGGAGAGAGAAATGCAATTTAAGTTACAGTGAGATTACAATCAAAAAAGTCAGCAAGGATCTGAAATGATTCATTTCCCCACCTTGGTTATCTGCCTTATTCATTGTGCTACATTTCAGCAGCGCTTGCCAGAAGTGTTCATTTGATCCAGGGCATTAAGAAGCTGTTTTGATAACACCACGTTGCTTTGCCCCAGCAGAGGCAGAAGGAGAGACAAGCAAGATTTTTTGCTCAGGAGAGGATCGATAACACAAGGCACTCTTGAGGAGGCAAAAGGGGGATTTTCAAAACACAGAGAGTTCATTAAAGCCTTGCCTTGTAGCATCAGCATATAACTCCCATAACTTAGGGCTTAGAAAATCACCATCCAATTCCAGAAGGAAAGGAAATGCTGCTTACCGTTCCGGTGTCGTTTTGAAGATGTGCAAGCTGCTCAGGTTACAGGCTGGAACAGGCTTCATTTCACCCTCTGGAGCTCCTAATGACTCTCCGTGAACTCCAAAGAAAAACATTTTCTCCTGCAGTTATTTAAGTGTGTTATGCAGCAATATGACATTTCCATGTGCACCTGTTCAGCTTTAAAGTGTAAGAAGCCAACAGAAGAATCATTCAGCATCCCTTAGCCGTACATCCAAAGTATATGTTTGGGGGTGTTATAGTTTTGGTGGCTGGGTTGTTGACAATGTGCTCCCCAACCCACCCAGGGAAGGTGAACAATTAGAAGAGGCAGACGTCTAAAGCTTGTGACCATGTGGAATAGGACTAGTGTGGTTATTCTGAAGACAAACTTATTAATCTTGTACATCTCAGTGCTGAGAAGTTCTCAGCAGCAGAGCAGCTGACAAGGGAAAGCTGTAGAGTGTGGATATAGAAGACCACAAATAATCATTTACATTTGAATTATTTTGAATAATCACAGAAGTATAAGAAAGATTCAGGCTGAAGGCACCAGGGTGGGGGACCTCCAGCCCAATCCCACTCCCTGCAGGGCCAACATCGCAGGTGCAGTAGGCTGATTTGGGCTGTGTCCAGGCAAATCAAGGCATCTCCGGGGAGGAGGATCCCCCATCACCTGGGGCCAAGGTGATGGATGCCCCATTCACATGGGAAAGGCTGTTTTGCAGGGCCAGACCTGGTGCCCTGTCGATCCCAGGCAACCCCCATGCTCAGGGCTGCTCTTTCCCAGGCAGGACTGCATGCTCATTCGTGCTGAACATCCCGAGTAGATGGTTAAGAACCTCCTTGTTTTATGGCAGAAGCATTAGCTTTCCTGAAGCTGCCTCGGATTACTACGTACAATGCACGAATGAAACCATGGAGACGGAGATAACATGGTGGCATTACCTGTAGCTCACCAAATCCTGGGCTGTTGCATGTCCTGTTCAGCCATCCGGTTTGTCACAGAAGGGAGAGACAAGACCAAAGTTAACATCCAATAGAGCATTTTGGGAAAAAAACACTCCAGTTTAATTGGAAACTTACTGGTGTATGACCCAAACTACCTCTATTTTGCCTTGAAATACTGTAACCATTATATATTTACTTTTACCATGGCAAATACAACCTAAGATGTAAGAAGACACTGTCCTCTTGTTCTTTTACCCTTGATCAGCCTGTGCTCTCCAAGGACTCCTAACCTAACACAGTTGCTCTTCCAGATCTGCATTTTCCACCTAATACACATTTCCAACTAATATTCTGACATTTTCTGCAGGTGCAGTAGAGAGAGTAAAGAAAATTAGAGACTACGCCTTTGTGCACTTTAATAAAAGAGAATATGCGGTGGAAGCTATGAAAGCCTTGAATGGGAAGGTAAAGCTGCTGTAAATGCTAATTTATGGGGTTTATGTGCAGTATATTATACACAGTTGAAACAACTTGACTGATTTATTAGCTACAAAAACATCCTGAAGATGTTAGCCCTATTTTCTCTTTGCAGGCTGCCTTTATACTCTTGAATTCATTTTTCAGCAGCTCTGATGTACACAAACTGTTCGTTTTGGCTTCTTACACATTGCATTTGTGCTAAATGTTTGCCCAGCTCAGATTGTAGTTCACTGCTCAGAAAAAAAAAACCAAAAAGCAGAGCAAAGCTGAAACAAAGACTAGCAAACAAGGGGTTATGGGATACTTGGGCACACCCCCACATCCTTGTTCCATGTCTGCCAACAAAAGCACTTCCAGGACAGTGTGTGAGTGGCAAAGTGGGACAAACAAGGTCAACCCAAAACATCTGCTCCAAATTCAGATGTGGATTTGCAAGGAAATTGCTGTATTTAGTACTTTGCACTGCATGTAATTCATGGCATGTAATGCAAAAGCTGTTCTCAAAGAGGTGTTAACCCTGCTCCTATTTTTACTGCTACTGCTATTCTCCATAGGAGCACATATAATCTCGGTGACTGACATGCTACTTTGCAGAGAAGTGAAGCCTTCTGAAGGTTTCATAACTGTGATAATTCAGTTAAAGAGCCTTTCCTGGCTGGGGTCAGGGCTGGGTATTCTCAACATGTTAAGCCTTCACCCAGCCAGAGCCTTCTTCCACCGATGGGAGGGAGGTTTTTGCTTTTTTGGCTAGTTTTCTTCATTTTCCAGTCCCATTAGCAAACCATGCAGGGAAACTGCCTCCCTAGGCAGGATAATCCCCGTGCACTTTGGGGACTTACACTTGTGCTTCTCCTGGCATGAAGGTGCTGGATGGGTCCCCAATCGAGGTGACGTTAGCCAAACCCGTTGACAAAGACAGCTATGTCAGATACACCCGGGGCACAGGCGGCAGAGGCACCATGCTACAAGGAGAATACACCTACGCCTTCGGACATGTGTATGACCCCGCCACCGCCTACCTGGGTGCCCCAGTTTTCTACGCGCCCCAAGCCTATGCAGCTATCCCCAACTTCCACTTCCCCACCACCAAGGGGCTCAGCAACAGGAGCATCATCCGGCCCCCGTCCATCCGAGGTAACTCCCGTATACTCAGCTCTAGCAAAATATCTTCTCCGGGACTTGGGTGGCTGCTCCCTAGACTCCTGTTGAGGGCATTGACTTTGACCTGGATGCTGGACCCCTTTCAGAACACAGGTTTTGGACTCTGTCCTTCCCAAAGGTGTAATGATCTTCCAGCAGACTAAGCAAGGCATGAAAAAAATAAACATTTTCCTGGAGCAAGCCTGAAAGAGCTTCCAGATTGCCCTTGGGCCAGTGTAAATAAACCACAAATCCTCCTGGTTTTGCCCCAGCAGGGAAGGCCAAATAAAACAATTTTCCTTTCTCCCCTTCAGAGCCAACCCTGTAACCAGCCACCAGCACAGCTCTCTGCTGTTTCCTCTTTGCTTTGAAGGTCACAGGGAAATTTTTACCAGTCCTAGTGTTTTCTGACCCAAAGCCCTCCCAAGGAGGTTACATTACCCTGATGCAGAGTAGGGAATCAGCACTGAAAGCAAGCAAGCCATTCATCATGTGTTCTGGGAGATGAACTTCTTTTTGGGGGGATCATTAACCTAATAATAAGCAGTCTGTGAAAGAAATATTTCTGCAAGCTACTGGGACCTGGGACCAAATCAAATCCTCACACTCTGGTACCCCCAAATTAAATAACATCGTAGGCATCATTTGGTAAGTGGAGAAGTAAGCTTGGGGGCTAGAATAAAAATAAATAAATCTGCCCATTTGATCTTCCTTCCAGACATGATACCTGTGACAGTCAGCTTGTGTCCCCGAGCCTATGGCTAGGTCCTATGGCAGCCTGGAACCCTGCATGGCACCCCAGTAGGGTTAGCAAGGACTGTGTTGACAGTTTTTCCTGCTTGCCAAGGAAGGGGAGAGGGAAGCATGCTGCCCCCATGTTTTTGTCCACACAGGTGAAACCAGCTTCCATGAAGGTTGCACTGGGAAAGGTGCAGATGTGATAACCCACCAGCTCTCTCTTACAGCCTCCACACACTACCAAGTACAGGTCCCCTAGGAAAAACAGAAGTGTAATGAAGGGGTTGGGGGAAAAGGATTTTCGTTCATATAAGCTAGGACTGTATAAACTCTGAATTCTTCAAGAAAGTGAAATTATACTGGGGTTTGCAAGTGATATCAGCTGTCCCCTCTCTGCCTTTCAACTACAAATCTGAATAGAAAGGTGTCAGAAACTCAAAAATGACCAGAGAACATGGAAACTGGGTCAGAAAGAATCAGGGCCCTCAGCCCAAAAAAACTCCTCACCTGCCCAAGCAGGCAAGCCCAAAAAGAAAGGGTGTAAATGTCAAGCCTGGGTTATCTCATCAGCAGGCTATGGGGGTCTCCTGCCCATCATTTCCCAAACTTGGCAAGTGGGGCTAACTTTTCCATTTCAGAAAGAATCAGGGCAATTTTTCCGTCAATTTGATTCAGTTTAATGCCTTCTTACATTCCTAGAAATTTACATGAATGTACCTGTAGGGGCTGCGGGAGTTAGAGGACTGGGAGGTCGAGGCTACCTGGCGTACACGGGCCTGGGGCGAGGATACCAGCTCAAAGGAGAAAAGAGGGGAGAGGATAAACTCTACGACCTCTTGCCAGGAATGGAGCTCACGCCAATGAACCATGTCACGCTAAAGCCCCAAGGGATCAAACTCGCTCCTCAGGTACGTGCACAAAAAAGAGCGTCAATATCCCAGTCAGAGGTTGTCTTTGCCCATTTGGAAAAATGACTCCCTGCTTGAATCTGCACTGGGGACCAATAACTAAACCAATTCTTGCATCATTAAAAAATACCACTAGTTTTATCTTGCAATACCCACCCAACTCACTGGACAACAGCGTTCCCTCTCCCTTGGAGGAGAGCTTTCATTAATAACCACAGGTTAAGATGAAATCCAACTATGGCTGTTGCTCCATGAAAGCACTGAGGGTAAAAAAATTCTTACCCAAATTGAGTTTGATAAACAAGATGCATTGCTTGGAGCTTCACCAAGGAACAAATGTGCATATATAGAAAAGTAATGCATGTCCTAAGATCACTTATGGGGAAAGATGTGTTGACTGCCTGCACAACCCAGCCCAGGGCAAAAATTCTGCTTGCTCAGGGAGACTTTTGATTGTGTGTGGCTGTGTGTGCAGGGCTGGCATCCAAATGGATGGATGAGGGCTGAAGAGAACAAACCCAAAACAAAATCCCCCTTACATCATCCAAAGCAACAAGAGAAACTAACCTCACCTTGAATTTTGAAGCATATCTTTGCCTATTAACACTTTAATTGCCACAGCATTTGATTTGTCAAAGTCTATGAAAACATCCTTTTCTCTCCCAGAAAACTGCAAAGTGTTTCCCTCCACTCAGCAAAATTTCAGTTCCCTAGCAGTTTCCCCCTCTAGCAGCATGAGGGGTGAAAGAGCCTAAGTGGTGCCATACTGCCTAAGGGCATGTGAAATACATTTTTATCTCTTCCCAGCCATGCAAACTCCCACTGAGTGTATTTAAAATAGTGCAGTAACAGCAACAGGCACTTGCGACACTGGGCACATTTTCCCAGTTGCTGAGCTCTTTAATCCCCCCACTACTACTTTTTCACAACAGCAGGTCTTATACAGCTACAGCTGGCTTCACAACAGCCTTATTAATCGGACAGCCTCACTATTACCTGTCAACTTGGTCAACCTCTCCCATCTGCTGCACTGAGACCATTTCAACAGCATCTTTGAATGATGGGGTTTATTCCTGCTGCCTAGCTGAGATGCTTGGTGTTAATAAGTAGATCTGCCTTACTGATGATTTAAATGTTGACATTACATTATAAAACCAACATCCATATAAAGGTATTGGGACAGCAGGGAACGAGTATTGCCATAGTCAAGAAATGTAATGAACTATTTACACTACAAAGTGAAAAACTTCAGTTGGAGCTACACTTACGGAATTAAAAGCAGCACTGACATTTAAATTTTACATTTTTGTTTTAAGTAAAATTAAGCGTAAATTTTAAATAGGGCAGACCACAGAAAGACACAGGCTGGAGGCACCCAGGGTCTCCGGTTTGACCCAGCTGGCAGCATGGCCAACGTCACAAAGCTCCAGAACCCAACATCTTCTCAGCTGAGTGTCAGGTCGGTGGAGCTGCTTGAAAAAAATAACTGATCTGAGCATCACTCACAGGAAGGCACAACAATTCCATGCCGTGCTTGAACCCATTTGGGACAGCACATACCCAACAGGTTAAGAAAAAAAAAATACAAAGCCAAAGCAAGAGTGTTTCCAGGCAGTGATTCCCAATTATCACAGAATAACTGTGCTAAGGCTTGGAGCAACGTAGTTCAGCATTTCTCTTTCAAACTCGAAGCAGAAATCACTCACTGAAGCCAGTATAATTAATTGGATGAAAACACAGCCCTTTTTCTTTTATTCTTTTTCCTTTATTCTTTTTCTTCTTGACTTTTTCCATTTGAAAAAAAAAAAAAAAACCCAACACAAAAAACCCCCAGCTATTTGGACTTTTCATGCACTGTAACCCACTAAGCCAGAGGGCCAACAGAGCAGTGAAGATGAATGCAACCCTGGTGTTTCAGCATTGCTAAAGAGAAGTGCATATATAGAGTTACTGGGGAGAATTCAAAGAAAACCAAACCAATAACAGAATAAACCAGCTAATCAGCAAAAGGACAAAGATGTCCAATTTAACAGGGTAATAATTAACTTCAGGAATTAAACAGATTTTTAAAATATAAAACATTTAGATGAATCTTATACTTCAAGGCAGATGTAGTATCCTGTCTGCCATTTATTTCACACTTTTTTCCTAAACCATTGAGGAAGCTGCTACGACACCCCTGAAAACCCTTTGAGGAGAAGGAAGGTGACCAGTGTAAGGGCTGGAGCTGGGCGAGAAGGCCACTGCACAACAATTAACCTGAGAAAAAATCCTTTTTCTCTATTCTAGATTTTAGAAGAAATCTGCCAGAAAAACAACTGGGGACAGCCTGTTTACCAGCTCCACTCTGCAATTGGCCAAGACCAAAGACAGCTCTTCTTATACAAAATCACCATCCCTGCCCTTGCCAGCCAAAATCCCACCATGTATGTAACTGTCTGAGGTTTTCTGGGTTTTAGGAGATTTTTTTTAATGGCATTTTATCTATCCTCTCTCCTCAAAATACGATTGCACAAGTTTCCATTTCTTCTTTTTAATATATGCATTTGGGAGAAAAACATCCACAAACTTAAATGGACTCATAGTGATGTCTGGCATGGTTGGTGTTCTCTGCCTGATGGTGCAAAGATTACAGAAATCCAGAAATAATAATAAAAAAGGAGTACTTTTAGTACAAAAATCAAGCATATGATAGCTCTTCTGGGGGGGGGGGGGTGGGAAGTCAGCTTGAGCAACATGCTGATAATTCAGCTCCAAGTATGATTCTAAACATTTCTGACCTAGAACATTGTTTGCTGTGCATTTTAAAGAAAAGCCCAGACTGCAATAGGCTCTCTTTTGGACTGAAAATGCACAACACACTCTGAAAGGATGTTATGTCCATAATGAGACACAGGGCCAATAAACTCAGCAAAAAAGTAGGACAACTATAAGGAGAGTACTTTTGTTAATGCACCAGCGCAGTAAAATAATGTTGCCATTTGCTATGTGGGATGATGCCATCCATGAGTGGATCAAAACATCTTGCGGGAAAGTCCTAGAGAAAAAAAAACAAGCAAACATTTTGCTGTACTCACAGACATCCCTTCACACCACCCAAGCTCAGCGCCTATGTCGATGAAGCCAAAACCTACGCAGCAGAATACACCCTTCAGACACTGGGGATTCCCATGGAGGGAGCAGAGATGCCTTCTGCAGCACCAGCTTTTCCAGGTATGGGAAGGTCTGTAAAGCAAAGGTCTCCTGGAATATTATTTTCCCTGCTGCTTCCTTGTGTCAAGAATGAACCTGGTTTGGGCCACTGAGAACAGACATTGTTGTGTTCTCCCACATGCCCCTACTTTGACTCATGTTTGTTACTTATGCATATGACATCTTTATTGCCTATATAGTAATTTATCGCTATATCAGGACTACCCAAACTGCAGTGTACATACTACACAGCAACTCAGCCTGGAGGCACTGGAGTGGGAGCCTCTGCTCCACCTGTGACCCTTCAGGTCAGTGCCACAGATACTGCAGGTTGCTTGGGGCTGTGTCCAGGTGAGTTGGAGCAGTGTACAAGGACAGGGATCTCTCACCCTGGAGCTCAGGGCTCCATCCTAGGTACACAGCTCCCCTCACTCCTTCCAGTTTGTGCATGACCCCTTTCAACAGGGAGACCTAGACAGGATGCAGAAACCAGATGTCCCTAGTGCCACAACTGGGATGAGTCTCTCCCCTGGACCTGCTGACTGCAGTCTGTCTGATGCCACCCAGGATGGAGTAGATCTTCCTCCCTGTAAAGATGCACAGGTGATTGATTCATGGTCCATCCATCCTTCTCCAGCACCCACAGCTCCTTTTGAACCAACACTTTTGATTTCATCAGCCAAAGGAATGATGCAACCGCAGAAATTAGGATCTGATCCTAGTTCTCACACCCCCACTGGAAGGATTTTTTTTTCCAGTTGGGGAATTCATACTCAACAGCTCTTGCAACTGTGAAAAACAGCTTGGGAAGTCACGGAAAACACAGGCTGGGAGCAGGAATACAGCTCAGTCATTAAATTTGCTGTGCTCTCCAGCACAACAGTTTTTCTGATGCAGTGGGAGCAACTCATGCCAAACTGCATGAGGAGAGGGTTAGTCAGTACTACTGAGTTGTTTGGAGTGCCTCAAGGATGGATTAAAAAAAAAAAAAAAAAAAGAGAAAACAACAGAAAACCCCAACTATCCAGCTTCCTGCCACAGGAGTCCACAAAAGCCACAGAAAAATCAATTTGTCTGGGTTTGTGCAGGCTTCCGCAGCGTGGAAACCAAATGGGCTCTTTATTGAATACAGTCTCCACTTACTGCTTAATTATAATCTCTCCTTTTTCTTTCATCCACCCTTATTTATTTGTCTTGGAAACTCAACAAATTGACATACATTAAAGTTTCTGCTTGTAACACACACTGGTCTTTGACCAGGGCTTGCTGAAGCCCTGCTCAGCTCAGGCCTTGCTGAAGCCCTGCTCACCTCAGGCCATGCCAGGTAGCACGTCATTTCTCTTATGATGGTGACAGATATGCTTTAAACCTAGCCTAGTGGAAGGTGTCCCTGCCCATGGATGACCTTTAAGGTCCCTTCCAACCCAAAACATTCTGTGATTCTATGAAATGGCAGATTTCTCAGTTCCCTGTCAAAATGTTACATTGTGTTTTTCTGATGCAAAAAAAAAGATACTCCGAGTGGCCACAATACTCAAATTATAATGAATTTCTCATGTTTTCCCCTAAAGTAACACTTCAACAAGGCAGCAGCTCTCGGTGCTACCCAATTTCTTCATTCCCCTTACTGAGAGGAGTTTGGTTCTGACTGACCTTGAGTTGATCCCATTGCCCAGCTGGTCAGCAGGAGATGCAGTTTTGCAGCAGAATGTGGTCCAGCAGAACCAATGGGTACCCCAGCTGCTCTTCCCAAATTTGGGCTTTGTCTTAATTCTTGATACTTTCACAAAAAACACATTGTGGTCTGGTTGACAAGCTGCTTTACCCTGCATTCAGACAAACCATTCCCAAACAATGTTTGTTTTCCCAGTGATTCATTTTAAATCCACAAAGCTAACATTTTCCCATGGAAAATTTTGAAGTGTTGAAACCACATTTTCCATTAGAAAAAAAAAAATAAAATACAGTTTACTAAATATTTTCTCCCTGGTACTGCATAGAGGAAGTTTCCTTCCTTGCTAATGTGGCTGTTCTGAATTACATGCATTTTGACTATGAATGGTATCAGAGCCATATTTTCACTATGAAAACCAGCCAAATTTCCCCTGCATTACTTCATTTTCTTGCCCTCCTCACATCATGCATGGGAGGATGAATATTTCTTAGCTCAGAAATAACTGGAGCCTAAAGAAAAAATATTCAACAGAAAGCTGAATTTTTTAAGCAGTATGTTTAACAGAAAATAGGTGAGAAAACAGATTAATTTTCCATCCTTTCTTTATTACCATTGACATGGAGGAAGAAACATGCCAGAAATGACCTATTTCATTTAATTAGATTATTCCCATTATCAAACTCATTGCTCCCTAGGTCACTCCCATCGACAGCAAAATCTTCCCATCAAAAACTATCAGGCAACGGTGAGTTTTAAATGTCTTTTCATTAATCTACTTTTTTTTCCCTACTTTCCTCTACAGGATATACCATTGCTAATGCAGCTGCAACCGTCACAGCCACTCAGCTCAAACAAGCAGTGACTATGGGACAAGACTTAGCAACGTATGCAGCCTATGAAGCCTACCCTGCTTTCGCAGTCGCTGCACGCAGCGATGGCTACGGAGCATTTTAATCCTGTCTTTAATCAAGTTCCCTTAAATTGAGCACAGGCAGAAAACAAATCTCAGTCTGGTAATTCTTACACCCTCATGATTTTAAAGTGATCCGTTGCCTAAAGTTAGATTTTAGTCAGAATTTAATTTCTGTAGTTCTTTAGTTTCATAACAGGATACTAGGGGGGAAAGGAGAAAATAAAAAAAAAACAAAGAAAAAAATCACTCAAAATCAGATTTTCATGCTAGAAAGCAGAATCTCAGCCCAGAAAATGAATGGTTCTCAGATGTGTGTATATACATACATATGTATATGTATGTATACATACAAAGAGTCCATTGTGTATGTGTTTACAAGCAACAACCTGTGCTGAAAACAGTCCCATGGACATTGTGACATGAGACTGGGGCACAATGGGGTGTCTCTAGGAAGGCCCTCTGTGCACCAGGAGTTCTCCTCTATTCACCCCAAAATTTCTCAAGCCAGGCAGAGGAATGGGTAAAATGAAAGGTTGCCCTTTGGCCATTTGGAGGTCTCCAGTTTGCCTCTTACTGCCTCTGAGCATTCCATGCCACCAGTGCTGTAAGGATGTGTTCAGACATTGCAAGCACCTTTAAAACTCGTTCTGGCATAGCCAAGGAAAAAACACACTTATCATAAATGTGTCTGCCCACCGTAACAGGCTAGTTTGCATGCTCTTGAATGCTAATTTGATTTTTAAATCAGGAGGCAAGCGTTGAGCAGAGCTTTCCCTCTTACTTTGCTACTTCCCAGCCATACCTACAAGCCACAAAACAGCAAATAACGGTGTATTTTTCCCACCTCCTATCAAATGGCACTTTCAGTGAAAGATAGGAAAACTTTTAGGACTATTCAGATTGAGGACCAGAAAAATACTATTCACCAGGGCCAATTCTCTACTTAATTAGAGCACAAGAGCTCACAGCCACAGCCCAGTAATAAAAGGCACCTCTACAAGAATGAAAATGTATACAGGGAAACTTTTTGACAGGATGGAAAGAGCCCTGCCTGGCTATAAGCGCTGCTTTGCACATTAAAGCAAGGCTGCTGGCTGCTGCAATTCTTGTAAAATTTAATTTAGTGGAAGAGGGTTCATGTCAACAGTAAAGGTACCTCTTGTTTTGGAGAGTACCAGTGAGCATCCTCTAGGTTACAGCAGGAAGGCATTATCCATTTATTTTTGCCATCAAATTGAGGCAAGAGTAACGATGCTATAGAGATATAGAAGAAACCCGGTGTTAGAAAAATACAGCAGACAGGTTAATCCTGTCGAATATGTCCTATAAAGTAATGCACAATAAGAAAACTTATCTGCTCGGTTTAGGACAAAAAATAAGCCTTTTGGGGGGAGAATTTAAAACGAGGTTGATGATACCCATTGATTCCAACAGATCTGACCCCACAGTTTTCATCCACTCTAAAATGTGCAATGTAACACTGTACAATCCATTTCAAGTGGAGTTTTCCCCATGCATCCAGAAAGCTGTACAAAACACAATGGTGCATGAAAAGGTGTTGACTACCACGAGCTATGTTTTTTGTATTCTCATGCTTTGGCTGACTTGATTTCACTAGGAATGGAACAAAAACACATAAGCTGTATACTTTGCAATCCTTTTAGATGCTTTCTATTTATAAAGTAGCTCATTAAGGTGATCCTAAAGGTATTACAAGCCCTTTGTGGTTGCTGTTCAGCATGCTTGTCAGCACAGAAAAAGACAAACCTGTTCACAGAGGGCAAAATAACTGAGTGTTATGAGTATGGCTTTATTTCCTCTTCTATGTCTTTTAAGTAGTGTTTGACTGCCAATAAGTAACATATCCATGTCTCTCTCTCTCTCTCTCTCTAAAAGACTACCATTGGCAGAAAGTGTTTCTCTCTTTCCATGTTCGGTAACTTTAGTCTGCTTTTTCAGCTATTTATGTAAATTCAGAAAGATGTCAAAGAAAAGGGCAAGAAGCAGTATTAAAAAGTGTGTGCATGAAGCACTTATTTTTGTACGCGTAGTACAATATTTGTATAGAGTTTTAACACTATGAAGTGTAGTGAAAAATCATGCTATCCATTTACTGGACAATGATCATGTATGTTTAAAAAGAATGAAGTGGAAATGGCATCTCAATCATCCGTTACAAGGAAATTATAACTGTGATTAAGTTCTGTGAAGCAAGTCTGTAATTCTAGAGTAATCCAAGGACGTTAACTGGACTTTGAGATATCATTAAAACTTTTTAAACAAACATACATGCCTCAGTCCTTTTATACCCCAAGTTTCACCTGAAAGGGTCATCCGATGCATGGTAAATAAGAGCATACTTTGCTCTGTAGGGATCGATTTGAGGTCAAACAGGCAAGGTCACAAGCTGCTCAGCAATGCTGAGTGTTTGCAACATGCGCTTTGGTGACACTTGACACACATACACAGCAGAAAATCAGCAGTGTTAGACTTCTACACTTTCAAGTAAAAATAACGGGGTTAGGTTTTTTCCCACCACCTCTTTGGTCAACATGTATTTATCTGTAGATGCTGCAGGAATCACTTTTGCTATAAATTTATGAAAGAGGTAATGCTTTGCTCCTTACCTGATCCCAATGGAGATGTCTTGAGGGCGATACCAATAGTGAGACAGCAGTATGCAAACATAATGGGGTAGATGGGTGATATATGATTTAGGGCTGTGAGGGATTGGTCCCACCTTGGAAGGAGCCTGTTGCCAGGTCACCAATAGGTAAGAGCAGCTACAGCCCTGATCATTTTAAGAAGATGAGGACCTGCTACTTGAAGACCATCATGGTTAAACAACTGAGCAACAGCAATTCGTGCTTCCACAACCAGTACAAAGGGTTCTGGTTTTACAACTTTCCAGAGAAATCCTGAGCCCAAGAAATGGGGGAAAGATCTCATACCTTGCTACTGATAGCACACAGCATTAAACCAAAGGCCTCCCTACCAAGCCAAAAGAGATTTCACCAAATTATCTTGACATTGTTCTTATAGACTTACAAAGAGGTCAGCTGTATTCTGGGCTTTAGCAAGAACAGCAGCTCTGACAGTTTGATTATTTTACCTCATTAGGTTTTCCTGATGTCCTGCTTTCATTTTGTTTGAAATTAGGGCAATGGCAGAATTTGCTTTTGTGCTTAAATGTTTCCCCTCACAAAGAACTTCTTCCCTTCTGCTCAGCAGCAGCTATTTTGGTGAGCAAGAATTATATTTCAAGAATCTCAAACCCACAACCCAACTTAAAAACCATCATTTCTCATTTGTAAAGAAGTGGGTTTCCAGTGGATAGCAAGACAAAGCCAAAAAACACATCCATCCTCCACAAACAAGTCTATGGCATATTTGAGCCATAAGGGATCAGAAGATCAAGGGCCCAGAAAAATCAGCAAATGGCCACATGTTTGGCTGCATGTAGGGCAGGAGCTACAGAACCTGCATTTTCCTTCTCTCTTCTTCCAGCCAACCTTTTCCTGGAGGTCTGTACAGCACAGAGCCTGACATCTGAGGCGCAAAGAGAATAAAATACATCTGAGAATTACACAACAACTCCACCTTTGAAGATGGATAGACCCTGAAATATCCCACCTGGAAACCATCTCCCATGTCTCACTGAAATGCTCTCTAGAAGTCCATGGGACAATGTCTCTAGTGACTTTCAAGGGGAGCTGCTTTATCTTTGAGCTTGCATGGCTCCCTTTTCCCACTAGCTCAGCTAAATCTCCCACAATCTCATCTCCCCATCATATACCTATCTGGACTTCCCATTTTGGGGAGAAGGAAGGAGGGAAAGAAGAACAGTCCTTTGAAGGGTGACATTCCAGTCAGGTACCACAAATCATTGCTGTTCATTAGCTGTGCTCTCATGGGATGCTCCTTTCTTTCAAGGACTGGAAATTATCTTGTCATGCCAAAATCTTTGTCTCAGCTAAAATTGCAATTCTCAGCTGCCCTTCGTTAAGTGACAGTGGCAGGCTTAGACAGTCCATACCCACTAGCCCCTCTCCTTCAGGGCCTGCTTGGCATGGGCCATTCTCTTCATGGAGATGCCCTGCCGCCTTGAACTCATCTCCATGCCCAGAGACTTGTCCTGGCCTGGCTCCAGCTACCTGCAGGAAATGGGGACTGTGCACATCCAGATTTGGGGCTTGTTAAGAGAAGTACTGGGAGAGTGACATTCCTTGGTCCCCAGACTCACCTTGTGAATACACAGTCCCAGTTGTGAAGATGTTAAAAAGTAAATAGCTGCTGGTGTACTTCTAGGTAGGTTGCACACAAACATCCTCTGTGGGAGGTATCCAAATGGCACCAGACAACTATAGGATCAGACAGATCCTAAAAGTCTGCATCAAAGCCCAGCGGCAGCAGAGGGATTCTCTCCTTTACCCCCAGTGCGTCAGGTCAGAGCCTAATTTAGCATCTCTTCTGCAGCTCCAAATACTGTTGGTAAATTTGGGATGTTGTGCAGGAGGAAAGTTACAGCATGGTCGAGTTTTGCAAAGGAGCTCTGCAAGGTGGCTCAGCCTGAGGACACAAACAAGCTTCTCAAATTCATACTAGTTTATGTCCCACAATATAAAAAAAGAAAGGTGGAGTTTTGCTTGCCTCCCGAGGACGTACACAAGGCACAAATGGCCATACATTGAGGGAGAGCAGCCCGGGAGAGAGAAGAGCAACTGTGACGAGTAATGCTATATTTAACAACTGGCGAGCTGCCCAAATTCGTCAACATTTTTTCTAGGCTTTGGCTCTGTTCAGCAGCCAGCTTGTTCTCGTGTAAAGCGGCACTGGCACCTAGTGGCTGCTGGATACAATCACAGCACCCAGAAACGCACGGGTTGGAGGGAACGGCAATTTAACACAATGGCAACAGCAGATGACTGCCATTACTCTATTAAAGAGCAAAAAAACCGAAAGGATTTCTCTTTGGTTTTCTGACGCTGAGGAGCTGCTGGATATTCTAGACACAAAAAAAAAAATAAAAAAAAAATAAAAAAAAAGAAAAATTACGAAAGGTTCCAAAAAAGACTCCCCCAAAACTTCAAAAAGCCTGGGCACACTGGTGACAAATAAATAAGCCTGCTGTGAGGTGTTTCGCAAGTGGGGCTGCTCTGGGGCACTGGTGGGACTCTCCAGATACCCTAATTCTGTCTCTCAACCCTTTTGACCCACAAGAAACCCCAGCTTCCTAAAAACCCTCTTTTGGGGTCAGATGCTCACATTTTAGAAGGTAAATCTTGGCCATGAGCATTGTAAGTGTGCATTCAAATTTGGTTGCAGAAACATTGAGTACCAGCACTGCTGAAAAAAAAAATAAAAATCCAGGGTTAGTGTAATGCAATGATACAACTAAAATTCTCTGAAGCAAGCAAATCAGACATCTCAGTATTGCCTGAGAAAAAATGAAACACTATTTCCTTTTTTCCAATGTATTTCTTTTAGGAAAACAGAAGCACTTGTGTGCAATTTGTTCTAGTTTACACAGCGTAAGGAAAATAGCAAGTAGGGAGAGAGTGATTGTTATACTGGGATTCATTAGGCAACACAATTTTCAGACCAGAAAGCAGCTCCTATGCCTCATAAAGATGATCTGACCCCGTTCTAAGGGGCTGCAATGGGTTTCACCATGCCTGGTCTGACATGAAAACATGAGCAAAGTGGGGAAAACTTTGCAAGAAACCTTCTGGATTATTTTGCAGCTTGAGCATTGCTGGACTGACTAAGCTTGTCGCATGGCACAGTGGGGTGCTGGAGCAGCATCCTCTGCTGCTGCCACATCCCGGAGATGCCACTGTTGCCATCAGAGCAATTTTGCCATGAGAGCAGGGCTGATGGGCCGACTGAGTGAGTTCTTAGGAAAAGACATTAAAAGCATCTTCAGGGATTTGATTCCCAGGGTTGATCTTACAGAGCTCTCTCTTTCCTGCTTCAATATTGCGATTGCTTTGAGCTCTTCCGGATGGGAATCTCTGAGACTGATTGCAGCTGGCTTAAAATGAATAATTCATTCTCTCCTACTGATTTTAAAGAGAGGCACAATTATCTGATTGATGATCCCCTGAAGAATTAAGGAGGTTGCATACAAAATTGGTACACATTGTTGGAGCTTATTAAACATTTACAATTATTTAGCTGTAAAGCTTTACAAGAATCCCAAATCCAGATCTGAAAGGCATATGTTGTTCTCCCTTTGGCCCCCAGATCTACGACTTACAGAGGCCAGAAGAGACTTGGGCACTGTGGAGCAATCCCTGTTTATGGTACCCCATGGCAGTTCTGGTGGGAGGCACCTCAGGAGGGACCTGCCACCAGCACTGCCTCAAGGTGGTCACAGCTCTGTCCAGCCAGCTCCTAAAGCCCCCAGGAGAAGATCCTCTACCTTCCTGGGGACCCTTCTGGGTTAAAACCCTTTCAGCCAACAGGTTTTGGGACTGTCCATCTGCCCCTTCAATGGTATCTTTATTCTGTGCTTTGATGAAACCTTCATTGATGTTTTAGGTGGGGTGGAGGGCTGTAGCAGCATCAGCCCTAGCAGCAATAGAGGCCCTCCAGCCACAGTTGTGCCATGCCGGCCCTGGTTATGTGATGGTGACTGACCCTGTGCAGGCCAACCCCCGTCACATTTGTATTATAGTAACTGTTGTTGTGCAACAGGTAAACAATCCCAGCCAGTGAGTGTTAATGTGACCATTATTTGACTACAGATCAGGTTTAACCAAGGATATAAATGGAACCCCACTAGTGGGTTGGTTGAGTTGGTCCTCTTTGGAGCAGGGGGACTGTAGACAGGGACTCTCCCTTTGGGTTGGTATGCCACCCAAGGTAACTCCTGGAGGTTGAGAGCCCTCACCTTATTGGTGAGTGATTGAGCATTTTGGGTTATCCTTCTAAAACCTGCAGTATCAATTCACAGAATGATAGAATATTTTGGGTTGGAAGAGATCTTCAAAGGTCATCTAGTCCAACCCCCTGCAATAAGCAGGGACATCTTGAACTAGATCAGGTCACCCAGAACCACAACCAGCCTGACCTCCCATTTGACATTCCAAATCTGTTACCCACCAAATGTCAATAGAGTTCTAATTGGTTCTATAAAATAAATTTTGTTTCTTTTATAACAATGTTTATTTATAACAATATTTATATTTTATACTAATGAGTATATTATTGGTCTCAATTCATAAACCTCTGCAACAAGGGACACCATGAGCCCTTCTGGTGACCTACCTGTAGGTGCTTCAGGCTTTGGCCATTGGTATTGCCAGCCCTTCATCCAGCCAGAGCCTGCTCATCCTGCATCCTTCCTGATGCTAAAATGAAGCAGGCTGAGGTCTGTTCAGAGCCTCTGGGAGCAGATGGGGAAGAAGGGGGAGTGAGCAAGTGGCTGCGTGGTCCTGAGTTACCAGCTGGGCTTAAACCGCAACAGCTGACTCACCCACAGCTCTAATTCATAAGTTCAATTCCTACTGATTTCCCTCTGCACCTGAAATACAAACTTATTGTGATAAAATCCAACCCTGCCCTGGTTGGACATCAGTCACCTTCTCCTAGCAGCTGCAGGTTCTCCCTCACTAATTGGTCCCTCCCAAAATCCCCATCCTGCATATGGCACCTGGTGTAACCCCAGTGCCCAACCCATGATACCTCTGGCAGATGTAAGCATCCTTCTTTTGAATCTTTTTGATGTATCCCAAAGTGATATTGATAGGGTAAAATGCCATCTTTTGCCCATTCTTCTGGTCAGAGGGCTGGGCTGGGCAGGAGCTTAACACAAGGGCAAGAAGAGTGGATAAAGTCAGTCCCAAAGTCCTTCTCATCCAGCATCCTGACTCTGGACTGTGCCAGAGATGCATCATGTCTTCAGGACATAAAACCAGAGCAAACACATGTAGTCCTTCCAAGGACTTGGTGGCCTCCAGCCTATCTGTAGTTTCTTGAGCCACTTGGAATTATTTGAGATTTTTTAGAGGGCTTCTCTTCTAAAACTTACCTAGCATCCCCTTGAAAAGACACAAAGGCATACGCGATCAGCAGCACTGAAGACACCTGGTGCACCAGTCAGTTCGAAAGTGACATTTGTGAAAGAGAATAGCACAGTCTAGGAGGAGAAAACTGCTCCAGTATTTTACTTTTGTGAGTGATTAACCTTCATTTCTTTATTAGAGACCTCTGAGATAGGACCCTAGACAGCAATTCATCAGGCATCTATGAAACAAAGACCACTAATCTTTGGAGAACTATGCACAATTCACATCATATGACATTGTTACCCCACCACCCCCTGTAGTCTATGGTGGCTTTTAACTCAGAGAAGGAATCCTCCAAATGCCCTAAACTAGAATGATTAAATGAAATAATACTCAAAACTTTTTGATAAGTATCTATCCTATTTATCCCAATTAATCCCATCCTAAGAAGTCACCTTTGCACTTCAAGCACTATTGAGGAGTCTTCTAATGCCTTGGGATTTCAGCAGCGCTTTCCAGTTTTATGGACTTCGATCAATTTTATGGACTATTTTATGGTCTAGATTAGCTCCCAATATGCACTAATTCTCTGAGAGAACTTATTCACAATCAATAAGCACTTTAATGGCTGAAGAAAAACAGTTACATCTTTTATTACAATAAGAATCAACTGCAACAAGATCAGGCCAGGACGTGAACTGCTTGAGTGAGAATATGTTGAACTTGTGAGACTGAATTGCAGGTAAAAGTCAAAACCTTGCAGGAAGTCAAGCTTTGCACAGCAAAGGATGACTAGCAGCACTTGAGGGACAGCAATGATGTATAGACTCATGCATGCCACAAAAAACCTCCCAGGCATGCACTGAGAACAATTCCTTCAATGAAAAAGATCACCTACAGAGTTGTGATTTCAAACGCTGAAGATGTGCCTTCAAATGGAATAGAGATAGCGAGACTGTTAGACAATCTTTTCTTGTAGTGCCCAAAGTAGCGTATCCTATAGATGCCTGGCTCTGTGCCATGAGGGATGTGCCATTCAATAGTCACATTGCTCAGACCAAGTAATCCTTTGGTCCAGTAAAACCTAGCAGACAAAACAAAAACTGCAATCAGCAAGAAAATCTACTTTTCATTTATTTTAATATCCCAAGAGCTAAGTGGAATGAGGTGGATGCACTCAGCTTAAACATATTTTAAAAACTTCTTTTAACTTTTCCTCAGATATTTAGGCTGTCAGAGCAGCAACCAACAAACCAACACAAAACCTGGCAGGGCTGAAAAATAACTAAGAAACATGGAAGAACAAGCCAGTGGTCCTTTTTGCAGATGAAGAATATCACTACCAATGTGTTCTTACATTCCCAACTCCATATTATAACCCCATACAACATTACCTCTGTCAGCAATATCCATCAGCTTAGTCTTCCCTGTGCAGAGGCAATGCTGAACTAAGAGGATGAGTATTTATTGAAGATCACAAGCAAAATCTATTGTAATTGAGCTTAGGGCTTCTGGCACACAGTTCTGCATCAAACTCCCCTTTTCCTTTGCAGACTCCTTGTGACAACCATATCTGCTCAATCTCAAAACTCTACAGACAGCCACACATCATCTGGGGGTAACGAATTTTTCAGCTAGCCATGATGGAGCACTTCTTGGGGGGATGAAGAAGATTAACCTGCTCTTCTTTCGATAATGCAAATTAGCGGCATATCCCTAATTTGGGGATATATCCCTAATTGTATCGGGGCTTGACATGAGAATTATCAAGTCCTACTGAGACATCACCTCCATTTTACGGCTTTAAGTAAAAGAAGCAGATGAACAAAATATGTTGATTCATTGGCAATGGTAGTGAAAAGTTTCCCCATACCACTCTTACTGAGAAGATTGAAATAAATATTTACAGACATGACTGGGTGAAAACCAGTGAGTGATGGGGGAAATTTTTTTTGGTAAACAGAGATCATAGGCCAACACAGGGCCCAAGTATCCGCCTGGTTTCTGTTGTCCAAAGTTTTAGCTGTAGATTGCACTGGCTTGAGACAAAGACAGTGTTATCTTGGGAGATGACAGTAAGGTGACAGCACAAGGCCTCAAGTGGTGGGGGATCTCCATCCTTGGGGACTACCCCAACTTGCCTGGACATGACCCCAAGCAATTTGCTATAGCTGTGACGTTGGCCCTGCTTGGAGGTGGGTTGGACCAGAGGTATGCAGACTGAGCCTGGCTGTAATGCTGTGACCTAAAAATGCTGCTGTGATAGATCTATGCCATCACCTAGCCTCCTCCCCATCCTGCCTTTCAGTCTCAGTGAACCAGGACCACCTCTCTGGGACTCAGAAACTGGAACTTAGCTCAGACACCCCTTGGGAATAGGCTTCTCACAGATGAACTCACAGGGATTTAACCGTATCTTAATCTCTATTGGCTGTTTGCTAAAGGCAGGTCCAGGCAAATTCCTGCCTGTAGCTCAGCCTCTCATTCTAAACAGTCCCGAGAAAGCAATTACTGCCCCCATGGCAGATGCAGGGTGATGCCAAACACTTCCCTACTGCAAACACCAAGACAGCATCCAGCAAAAGGTCAAGTCTTCACTGAGTTTGTCCCTGCTGCAATAGCGAGCCCAGGACAAAGGACAGATAGCAGCTATCTCCTTCCCTGAAAGCTGCACCTCGTTTAAGTAAACCTCCATATCTTTTGATATCTGAAAATACACATTTTACAAATGCAGCTATAAGCTATTTAACACCTTGCAACACTAAGCTAACAAATAATGTGTTCCCTTGTGCTACTCCCCTATTGCAATATTCAGTAGTATCAAACATTATTTTTTGCTGTACTATAACCCCAGTGTACTCTACTGATATCTAGTAAAAGTATTTGATTCCTCCTGGGCCCATCACCTTAATTACTGACATGTCAAAGTTAACACACTGACACTGTAAAAAGTGACTTGTTTTCATCTTAACAGAAATGTTTCCCCTTTCTTGTGGTGTTTGGTACTTTCCTGGGGCACCAGGAAAGAGAATACTACTGTCCGCATTGGTTTGCCTTCTGGCCAGCCCCTTTAAGCAGGAAAAGGCCAAACAGCTCCTCTTCCTTATCAGCAGGAGTGTTTAAGGACCATTCAGAGATCCAAAGTCTGACTTCCTCAGGAGGGAAAGATGTCTAGATTCCTCTCTTTCCAGCATCATGGCACTACATTCTTCAAGTTCTGCGCTTTTATATGTTTTTCATTTTCTTGAGTGACATCTTACTAAACATTTTCAGTGTTCCTGGCCAAGATTTTGGGAAACCTGTTGGGTTTATTGAAGAGTAGGGAAGAAGGCAGGGCTACATATATGGGTGATAAAATGCAATCTTTTCCTTTACTCAAGTAGAGGACTTGACTGGAAAGTTTGACATCAGTGAGAGTGACAAGATGACAGAGCACAAGTGTTAAACAGAGGGCAAGTACTTAGAAAAACAGAGACGCAAGTGCAGATAGGAATATACCTCCCATGCTGGGACAGCCAGAGTCCTGGCTACCAGATTAGGTTTAGAAAACAGCTGGTTGCAAGTGGGCAAAGAGAACTATGCCCTATAAATGCCCATCATAAATCCAGAGAAATACTTTCCTGATAAAACCAAGCTGTCAGGAATGTTGTCCCTCTGACTTCAGATGCTGTGTTTTTGCGCTGAGACATTACAAAAGACCCCAAAAGGGACGTTTTTCAGGGTCCTATTTCTTACAGATAGGTTGCAAAAGAAGGTGGGAAAATGCCTGGTTTTGTTCAAAAGGAGTAACTTGAAATTGAATGGTTTGACAGAAAATGTCTTTGGTATTCCTATTTCGTGTGCTGACTTCTGGTGTAGCTCTGAAATGTGACAGCAGCTTTGCTGCTTAGTGGGTATTTTTCCTTAAGACTGACATCTCTAACCTTAACTTTGCTTTCTTGCAAACTTTTTTAACATTGTTGACTATTTCTAGTCAGGAAAGCTGGCCAGTTTTTTCCTATGAAAACCTACTGTGGTGAACCTCTCATATTTTCTATTTGGTATGTTATTTATCAGCACAGTAAGGCAGATTAATGGATATAAGCTTATGAACCTTCTGCAGTTCTTGCACTTCCTTCTACGTTTTCCAAACTTATAAGCCTTCATTGCAGAAGCTAGACCTATGGGGAATAACGATTATTGTGGTCTTGACAAGTTAGCCACCCAAATATAGACCAATATGTCTCCAGAGAGAACCATCTGCAGGGGCAAGACCAACCTACAGTTGGGAGCTCTGAAAGGAAGCCTTTCAGGCTAAATGTGAATTACCCTGTGAAGACTGTGGAAGTGTGAAATCTGGTCAGGGTACCCACCTCGTGTCCCAGGAGGCATCATTCTGTACCACATGCCAGCTGTCCGAAGTGCTGGTGTACCTCTCCACCGTCAGGAAGTTGTGTTCAGTCTCAAATAAAAATAACAGAGTTAGGGAGACACTGAAGATACAGGCATGTCCCTGCTTTTATGTGTCACTCTAAATTGGAGAAGGGAGTATGCTTCTGTGTGCTTTACTGGAAAATGCAGTAATTACTAGCAAAAACTGCTTATATTTCACTGCCACAGCACAAATTTAAGCTAATAAATAACACAAAGAATGAGTAAAAAGCTTGATCATTACAAAGAGAATGGAGAGGCGAGGTTCTTTCTATCAATGTCTATGCAGGATGAGTGATAGGACAAATTAAGTACTTCTCTATTTTTCTTTGTTTTATTAAAATAGTGCACTGGGCTGATAGGATGGAGACTAGAGACCATGCTTGCTATGACTGGATGGCACTGGATACTAACCGAGAAAGAGTGTTTGGCCTAACGCATGACACGAGTGCCTTCGACTCCAATAGTATGAAGAGATCATGAATGGCCCATATCTGCCCAAATTAAGGACTTTGCTCCAAAAGCATTTTGGTGGTGTGAATTCCCAAAGCACACTCTAAAGGGAGAAACTAGCTTCTTCTGAACTCCCACCAAGGGAAAAAAGAACTGGATGCACAAAATTTTACTCCTTCTGAAACCTGAATGTCACAGATTAAAACGCATCAGGCAGAGGCAGTAACTAAATATTCACTAATACCAAACATCCCCAGTTCCAGCACTGTTGTGTGATACTTACCGCATTCTCTGCAGAGTTCCTGGGATTTGCACCTACAAAAGTTACTTCAGCAACTTCTGTCTGGGGGGGAAATTGAGATTTATATTAAATACTGAGCAGCACATTGCACAACTTTTGAAGATGCCATATGAATTTTTTAGTGGTTTGATTGGTTGTTTTTGTTTGTTTTTCTTTTTGTTTAAAATTATTTAGAATTTCACTTGTTGCAATAGCAAGGGACAATTTATATTGTGAACTGGTATTCTGTGCCTTGCCATTTCACTTGTCCTTCTTGCTGGATAAACACCATAGCACATAAGATTTCTGTGTAAAAGGAGCAGGGAAATACGAGAGATATTAAGAATGCCTCCCTGCTTTCTTCCTACCTTGCTGCTGGAGACAGCAATGAGATGAAAGTTCTTGCTCTGAACTCCTTATCTAAACTTTGAGCATTTAAAACTGAAGCCTTTCTGACATTTTTATTTCATTAACATTCCATGCTAGAGACATCAAAGGTGACCTGATTCCTGCTTGTAAAGAAATCACTGTACAATATTTTCCTATTTAATCATCAACTGTTATTTTATTTTGAAGCAGAAGGGGAAAACTTACTCATGTTTAATAAAGAGCTTTTATTTTCCCCTTAATTCGCCCATTTTAATCACATTCAGTACAATGGCATTGGCATGAAAATGTCCTGCATCTGCCTTTTCAACTATGCTCACTAAGAAAGAACAATGAGGCCTTTTTGGTTTGAGAGCACCACCACCCTTTAGAAAACACAGACTTTTTCAGATAAGGAGTAAGAATTTAAAGTTGATTTCCTAAACAAGTTTTAGCAAATCCTGGAAGCTCTCACCGGTTGATACTGTTGTCTCACTTCTTGTAGCACGTCCCCAAATGTCTTATTCACTGGCTCGAGATCAGCAATGAGAAGAGGCACCAAGGTAAGATTAGTAATATTGAAAAATGGGGGCTCTGGACCACGTGACAAATTCTGAACTGTATTCTGAAAGAGGGAAGATGTGCTCATTATACATAGATGTATACAGCCAGTATCTCCCTGACGACTCGTATCACTGCTGTGTCTCTTTAACCAAGTCCTTGCTTAGACAGATAGATTTTTAAAACAAGGGCAATAAAGCGAGCATAAAAACAAATAAGAGGATTTTTATCTGTGCTCTGCATGCAGCAGCAATCCTCACAGGACACCCACTGTCCTGTTTCTGAGGTCCCCCAAACCCATCCACCAGAATATCCCATGACTTCAAAAGGCAGTGCCCACCCACCAGTCCTGCATATTCACATGGTCACAGGTACAATGGTAACAAACACTGACCATGTACAGCAGAAATGTAGCAGACTTTTTCCTCTTAGCAGAAAAGCATCAACTTCAGACCATGTTGAAAGGTTGGAGGTACCAATTTCCTCAACTTTGAATGGAAAAAACCCCCAAACAAACCAGGAATTCTCAAGTGGTATGAGACCCCCACTACAGGAATTATTTTCATACCACATGAGAATTTCTCAAAGCCACTTATGAGAAAAGAGAGAATGGCAATCATGCAACCCCACTGAGGAACAATATAGCCATCACCATTTACAGGATTTGTATGTCTCTAGCAGCATGTGGCATAAAGGAAATATTGATTACCATAGCAATAGACCTGGCAAGTTCTCTGTACAGTTGAATATAAGCAGAAAGGGTGTGTGGTCCATAAATAGTCGATGCAGCCTCATATCGTTGAACCTATCAAAGGATAAATTTGAAACAGGACAGTTTGAAGGACTCCTGAGCAGTTGATATAGCTCATCCTACTATACCAAGATCAGATCAGCACTATACCTGCAGGGGTTTATTTACTCCCTTACTGCTAGGAAGACATCCCAGCAATTTGCCTAAGTACTTCTGCTGCAATTTAAGATTACTCTTCATTCTCTAATCCATTGGAAACAGGTAAGACCAGTTGTCACTCTTCCCAATTATCACAGCTTTTTTACTCTTTTAAAGGTTTATGATGTAGGTTGTCTCCTCTCCAACTTTTTGGGTTGGACAACCCCAGTTCTTTCAACTTCCCCTCCCAGTTTAAGGTTTCTAAACCCAAGGATTCCATTCAATGGTCTACATATTCCTCAAAGCCCAGTAGCTACCAGTCCTTGTGGAGACCCTTAAAACTGGGTCTTGCAAGCTATATTGTTGTTATCTTTTCCACAGCAACATGGCAATGCAATTCATGTTCTTACAATCCTACAGCTCAAAATCTTTCTTCCAGCAATTTTGCCACATTATGAAGATAATGTCTAATTCCTCCAAGCCATCAGGAGATTACTAAACCAGACCTGAACTCACCAGAGCTCCCTTCAGTACATCTGACCACTTCCACGTTAAAAGCATCCATACATACTCTCTAGCTATGGTCAGGAAACTATATTGGCCCTTGAATCACAACATCTAGGCCAGAATAAACAAGGAGGTCTCGAGATTTCTGCTACAGATACTTCAGCTTTTTGTGGCAAAGAAAAACTACTCTAAACATACATAATTTCACAGAAATTATCATCCCATATAGCCAAAGCTGAACTCAGTTAAACAGGTTCCATCTGCAATTTTAACATTTACCTGGTATTCTTCATAGGTGGTAATGTAATGAGTGTAGACATTACACAGACCTGCAATTACGACATCCATTCCTGGTGCACCATGGGAATCAAATTCCTAAGAAAGGAAATAAATCACTTATCGTGTAACAACTGCTTAATGCACAATTATATTGTTATTGTAGTTGCTGTTGTTACTGTTATTCACCAGGACAGAATACAAAGTTACAGTGCGGAAGGGGCTGGGTGTTCAGGAATGTAACCCTAGAAGTGCAATTTGCCTTTATTAACATCTCATATTCATTTCCCAGAGGAAAAGATGAGAAATAACCTCAGAATCCAGTAAATTTGATAAATTTAGGGGTTTTCTTGAAGCTGATGTCTGTATACTCCTAAAAAAATGGTGGTATAACTATGTGAGTCAGCCTTACATAGTCAGTTGTGAGCCAGTTGTGGAGATAGCTTCTGAGATTAAGATGGTATTCAGGCTGGAGCTGAGACTAGGATGTATCAATCAGGAAAATGGAAAAAATACATTTGCTGGTTTTCCCCAATTGTTCTCATGTTGCAAAATCCTGGTAGGGATTAAGTAGCTAAGCCCCTCCCTACCAGAGAAACAACTCCTGCTAGCATCAGTTATGCCTGGATCCCAGTTGAATTAGCTTGTGTTGGCTTAATGGATTGAAACTCAATCGGTTTGCTTCATTTGGGGAGAATATTCATTTCTCCTGCATGTCAGTAAACACGTGCAAAACGTGTCTCAGGCAATTGTGAGAAGGAAGCATCTGTGAGACATGAGCCCAGCTGCAAGGAGACAAGGGAGAAAACAGAAGGATCAAGAATCATGAAGTTCCAGATATGCTGAGCTCTGGAGAAACATCTTTCTCAGCAACTTACTCTTTCAACAGCTTCCCGTAGCCTGCGTCCAGACATGGTCCTAGGGTCATTAAAGGAGCAATGTCAGTCTCAGAAATGCAAGCAGCTAAAGCAGGAATTGCTGGTTGGACATACAACACACCACCAGAAATTCATATAGCACTTGTAGTGCTGCTCTGCATCCCTTAAGGCAGTGAGCTCAATCAAAACACCTCAAAACACTTCACATACATCACCAAAGACAAGGTGAGGCTGAAGGCACTCAGGGCAAGGTGGGGTATTAAAAAAAGGTGCTAGAAATAAATCATTATCCTATCCAGGTTTTCACCATTATGGTGTTTGTGGCATGACAGCCCCCAACCCCAAAAAAACCAAACCAAACAAGTTCCTTTTGTTTCATTAAAACAGTATTTTGCAATGAACAGTGAAAATTATTTAGGAAGCTTGTTTGCACCTCACTCATTTCCATGGCTAGTTTACAGAATGCAGAAGAAAATGGGAAACCCCAGGTAATCAGAGGAGACAGTATACAAAAAAGTATATGCAGTGGACACGAGCGTAGTGCCTGCACAGCTATCATATATGGGGACAACTTTTAGACTACACCTTCTTTCTACTTGCATGCAGAAGTATCACAGGTAGTTTGAATGAAATGCTGCTGGCTGCAACACATAGAACAAAACCAAAGAAACACATACGTGAATTCTCCGGGAACAGCAATGATTGCCAGTGATCCAATGGCAACAATTTGAACATCCACGATGTCAGGGTGCCATGGGTGAGGCCAAGTCATCTGAGGTAAAATAAAAAAGTGGATATCACTATCGCAGGATAGTAGCAAAAAAAGATAGTAGAAGTGTTTTCCTTCCTACAGTCATAAATCAGGCAAATAGGTTTACTTTGTAGACAGGCACATGAGAAAGTGTTTTACCTCCACATGTACAGCAAGTTGTCCGAGCATAACAGACAGAGAAGACATGTAAATACTATGCATAAGGCAGGAAAAATAGAAAGGTGTTACCAGAGTGGCAGCTTAAAGCAAAGTGGATAAATAAGTCCAGAGTAGCACCTAGAAACCCCTCACGCGCACAGGAAAAGGGTGGTATTAGAATCAATAAGGTTGATCATCTGACCAGGAGAGCAAAACTGAATGAGTGAAATCAGGGAGTCTGATGGTGGTGGGAAATGAGAGTCACTTTTTCATTAGCTGAGCAAATGCTCAGGGAACCCTCAACCTAGCCCTAATTTCAAACTGTAGCAGGGACCACACTGTACTTGGACTCAGCAGCATTGCAGCAGCCAAAACACACACTACAGCAGCATTTCATCTTAAAAATAAACAAAGCAAAAAAAAAAAAAAAAAAAAAAAAAAAAAAAAAAAATTAAAAAAAATAATTAAGAAGCCTTGTAAAAACAAATCAAGAACAACAAGAGCTTGAGGGTGGCATGGCTCCAGCAAATGAAATGCAAAATCCCACTCCAGAATGCCAAAATGATTTTTGAGGAGCTATTTACTAGGGGAAAACCTAAATGAAAAATCCTTGTGAAGCATATCAGATCCAGGAGGCCTGCCACAGCATCCATAAAAGGATGTTCAAAAGGTGGTAAAGTTGTAAGAATAAAGTGTAATTTACTCTCAGTAGCACCATCCTGAATGAAGGTGGTGGGGTGGGAGGAGGCTTTGCACTTGGACCTGTTTTTATAAGAGGTGAGGTGAAGAGCTGATGGAACACAAAGTGATGCTAGGAAAGCTTTTAAAGAGACTGATGAAAAGGAATAACAATGAATTGCCTCATCCAGATGGCATTCCCTAAGTGCTCTAAAGGACCTTGGATATGATCCATCTCTACTACAGTGCATTTCCCTTAATGACAAGGGAACAGCAGGTAGAAAATTGAGCATCAATATTCTTTTGGAGTTTTAAGTAGGATTTTGGGAAACTTCAGTAAGAACTTGACAGAGCAGCCTCAAGAATGGGGATGGGCTGGGACCAACAGGGCAGCAGCTCTGCAGAGGCTGGTCCTAAAAATAGCCCTTCCCTGTGTGAGTGGGGCATCCCTGTGACGAGGACCCAAGCAGTGGAGGATCTCCATCTTGCTGACTGCCCCTACGCTTCTGGACATGGCCCTAAGCAACCTCCTGTAGCTGCAGTATTGATCCTGCTGGAAGAGGGGCTGTGCTGAAGAATCTCACCCCATGGTACTTCCAGACTGAGCACGGTATGGTTTTACCCATGGATGAGTAAGTCTGGCATCAGTTGACGTGATAGCTTACAGAACTATCAGACACTTGCATAGACATGGCAGAAAAGCAGAGAAGTCAACAGGACATTTCAAGAGGAACTCAAAGCCTGGTAGAAACCTTTGAAGACAACACTGAGAAGGTGGGTAAGTTGAAGTCCCCAGAGTTTCCAAAAGGCACCATGACAGAAAGAAAGGTCTTTTTGTGGATAAAGGTAGGAAAACAATGGTAGGATGGAAGAAAAATCCACCCAGAGCTATTAAGGTCTGAGCACCAGCAGAGGATGTCCTGAAGCCAGAATGCTGGGAGGCAATGCAGAGCTCCACCACTGTTGGTTCTCCCTGACATCAAGCATTTTCCCTGTGCATCCTGCTCAGGGCTGTTTCACAGACAGAGAATTAGGCCAGGGTGGCTCTTCAGTTGGGGTTTTTGACCCTTACGAGAGCAGAGAGTCTAGTCCCTCCTCTTGGGGTATATGGAAAAGATGGTCTGCAAGAGGAAAACTTCCACCTCTCACACTGATGCAAAGTAATGACAACACTTTTTCTTGCTTTATATTTTCATGTCTTCAGAGCCCATGCAGGGCTCTCTCTCTCCTTGTTCTTCACCATACGGATTGGCACAGACACTATCTGTAGCACCCTAACAAAGGCTAGCCCAGAGAAGCAATCACTGCGCTTCCCAGGGCACACACCAGTGCATCCTTACCTCTCCAGTGCTAAGGAGGATTGGCTTGGGTTTGTGGCAGGCTTTTGTTTCATTGGATGGCTCTCCCAGCAGCTGGTCCCGGATTTCATCCCAAAATGGGTCCCCTTCTATTGAACCTTGAGGGGGAAATATCTTTTTAACTCTGTTCCTTCAGCTTCCCCAGCAGCTATTGGACAGAAAACTCATTTATTACTCCCTTTCTGCTTATGTGGGATAGGATATTGCTCAGTGGATTCTGACTATCTCCCATTTCTGGGGTAGTTTTAAAAGCTTTAACCCAGCTGAGCTCCACCTTAGCAGCCTTTGGGTAATGAGAACAAATGGGAAAGATTGCCCCAAAGCCAAGTCTTTCTTCTCCCAACTTTCGCCAGAAGCTTTCTGATAAACACAGACAAACTTGCAAGGGGGCTGTGAGATCACACCTTCCTAAAATTCATCCCTTCAGAGACTGTGGCTCAACCAGCCGTTAATGTTCTTAAATGACTCTGGGGGGTTGAAGGTATCTGGGGGTGTGCCCTTCTCTTCCCCATTTGCACACAGCCATATTGACATCTGCTGTCTAAATTACCTTGTGTGAAGTTAAAAGCACCTACTCCATCAATAGTCCCTGCAGCAAAGCTGTATCCTAAGGCCGGTTTACATGTTTTAACCTTAATCAGAAAGTGAAAAAAAAAGAGATTTTTAAACCAGTCCCCCTCAGTGTGCAAGTCCTGCTGTGAGAATATAACATTTCTTCCTTCCTTACGCCTGTGTCCCAGGAGCTCCTGCTCTTACCGTGTGTGTGGCATTGAGCTCCACTGAGACATCACTCATGTTCACCCACTGGTGAGCTGAGCTGAGGGGTCCTGTGATCTCCTGGGAAGCTTTTTCATACAGCTCCTAAGGGGTACACAGGTGAAAATCTTTTAGGAAGAAGAAATCAGGAATCCAGCTCTTCTGAGATTCAGCTATATGAATTATTTCTTCATTCTGTTGACACAGTAGCCTCTTCCAGGTGTTAAAGTGAGAGCGTATTTCTCGAGCTCCTCTTTTTCTACCACTCCATTTCTACAACATGCATGCTTGAGTCCTGCAAGCTCTCCCTGTCTTAAGTAACACAGGTAAGACACTCTGTGGTCAGCAGTTTTCTGTGTGCCTTTATTTTACAGCAAAAACATGCACCTGTTCTATGAGAATGCCAACTTCTTTTTCCTAGTTGCAACCTTTTGGCATTTCTCACATCTTAGACCAACTAGAAGAAATGTTTTCTATGAGAAAGATGCACCTTGTTGCATTCATTGCTTTGAAACACATGGACTTTACCATGCATTTGCTATACAGCTGACAGTTAAGTCATTCAGCCCTTCAGTGAATGGTTTTCTGGCACACATGCCTGGAGTTGGTACATAGAAGTGTTGCCAGAAGTTATGCAGGTTTAGTAACATTCCTGTAACTGCAGGAAGGAATAGCGGACACAGCCTTTGAAGGCCAAGAGTCTGCAATGTTAAAAACAACCGCAGTGTTTTCCCTCACCGTTTGACACACGTGCCAGGCCACTCTGACTGAGACAATCTTTCACTTGCAAGTCACGATCAGCCTGGAGTGACTTCAGAGCAAGCATCTGAAATGGCAATTAAAAGCAAACCGCCACCATCAAGCCTTCTGCTCTTACTGCTCTCACTCCTCTTCTGGACCTGTTCCAGTTCCTACAAGCTGCTATCCCTGAAACGGTGCCCAAAAATGTCCTCTTGCTGACCACTCCCAAATTACACAAAGCCACAGGAGGGGAACTGGTAAATTCAAGTGACTTTTGAGCCCAAGGACACAAGGTGATGTAACAGAGACCATAGGGTGGAGGACACCAGCTGAATAATGCAAAGTCAAGCAGGGCAAGATGAGTATCTTTCATGGATGTTTAAGCTGGCACATTTTAACTCACATTTGCATTAGTTTGGGAGGGTGATGCCAAAGCTGTCCAACAACTGGTATGTGGTGGTGTTTCTAAGCTCTTCTAGGAGTCTTCAATACCAGTGATTTTTCCCACAATGACATCTCCAAGATGCATGCATGGAAGGGGAAGATTGTAAGGGGCAACATCCACATTACATACCAGTGAGGAATATTAAAAGCCAAAACCAATATTTTCAAATCAAAACACCTGCAATGATGCATCTAAAAAGAAGTGTGTGCTTTCTGGGTAATCAGGAAACTTTTCGTTAAGCATATAAATACAGACTTCAGAGTAATTTAAATCATAGAATAGTTTGGCTTGGAAGGGACCTTCAAAGGTCATCTAGTCCACTCCTCTGCAATGGGCAGGGACATCTTCAACTAGAGCAGGTTGCCCAGAACCACATCCAGCCTGGCCACAAATGTCCTCAGGGATAGTGCATCCACCACCTCTCTGAGCAACCTGTTCCTGTATTCTATTACCCTCACTGTAAAAAATTTCTTCCTCATCTCCGGCCTGAATGCCCCCTCTTCTGCTTTAAAACCACTACCCCTTGTCCTATCACAACAAGCCCTGCAAAAAAGTCTTTCCCCGTCTTTCTTATTAGCCACTTTTAAGTACTGAAAGGCTGCAATAAGATACCCCTGAAATCTTCTCTTCTTCGGACTGAACAACCCCAACTTTCTCAGCCTTTCCGCATACAAGAGGTGCTCCATTCCTCTGATCATTTCTGTGCCCCTCCTCTGGATCCTCTCCAACAGCTCCATATCTTTACCACAATTCGCAAAAAAAGGTGCAAGAAAGTTGCTTAAATGAAAATGCATTCGTGTAATAACAGCATTCATGTATACTTGTAAAGTAAAATATCACTTACCTTTGCTTTTGAGTAGATATTTTGCCCTATAATTCTTGTACTGTCAAACATGTCATTACCAGGACCCACGGCCATGCACATTTTTGCCTGTTAAGAAATTCGTTTAAATGCTGGTGATCAGTTAACATGGAGAATATGTGGCACTGCAAAGTGGATGAATTCACAAGTGATTGTCATACTGTGGGAACTAACTGCTTCTTGTTAGGCATCTCAAATCTGGGCACTGGGTTACTACCCTAACGTTCACAGCAAGAACAATTTAGGTTTGGGCTGAATGACCAGAAAACAGGGTGAATGAAGACAAAACATAGCAAGTTCCTGAAAGAGGTATCAAGAGTAGTCCAAAAAAGAAAAGTGACCTTTTTTCTTATGTCATCTTTCTGCACAGTGGTCCACCACATGGCTCTGTATTTGCTGTCCCATCCCAAGTTTTGTCCTTATCAGAAGGTAATGTAGATCAGGTAAGACATACTTACCCCCCCCACGGGACAGGTGCTCTCTGGGTTATCGCACGAATCCCCCGTGTTTATGCAGAATGGGCCTTTGGTGTTGGGTGACACATCTCCCAAGTTGGAGGATGCAAAGGCAGCAACAAAAGAGCCCTGCCAAAACCAGACATGGTCAGGTGGATTTTAGTGCCTTACTGTGATTGGAAATCTCTCCTGCAGCTTTCCGTGCTGTCCAGGCTGGCATTACAGCCAGTTGATAAGCATGCGATGCTGGTAAATATTTCTGAAGTGACTGGGAGAATTGAAACGGGAATTTAGGAGTGTCCTAAGGGTTAAGGACAGAAAGAGCAAGGGAGAATAGGACACACAGGATGCCATTTCAGAGAGTATCTGCTTTGGTATTCTTCATCCACCTCTTCCTTCCCAGTGGCAGCTCCCCCCCACTCTATGTCCCCAGTGTCTCATGTTACTGATCAGATGTAAATGGATCATTGTAGCACTTTGCACAGGATTTTTTTTTTCTGCCAGGCTTCACCATCACTGATTATATGGTGAGAGCTATTGGATCTGACTGCAGGAGTTCATGTCAAGCAGTACTCATTAGAAGCAAGGCTGGTTAAACACTGAGTGTCAGCTGAATCCAGCTCTCACAGATAATCTAGTTTTTTCCCCCAGTTATAGAGAGGAGATGCATCAACAGAAAATATTTTGGTATTATGAACAGCTCTTAAGCCATTTTCTAGTGAGACTGCTGGGCACAGTGTGTAACTGTGAAGTAAATATTGAATCCTGCAAATACTTCTTAGCTTTGCATAAATGTCAACTTGCACTGACTTGCACCCATAACTATGCACTAGAGTTGAGTATTGTTACAAACTTTTAGACAATCCACTATAAAAAGAAACATGTGCAAGGAGGAATTAGGTAGACTTCCTTTAGTTTCCCTCTTTGGTATGAACTACACCAGAGTATTAAAGTAGGATTTGGGCAACAATTTCAAGGTACATGCTGGAAACACACACAGGACACCCTCTTAATCAACTCATACTCAAAGTATCTGTGAGACGGGTCCCTGTCCATATTTACATTTCAGGGGAAATAATGTTTTTTAAAGGAGCTGTGCTTGCACTCTGAGAATGGCATATCTTTCAGATAAAAGAAAATCAGAAGGCCGAACTGGCTGGAAGCCAAAAGAAGGAAGTGGGGCTGACCACACACTTGATGCAACGCCACAGCTGCAATATATGGATCCCTTTGGACAAAGTATCCCACACATGTCTTTCTAGTATTTCCAATATTTAAATCAAAATAAATTTACTTTATTCCTAAAGTCTAAATAAATGCCACTGATTACTAGTTGGGAAAGACAAGAGTACACCTTGCAATTTATCTTCTCTAGAGGAAGTAAATAAATCAAACTGTTCAACTTTTTCCTCATTCTTCTGTGTTTACCCAGCTGTCCTATTTCACTGTTTGAAGGAACCTGCTTTGGCCCCTAGAAAGCACCAACCATCCCTTTCCTGCGGTGACATTTTTCTCCCCATTATTTTCAGTAGTCTGAAAACGCTCCCACCTCTCCAGGAAGCATCCCCTTGTTCTTCTCCTGTTCAAACAAGTAAGATGCATAGCCCATGTTGTCGCTGTTCACAAGGCGGTTTGTGTTGTTCATGCTGACCGGGTGTACAGCAAACCAGCTGAACAGGAGTCAAAAGACACACATAGGAAATGCATTGTTCAATCTACATGTAGGCAATTGACTTGTTTAATCTATGTATTTCAAATTGACTTATGGGGATTTTCTTTGGGTCAATACAAACACAGACTGTTGGTACCTAGGGATGGATTAACAAGGGCAGAGTTATTCCCATCCTCTCTCTTCCTGACCAGGAGGGCTCATGGATATGATGGTCCAGGTCTTGAGGCCAGGAATTTGGCACCATAACTAGCAGGGCCACCAAGAGCTATTTGAGACCTGAACTGACTTTTTTCTGAGTCCAGAAAATTATATTTTGGAGAGATTTTTATTTTCTTGCTTCAAAGAAACAAGGAGGACTCACTGACGTAAAAAAAGGAAAAAAGGAAAAGTCATTCTTACAAAAAAGAAACCCCTCCTCTTCCTCTTCACATAGTCAGATTTTTGCTTGTGACTTCTAAACGAGGAAAACGCAGTTATGACTTTGTTACTGCACGTTACTTCATCTGCCTGGCCTTGAGCTCTGAACTTCACGCGGCTGAACACTGCCCTGCAGATCTGTTGATAGGACGGGCACCATAAATGCTGCCTGCGGGAATGGCACACTTCCCATGGAACATAGGGTGTTCAAGACCATAACCAAAAGAAGAGGAGCCCAAAGGATCCTGTTGATGCTGGAGCTGGGATCTATTTGGAGGGGCATAGCAAGACCACCAGAGTGGGTATTTCTGCACCCCTACAAGGGAAGACCAGCTGTGATCATCTTCCCCAGAAGCCTTTGGGTCATGCTAAGACATGTGCCCAGCTGTAGGTGGACCGGGTGCTGCTGTACCTTCCAGAGTAGATCAGGGACGCTGACCTGGTTTATTGCATTCATGGACTCTCACTTACTCTTCCCTCAGAGCTCTTCTGGTGACTAACTGGGAGCAATGCTCTATGGGCAGGGGTCAGTGTTGGGAAAGAAAGCTTGTACAGAAAGATAGCACCAGTACAGAACTGTGGTTTATGAGGATTTGCAGAAAAACATGTTACTTCAGTGGCCTGTACCTGATAAGGCCTAGCTCCTGTTCATTCTCATCTACCATCTTCAGCATCACCATTTCTTTATCTGTGTTGGATGAATACCTGGATGAAAATGAAGTGGGAAAATCTCATTAGCACCAGAGCTCTAGTCACGCTCTGCACTGTTCAGACACATTAAATTTCCACCAGGTTGAACAAGGAAATGAAGAGGTTATTACAGATATTATCAGAACACAGTGAGACTTTAGAGGAGTATCTGAGAACAGCTGTGAAGGGAAAAGTTAAGGTTGTTGCTGACCTCAGGCACTGCTTCTCCAGGGGATGAAGAGGGGAGCTCTCTCTGGATACCCATTCATGCACCAAGGATGAGACTTTAATACCATCTGACTCAAGTGCTAACTTCTATGAAAGACTACTCTCTTAAAAAAAAAAAACCAAACAAACCAAACCCCCCCAAAAAACCCCAAAACCAAAACAAAAAACAAAAACAAAGCATAAAGTCACGACTTTGACCAACACCTCACATGCTTGGAGGGGGCAACCAGAACTTTCAAGTCCAATCTTGCAACTAATTTTTGGGGACGCATCCAAAAGCCCAGGATGGCAACAGTGTCATTGAGCCACAGTCTTGGCTCCACATTTTCAACCACCCCATAAATGACCAGAAACACCATCTGTGACATGACTGGGTCACAGTCCCAACCAAAGGGTCCTCTTCAGAGCTCTCTTTCTCTCCCGCTTGAGGAGCTTTTACCTGCTTCGTTCGGATGCTGGATTCTCAAGATAGGAGAAAGGGCTTCGGTTGATCTGGCTGTTTTCTACAGTGCCTCTGTTTATAAAAAGCCTTCCTCTCTTCATGTTCTGATGTGCTATATCAATGCTCTGAAAAGCAGAAAGACAGGGAATATTAGCCATGCACGTAAGGCATATGTGAGCCCTGTCCCACAACCCTTGCTTAGGAATTTGGGGCACCTTTTGTTAAGTAGTCTAAAATCCTAGAAAATTATTAAAACATTGAGAAGCCACCCACAACTGACTCTTTCTAAAAGACTTCAAAGCTTCTGGTTTTTGATCTGATTTCACTGGTAAGCATAAACCCACCTTGAACTATGTTTTAAGACTGCAATATTCGGAAGTGCTACCATAAACACCACAGCAAGATGTCCAGTATCACAAACATATCTCCCCCCACCTTTTCTGCATTTATGGGGCTCTCATGTCAACAGACTGGAAGACACTGACCTTTACGATGCCATTCACAATAGCATTGAGGGACGGCTTGATTAGCCCTTTGCTAGTGATCCAGAAGAGGGTGTACTGGAAGTAGCCACCAGGACCCGAGTGCGTGTGGGTGCCACTGAGGATGACGTTGTCATGTCGGTACAGCTCACCATACTTGCTCTTCAATTGCCTGAGCACCTAAGAGGATGGAGATGGTTCTTAAAAAAAATTTTTCACACCCAAAGGCAATGGAGATTTGTATCAGCCCTTGCAGAAAAACCAGACATTCATCTTCCTCCTTGCTCATCTTTTTCTGCCTGATACTCCCATACTGGTAGATTACAGCTTGACTTGGCAAGAGCCTTAAAATAATAAAATCTTGTAAGCGGAGACCTCTGTGACCAACTTGCAATGAAGCCCAGATTATCCAACGGGTCCCCATTTCTCCAGCATCTTCCTCCCTTCTCTGTGGTGCTGGAGATCCAGCATTACACAGGCACCATGTCAATGTGTTCATGATTCAACTGTATCTGTGATTTTTTTTCCTCTAAGAAAAACATTGTCAAGGTTCATTTGATTCCCCAGCAAAGTCATTTGCTGAAGAATAAACAGCTCTTCTTCAGCAGAGACACAACGTTTCTTCAAGATCGTACTGTAAGGAGATACCAAAGCAAATGGCCAATGTGCTGCCATGCTTGGCATTATTTAGCAATGACTACAACCCTAATGCTAATACTAGTGACAACCTAAACTGTGCCAGTCACTTATTTCCAGCCACATACCTCCAGCCTCACTCTCTGAGACACCATTCCTATGTCAGCGCTGACAAACACTACTCGTCTGGAGTCATAAAGTTCTGCCACGATGAAGGCTCGGCTGTAGAGGCGCATGAGAAGCCCACCACCCACCTGGTCCTGCTTGGCATATCCCATCTGGAAGGGAAGAGCTCCATCAAGTCCACATAGCCAAAATATCGAGCAATGTATTCATTTGCATGTATTTTTCTATGTAGATTTGCCAGAGGGTGAGAGGACTCATACAACATGTGAACACTCAGAGCGGCAACCATCTTGCCCTGTGATTGCAAGAATCATTGAATCATAGAATGGGTCAGGTTGGAAGGAATCTTAAAGGTCATCTAGTTCCAACCCTTCCTGCCATGAGCAGGGACACCTTCAGCTAGACCAGGTTGGTCAAAGTCTCAAAGAAATTTCGCCTAATGTTTGAAGACAACAACCATTTGGCAAGTCAGAGCCTCTAAACCAGAAGTCCTGCAAAAAATATTCAGAGATGATGAAAAACAGTATTTTGCCAACCCCATGTTCAATTCCCCCAACTTACCAGAGGAATTTCTGCCACAGGTCCTGTGCAGTCAGCTCTACCTACACCCAGTAAGTAGTTGGCTTTTACTTTGCTGGAATCTATTATAAGAAGAAATAGTAGATTAGTGGACACATGAGCAAGAAGAACTGGGGACAGAAGAGAACCCAGCCTTTTTAAAGAGATTGCATGCCTGAAACCTGCTTGACATCCCCAGAGGCCTCAGCAGGCCTGGGGATGAGGGGATCCAGATGATACTGTCTGCTTGGGTTTCCAATGGTCTGTCAACATGGTCAAAGTGTGCTGAGGCTGGTAAAGCATTCAGGGTGGTAAGAGTGGGCATGAAGAATTGCAGAGGAAGCTCGCAAGACAGGGTCACTGGACTGTGTAAAATGGGTTGTGATTCACAGCGAGGGGGAAACAAGCCCAGCTTCACTGATTAAGCTCTCCAAGCCTACCACGATCATGCAGGAAACAGATCTGAGTGTGTAAAAGCCATTTTCATGCAAAAATATTCAGCTCAGAAGCAGTGAGAAAAATAGGATGGACTGTCAGAGCTACTGGGAAAGGATTAGAGAAGAAAGAGGGGCACATTCATATGTCACCCTGCTGTCGCCAACACGTCACATGTCCAGCACTGGTGCTCTGGTCTCAAAAAAATCCCAGCAGAGCCAGTAGAAGCTTGCAGAAGGAAAAAGCAGCTCTGGACAATGACCTCCAGGCAAGTGGTGAGGAAAAGGACTCCTGAATGAGATCATATCTCATCCCAGCCATGAAGGTGCAGAAGTTCTTCTACAGAACAGGCAAAGCGCCTAGGCAAACTCATGGAAGAAAAGCCATTGAGGGTTATTAAATTAAAAATAAACATTAAAAAAATTATGTGTGTCTCAGAAAATCCCAGAGCCACAAATCACTGGAGGCTGAGATAACACTGTGGGAAAATATTTCTATGTGCTTGATCTATTCTCACAGCCTTCCCTAGCCAGCTGCTGCTGCTCAAGGCAGGGCATCAGAATAAGGGGACACTCGATCTTCCCAGTCTGGTCTTTTCTAGGCTGTCGTTTAAACCAGAGAAGTGAAACACACTGGCCACAGACTGACTCCAGGATGTTTTTTCATTAAAATGACATGAGTGAACTGGGCTACCCATTAGAACTACTGTTCTGCCTTCTCCAAGAGTTATGACAAAGAGAAGAATTGCTTCTGCTAAACTCTTCGGTATTACAACCTAACAACATGAAGAAAGTGTGAACTACATCCAATTTGAGACAAAAATCTAGAAACTGGAAGGTCCCATTGCTGACAATGGGCATCACCTTTAGGTGATCCCCCACCCAAGGCAGGGGAGAAGCCTGGCTCTGGGAAAGGGTTCCTCTCCTATGGAAACACCTAAAGTTTTTAAATTTTTTCTTTCCCATGAGATTTTTTCTCTCCAGGGGACAAGCATGGGGTGCACTAGAAGTGAATTGAAAGAGTTAACTTCGGGCAGTTCCTGACACCCACCTGCCCCATGCCTGGTGATGGGGTTGGAGGCATAAATGGGCTACAATGGGATTGCAACAGCTGTGAAACCCTTTGGTGTAGTGTCAGGAGCGAGGGGGTCCTGGGACCCCTCACCAGCAAAGAGAGGCAACAGAGGTTTTCTGGATCCCTGGAGCCAACCTCACCCACCAACCCTGAGGCTGCGCACCTACACCCTGAGTGGTGTTCGCATTGGGTTTGACAACAAGGTTGCCACAGAGGACAGCAACAGCACTGTGTCGTAGCTGAGTGAGAAGACCACATGCAAAGAAGACTATTAAGGCTTGGCTGTGGCCCAGTGATCCTCTACCTGTACCCCTTTAATTTAAATTACTGCACTGGACACACACTTGAGCAGGGTGCGATGGCAGGACTGAAATATCTAAACTTGCCGTTCTTCTCTTTGGCTAGAAAGTGTAGGACGAGAAGCACCATGGTCACCACTGTCATCAACACCAGGCAAACAATGAGGATCACCTCCAGGCGGGAGAAGCAGCACTTGGACCTCTCCCGACACATGGTGGGGGCACTGTGAAAGCAGAAACGAGTTAGTGGGGAAGGCAGACAGGACAGACCAGATGTTGGGCACTTCCCACTCAGAGCAGCACATTGCATGCTCAGGGAGCTGGTGATAGCTTGTGTCCCCCATCCCAGTGTCATAGCAGGCAGCAGCAGTGATAAGGATGGGAAGTGGAGATTTATTTTTCAATCTGCTTAAGACTGCAAAAATATCTCTCTTATGAGCAGTGACCACTCCCTGTCATGGGGCCTGATAGGACAGGGTGAGCGGCTGAATTACCAATCCCACATTTCCCAGGACACTTCACTCTCTCTTTTGAAGAAGACTTGTAAATAAACCCCACAGTCTTCCACCAGATCCTACATTCACTGAGTGGCCAAGGGAGATGCTGTGGCCTGAAGCCCCACAGCTTTTCTACTGATTGTGTGCTCAGAGCACATCAGAAAACAATATTGTTATCATAATAAAGGTCAATTTAGAAAACTCAGCACGAAAAAAGCACACCCCATTGCATGTCCAAGTGCAGTTCTCTCCTGCCTAGAAAAAGCAGTGGTTGTGACAGCTTTCCAAAATAAGGCCCTATGTATAGATGCCAGCTTTCTTCATCACATAAAGAGAGCTCTTTGGATTTGCTTTTTGAATATTGTTCTTCCTCCTTGAACAGAGGTTTATTTTGGGTTAAAGATTAACAAGAAACATTATTCAAAACATGGCTGTGGTAAAATATGCTATTTCCCTCTCTGTCAAAAGTTCTGGTGACCTCTGATTTGTCCTGCTCTGGCAACCAAGACTCACATCAAGGGCTTCAGTCTTGCCTGGTGGGAAGTGGCACTTGTAGTAAAGACGTGTCTTTTGCCCTTCCTGTAAGCATCTGTACAAGGTAGAAATAAGCCTTTAAAATAGCTTTGGACATTTCCATGTGTACTTAGATATGTTAGTAGATAAAACTTATTGCAGATCCCATTTCTTTGCCTGTGACTGAACCACATATCTGCCCCAAAAGACTGGTTCCTTGTTTAGAGCGGGTCAGGGGTCTCCGTCCTTGGGGCTACCCCTGACTCACTTGGAAATGACCCCAAGAAGTCTGCTGCAGCTGCGGCATTGGCCCCGCTGGAGCCCAGCTGTCATGGGAAGGGAGATAGGTGAGGATGGACATGTAATTAGAAAGGGAAGAGTGAGGCAGAGCCTCTAATTTTCTTGGAGGTAACATTTGCCTTATGGTGAGTCTGGAATGTGGCTTGCTAAAGCTCATGCCTGCAGACTATTCTCTGAAGGTGATATGCCCCGGAAACAGCAAACCTGCAGAAAATAACTGCTGAAATAAGCATTTATGGGCTTGGAAAGGCTGCAACACGAAACATCACCAGAGAGCTGAGTGGTCACCCAGGCTTGCAATAGGTGACGTTCCTTATCAGCTGCTTTTGCCATGGTAACCAACAACAGTCATGATCATTGCTGAATTTCACCAAGCAAATATTCTAGTGGCAACAAATCTAACATTACAGGTTTCCTTCCTCCCCTTTTTACCCCTGAAGCATGGCATTGGCAGCTGCAAAGCACCACAACCTGTCCAGAAAACCAATATTACAGCACCAGCCTAAAACACATCTGCACAATACACTATTATGGTTTTCTTTTCCCAACTGATTAAAATGCCGAAGGAATACTAGCATAAGCAAACACGAGTCCTATGAAATCTGAGTGAAATCTCATGCAAACTTACCTGAGATTCCTCTTGCGTCCCACTGTCTAGAGGAACGTCTCCCAGCTCGAGACCTGTTTCAAACTGAAAAGTGCAGCTTGAAAATTATTGCTGTTATAGCCCTGTGAGTCAAGCACTGCACAAGATAAGAAGAAACCAATCAATAATTTATACTGCACAAGTAGATGATAGGGTTTTTTTCCCAGCGTGTTTGTTTTAAGTTATGAACAGTGCCTACCTCTCTAAAATAACCTTTCCGGGATTGCACTGATCAGCTCTGGTACAGCTTGATCAGCCTGTGGGATGGCTGCTGCTTCCCATTGGGCCATGACTCCTAATCCTCATGGAAGATTAGTCCCCAGGGATGCCAAACTCTACTAGAGGAAGAACCTCAACACAGGATTGTATTTTAAAGTGCCAAATACTTCTTACTAATGTATTTTTATTTGTTAAAAAGTTTATTTATTAAAAAGCATCTTTTTCTATCTGTTCTCCTTTGGGTTGCAACATCCATAAATTCACCAGCTGCTAAAGTGTTCTTTATCTGAAGGGTTTTGACAGTTTGCTCTTCCCAAACAGGACATGACCCATCATATTTCCTCAGAGAGAAACTGCTTGCCCTTGCTGGCAGGGGGGATGAAAGCCCCCACTAGCAATACCTTTTTGATTCCCCCACCAAATATACGTTTTGGTGGGATTTAAGGCTGGAAACACCTCCAACATTCTCCCTCTCACTCAGCTTCCAACAGGCAAACATCTCAGGAGGTTCAGTTTTCGTCTTTCATCACTGTTTCTTTCATGAACCCTAATCCAAGGGTTAATATTCCAGCCAGTGCCAAGCACATGCAGTCTGAGTCATCACTTCAAGGTCACGTTCAGTATCGCCTTTTGACTCGGTGATTTTTGGACCGGCTGGTGGGGAGAAGCAAGATTTACTGTTATCTCCTCGCTGAAACACTGGAGGAACGCACTTGCCCTTGCTGCTGGTGGAGAAACAACCTGCAGGTTGACAGGTATCACTGGCCACCTCTGTGTTGCTGGGAACACCCTGCTTCAGGTTGCAAGGTAGCCCCAAATTCTGCATTGCCCCTGGAGGTAACTGAAGAACTTCATTTGACAAAGCCGTGAGCAGTCAATTACTCTGCTGTCAGGGGAGAGGTCCTCGGATAGAAACGAGCCAGGAATAGGTTGTGCATTGGCAGGAAAAGCAAGAGCATTTCCTGAAGGTGCTATATTTGCTAGATCATCAGGAAAACTTAAGAAATTGAATTTTAAGGAGTTGATAGTGTGTCCTGCCAGTTCCACCCCATGAAACGCAAACAGCTGAGTAGAAGACCTCACCATGGCTCTGTAACTCCAAAAAAGAACAACCTAGATGTTGCTGGGGCTGGAGCTTTATAGCAGCTCAAAACAAGTTTTGGGGAATATCTAAAACATTTTTCCTTTCAAAAAGACTGCTCAATGGGGTTATGGGGACCCACAGCTCCCTACCTACCCTGGCTGGCATGACCGTGTCCATCTGTCCTGACTCAGGATTGCAGAAGCAGCAAGATTTTAGGTGCAGAAAAGGGACTTTCTGGACTGCAAAGACTTCAGCTGAAGCACTAAGGACTTGGTAAATCCCCCTGAATGCCTTCCTGCCTCTGGAAATGCAATTCAGTGTCTCCAGAGAAGGCCAATTACCAAGGTGGTGTCCAGGAGAGTGCTTATTGAGTACATAGAGGTCATCACATGGCAGTGCAACAGGTACCCTGGAGCTCCTCAGAGCCACTGTCAATCTAGGGAGAAACAGTAAATTGGCTCAAAAGAGAAGTCCTGGAATTGTTTCCAGCACTTCTCAGGAGAAACAATCCCTGCTGGCACCTGCGCCCTCATGTCCACCTTCTCAGACAGGTTCTCAGCACAACAACCACGAGGGAGGACTGTGGTCCCACTGGAGCCACGATGCTTACCCCCAGAGCAGCCACACTGGAGCACCTAGCCTGAAAAATAAAACCCCCAGGCAAAAGCTGTCCTGTCAGGGGCAGGATGCTCATGGACCTACTCATTAATCGCTGATTGTTGAGATCAGTAACTCTGCAGATGCAGGCTGGAAATAAACCAGAGCTCAGAAAGCAACAGTAGTCATGGCTTGAGGGGTCAGGACATCCCTGAAGTTATGTTCCATGTTGGGAGTGGGAGAAAATGTGGGATTTGAAAGTGGGCACATGTCAAATGCATGCAGGCTCAGGAAATCTCCTTTGTGAGGTAATTTTCTGGCACTATCTGGGTAGCCTGGGACTACACATCAGTCTGGGCTGGTATCACATTGTAACATGTCATAAGATAAAATTCTTGTATATATATATATAAGAAAGATATAGCTCAAAGATAATATTCTCATGAGATGAAAAGGTTTCCCACAGATCATTATCTTTCCCAAGAGCAAGAGTCTTCCAACTTCTTCCCCTTCTCATTTACTGCTAAATGAGACTGAAGAATGTTGTATTTTATTGATAATATTTATCCTACTAAAAAAAAGCCTTCTACCCATGACTGTTATCACACAACAGCAATTTGTACCGTTCCCAGATACATCCAGTAGCTGCAAACAGAACAGGATTTTCATTCTCAACATAGTGCAAATGCTGCAGAGAACTATGAGACAAGCCAGCAAAGCCCTTGCAGACCTACTTGGTTTGATGCTACCACCCAACCAGCTCATGCAAACACTCAGCTGGTCTTGACTTTCCTCATGGATGCTCTTGATTTCTCATATAACACCAGGTACCAGGTTTTAATTACTTGAAAATATTTGACAAGGAGCATTCAAGAGATTGTGGATCCTCTCACTTAGTGGGATTAAACAACACAGGTTTAGAACAACTTTGTAGGTAAACCATGTAAAGACATCTCAAAGGATAAAATGATGCTATTTTTCCTGTCTTAAAAACATTTCATACATTTAGAAATTCAGAAATATATTTTGTTAATGTATCCCTTAATTAAAAAAACCAAAAACTTCTAAAGCCACTCATGAATAATGGATTCACTGATGCAGTAAGGCAAAGCTGAGAAGAGGAAACCCAGTAAACATAGATTTGCATATGTACATTTCCTTATACAGCAAAGGTTGTGCTTCCAAATAATTAAGAAAGAGAATTCAAACCACATCTATATGTGAGCCTCGGCGGGGGGGGGGGGGGGGAGTAAATTTTCTTTAAAAATGTAAACCAATGAAGCATTTGCTTCCCCTTCTGCTCCTTATTTTTAAGTTTCTCACCACTCCAGACCATTTCAGAGAACTGACCCTTCCCTCCAGCATCCACATTTCACTTCAAAACCAGCCTGCATAAAATTGTCATTTCCTGGTCAAAGCCATCAAAACTAAGTTTTTCCCATATAAATGCATGGGAAACCACAACCTTCTTGGCAAACTTTCTGAAACTGGATTCCTCCATCCTGGTCTCCCAACATCAGTGTGCAGGAAAGGCAATGGAGAAAATCACCAAAAAGATAAAGAGTGAAGGTACACGTGGGACATCAAGGACTTCCCACATGCCCTGGGTCTTCCAGGTGCTCTTCCCATGGAAAATTTAAATCTAAGTAAGTCTCAGAAGTAAATAACTGGAGTACTTATTCATCTGTTCTGCCCCTTCACTTTCCTTCCTTTTCTCTCAGTCATCATTTTAACCCTGAATTTATAGCACCGACTTTCCCACAGACTGCGGAGGGGAAGGATGTAGTGCTGCATCAGTGGTGCTTCACTGTTGCCCACCCCATTCAAGGGAAATAGCCTAAAGTCTGGTTGTTTTCCTCTTCCTCCCCTCTCATTTTCACGGTCCTTCGTGTGATTTACAGCACAGTTTGTTCCAGCTTTAATACTTGCTCTTGTCTGAGCTCCTTCCAAATGGAGGCTGAGAGCGGCTTCACCTGAATTTGGCACATGGTAGGCATTCAACCAAAGCTGCAATGTTTCTTGCACCAAGCATGTTTGGATAACCCACAGAGGGGCATGAGGTTTCCAGGGGCCAGCCGGGAACGCAGGATGCAATCACAACAGGAGGCAATTTGACTCCACCAGGAATAGGGCTGTGTTTGCCATGCTCTATCTAAGCCAAACAAGCAGAAAATACTTCATCTGTTAAAAATAGTAAATAAAAGTAATGCTTTAAGCAGTGAGGATTAAAGGAACGGCTGCCTTTGCCATGGGAGGAGAACAACGCCTTCCTCTAAAGGATCTCTGCTTTTCTGATGCGGCTCGTCATCACTGGGACAGCAACCCAACCTTCCCATTTTCCCATGCCCAAGTGAGTTTTGGTTGACAAACAAAAAACATCTCATAATCGCCCAAAGTAAAAACTCACGTTCATTTGCATTGTAACAGAAACTTCATTTCCTACCTGTAAGTGCAGCCCCACGTTCGGGGTGAAGCACCCGCTGCCTCACACAACTCTATCTGCTGGATGAGGTGTGGGGTTTTTGAACATCTTCAAAAGGCCCTCCTGGAGACTCACACCAATTCTACTGCCTCTTTGTTAAACTCGTTAAAAAAAGGAGTCCAGAAGAGACCCACCTGCTGGTATCACTCACTTCATACACAGAGCTGGGAAGAGGACAGGTCTGCTGCATAATCTGGATGAAGCTTTGTTTGCCTCTGCTGGCGAGTATAAAAAAAAAAAAGAAAGAGCACTGTTTTGCCAGGCTTTTCTTTATTATACTGGAACGTTTTGTGCCACCATTAACAGAACCAGAATTCTGACTGGATACCTGTCGCCACTGCATCGACCCTGTGTTTTTCTGGGGTGCAAATCTTTTTTTTGCCCTGGGAAGCCACTGCAGATACCCCATAACAGAGAGCAATTCTCCAGTGGGGTCAGGCATGCTGCAGGCCTCATCACTTGGAGGACGGAAACCTTGATTCAAGCCTATTTGCTAAATATGTGCTTCCTAAGCAGAAAACTGTAACCACTATCATCTCAACATAGGCATGTTGCTTGTACAGACCCAAGATATTCAGCAAAGCTGTGATCCTGGATGTGAGGAGGGGAAAGCAATTATGTGGCCTCGTAGATAATGTTGTTTATTTTATAAAGAATGGCCAAAGTCCTTTTTACGTGGATGCAGGAGGATACTGATGGCAAAAGATAACATTTCTGCACAGAGCTGTCAGCAAAAAGCTGCTCAGGCTTTGGCAAGAACACAACAGGGGATGATCAGGCAGCATTTCATGGATATTCTTCCCCAATTTTCCTGGTCAAAACACTCACACACCTGCTCCAAGCAGCAGCAGGTATCTCCATTGGCTGAAGGGCTGAAGTCGTGAACATGACATGAAGATGATGGCCATGCTTGCGTAAAACTCCATGACCAGGCTGACACACAGACTGACCCAGAAGCATCAAGCAATAGTAAAGGATTCTCTCTCAAGCTCTCTAGTTGGTTGCTCAACACCTGGGTTAGCGATTTCCTTCCGGAACATCTTCTGCCTCCAGTGGCTAATGCGGCAATTGAGGTGTTTCACCAAGATCTCAGCTCCTAAAGTATTTGTTTTGTGGATATTAGTGCAGCTGCCTTCAATGGCGTCATGAAACCTCTAGTTCTTCTAGTAAAGTAAAATCTGCCACCCCCAGGCTGGGAGAGCTCATCCCATTGGGTTCAACAGAAGCTTCAGCCACGGACATGCCTTTTACCTGCTCACAGAAGCTGTCCGAGCTTGGCCTTGCGTGACACAAGGAGTTCTAAACACACCACTGAGGCTCAGAACCCCTTTCTGTGGGTACAAGTAGAACCTAAAACTTCAATGGGGAAGCAAGAGGAGGACAGAAGTGATGCCAAAGGGAAAGAAAACCAGAAGAGCAGGCCCGTAAAGAGCTGCACAACGAAACATGCTGCAGACCCAGCACTGGGCTTTCTGGCATCTCTTGAGGTCCTCAAGCACCTGTCCTTGCACATGTGCTAAACAGTTGTTTGGGGGGAGTGAAGATATTTTCCAGGAAAGACACCAACAGTTCTGTGGGATGCGGCATGTGGGTACTTTCAGCTTACTGGGAGACAGCACCCGACATTGTGGAAACACCACAGGTCCATGGCATGGCTGAAAGCTGCTCCTGGTAGCAGAATCAGACCTATTTGTGGTGGTAAGTGGTAACTTTCCTGCTGGACGACATGGCTGGGAGCATGTACAGGAAATTTAGGAAGGGCAGGTTGAATGGGGAGAAGGGCTTTTGCAAAGATAGTAAAATTTGAACAATTACAGTTTCTGAACTCAAGTCATGTGCAGATCACTCAGTGATAGCTGACCCGAAAGAGATATCTACCAAATATTACTAAAATGTTGTCCTGAGATGTGGTATGAGTAAGGACCTTCTACCCTTCCAGACAACTAAGTCCTGGTGATGTTTTGCTGCTGTCTCATACTTGATCGATGTTCAGACATGGGAACACCCAAAAATTCCCCAGATCATATGCCTTAAATCTATTCACAGATTAAATCAAATGCATTAAAGCTTCACTACAAACGGAAAATATTTTGCCATCAATCATTTGAAGCAGCAGCAGCAAAAGGCCAAACACACATTCCTTGTCTCATACATAACGTTACTGCTTTCAAAACTGAAGTATCTCCCTTACTGCTCCCCTAGCCTGGCTGAGGTTTCCCTCAGGCTAAAATGCAGAATGACCTCATGAAGAGGCCATGTGACAAAGCACAGGCAAGTCATTCCTTCCATGGGAAGAACATGGGGTAGAAAGGGACAGACGTGGAAAAGCGCCACATTTTCATTTCCCTGAACAGCAGCACAAACCAAACAACAAGGAGGGCGCTGGAGCAAGTATCAGAGTCTCTGCCAAAAAGGTAATTGTGGATTTTACAAAAAGTAACCTGGCTGCCAGATGTGATGGGAAGGTATGTGTCAGTCACTCTGCCAAAATGCAGGCAAAGCATGGAAGTACATTGAAGGGCTAAAAAATAATGAACCAGAGTATCTTTCACTGCTGGAAGGTAGAGACCTGCATCTTCTAGCCAAGGGGGAGACGTCAGTGCAGAGAAACAGGTAATGTCCTGAGCTCTTTGCCTACTGCTCTCTCTTTAAGACTGTAAAATATTAAGTGGAAAAGGAAAAAAAAAAAAATTGCCTTGTGGGAAGAGCCAGGGCTCACTCACCCGGCAGAGGGCTGCCTCAGCCAACACTGCAAATGCAAATCCTTGCTTTGCACTCAGACTTGCAGCTCAGACTCATCTCACCCAACCTGCTCTGCCTGCAAGAAGCTGAAATGAACCAAAAATCCCCAAAGGGTTGCTCAAATAACTTGTCTGGCAGCATATTTTTCTCCCAGGGAAAATGAAAATCAGCAGTTATGAAATTCTATGCTGTGATTGGTGTGTGTTGCAGCTGTAGGCAACCAGTGGAGAAGCCTGAGCAGAAGCAGTTATTAGAGTCAGGGAGTATGCTGGCCAAAGTCACCCAGCGCATCATAAATGGGTCCAATGGAGAGACTCTCTGTCACTGCAGCTGCTTTGCATAGCCCAGGGAGGGAAATGCATTAAAGCATTACATGGGCAAAAGCAGAGCTTGGATGAATTGCTTCGACCCTTCCAGGGGGTGAACGTACCCTGCGGGAAAGCTCTTGCAGCAAGTTATCCCCATCATGTTAAATGGGATGGGGCCAACTCCAAAACAGCTGGACCCCATGGTAATACCTGGAGGATCATCCTCATCACCAGGGAGGGGTGTTCAAGAGAGACATCCTTGTTTTGACAGAGGTCTTTTTGAGAGCAAAATTGTTTAAAAGATTTCTAAGTTTAAACTGGCAGCACTTTCAGAGCTCAGGAGCATAAGGGATATCAGAAGAAAGCCTACAGCAGCCAACTTTGGCTTCAGACCATTGTTTCCTGGACAAAGCCACCTTTCCACCTTCACCAACCTGCAACAAGATCACACGGCAGCAGGACACATTTGGAAGCATTTGTTGGAAAACAAATGCTTTGGTGACATTATCTTTATTCACATCCAAAACCACATTTATCAGAGTCATTCCCAGGCTCTGGATGTATGTTTTGCTCAAACACACACAGCATCAGCCCCATGGACACAGCCCTTACCTGGGATGTGGGAAAGCATGGGAAAAGCATTGCTCAGAGGAAGAGCCAAGCAGCATGTGCAAAGCAGAACAGCTCTGGCACAAGATACAGAGAACCTTCTTACTTCCAGGGCCCAGAGACTCAAAAACAGCAATGCAGAATTGGGCAAATCCTTCCCAAGATAACTCCCACTGGCTTTTTCTGGGCAAAAATCAGGCATAAAATGAACAAGGTGGGCTGCTCAATGCCCGCCTATGCCTACGTGCCAACCGTCTGCCAGCAAGAGTAACCAGCAAGGCTGAGACACTGCTGCTGAAAACCACCTGCAGTCAAGTTAGGGGATTCCCACCTCCTCCCAAACCTTCCTAGCAACGTGCTTATTAAACAAAGTTGCACAAGGGATGTGCAGAGTGCCATGCCCCAATCCTGGTGCTCACCACCATTCCCTGCCAAGTCTACAGCATACATAAATAATGAGTGGCATAAATTACATTAAGATGGACCAGTGCTGGAAAATTTATGTTCATTTTCAACAAGGAAAATGTGTATTCCTGCCAGGTTACAGAGGAGATGCACAGGAACGCTACGCTGCATGATGCAAAGGGTTCATCTCTATTTTGGGCACCTGGCTGTGGAAGGAGTCCTTATCAAATGGTCAAAAAAAGGCCATAAATTCTCCCAGCAAATGTTTGCTTCCAGTATCTGCTGAATTTGATAGGGAAAGTTGCCAAAACAGGAACCTGTGGTGGCTTGTCTTTGAGGAGCACTCTGATACCCCAGCACCAGAAGAAGGATAAGCCAATGGACACTGAGCTGTCCCGGAATAAAAGCAGGAGGGAGGAGGTTGATAAGGATTAATTACTCTTTTCAGAGTCCAGAAAAGCAAAGGGATCATTACCCTCACTTGGCTCACGCTCCTCAAAAACCTCCCACCCTTGTCTATTAAGGGTCTTAAAACTTTCTCCACCTGGAAAGACTAAGCTAAATTGAGATGGATCTCAGCAACATTAAAGTCCACCATCCTTGCAAAGGTCTTGGTTTCTGTTTGTCCAGGATTCAAGACAGTTGCCAGGTCCTTTGCTACCTTAAGCTGTCATTTTCCATGATTTTCTGGCAGAGGTCCCTCTTTCAAATGTCAGCCTCCTGGAATCTGCACAGGACAACATGTTAAGGTCTGCCCCTCCACACACAAAACAGGCTCCTGTCTATCCTCCTACAAATGACCTCAAACTAAACAATTTGATCTTCAATTACAAGTCAAGAAAAGGTGGTTTTACAGCAAAATGTGGGAAAAACCATTAGCTGTTTGCTTCGACCAAGGTAGCACACCAACAGATTTCAGCTCTTTTACTGACTTCTTGCTCCACACTGGCTTAAATTTGCTGTGCTCACTTCTCTGATGGGGATCAATAGTAAAGGTCCATATGCGCCCAAGCAGCACAAGCATCACTTACCAAATTAGATGCACGCAATGCACCCATGCACCAGTGCCAGAGTGATGCACATGGTGGTTCAGCCTCTAATTGGGAACAGGATTACTCCTGGAAGTTGCCCAATGATCTCACCCCAGAAATACAAAGTTCAAAGCCAAGCATGGGCATTCAAAGCCTCCAAGACCACCATTACCCATGGCTACGCTTCTCCAGAAAGCGAAGGCTGAAGAATCACTGTACATGTACCACACCTGAGTGGCTTGCAGGAAATGCCGTTGAAGTGCTCAACGGTGGGAAATTTGGGATCCCCAATCATTAGTGCCATGCTAAACCATGAGCAGTTGCACTCTGCACACCGATCCCTGCAGCACTGGTGCCATCACAAGCCACTACCCATCTTAAAAAACTGGTGCTGCAGAGCAGATGCTCACAGGGGAGGAAAACAAGGCAGCACAAGCACCACAGTCTGGAGTTAACACTGATGCGCAACAATTTTGTCCCATATCTATTCCTTTGGTATCCTCCTCCACACCAGGCAGCACCCAGAGCAACGCCACACTGCTGAGCTCCATGTCCCTGCTTGCCCAGCTATTTCTCAAGATAGCATGCTTTACCAAAGCACAGCTCTGCTGTGAAAAAACATGAAACCACGTTTAGCAAAAAAGTCATGCAGTAAGTCAGACACTACAATGCAGAATTCAGCAGATTCCATTTAATGTCATGTGCATATATCCATACATTTACTTATGTCAATGGTTTTGATGTGCATGACGCCAGGCCTTGAAAAATCTACTAGTTCATTTACTTCTGGGAGCGTGAATTCTCTCTTGAGGTGGGTTTGCTTTTTTTTTTTTAAACCTACTTTCACCCATATAGTTGCCAAGATAATACCATCAACTGAAGGTAAAGCAGGCAGAGCTGATCCCTAGAATTTGCAGACAGCTCTGCAAATACTGTTGCAAAGGGTTCTGCCAAGAAGCATGGGCCATGAAGAAATCCCCTCCCTCAAAGGGAGAAAGAAAACTGGTAAGAAATGGGTTAGTCTTGTTTAGCATCCCAAGCAACAGCGAGACAAGGCGGCGGAAGTAACACACCATAAATTCTCCAAGGAAGTTTTTGGCCAAGGCTGAGGAACAGGGCAAAGAAGTAGAGATAAACCCCTCCCCCCTCCAAAAAAAAAGAACTGACACTTTTCCTTTCCGTCATCTAAGTGACAGGACTGGTAGATCCTGCAGTCATGGATGTTTACCCTGCGATGCGCTCCGTCCCAGCAGTTTCACAGTAGATTTTTCAAGCCCTGGTGATGGCTCCCAGGAAGGCTTCTCCCGTCTGCTCCTGGCTCCCACACGATCAGAATCTATTGCATAGCATTTATTTCAGATAAGGCACTGTTTTGCCAAATGCGAACAGCAATTCAAAACCAATGCAGTTTCCATACAGTCCAAATTTGATGGCCTACAGTGCAATAACACATAAAATTAAAGGCAAGGTTTGGAAGAATAAACCCAGCTTTAAATTTAAACTTAATATTAAAAAGATAAAGGAAACTACATTTTTCAAAAGCCTCTTTATTTTCCTTCACCATTGTTGTTTTACAATACAAATATCACCTTGTGAATACACAAAAACCCTACAGAAGATAACTCTGCTTCACGTAAAATACAGAATGGATATATATATATTTATATATATATATTTTCTCTTCTTCATTCTTTAAAAAAACTATTTTGCTCTGCACATTGGCAATTTTAGGATAGAATTCTTCCCCAAACATACATTATGTATGGTAGGAGTGAAACTTATAATTACATGCAGTTTCTGCACAAATATTTTAAAGAAATAGAATATCTTTGTTGTTTTTCAACAACATTTCAATACGGGATGGAGAAACCATTTGTAGTTCACTCAGTGATCATTTGTAAAGTTCTTAAAAAACAGGAATTCATGGCTGTTTTTCTTTTTAAAATACAGCTACCAGGTAGACAATAAAGTGATAACTTTTAGTGTGACCTGTCCACAATGTGTGAGCAAGATCGGACCCTTTTTATTTGGTTTTTTCCCCCTACACATGGCAATTTCAACATTATAAGCAAATTTCCAGTTTAATTTAGCTATAAATGCAAAAATTAGTAATTATACAGTATATATAATTCTGCTTTCATGGAATACTTTATTTTAAATAAAAACATTTAAGACTGCCTACTGACCATACAATCAAGACAAGAAAGGCACTAGAAACATAGACAAATCTCTCTCTCCCAAGAAGCACTTTCTTTAAATTTTAACTCTCTATTCTCTGACATGTAAAAATCTTTTTAAATTTAATTTTCATACACATTTTGAAAAATAAAGTTAGGAAATACTTAGAAAACCACTTTACAACTTTTTTTTCTTTTTTTTTTCTTTTTTCTTTTTTTGCACTTTTTGACACAGTCACTGCAGATTCTACAAAATCAAGATTACCAAACCTTCCTGTGTCTATCACCTTATTCATAGCATGGTGCAACAGGTAAAAAGATTTCTTGATTTTACCCAAGGCAGGTATTTAGAAACCTTCACATAGTCATTTGCTAGAAAATGGCTTACAGCCCAATCTTTGGGGCAAGAGATATGAAAAGTATGTTTTCCCAAGAAAATAATATGTTTTATTCCCAGACGTGACTGGAAAGACCAGAACTTATGATATAAAAGCTTTCATTTATGTCGTCGCATCATATACAAAGGAACATGGTGATGGGTAAATGTAAATCCCAAATCTATTAACAAGAAATGTATAACAGTGCATGATAAGTTAAATTTTCTTTATTGTTGTCCAACGCAGATCCTTTGGAAAGAAAAAAAGATCACAGTGCTTACCAGGTAACTGAATAGGTTAAGTCAAGGGAACTGTTGAAAGAAAGGGTTAGGGAGCAGTTGATTTTTTTTATGGCATCTTCTCATATGGAGTTCTTAGCACTTGGGACAGGTCCTTTCCCCCCCCATTTTGTCTGTCGACACGCTGTTATGTGTCATTCACCAGCCGGCTGTATTTCACCTGCCTGCCCCGGTGCAGCACCGGCCAGGGGAAGGGCCAGTGATACGAGCGAGGTACAATTCCTTGGACATTCTTTTCAAAGTACTGGAAGGGCTTGTACCACCAGACCCTTGCAAGGAGGTTAGTTTGGGAAGCTTCTTTTAGCACCTGCACAAAGATAATCAGGAAAAAAAAAAAAAAAAAAAGAATTACAAAAGAGCACATGACTTACTTGCACAACTTCATTGCACATTGCTTGCTACTGCTCATCAGTGGTGTCTTGCTTACAGCTGCTTCCAAAAATCTCTTAATATCTAGAAACATCTCTCAAACAGATCTGCATGGACAAAGACCAAGAGAAGCCAAGCTACTTTTCCACAGCCACCCTGTGCTCACAAGCGAGGCTCACCCTTGTTTCCAAGACCTCAGCTGTTCAATGGTCCCATAAGAAAATAATCAATAGCCCAAAAGATCAGGGTCTCCTTTCTTTTGGGAATGAATAAAACCCAACCCAACGCACAGCTGTTTGCATAGGTATCTCTGAAATTACATGTAGCTCGAGAATATCTATGGAGCCCAACCGTGTGCCTATAGAGCTATGAGCAAGGCATGCCTTGACCCATTTGGAGAAGGTAATGAACTCTGCCCTGCCCTCCACATACTCTCAAATGGCCCCAATCCACCTTTCTACTTCTCCTAGCCATGAGCAAGCCATAGCTGAAACACAAGGAGTGGGCAGGCACCAAGGGAGCTATCTGACTACCCAGCTGCACATTTTCAATGTCATAGCAGGGAAGCATTGTATCAGCCCATCAGAAACTGCAAGCACAGGGCTTGTATGCTAAGCTTTCTTTCCATGTCATGAACTCACATGTAAAACAAGTTAACTTTAGCCCCAGTGGGCTTTTAATTTTAAGGTCAGACACAAGCCACAGCCACCTGCAAATGGAACAGCACAAGGGAAAAAAAAAAAAAAAAAAAAAAAAAAAATCACACAAACATGTGCTCAGGTAAGGATCCAGGGTTCAGCATTTTCCAACATCTCAGTAGCTCAGGGAAGCAATGCTGAGCCACCTTCTGAGTCACACCATGCAGTAAAACAGGTACATTTCCATACAGTAAGGCAAAGGGCTTTTCTGAAGCAAGTCCTCATTAGCATTCAAGGCAATCCTAAATTCAGTTGCTTCCAGCTTGGAAGTACAGCCACTGAGCACCATTGTTTTAGCAGAGCCCAGAAGCAAATGCAAAGTGTGGAAGTCAGTCTGATGGTGTATGACAAGAGCCTGGGCACAGACTGCTATCAAACACAGTGGTTCCCAAACTGAGTGACCATCGAAGTGCATTCTTTGCAATTAGGCATTTGGTGGTAAAAATGTACACAGGGTATGACTGTGGTGTACTGCTTCAAGTAGCATGAAAATCACTGGAATAATATGACATGATAGCTAGAAGACCTTGGTATGATCTAAAAATCTGTACCATCATATTATTCATTAATTTCCTATCATCATACTGGGTCTTTCTTAAACGTAATTAACTGGAGTTATATGCAACCGATAAGCAAAGCATCTTTTCCCATGTTGCACAGAATATATTTGGAAACCAATTTGCTGTTACAGACCTAAGTTTCTCTTAACTCATTAGGTCTTTCCCATGGATAAGAGACTTGTGCATTTTCTCTCACATTCCTCAGCGTTGTAACCTCACTTCTTATTAATCTAGTTCACTAGCAGGAAAGTAAGAAGAAGAATGACATGAGACCTCATTTAGACTTCTTCATACGACCTTTGAATGATTTACCCCTGCTCCCTTGCTGATTATTACAAATCAAGTGCTGCCTCCTCCTAAGCAGCTCCTTGTTCTCAGTATTTCCCTCATCACCCTATTTTTCATGCCTTCCCAGACATGGGCCTGTTCTCTGCTGCACTACCCTCCAAAAAGAAAACGTTTCCCTTGGTCCAGGGATCTTACTGCCACTTGGAAACACTGGAAAACTGGTTCATTTGTAGTGAGGCCTCATACTATTTTTCAAGAGATGTGTCATCTAACTAAAGTACACAAACCACAGAATTCAAGGAAAACCCAGCTGGTTTCAACAAAACAAAACCAAAATAAACACCAAGGCAGAAAAAATCTCCGCTACACCTAAATGGTTTGTTCTGCTATCACAAAACTGGCCAACAGGCCCAGATTCAAAAGGACTTCAAAAATCGAGGTTACACAGCAGAAGCAGAGAGGCCTGCCTGTGGGTAGACCTTCAGATATTTTTGCGGTCACAACTCAAGATGAACCCAGCTGATGATGCCTTTTTGTTTCCTGTAAACCCAATGTGAAGTGGGAAGAGAGGAATGCTCCACAAAACATGGGTGAGTCCACTCCTACTCCTCCACAAAGTCTCAAAGCAAAGTATGGAAATTCATCCACCACCACGCTATGGCAATTGGAGCCACACAGATCCAAAGACCGTGAGAAACTCACTTGCTGGTTGGCCATTGTGTGATACCACCAGAAAAGTCTTGTAGTGATGTAGTAAGCCACCACCACGTCCACAGTGTAGTGGTCATGAGCAAGGAGGATGCAGAACATCCCAACCATGCTGAGCGCCCAGCAAAGCCAGTGATACCACCAGAGTCGCCGTGGGGAATCTGGAAAGAAGTACAAGCAACGATTATTTCAAAATGTGATGTTATTGACATGCAAGACTACTGCTGTAATTAGCAGAGGATGCAAACTGCAATCCTGGGTGGGTAGTGCAATGCCTCCATTAAGATTAAAAGTACGAATGCTGAGATCACAAAATAAGTATCATTCTCTTAAGGTGTAACTTAAAATTGTGCTCAGGGGTAATCAGACCCTTGGGAAATAGAAACGTTATGAAATCTTTGAGAAACAAGCCCAACAACCAACAATATGATATACCTTGGTCAGTAAAACTTAACTTATTTCTATTTCAATACTGATTCTACATAGACAGCAATCCTTTCCTCCTGCCTTTCATAAACGATAAATGCATATACTAAGGCTTGACTCTTGCAAAATGAGCAACCTTGCATTTAGCATGGCATTAATCTGGAGTCTTGAGAGACTAGGAAACACATAGTTGAGATACCATTCAACAGGCAGGGTGCAACGAAGGCTTCAATTATATTCTAAACGATTTTTTTTTTTTTAATAAGATGCTTAATTCAGACATCTACATGGTCAAGTATTTTATTTTGCTTCCAAGGTTTTCTTTTTCAGTAAGCCCTATGTCTTTGAAGTACTAACATTTTTATTTAATTGAAAAAGCATGCATTTTTACTTTAATTTTATTTTCCAATCAGCATGACAATAATTCTTCAATTAGCAAGGAATTATACAACAGGAAATTCCACATGAACAGTAACAAACTTACACTCTTTGATAAATAAGTATGTAAGAGTTAATATGACGGTGTGACCGCTGTACAGATAGTCGCCGCACATGTTGTGGGATCCTGTGATGGACAATCCTCCGCCAGCAATCAGTTTCATTATCCTTCGCAGATGAGATTCCCAGTCTCCAAAAAGCTGGTGGAAGAGTAAAATATAAAAGCACAGTACGTTATTTATAAGTACTTACTGCTCATACCATGTAAAGGCATATCTTCCTCTCAGGTCTTCTTGGCAGCCTTTGCTTAATGTTCATGGCTGTGCAGGAAAATTATTTTTACTGGGAATCTCCAAGCACAGCTAATGGGTTCCGATCTCTTTTTATTCATTATATTCTTGCACTGGGATATACAATGGGCATGTATACACACACACACATATATATATGTGAACCTCACATATAAAATGTGAGGTTCAGAATAATGACTCTTGGAAAACCTACAAATTCTGTAACACAGTCTCAAAAATCCAGCCTCATCGATAAAAAGGAATTAAAAAGTATTTCCAGCTATAGCTAGAATTTTGTCATGTTCTCTAAACATCTGTTTTTCCTTCTGTTCAAGAGGCAATGCACTCCAAAATAAATCAAGCTTAATTTAATTCATCTTGTTTGTAACAGCACAGGCCCTAGAGATGATAATCCAACAGTAAAGAGGATGAACTGCCCAAGCTGCACGCCCAGCTGCTGAAACCTAGATCCAACACACAGAAGAAGAGAGTATCTCATTCCAAACTCTAAGGCCTCCCACCACTCTGCTTTGGAAAATCTTCAAATTGTTTCCATCCACCTCACATTTCAAAAGAAACATATATGGTGTTTGCCAGAGCATGGTGCCAAACTTCTGCACTGGCTTTATCTCACACAGTGCACACGAGCAACAGGCACGTTCCTCCACCCCGATGGATTTGTTTTGACCCACCTTCAACCCATGATGCCAGCTCAGAGCGTACTTCTGAAAAAACTTCAATTTGTGTTAGGAACGCTAAATCAAAGTAAACCAAGTCCTTCTGGCAAAGACACTCCTCTCCCTCCTCCCACTTGACCAAAGGGCAGCTGATACTGTCTCAGAACTTTGCTTTTGCTGCTCTCAGCTCAAAACCAAGCCCAAATGTTAAACAAATCTACAAAGAAAATGTACGTTATGGGACGAGCACAGCCATGACGTACTGAGCATCTCTGGGACACAACGGGGAGCAGGATCCACCTGAGCTCAAAGGAGCACGACTAATAGATCAATGCATGTGATTACACATGTGCTGCCTCCTTACATCGTTTCATGAAGTTTTAAAATCCATGCTAACCATTTAAGAGTCAGAAGGAAACACAAATTCACCTGGCTGGCCGTTATAGGCATGTTCTTTTATTTTAAAGCTTGATCTTGCTTTAAGAAGTGGAAATCATTAATTTCTGACAGATTTAAACAGGGTCTTTGCAGCAATTTAACATTTCCTGCTAACAGTTCCTTACATGACATTAAAATGCTCCTCAGAGCCTACTCTTCACAATCATATATAACTCATAAGGTATTGAGAGGTTATTCTTTGCCCACCAGTATATTTATAGCTTTCAAGAAAGCCCAGCTAATCCTTAATCTTATTGGGTCAACAGAAGAGCACAACACAGGGTTGTCTTTACTTGTAAATGAGTAATGAGACAGATTTACCAATGCTGTAGATTTAAAAAAATTGAAGATTTACTCACTTCAACCCATAAATACCCATGTTTTCTTTTTTAATTTCATAATGGCTGACTAATCAAATACCATGCTGACTTCTCTCCCACTTGCTTCTCTTTGCAAAAGACTTCAGTCCCTCAAAAAGCCACACATGGCTTGGCAAATGCTCTGCCTTGTCAGACAACTGGTGTAGCATATTCATTGGCTTTATTTCCCCAAGGAACTGAAGCATTTTGGCTTTGTACATACCAGCAACCCTTACCAAAACAGCAACAGCAGGTGTACCAAGTTGAATCAGTATTTTACTACCTCTAAATCAGTGATTTTACTACCTGTCATCTAATTCCTGGCTGTGCACACAAAGCTGTTGAACTGTGTGTGTAGTTAGCGTGGAGTAGATAGTTCTTTTTTCCCCTCTTTCTCCTGCTTAAATCAAGCTATAGGACAAACAACCCCAGGAGGGGCAGGGAGACAAACCACTATGGAGAAAGAGCACTTGTGTCTAATATATGCACCTTGTTCCCTACTGTAGAAGTCCAGTCTGTATTAGACTGGATTTCCCTAGCACAAACAGCACACTGCAGTAAGGACCACACTTACACTAATGCTTATGTGTTATGAGATGGATGCAACACCACGATCCCTGTCCCATCCCCACCCTGATCACGTCAATTACCATTCAAGGCTGACTACAGCAGAGTCTTGCCTAAGCACCTCTGTTGCAGTAGCTTGGTTTCAGCCACAGCTTTTGCAAGCCCAACAAACAGGAGTCAGTGCTAGATTGGGGAGGAGGTGGCAAGTCATTGTGCTAACACAGTTGCAAAAAATATATATAGGGACAGACAGCTACAAAGGAGACAGTTTCACCAGACTTAGAAAAGTCTCTTTGGGCCATTTTCAAATAGAAATCATACTTGGATTTGACACCCTGAAGTGTTTGGAAAGAAATGATTCACACATGCACCTCCGCAGCTTGCACATGCTGATCGTGCAAATTAGTTGAAAGGGCTACAGAAATTGCATACATTAGCACTTCGAAAAGTGTGGGAACACCTGCACTGCCCCAAAGCAACCATCATCACCTTCACCAAGAGGGAAGACGATGATCTGCGGATGGATGTCCCCATCGTGCCAAACTGGTATTTTCAAATTAGTAACAATTATTGAGAAAGTGTTGCTCATAGTTGTGGTAACAGCAGGACAAGGGGAAAACATACAGATTAAAATATGGAAAGGCAGCCAGAAAAAGTTTACCTTTGGAGAACACTTGAAATGCATGCCAGGTACTGGGAGTGTAGTCACATACATTGTAATACACCGATACAGGTATAGTGTGCCAACTATACAGAAAAATCTTCTGCTAATTATAGACCTAGAAGGGAAGGGGGGAAAAAAAAAAGGAGAGGAAAAAATAAGGAAGTCACTCAATGCAAACAAAACATGCGAAGGTAAATAAACTACCAACTGCTCTCTTCTGGGTGCTTTTGAAACTTGTGACAGTATCATCTTACACCTGAATACTGAAATACTTCACAAATATTCCCACACTTTATAGGTCAGAAACACAAAAGCAACTCAACTAACATTACACACAAAGGTGATTACAGGAAATGTAAGGATTAGAATACAAACGCCTGTGCAGATTTAGTGTTGAAGGCATTAAAAAGGATTCCATGCCCCACACCCCTCCATTAGCATTGAGCAGTCACTAATTTTCTATTCAAGGCAGGGGATAAAGTTACAGTATTTTCATTATAAGATGAAAAGGAGTAAGTTTATTTCGGCTGACACACACATTTAGTACTTACAAAGGGCTGCTTGAGAAGAAATAGCTTGTATGACCCAAACAACTGAGAACACATCTTTTCCTGAGCAGCATTAAAGAGGAAGCAATTCACATCAGCAACAAAACCTTCAAAATACAAATTCAGAGCTGCTCTGGCTACAGGACAGGGTGTTTTCATGGAAAGCCAAGCACGGCAAGCAGCCACAGCTGCAAAGAGATTTATGCATTGAGGGCTGACAGCAAGTCAGACAGAGATGGCAGATGCAATTTTGGGGTACCATGATGCAGTTCTGCAAACCAGCAAGAACACATAGGGTAAAGAGCTGCAGATCAGACTCAGGAGTAACAGCCAGCCCCAAAACTGGCCTGTTGAGTTTCACTGCTATGTACCAGCTAATAACATCACCAGGAAAGAGCTACCACAAACACCTTCGGCACATTCATGCAGGTGGAAGCAACCTCTATCTGAGCTGGCATAGAGTTCAGCAAAGAGGAATCACTACCAGCATTATAAAAATCAACGGCAAATTCAGTCACAGCAGTTCATGACCTTAACCACATCGACCCTTTGCATCCTACGGTTTACAAACCCTGTCGGTTACAGTCGATTTTAAATCGCTGTCATTTACAACTATGATCATTTGGGAAATAAGAGTTATAACACAAGCTGCAAGTTCTGGCATTCATCTCTTGCTATTCTGAAGTATTCACTTACAAAAAAAAAAATATATTTCTACCAAGCTGAGCTCTCACAAAGCACAAAACTGCCCATCTTTTTTATTTTTAATAGCTTTCAGCAGAGTTATTAAACTGTAGTGCTCCACTCTCATAGAATATGACTTTACAGTGCCAGATCAACAACAACTTGAGTGTCTACATTTATCAGAAAAGCTTCAACTATGACAGTGCAAATGCATTTTGCACTCCAGAACCTACTGCTATTGAAACACAGTGTTTTGTATTTTTTCTTCCCCCTCCTGATGTAAACATGGACAAAGCTGGGAGTCAAAAGTTATACTTTATTAATGTAGCTCCATGGATAGAAATTTAAGAGTGGAAGGCACCATGCCATTGGGGCAGTGGTCTTCCTGTGTTTTGTATTTCTCTCTTAGAAGGGCGATCCAATAAAGATCTCACACTTGTGCCTGGCTTTAAAACCAGACATAAACTTGCTATTCTTTAAATCCTGGTATGAAGACAAATGGGGGCTGGGGATTAAAGACTGAGCAGCACTGTATTTCGAGAGGCTGAAGAAGCAGCAGTGTTTTACAAGCACTAAATTTTTTTTTTTTTTAATTAAAATTACCCATGACCCTACTTGGTGTACTGGATTTAGCATATTTTAGCTTAGGAAAGCCTGGAAGTGCTCTGTACTGGAATACGTATTTTTTAAAAAGTAAAAAGCCTCATATTTTCCCTTCTCAAAAGGATTTGTGTGGGTGTGTGATTACAAGCCAGCTACAAAGTACAACTTCTAAGCTTATTATGGCCAAGACAATACTTACAACAACTCTCCAGACCTCACTAACATGGGTAGCCAGCACACTGCTTTTTCAATCCCATGAGCGTGCAGACTGAATTAGATGTCAAACATGGCCAAAACCCAGCATTGTATTTCTCCCAAAACATCTGGGAATGCTTCCCAGAGAAGTTAATTCTGCCTTGGCAGCTTTCCTGTACTTCTCAAGGTCCCCATAGTATCTGTGGAAAAAGGCTTGGGTAGCCCGGAGCTCTCAACCAAGATCTGCGCAGCCACCCTGCTCCTGCTTTCTGGTAGGAAACCAATGCAAAGCCATGGACAGTATTCTGTATGGACACTCAAAGAAAACTGCCAGTGATTTTCTTGCACTAAATCCAGTACCTCGCCCAAAAGCCAGCCAAAAACTTCAGTCTCTACCTGAAGGTAAAATTAATTTTCAGGCAAGAAAGCAGTTAAAGGGGTCAAGGGAAACCCTACACTGTGGTTAGCTGGACAGACAATGCCTTCTATTTTGGCCCAAACTTTGCAGTTCAACACAGAAGACACATAGATCCATCCTATTTAACATCATCATGCAATCCCTGGACTCAGTAAGACCTGAGTGATCAGTATTATGAATGACACATCTCTATTGTACGTCACTGCTTCAGAGAACAGCAGGCTTAGACTGGATGAAATCAAGTTACTAGGAAATAATGACCTTGGTAGGATAAGCAATAGGAATGTCACTGCTTGGCAAAGAAAAATGTGCCTCCTTCAGCCAAAGGTTCAACCCAGCCACTGGCTGCAATTCAGCTCATGGGTAACAATGCTGGCTCATTCACTGGTGACCCTGAGCTTGGAGGCATCCATGAACAGTACCTCTGTCATCTGAGTAGGCAAGGAACCAGGTCTCACCCTGCCCAGCAATCACCTGGCTTCACATCTTATCTTCAGATCTCAAATGGAGTGTGGCAATGGCTACCCCTGATACCATCAGAGGTCACAGAAGTGAGGAAAGTCTAGCTGGCATAATTTCCTCTCTCTATTCTTAAGTTTCAAAGGGAGGTGATAACCCATACCACAAAAGTAATTCAGCACTTTTTATAGCCCTTAGTGGTTCACCATCCAAAGCCATGAGAATGAGGTCTTCCAGCTAAAGCCACCTCACTGGGCTCCTTTTCCCATGAGCACGTCTCCTGTTGTTCCCTTTCTGCTGCTTACCAACAAATTGGGCCTCTCAGACTTTGATACCTCTGCTTATTGACATAAAAGACTACTTTTGGTCTCCAAAGCATTACATGACCATTACGCGCACTGATCAGTGCTGACCAGCTGACATCTTCCCCTAACACCAGAAAGAACCCTTTTAAAGCAAGTAGAAAATGAATACATCAAACCAAATGAGGATGGGGAATCTTCACATCTATCAACAATACCAACATACTTTATCATCAGCCAATGTCTCAATGCTTTGAAATCTCCAAGAACTTCATGGATTATGCTGTTCTTAATCTAAAGACTCAGTTCCATTATAGGGAGTTTGATCCTTCATATTGCCCTATTAACCTGCCACCTCATTCTTGAGAGCAATCCCATGTCACCACCTCTAGGTGCTTCCCTCAGTTTTGAACATTTATGCTCAGAGAACCTCAAGAAAGTTAATGTTCTCCCACATTCACTATAGGCAGCTGGAACAGTGGGGAGAGAAGCTGGAGTGCAGCTGCCAACATAAGAGTGGAGCGATACTGAAGCTTACAGCCATAAACAAAACAAGAGGCCAAGCTGGGGTAAATCCTTCCTCCTATACATACATGCACATTAAAAAAAAAAAAAAAAAAAAAAAAAGGCAATTCCACAGGTTTTACAGTCCCAGAATAACAATAAATTAATCATTCTAGAAACATTCCTTTAAGGAATGCCATCTCAGTAGAAATGTACAACGTTTTAGAATTTCATCTGATAAAATTCATTAAGTAGTACAAAACAGCAGAAAAGATGAATAAACTATCATCTCAGTCTTGTGAATTACTTAAACATTTGTCACATTCCTATGGAAATCCACAGCTGTACTGCACTAGGGTGTCCTGCTCCAGCTTAGCAATTTTCTTTTCAAGCTGCCTGTACCTTATGAATCAGGTGAACTGCAAACTTACTTTTAAGTTTTAATGTTTTTCTCCAGTATAAGGGCAAGTGATCCTTGGACTCTATTTCTTTTTTAAAAAAAGAGGAAATCTGTAATTCTAAGGTCATTACAAAGTCCTGTGAACTGAAGAATCTTCTATTTCATACAGTGGGGCTCAAATTACATTCCTTCCTCAGTTTCCTACATAGGAGTCACAAGAGTCAGTGAACAGGTAAAGAATTGGATGCTGTATAATCAGAGGAAGAGACCCTCCTTGGGCTGGGCAGCTGTGGGGACATGATTGTGCCTGGGTTTTGAAAGGAAAGGTGATATGCCACCTCATAGTACTTAACGCCACTTGACTCTGAACACTTTATTCACAGCCATGGCAGCACAAGGGCTTATATCAGAAACTTATGATAAGGCAGCCCAAGGTATGGATTTACAGCAGTATAAATACCCTAAATTAAACATCCACACACACTCTGTAGAGGATAAGCAGCAGATTACTGCCTTTGGCAGACAAATTCACCCTTGCAATTCTGACCAGTAGGAGCAAGGAGGCAGACAACCACCAAGGCCTTGAAAATTCATTATATATCAATACTTTTGCATATTTTATGATTAGCTTTTGATATACTTTGTGTCTGACATTACCTGTCCCATCTAATGTCAAGCAAAAATCATACTTCAACACTTTTTCATGCAGCACTATTTAGGTACATGAACTAAACCATCTGCTGGTTTTGTTCACCAGTATTGTAAACTTAGGGTGGGTTTTTACATCAGGCAAACTACAGAGACACTAATTGATCCCAAGTTGGTTTGCAGCTGTGTTCACAACAGTGTGAGCTGTGCCTCCTCTGAACAGTCAACTGAGCTAAGAATACCATTACATCCAATTCATGGCTTTTCACACATGAAAAAGGTTCGAGTCAATTGTGCAGGCAAACAAGACCAGGGCTATTTCTTAGTTGACTGTTGAAGTTCTCCCTTTTGCACAAGCAGCCTACACAAACTGCAGTTTGCCTATGGCATATCTATTTCAATTTGGGAAAACAAAATCAGAAAGATCACAAGAAGCTTCATTTTATTTGGGTGCAAACCACTATCTGACCTCCCTAGCACTTAGTTTTCAAAAGGTTTTACTTACTTGTATTTTAAGAGCAGCCACTGAACAAACCACAGTCCTACAAGGATCATGCCATTGATTTCACAAATAGAAAAAGCCCATTGCACCCGATCAAAGCGATCAAAAAATGCATCTGGTAGGGGAGGCTGCACCTCCTTGGGAGGCACTCGTTCATGAACGACTGAGATAGTCACTGTAGTAAAGATGAAACAAGAAAGTGCATAAATAAAAGCCAGAAAAGTCTTGCCCCATTCCATAGGATACTGTGAGCGCTCTGGCTCCGGCATGGGGATCTTTATCATCTCCTTCTTAAACCCATTTGGCATCCCATTCAGCTTCATTTTACTGCTAAAGCCATTCTCGCGCGTGGTATTGCTGATGCGGATGTGCCCATTGACGTGCCCATTTTTGTGAGCCTCCATGTGGTGAGCCATTTTTAAAGTTTCAATCATGTGCAAAAGCCGCTGTCCGCTGTCAGAAGACACCCGCGAGAGAGGCGTCTTCTTAAAATCTTCCTCTGTGAGGTTGATCAAATCCTGCCCAGTGAAGCTTTTCAATGGCTCACAATACTCTGGCACAGCATTTTCTGTTAGCCAATTCGTCACCTCCTCGGGTGACCACAACACCACTTCTTTCATCTCGCCAGGCAGCTGTGGCACAGTCTGACATCGATTTTAAATTGGGCAGCAGTCACTGTGACTCCAGTGCATTGGAAACCTCCTCCTTGGCTTCATCTTGTTCTAGGAAGCAGTTTGGCGAGAGGCAAGTCCCTGTCTCTAACCATCTGATATGAGCATCCACGCACCGTGGCAAGCATAGGAAATGGTTCACTTCATATTCGTGTTGGCATTCTTCCTGGGGAGGAGAAAAACCCAAAACCAGTCATTAGGATAGCATTTACAAATAGTTTGCAATTCATGTTTAACGACAAGATTACTAGAAAAGAATAGCTAGACTCTAGCATGGAAAAGACTGATTTGAGCTCTAGCCTTGTACGCACAGCATTGTCCTTTCCGAGCTCGCTACTGATTTCTCAAGAGCTTTAATAGTTTTGTATTTTAAACACCACTTTGCAGTTGTGGGAAGGACTCCTCCTGCTCTGTATTTGTTAAATTTTCTATTACTATGCAGGTCTGGTCCATAACCAGTACCCAAACTCCTCTTAAAATCATAATACTAATGGATTTAAGGATCTACAGAGCAAATGTTTAGTGTTATTCATGTCGGAAACCTTTTCTTCCCCTTATAGACTGGTATCTTGATGCAATGTGTTACAGCTAGTTGTTGAATAGGAAGCCTGATTTTTGTTCTGCAAGGCAAAAATATCTAGTGTACCACAAAAAAACTCTTTTCTACAGGTCAACAACAACAAAAAGACGTAGATAAGCAGGATCATACTCTCTGGGCCAAAGCACCAGCAGGAAAAAAAATCAATGTCCAAACAAGTCAGCCTGAAAATAAACTGAAGCATTTAGGTTTGCAAGACTCTAGTAGATGTTTAGCAGCTCTTCAAGATAAATTTTACTGTTTCCATGGCATACTGCTACAATTCAAATAAAAGTTTGTCATCAGCTAAAAAGGAACCAGTAGAAAAATTTAAGTGAAACATTTTATTTTTTAAAAAAGGAACTAGGTAACGAACTTAAACACCACATTAATTGCATCTCAGGGAGCAAAGTTACCACTGAGAAAAACCAAAATAATCTACATCACCGGCACAATTTAAGTAGAAGTTGTATAAAACAGATACAGAGGTATGGTCCTATGCAAAATGCTACTGTGCTGCACATAAATGTATTCTTTGAGCCGCTACCTCTAAACTGAGCAAGAAACACAAGGTGCAGTTTTCAATCTGTTTCTCTGTGGAATGAACCACATCTGGTGATTGAGGAAAGAAAAAGCTTAGAACAAAGGACTATCAGCATTTTGCATACACCACCTCTCACTTGCTGGGCATGCCATGCATGCGTACATATTTAAATCCATGGAGCAAAGGGATGAAGATGAATATTCCCTCTTGTGAATATCTGTGCTGTTTTAGAACAGCAGAAGAGAGGAGATAGCTCTGTTTTCTTTCTTTTTTTTTCAGTGGGATTATATGTACTGAGGAAAGCTTTTAGCCACGAATCACTTCATTATTCAAGTTGTGTTTAGCAAATCGGTATTTAGTTACACAGCTCTGAACATGGGGGGAAAAAAAAAAAAAAGATGGATTGAATTATGCATGTTAACCCACATTAGAAACTCCTACCACACTTGACTGAAGGAAAGCAGCTCAGCTCTCCACCACGCTCATCTCAGCTGTACTGACTGTAGTCACATTATCACAGGGCACCTGAAACCCAGAGTCTGACACCAGCCACAGCACAAAGCTCAAGCATGAGCCCTGCATCCCTACCCCATGCCAGGGAGAGTTGGTGTCACCAGCAGTTACGAGAAGATGTTTTGCCTCCAGCTCCCTGTTTAGCCCATCTGTGCATCAAGGGTGATGTCAGCTTTGAGCTACCTCACTTACACCTGTGGCTTGACTCAGTCACTGCAGGCCAAGAAGGTGGAAATACCATCACCTTTTTGATGTCCACAGTATTTCAGCCTCAAGTGATACACCAGTAATTCACAACTCAAAGAATCCATATCTGCATGAAGGAAAACCCAACACACTTTCACACTTGTCCTAGGGTCGACACTCAGGTTGAAATCAGTGAGGCGCAGCACCAACAACTGTGTGGCATCAAATTCACAACTAATACTAATGGACCTCTACAGCTTTGCTGTTTCCCAGGGTAGCACCTTATGATCTTGATAAAGCCTAAGCTATTTTTTTAATCCTGTTACAACACCTGGGCTCTTCGTCTGCAGCAGGACCTCATTTCCTCATGCCATTTAACAGCTGCATCAGCTGCCTCTCCAAGTTGTGCTTTAAAAATTCAGCATGGATTTAGGGTTGCTGGAACACTGTGTACACCACAAGGTAGGGCAATAGTATACCTTTACAATTTTAAATGCTGGAATGATTGAATCACTTTCTCCCAAACCACTCAAAGGAGGAAAGCGGACCTTTAACTGTTATCCTCCTGACATACCAGCTTTTTTGACCTGACAACTCACCACAAGCTTCCCACATGCTTAAGGATTCAGGATCGCAAAGATCTCCTGCTAAAGAGCCTGTAACCAAGCTTCAAACTACATCTCCACTGCCAGGGGAGGTTTAGATCAGATATTAGGAAAAATTTCTTCACCAAAAGGGTTGTCAAGCATTGGAACAGGCTTCCCAGGGAAACGGCGGAGTCACCATCCCTGGAGGTATTTAAAAGACATGTAGATGTGGCACTTAGGACATGGTTTAGTGGTGGACTTGGCACTGCTGGGTTTGTGGTTGGACTTGATGACCTTAAAGGTCTTTTCCAACCTAAAAATGATTCTATGATTACTTACCATGAACCTACATGTCCTCTTGCTGCAGCTAAGCTAGTGGGTTTTAAGATAAGTTCTGTGTGGAGCCTAAAAGAACAAAAATTGGTTGCCAGCTGCAAATACTACTTTGCTACTGGCACAAGAGTCAGAATACGCCGGTGGAACCCCATGAAGCCTGGCCTTGGCAGTGTTACAAGAAATGGCAAACATTGTGTGTCTTCTAGCAAGTGTGTGTGCAATCCCAGCCTACTGCTATCACACCACCAGTGTGTCAATCACTATTGAGTACCTTTTGTAAAAGTAGAGTAACTGATACTCACAGGAGGAAGACTTAGAGGAAAGATAATACTCCGCCAAAGATGCAGGCCATGGAGCTATTTTCAACTGCGAGTTAAAACAAACACACCTACCATTCAGAACTCTATTTCACAACCTGTCTAATAGGAGAGGAATAAGCAAAAAAGCTGCTTTACTAACACCCTCCAGTTTGTCCCATTAAAAATACCTTATTTTCTATCATGCATTCATGAAAGCTTGATCAGGTGAGGTTTGCAGAAACAATATGGGAGACTTAACAGCCCTTGCTGGCCCCCTTGCTTCCACAAAAGGTCGCCTTTTGTCCACCAAAGGTGAGGACAGGAAGTAAAGATGGGCATCAGCTGCTGCCAGGCCACATTCCACTGCCCCAGCAAGGGCACAGGGATGGGCAGGGGGATGGGTGCACACCCAAGCCTCCCCAGTTCTAATACGTGTTGTCAGCCTGGGCCAGGCGACTAAACCACTCCATCTACAGCTGATTTGCTTCATTAAGGAGCCTTTATCTGATAATGATTAAAAGTAACAATGTGATTATCAGAATAATACAACTGCATTATGAAAACAATGTAGAACTGGTAGCTCAAAATACCCATACACCACAAGACTGAGCAGGATGAAATAACTTCAGCAAGGGCTCTAGGCCCACCTCCCCATGTTCCCATGACCTTGTTTTCCCCTGTTACCAACAAACATTAAAGTGCTAACTGAAAACTTTCAGATCCTTTTCCACTTTCCCAACAAGAAGTATTTCCCACCACTACAATCTGCCTGTATAAGGGCTGGTAAACAAGTATTTGAGAGTGCACTACATAACCTTACATGTCAAGATTTGTTCTCTTTTGCTTTGTCAAAACGTGATTGTGCATAAGGACTGAACATGGGAGCAGTCATCTTTCTGGTTAAAGGACAAGACAATCAGCAATAAAATCATCAGCTGACTACACTTTCACACTTGATTTGGTGACCAAGGTGCAGAAAACGTCACAGTTTTATGTTTCTAGGTCTGCTTGAGAGTAACTAAGCACTCATGCTGGACATCACTGTTTAAGATTTCATTTCTCAAAGTCCACGGGCTCATCACTGAGCACGTGATGGCCATTGCCCAGGCAGGCAGTGTGGTTTGTCTGGCATGGTTGCAGGGTCCACGCAGCAGTAACCTCCCTCCACAACACCAGCACTGGCTTACAAGTTAACATGCTGTTCCCCATTACCTCTAAATTTGCAACTAGAAAGCAGTACATCTTACAATTAACACTGATGAGATAAACCCACATCCACCTAAAACAGCAAAAAGAGACCCCCCAAACCAGTTTGTTCATTTCCAATCTCCCCCTAAAGCACCTTGAAACCCAAACAAAGAAAACCTAAGCCTTCCCCAACCAAATTATGCCTTCCTCATGTTTGTACAGTGCTTTTATTCTCTAAACGAGGACCTTTGCTACCAAGGCAACAGTCACTATAGAAATCAGCTAAATAACCAGCCATTTAAGACACTGCAATGAGCTCCTCACCAGCAGCCAAGGAGATTTTCAAATCCTTTCTGAGGCAGTGGGTGTGTTTCAGTTACAACACTGACCATCCTTCCCAAACACCCCCGAAAAGTTGAGATAATAAAACCATTAGTAAAAAATAGTGTTAAAATGAGCAAGGACCAGGGAAAACCACAGTTTGAAGACACCATAGTGTCTTCACTTTTTTCACTTTCCTGCTTGGAAAGCAAATGCTTAGATTCACCCCAATTATGTGTGCACACATGCAAGCAAGAAAAAATGACCTGCTGTAAGGATTGAAATTATAATGCTTTAAAATCAACCCACAAGTGAATTCCCCAAACCCCCTGGTATGCAGACATTACACGGAGACCGAATACTCCGGATGAAAGCTGGAAGCTCTCGTCCTGCATTTTTACAGCACAAAACAAACTGTAACAGCAGGGTCTGAGTCACCGCTACAGTCACCTCCTCTACAGGCATTTTATCATCACTAACAATAACGCTCCGACACCTCAATAACTGGACATCCTGTACTTGCAAAGAATCTCTGCACACCAATTTGCAAGGAAAAGGCAACGCCTGACATGAATTATGTGCTGGATCTCACTAACACTAACAAGCTCTCAAGCAATGTACCAAACTGCTTCCCTTCAGGGTAACTTTGCCTCCAAACCAGAGATAGCCCCTTGCAAAAGGCTGCGCCACTAGTACACAAGAGATTGTTGCCATTTTAAAACACTACCATAAAGCTGGGTTTGTGCTGCAAATACAAAATATCTGTAAGTATAAAACTGAGGTACAGATGGGCTCACGAGTTTCACAGAGCTCCAAGGTAAGTTTCCAAGGTCAGTCCTTGATGGTAAACATTGTCCTGTGGACAGAAAGTCAGAGCAAGTAGAATTACTACTATGAAAAGAGAGGACGGGATAAGCATGTGAAGCAACACCCACGTACTCAGAGTAGCTACTTACACAGCTTTAAAGAGAGAAAAAAGATTGCCTGCACACTACATAAATCCCAGAGCAGCCTATTTTTTCTAAATTACTCTATACAAAGGAAAAGACAGACCATACGTTTCCTATCCTAATTTAACAAAAAAATACGAAATGGCAATCCACTCACAGGCAGAGATCTCTCAGTATGACAGCTCTGAACCCAAGCCCAGAGTTCAGTGACAAAGATTTCAAAATTAAAGTACTTCCATCATATCGGAATAAACAGCTCATCTTCAGATGGGAAACACTGCTAATGAATATCTCTGCTACAAAAATTCAGCATCTATACTGCATGCATAGGTATGTACATGCACATGTTCTGTGCTAGGTGATAAAAACGCCTTTTCCCTTCAAACCTGATGAAGCCTCATCCTTTGCTTCTTTGTAGCCCTACATCTCTCTGCTCAACTTTCTTCCTCCCCTTTCTTCTTCCTTGCACTTGGAAGTAGTTATGGAAACCAGCAAACACTCATGAGAAGGCTTCACCCCACCAGGAATCTCATCACGGGAACACTTGCTAAGCAGAGCTTTTGTTTTGACACTATGGAAATCCTGCTTTGAGTGATCCAGGGGTGGAAAGCATGGGGTGTGAAGGGGAGGGCAGGTCCTGCCCTTGGACAAACAACTATTTCAAACTGAAAAGCCTCCTCGAACACAGCAGGGAGAGCCAGGCACCAGGACCACAGCTGGCTCCTGCAGGAACAGGTATAAGCTTTCCGCCTAGGTCAGGGATAACCCAAGTGCACATCTCATTTTGTAATGCACACCACAATCCTAATGTCTAAATTCTAAAGTAATGCAACACCTGCAACAGAAACCGGATGAATATTAGCTTGTTTCTGAATGGCTGCAATAGGAAACCCACCTTCCAACTCCCCGCCCCAAATGCTTTTAGTTCTGTGCAAGAAAGATGCAAATAACACCACAAAGTTAATTTGCAGAGGCGGAAAGAATGAACCACAAAAAAAAAAAAAAAAAAAAAAAAGCCCCAACAAAACCCACAACTATACTCAACTCCTAAGAATATTATCCTTGATAGAAAGTGGGTTTGTACTATTTCAGCCTTTCATCCACAAAGGGGTGCGTGAAAATATTAACAGACCTTCACAAATCCTTACATGGAGACAATTTCAACACCAGGATCTTTAACTGGTCAGCAGACTCCTACAGCAGGACCCAACCCAGCCATGCCAGTTTGCTACATACAAACAAACACACCCCTCCCCCCGTGGACATCACAACACACACTGTGCTCAAACCTTGCACATCTGGTTTCTGGAATGAAGCAAACTCAAGTGGCTTTGGGTTCTGGGCTCAGGTGGCAGCAAGCTGTGGCCGTCATCTCCAACACAGAAAAACACACACCTGTGTTACACCTTGGGATCTGGGTCAAGCAAAGATAGGGCAGAGCCGGAAATAGATCCCTGTGTCCTCATGCAACCCCTGAGCTAACTCTGTTACTAAAGAGCATGAAGTGATAGCTGCTTTCCTCTCGACACTATCTAAACCTCCTGGTATTTGTATACAAACAACAGAAGACCTCCAAAAGAAAACAGATGAAACACTGAAAACAAGCCAAAAAAGTGGTTCTTCCCCTACAAGGCACAGAAATGGGGGGAGGATGGAATAGGGTAGAAGGATAGAAGCAAGAAAATAAGGGTAACAAAATATTTGTGACATGCTCCATATTTTAACATATTTTAACCAAGTGCAGGTGTTTTGGGTTTGGGTGATTTTTTTGGTGGCATTGGGGTTTTGGGTTTCTTCTTGTTTTGTTTGGGGTTTTTTAATTACCTACATTAAATACCTAGAAGTCATTTATTGTTAGAAAGTCAGGTTTGTGGTGAGCCTATGGGAATCTAAGTAGTATGAAGAATTTAAAAAAAAAAAAAAGAAAAAAAAAGAGAGGAAAAAAAGAAAAAGAAAAGAAAACAGAAGGGGAAGTTTTGCCTAAGGAAACTGAGGGCAATCTTATGACTGATGGTAATGCTGCTCTAAAATGCATACTACAGCATATTTTGCCAAACCAACCATACACATGGTTGGCAAAAGCTGGCAGAAACTACAGTGAAAACAGAGCCTCACTGAAAGCTTAAATCGATTAATTGCTTTAGATTTTTTTAATATTTGGGTTTGTTCTTGGACATGTATTAGACAGCATCTAGAGCACAACAGTTGCTTCCTCCAAAGTGCCTTTCCCAGAGTTACAACTAAAGCAAAAGAAAACTAAGTTTACACACTCAAAATCCTAGCCTAGAATGTTCCCATATTTTGTTAAAATATAAATATTTTATTATTTATACCCTACTTCTGAAGTCCAGCACATCAGACCCAGATCAAAAAGACTTCAAGCTGCAAAAGTTGAAATATAAATATCTGTATATATTCAAGCAAGATGCTGTTCTCTGCATTCCAGCTGTTACTACTCATAAACCCACACAAAAGGCACGCCATCAACCTTATTAATTTTCAATGCTATTACTCTGTACTGTAAAACAAAACAGTTCCTGGGTTTGTCTTTATTAACTTAGTTCACGTAACACATACTGATCCCCGGTCTGAAAGACATAACACCACAAATATTCAAGATTATTCTGGTGTAAATAGTCCTAATCCAGTTCTTGAACACATATTCCTCCTCTTTCTAGCAATACCTGTTCAGAGTTGTATCATAAATCAAATCTTTAGATCTGGAAGATATGTATCTGTATGAAGGGAGGAAAAGACTCTTATTGCATGGCCAGTCTAGAAACCAGAAATCCAGGAAATGCTAGGGAGCAAAAGGAAAAAAAAAACCAGTAAAAATAACCACAAAGACATTTCTGATTGCCAGTGAGTTACAGGTGTACAATCTGCATGATGGGAACTTGTCATACTAAAGCCAGATCTACTGAAAATTCAGATGAACTGCACTGGCATCCTCCTTTCGTGATTATAAGCAAGAAAAAACATCTTGGCTTGCTTGCTAAACTTCAACCACCTTCTTTACTCTCTTCACCGTCAATTGCATGGATGCCAGATCTCACTGTTGGCAGTGGAGATCTGCCACTGTCGGCATTAACACTTGAAGGCAAAAACATGCTCATGTTCATTCAGCAAAATCCAGTGCTATCTGACTGTTCTGGAAATTATGAATATTTCAATAACCAAGCCTCAGTACTAAGTTCCTCCTGCAGACATCCAATTACCTCTAAATTTTTTTCCTACTGATACATTTGAGGTATAGGACATGTGCATGCATCATGTTGTCCTAACATCTTTATGGAAATGTCCATTAGCCACCCAGCAACTCTGGTTATGATCCCAGGGAGTATCTCAGGCAGGGTGGCTCTTGGCCATCCTTTCTTCTGCAGGCAGTGACTCCACTATCTGGCACACTGACCACGAAAGACTGGATGACTGCATAACAGATTCACATGCTGAACTGGTAGGTTTTGAACACATCAATTAAATCAGTTTGGAAAGTAACCTGTAATTCCAGCCAAACAAGAGAATCTCAGCTCCAGGTACTGGTTAAGTACAACTAGCATGCATTCATATCATGGAAATTAGGTTTGGAAATATGTGCTACCTCTTCTTCTGCCACAGAAGGGATGGAGGGATCAGACCCAGCCTGTTATCATCAGCATGACTGTCCAGCTTCTAGAATGAGCGTGCAGCCTCTAGCAAACTTTGCTTACTAGTCTAAGCATTTTCTTTTAACTAGAAGGCAGCAAACCAAGCTGTACACTACAAACTGTATGACGCACTTCCCAAAATCTGTTTCCTTTCATTAAATTGTACGTTAGGCAGGAGGAGTTAAGGGCTTACAGCACAGTGCTAGACATAACACCACTTTCATGGTATTTCACTCCAACATAAGTGTCCAAGGACTACCTCACAGTGCATATGCTTTATTGAGCACATAACAATTGTAGCTCCACAACCATCCACAAGCTGCTCACAGCAAACAAATCTAATTGCTTAAGATAATTCCAGTTGGTTTAGAAAAGCTGTGTCCAACCTTAAAAAAACAAACAAACCAGCATTCTGTACCAGAAAGTAGAATTAACCATTGAATCAATGAAGGGATGCCTGTTGCTCCAAAAGGACCACTGAGCCACTCGCCTGCAAAAAACAAGAGTGGGCTTCATAGCCCAGGAGGACAAGCCTTGCTTGTTTACAGTGTTTGCAGCAGTGAGAGAACTGCAGAAACCTGGTGCCGCTATTCTTGTTCCAACCACACAAAGAAGAATCAAAATAAATTGCAGGGAAGGAGAAAAAGGAGAGAGAGGAAGAAGGATTTAAATCTGTGATCACATGCACACTATAGCTTTCTGCAAACAGATGGGTGAAGCCCAGATTAGCAAGGTATTACCAAAAGCAAGGCAGTAATGCCAATGAGGTGCAGCTTGAAAATAGCCGAACTCTGACCTGCCCCACCGAGTGGAACGCAGCTCTCCCACATGGATTGGTGTCAGCCATGAAGACATGGCTCTGCTGACTGATGGGAAAGGATGGGAGCTTGCAAGAGAAGTGGAGCACTGTTGGAAAAAGCTGCTGAGGATGAAGCTAAAGGATGAATGGCAAAGTAGATAACAAAGCAGCAGCCACGCAGGAGAGTGCAACACTCCTTTAAATCAACTTCCAGAAGCAACATGCAAAAGGCTCCCTGGGAATAAGCCCTTCCTGTACGTAAATACTGAGAAGATGCACTCTCTTGAGATGTCTAGCAGGATGCAATTTCCCTGTTGCATGCCTCTGAGTAAGCAAACAAAACAAGGGAATAACAATTACGCTGATATTTCTAATGTACAGGGGCTTATCTGAGCAGCGGAGGGCTTCGGATGTTATGGTACTGCAGAAACTCATCTGATGAGGAGCCCTTGAGAGCAGGATGCTGGTAAAACTCCATCCAGCCACCTCGTGACAGGCTCCATGACTACGCAGCACTCCCTCAAGGCCTGGGAAATGTATAAATGACTCCTGAACACATTAGTAAAGAGAAAATTTTAAGAGTACAAAACAAATAAGAGTCAACCTGACATAACTGCTGCTTTATCTACCCATCCCATAGTCAGACTTGCTCTACAGGACTATCCTTGAGGTGTGCTTTGACATGCATTTTTGGGGTAAATCCTAAGAACGTCTCCAGGTTGATAAAACATGGCATTTTAACAAGAGGGGGGGGGGATAAAAAAAAAAATCTTCTGTGTAGAAAGATCATGAAAATTCACCATCAGTCCTCTGGTAATGCCAATGCTGCTTCTGCATGCAGTAAAGAGCTGCTAAAATGACTACTGACAGAAAAAAAGTACTATTTTTGGAAACGAGATAAAGTACTGTGAAGCGTTCATACCAAAAGATATTAAACAGTCACAGTAATCTGCATTTGGGGTTTGTTGGGTTTTTTGTTTCAGGGTTTTTTTTTGTTTGGGTGTTTTTTGTATGGGTGAAGGTGGGGCTGCATTACCAGAGATTGCACAGAGCATAAATACACATGAAATTGGCTTTTAAAAGTATTATTTATCTGTCCTTTGGCACTCCAAAACCTTTTCATTGGGTCTGAAAATACCTACATTCACAAATATTTAATGTGGGCAAGGGGATAAAAGTACCATGGCAGAAATCCCAATGAAATACACAGCTCACCCTATGTGATACCACAATAGCACTGAAAAAGAGTGCAGTATTATAGATTTTATTTCACATCATTAGTGTAATAATGAAGGGACTTGATTTAATTTGATCCTGAGAAAAACTTTTACTGCTTTGAACTGGTCTTTGGCAGCCAAATTCCAAAAGCCTGACCTTACAGGAACAGCCCAGGAACTGCCATCAAGTACAGGCAAACAGCAAACACAACGGCTGGCATGTGAACCAGCCCAGTCCAGATGCAGCACACACATGCACACAGGTAACACAGCCTGTCTCACCCCAGCTGAAATGCAAGACATGCCACACGTGGCACCATGTCAATTAAGATTTAAAAGGGAAAACACAAAAGCCAGTGGCTACAGCACAGCACAAGGATATCACGTTCCTATGTGTCACGGGGGTTTCTTGCACTCTCCAGAGGGCACAACATGATCTGCAGGAGACAGGTTGTCAACAGCAGGGCTGAAGGCTCTCCTCACTTTCTGGAGGAGTAAGGAGGAAGGATCAATACTTAGAAAGACCCTGAGAAAACATGGTACAGCCACTGGGGAGGGGAGCACCACAGACAGCACCAGCTCAAAAATCAGGAAACTTGTACTTCCTTAGTTTGCTAAAAGCCAGTTTTTGCCAAGTAACCAATTTCCGTACACTCTTCATTAAATAAAATATGAAGGGCAGGCAGAGAAGTAAAATATAAATGCATTCACTTCTATAAGCAACAGGCCCTATTCTTGTACACGCTGCAGCAATCATTGAGGACAATGGGACTTATGTCCCCTAATGGAGGGCACAGAATTCAGGGTCAGTTAGCAGGCAGAGAACTTTTATATTAACAAGTGTTGCATTTATATTTGTGATCCATGCTGCCTAGAAATAGCAGAAACCACTTCGGTCCATGTATTATTTAGTTAGGTAAAAGGCAGAATCAAACCTCAAGACAAACACCACGTGATTTTGGCATGGATCTCCACCAAATGTAACTTGCAATGGGATGGCAAGACACTCACCAGCTCGGTAATTAAGCCAGAATGGCTGAAATGATCCTTCCAACAGACTTCTCTGCAAAGCTGCCTGAAGCTATGAGAGTAGTTATGAATTGCCCTATTGAAACTCATTGCTGTATCTGTTTTCCTGCACTTTGCCACGCATGTGAGCGCAAACATGATGTCTTTACAATTTCAAGTGTTAGCAGGTAGAAGTATTGCTTTGGCAAATTTCCCTTGGGAAGAGTAATAGCTACCTATGGAAGACTTGCCCCTAATCACTGCCATCTCCTTTTTCTTAATATTTTTTATTTCAGGCAGTTGACTGACAAATAATACTGTTGCAGTGCTCATGTTTACAATGCACAACATCTTTCTCTTTTCATATTTGCAAAATTTGATTCAAAAAGCACAGCAGCTATCAAACAACTGGCAGCTGGCACCTCAAAGTTGTTGTGAAAACTGCATCTAGTCGAAAACCACCTTTCACCTTGAAAATTAGGTATGTCATCTAAAATATTTTCAGACTACCCTTTTACTGCTCTGTATGTACACCAAGCGGACTTCAGGTGGCCTTCAACTCGCAGCCAGATGAAGGAGTTCAGGGTGAAGACTGTGCTTAGCTGTACAAGCGACTTCTCTAAGCATAGGACATGCAACTCTCCAACACAGCACTGCTCAGGTCTTTAAGGGATTCCACACTACTCTTTTCTACCATACAGGACTATGAAGTTCAACAGGTCCCTGCCGAAGCTCCTGAAATAGCAGAGCTGCCCCCAGCATGGAGAAAGCCCAAATCTCGTGGCTGCCTCCTCCCCTGGCTATTCAGAGGTTCAACAGAACTGAAAGTACTGTTGAACCCAAAGTGATTTCTGAGTATAAAATCACTTTTGCTTATTTTGAAAGGTACTTACAGACAGGAATTCCTCCCTATTTCAAAGCTCTGCACAAAGCTGGATTTATTGATGCAGACCCATGATTCATCACTACAGCAAGCTGTAGGAGATAAACTGTATTATGCTGGAATCTAGTAAAACCAGGAAGAAAAAAAATCAGGAGTATTCATCCCAAACTGAGACCTAGGCCAAAAAAAAAAAAAAGTATGAGTGTTCACAACCTCTAGCTTTTTTTCTTATTTGTCTTTTCATCAGCAGTAGCATCTTTCCTCTCTCCATTCCCCCATCCCCTGCAGCTTGTTTCAGCCTTTCATGTCAGACCCTCCCCGGCCAAGCAGCACACGCTTCAGATTAAAGGTTAACCGGCTCAGGAGAAAATGGAGAGGCTGCTAAAAGCAGGGCAGTGTGAAACCATCAACTGGAACAGAGGGCAGAGTATTTTAGACAACTTTGTGACAGATGGGCAGCAGAGCTGGCCGCCCAGTGAGCCGCAGCAACCTCCCTGTCCTCCTCCCCTTCCAAGGGTTTTTGAAAGAAGGAGAATCAGTCTGAAAGGACCACAAGAACTGTAAATAAATTATGGCCCTGTTCATCAATTAGATCAGCTGCACTGAAATGAAAGCCACAGCAGGCTCAGTAATCACTCAAAATAAGCTCCTCTGACCGGATCACTCCTGTGCTGATGGCTCAATTATGCCTGGGAAGACCGTTACAGAACATTAAACATTAACAAAAGCCTGAGCCTGTATTACATCTCTCCTAGATAAATCTATATCAGTAACTGAGTGCTTTTACCTTAAGTAATCCTGAATTAGCGGATCAATTCTTTTCCCACCTTTCCCTCACACGTTGCAAAAGTCGGACCACCACATACAGGGAAAATCTTTGCAAATAGCCCATTTGCTAGACAGTTATATTTTTATTACACTGGGAGGATATTTTCTCCATTTTAAAATAGATATGGTTTAGGAGAGGGTTGTTTATATAAATTTAGTAGCTCAGAAATCAAAACAGGGCAAATTGTTCTCCTGGCTTTCTGAGGGTTTACGCTAACCTCCCTAGAAGTGCTTCTTCATTTCTCTAAAAATCCAGTCCCTAGCAAACAGTTGCACTGCTTATTTCTTCTGCAAAGAGAACCATGAAGACACTCTTAACATAGAAAAGAGTTGCTTTCATTCTTCATTTTGTTTTTGCAATACATTATTTGCTTTTCATAGCTTCAAGTTTAACAGGACTAGAGATACCCTTGCCACTTGAAGCGTCTCTTCATTATCTCTGTAACAGTACCAAAACAAAATAAAGTTTCTCAGGGCTTCCCCAGGTCAGATCTTTGCTGTTCTAACCAAAATACACAAACACGTTGCAGAAGTCTGAACAATGCCAGGATTTCACTGCGATTTAGGTAGGGTGTGACTAGTTTAGAACAGACAAACCAAGTCCCCAAAGAAAAGCACATGGCCGAGATTAAAAGAGAAAACTTCAAAACACAAAAGGGATTAGAAATAACAAGGAAAAAACCCAAAATGCTGGGAACAGTAGGAAACTGAAATCCAAGTTGTACCAAAAATAACAAGCTGGTGGTCTTCTTACCAAGTCCTCCTCATCCTCAATGCTTAATACTCACGAGTTGCAAAGCATCAGCTTCCCCAGTATAAATAAATTGGATTTAATCTAGTTCGACTTTGCAGTTTTTAAAAATTAATACAGTATAACAGTGTCGGCATTCTTACCGGTGAAAAATCTGCTCGACTGTTAAAGTGATACTCTAAATTTATGCGTATCACTGGGACCAACAAATTTTTACTCCTGGTAATGAAAAGCAGCCCAGTAACAAGGGACAAAGCATGCTGAAGCATTTTGAAACTTAGCTGAATAAAACAGGCTGCTTGTCTTCAGAATTTTTGTCCAGATGCTGAAAGAGTAAGTTAAAGTGAATCTTAAATTCACTTCTAAAGGACAGAATAATTCCAGCTTCACAACTAGAGAGGTAAAATTTGACTTTATACTGAATTCCACCAAGCTCTCTATATGCTTTTATCTACAGCTTATATCTACAGCCCCTTGAAAAGAATAAATGCTGTTTGTATTCAAGTTATTTGCTCAGGTAAAGTGTTACATTACAGGTTTTCTGAAATAAGTATTATATAGCTAAACATTATTTAGCTATGTTGAAGTAACTGCTATTTTCCCTCCACCGTGTCCTGTGCAAGGAATTCCCTGTACCACATCCTGTGGTACAGCACACTTGCTGGTTTTCAGGATCCATGGATATCCGGGATATGTAAAATGCCCCTGGATATTTCCTTCTTCATCTGGCACTGAACTGGATTGCTCACTGGTTATCAACGTGTGGCTAAAACAAGAGGAGCTGACCTGAACCAAGGAGCAGCTTGAGAAATCACACTGTTCTCAAGACTAAGAGTTAAAAAAAAAGAAAGCAAACAAAAATAAACCCAACCCTCCAAAACCAAAGACAAAAAAAAAAAAAAAGGCATCAGGAAGCAAACTTTTCAGCAAAGAAAATAATGGTTTTGTTAACTGGCTTTTGCCCTTATTTTAAGAAAGGCAACAGAAAACATATCCAGACAAAGTTAGAAGGACCAGTGATAACCACGAGGAATAGCAATAAACACTAAGGGAAGAGTTGCTGACAAAGCACTGTATAATGGCCACTTCCTAAAAGCAACTCTTAAAAAGCTTGCTGCTTACAAAGCACACAATATATTTACCCTTGGCTTGTCTGTTGATTACCTTTCTCCTGACACTTCACATGCTTACTGCAAAATAAAGTCTCTTATAAGACTGCAATATTATAACCAAGCAAGACATTTACATTTAGTAAGTGAAATTACAGCCCCAGCACTTTTTATGTGGGTTTTTTTTTTTTTCCTCAACTACTCAAACTCTCCCCATAAACTATCATAATATGAACAATTCAAACAGCGAAGTAAAACTCGTTAAGGTTTGCTCTTAACTTGGGTAGACTAACCTGAATTAGCTCAGTCCCAGCTAGAAGTAGCAGCATGCATGCTGTAGCTGTGATTTTTAAACCCAAGCCGAGCAACACAGGAGAACTGACATACGAAGTGTTCAAGCTGCTTACCTGAACTCAGCTCCAAGCCCCTGAACTTGGGTTACTTGGGCCAGCAGAGTTCAACAAGCCTTTTCTTGGAGGTATCCCCTCCCTTCTGCCTTTCATCCCCACCCTCCTCTCTTGTGCTTGGGTGACTGCATGGAAAAATTGCTCTTTTCCTGGTTTTCTTCTGTGCCAGGTGGCCAAAGCAGCTGGCTGCAGTCACACGAGCATAAGCAAGTCCTTCCCCTTTCGGTGGCAGCAGCGAGTTGTCAGAGCAGCCTGGCTGTATGTTGAAACCGTACCTCATGTTTCCTAATCTGCCTTTCTATTATTAACCACACATTTCCCCCACCTTCTTTGCCATGCAGACAGCTGCAGAAAGCAGCTGGAGACAACTGAGTACGTCATCAGGCTGATTTTTCTGGCAAAAAAAACCATCCAGGGGCCAGTGGCAAGTGCACAAGGGGCAGCAGAGACAGTCTCAAATGCTATCCTGAACCCCTAGTGCAAAGTAGCTGACAGGGAACAGAACTGTATTCCTTTTCCCTGTCCCCCTTGGCCACAACAGCTCTTACTGAACACAGACCGTGCCAACCTGGTTGTCCGAAGGACTGCTGCTCTCCTGGCTCATGTAAACTGGCCAAGATCTCAATCAGCACCTCTTGTCCCTAAAAACTCAAAGGAGAGAGGCTTAAGCAAAGATTTCAAGCATGGACCCGCTCCTGCCCAGGACAGTTCTCCCAGGACAGAGATGCCTTCTGCAAGCCAGCATTACCATGTCATACAGCACTCGAGAGCACTTGCTGGGATGTCTCCACTACAGAGACCTCCTTCGACAAACTCACATCTTTTGGGGAAAGGTTTGGATTTGTATTTTCCTCCAGGTTTGGGTATCTCCTTCAGGCACTTTGTATTAGGTGTAACATAGACACGCAGCGAACCCTGAATTCTCACCTCACATGGTAGAACAGCTTTACAAAGCTCAGCTTTTAAGACATAATGTGCAGCCACCCTGTAAAGTTAGCCAAGCAAAAAGGCCACTTTCCTGAACAACAAGAGCAGTTTTGAGCCTTCACAGGCACATGGAAACCTGGGGACGCAGAGCACAGGCTGTGCAAAGCACTGAGCAACGTGGAATAGCACAAAACAGGCTTTGGGTTTGGGATGGGAGTTTTTTGTTTGTGTTTTTTTGTTGGTTTTGGTTTGTTGGGGTTTTTTTGTGGTGGTGGTTGTTCTTCGGTTTTGGGTTTTTTTAGAGTGAGGTCCAGGTTTCAAGACTGTACTCTCATAGGTCTTACAGGACCAGCTTTGTCCAGGAAGAAAACTGAAAATCTCCTTGTAGGACCTTTGGCATTAGACAGCCAGGCTGAGAACTTGGCACCTAAAACACCACGGCTTAGGGAACGCAAAGCACAACTCCAATGTCAATTCAGGGAGCTTAAGAGTTTAGCTGGAAGTTTTGAGTCATGCTCCTGGATGTGGACAAGAAGAATAGCTTAAGCCCTTCTTGAGCTAAGTCCTTTCTCTTTTGTTCAAGCAACAACTTTAAGCACTGCAAATGAGGCTATTTTTGCTGTTCTCCATATGACGTGTTTTCATATGCTACATATTTTCTATATTTCAAGTTACTTGCACATATTTTCTGTACTTCAACTTACTTGCACAAAATAGGCTTCTTGCAAATGCAGATAGGCCTGTACAGATTATAAGTATCAAATGCCTTGGAGAAATCCATCTCCTACATGCCTACAGAAACAAACGTCAGGCAAAACAAAAGTCTGGTGTAGAATTAAGCACAGCTAGACCCACAGCAAATCTTCCAAGCTCAAACAGGTTTGAATCCCAGGAAACAAAGATGCTGGGCAAAACAGCCCATCAGCCACAAAACCATTTAAAATTAAGTTTCATTAAATGAGTTACAGCATTTGCGGGTAGGTATGTGGCAGAAGCTGATGTGATTCAGCAATTGCCATGCTGCTGCTGTGGCCAGGGGAGAGAAATCCCACCATGAACACAATGGCCCATATCCACACACAGCACAGGTGGCAGATAGGTATGAAAACCTGTTCCTCACTACACACGCCAGCAACAGCCCTGGAAAGCACACTGCTCCTGTCAGTTTCTGGATAACCACGCATCTTAGTTGCTGGTTTCTGCAAAAATTTTCCTGGCCTCAAGTTACTTCAGTGAAGAGCTGAATACTGATTCCCACCCCCAACTGCTTCAGAGAACAAGCTTCTTGCTCACATGAAATAGAAGCATCATCTACCTACGGTTCCTCCAGCACAACAACAATGCATGAGCTGATCCCACCAAGCAGCCTGGCATGCTGTGTTTTTCCCCTCTGCCTTAGTTGGAGCTGCTCTCTTAGGAAAGTATTCTTTATGCATGAGGAGGTGGTCCTCTCCCATTCTTAATCCATTGAACCAAATCACCTGATTAACCAGTACAGAAACCACAACAGCAGCAAATACCCACACATGAAACCAAGATCTGCAAGTAACTTCACTTCTTACCCGTGGAAAAAGAGAGTTTCAGAGGTCAGAAACCTCTTCAGCAGCTTTAAAAGCACTGCGACCATGTGTTACTGATTTACCAGATAGTACTGTAAGCAGGTATTTCATAAGTGCGTGTTTTGTTATGGTCTGCTTTCCTGCCTTCACCTGCACAACGAAATCAACTCACAAATGAAGTAGGCATGGTATTACTTAACAGGACAAGAAGAATTTAATGCTCCTCTAAGCTTGCTTACCCCATCCTGCTTTAAAAAACAACTTTTTTATATATATACATGTACACAGACAAAAAAACAATGCCTGAGGTAGCTCTTCTGTGTGTATATATATATCTGCATATACACAAACACATATACAGGAAAATACACAAAGAGATGAGCTACTACAGGCACAGGGTTTTTAATTTCTTCTCCAAAAGTTGAGTAAAAAAAAAATAATTGTTTAACATATCACTATAAATCTATTACAAAGCTTCCAGATTAAAGCATTCAGTTCAGAAGAGGTTTATGATGAGGAGAAAAGGCAGCTATGCCAGAAACACACAAATAGGATCACATACCATGGAAACACTCAGCTGTGTATCTAAGAGCTTAAAGACAAAGTTATATTCCTCTTTCTGAAGCATGTTCAGCTCACCAAGAGGATTTCTGTGTTTCCCCATGACTACTCACTGTGTTCCTCTACACATCCAGGGCCACCTTCCTCTAAAAGCAACACATGCACATTTTGGGGCAGTGGGTGACACCATGACACACGCACATCAGCACAGCTGCTTTGTACAGCTGCTAAAAAAACTCACATTCTTGTTCTTACTGTTTCTCTCTGTTACACTCACTGCAATTGCCCTGGGGATACTGGCAGCAATTAAGGAGGGGTTGGGAGAGGTGCCCAAGATGGCAAAAGGGACAGCAGCTTGTCCCTGACTTTTTGTTTCTGCAAGCAAGCGTCACTGCCATGCCACGTAACTCTGATTACCTTGTACTGCTGTGTTGCAAACAAAATCTCCTCCAAACCTAGAAACCAGGGAGAGACTCTACCATGCCTCAATGTCCAGCCACAGTGAGAGACAAACCCATCTGACAGGGACATGCTGGACCCTGGACATAATTCGGGGGGACAAGACTGGGGTACTTATCAGCCGTATAACTGCTGCCCTGGTTGCTGGCAGCCTTGTGGCTGGCTTTAAGGGGAAAGTGAGGGAAAGGAGGGGAACCACAAGCTTGAGTGTCACCTTTAAAAATAAATAAATAAATAAAATGCCCCAAAGCCATATTTTAGATCTTACTGTTGTATCTGAGTCCTTCTGCTCACTTCCAAAACACAACCCCTGGCCCTTCGCCAGCAGTTGAACATGCCTTTTAACTAAAATGAGATCATCCAGAGCCAGAGAGATACTCACTCATAGAAATCAGGCAGCAGATAACAGCAGCCAACTTTTCCTCTTCCCAGATACCAGCCAGACACGATGCTTATAGCAAGAGGAGAAGGAGAAAGCAGCAAGGCCTCTGCAAGCTGAAACGTTTTACAATCCCTCCACCGCTTCAGCAGAGCGACTGCCGAACCTGAGGTTCTCGCTGGCGTCTCCTTCGCGAGCCGAACTTCCTTCAAATTAAAAGTTGCCTTTCAACTTTCCCGGCACAGGCAGTGTCACACCAGGCTCCGCAAGCACTCCTCTCCTCTCTGCTCGCCAGTCCCGCACAGGAAGTGCCTGGAAAGGAAAAGCATGAGAGATGAGAGGTCCAGCAGAGGCCACGAAGCAAACGCTCTCCTGCTGCCACCGCTCCCTCCCCAGCCATGGTGTCTCACCCCGCCGAGTGCGTCAGCAGCGGGTGAGAGGAGGAGACAGAGGAGGAGGATGGACAGGAGCACCAGCCCCGCTGGAGGGCTGCAGTTTCCTACAGCAGCCAGTGCAACGCCTCGTAGCAGTTCTGGGTTGTACCAGCAATTTAACAGCTAAAACATGAGAAATCAAATTATCATATAAATTCTGGTCTAATGGTTCTTAATGTGTGCAAGTAACCCAAAGCAAAGCTTTGTATTAGTATTACTTTTGAAAGCCTCGAGATGACATTGTGAATCTGAGTCAGCGCAAGGAAGAAAAATTCAGTTTTCCAATACATATAAACACAACAAAACAACGGACTAAAACTAAGCAAAACAACAAATTCCCCAACCTTGCAATGAAGTTTTTGGCTACATCCCACTGCTGCCAGCAGCGGCAGAGTCCCCAGTTAGGCAGCATCACTGGTCCCTGGGGGCATGCATTCAGCCTTTATCCCAAAAGACTAACCAAGGACTAGAAACATATAGGACCAAGAAAGCTAGCCCCCTGGCAGAGAGAAGCTGGAAAGGAAGACGTGAAGCATCCCCACTGAGCCTGAGAGGGAGTGGAGGATGTCTGCTGGCTGCTCCCCTGGGGACAGCAGGGAGGTCCATGTAATTGAGTACAAAACCACAATACAAAGCAGACTGAAGCCACATGTTGGAAAGACTGACGGTCTGAGCAGCACTAGCAGAGTGTTTTCCAGCAGCTTACATGAGAGCAAGGACTCTATGCAATCCACTGGCCACTGCACGCAAAAGAGATACTGTCCAGAAGTGAAGTCAGAGGCATATAAAGTGGCCTGTTCCCACTCCACAGATGAAATAATGTGGAGGGGGGAGGAGAAAACAGATACTAGCGTTAACACATAGTAGCACCTGAACATCCCTAGAGAGGCAACCTGTTGTCAGTAACTGAGGAATCTGCAGGGCCACATGGAAGAAATACAGGGTGGAAAAGTCTTTTCAGAAGCCACACAGAGAAATCCTTCCACACTAATCTTGTCACACAGAAAAGAAAAAACAAATACGTTTAAGGAGTAGTTGGTTTGGGTTTGTGGTTTTGGTTTTTTTTTAATAGATACATGCCCCCTGGGTATGGCCCACCAATCCTTGTTCCTAAGACACAGACAGCCAGGTATCAAATGCAACAACATGTTCATGAGCAGCTCCTCCACAAAGTCAAGAAGCCAAAACAGTCCATGGGTTTGTCAGTAACCTCCAAATACTGGTGACGACATGGGTGGGGAGAAGGTTTTGATTAAGGACTCCGAACATTAAGTTGTATGTCTGCAAGCACCAATTCAAGGAGATCACAGTCAGCATCCTGTTAGTCAGAGTACCCACCCAATTCCCTTGCCTTTAATTTATTTTTAAAATTCTTTTGTTTTAAAGATCAACAAAAAAAAAAAGCACTTTGTTTAAACGGTCCAACTTGTTCCTTTCTCAAATAGTTTCTTCCCTGATTTAAGAATTAAAAATCACATAGGCTCATTCTCCTTTTCCTGCAGATCATCATTAATATGGGAGCTGGCAGACCCCAGCTGAAGTGAACCAACCATCAGATTTCCTTTTTCATAGCTCTTTTAGGAAGGATTTTAACTGTTAAGCTATACCTGCAGCAAGCCTGAGACAAGTCCAACTCAGCCCATTTTATTTAAAATCTGAGGAGAGACAGGAAATGCGATGAGCCACTAGTGAGCTCCCTATGCCTTTTCCCCCAGCAGTTTTAAAGTAACTGAGCTCTGTAACGCACAACAGATGCATCTGCCCAACCTCGTCCTACTTTCTAGGAGGGATTCTGGAGTTGAACTGGCAATTACTCAGTACCTAAAGATTTCTTACATGTAATTCAATTGGTACCAATTCTGTAAATTCCTTCCACTGAGCATATATATGAGGAATTAAAGGATTAATTAGGAGACACAGTACAGGCTATGGACTCATTATGTAGATGACACTTATGTCTACTTCAGACCATTATGCACGTCATGGGACAGCAGAAGTCACCTGGTGAGGACAGAGGCCAACTTCATAACTCACTTCTGACAACAAATGCATTCGTATTTTACAAAAATGCCCTTTTATTACTTCAGCAGATCTTATCTTGCATCCCCCCCACACACCCCCTATACAGTGATCCACGACTGTATGGGTTCAGTGACCTCAAGGCATGTAATGAAGCCAGCCCTGTTTTCCCACAAGTGAGGTGGGGCCAGAAGGGAGAAGAGATGACAGTTTGACAAGTATTACAGGTACTTAAAAGTAAGCTTTGGGAACACCTTTTCAACATGTTTAATCATTATGCATTTAAATATTGCATGTGTCCAGACAGATACAACTTAATACCTGATAAAGTCCTAAGCAAATAAAAAGAAATATATTTAAATTCTTCCAAAGTACATGCAAAGGATTTTTTTCTTCTATACAATTCAGCCAGGACGTATTTAGCCTAAGGGCTAAAATGGAGAACAGCCTGAACTGATTACATCATTTTCTTTCTATAGGTCTGAACATCTGGGAATGATGCTCTCAGTTTCATGGCTGCTGCTCTGCTTCATCTTCATCTTCCCATATCATGCTTCAATGTGAGGATGACTATCACCATAAAAATGCCTGAAGAAGAGAGATGGCCACCAAGTGTTGATCTGTTTGCTTCATTACTGATCAGAACACGAGTTATGTGACAACACTAGATTTGAGGTTGATTGCTGGCACCTAAGAGAAATAGCTTCTACCAAGCTTCAGTGCTAATGTTTCTTGGTAATTCAAGCACTACATGCACTGTCAAGAGAGCAGCCTTCCAGTATCTAAAGGTACAATTGATACACACAGAGTGGCTTTACCTTCTCCCATCACTGGAGCAAGAAACATCATAAACCAGTGACAACTTCTAAAGCGATGCATTTCTTTCTCCTTAAATTAGTAAGCAGCTGCCCTTCCAATGCAAGGCTTTAAGGAAGGAATACACGCTTGCCTTTCCAGGAAGTGTTTTTGCAGGACGCAGGAGGAGGCATGTGGCTTGCTAGCTCCTGAGGACCACTACCAGCACAAAAGCACGTACAAGTTCAAAGACCGATTACCAGTTTCTAGGATCGACACCTACTAGAGAAGATGCATTCATATTGTGTCACATGAGCATTATAAATCCATACATCCACCACACATATCCCAATCTTTTAAGCTTTTGTTTGTTTGTTTGTTGGGGAGGGGGGTGTTGTTCATTTGTTTGGGGCTTTTTTGTCCTTCAAGTTACTTGATTCTGGTCACTGATATAACAGGAGAAAAAAAATGTGCTACAGGAGCATTAAAAAGCTATCCTAACCTTCATTTGTTTCAAAACAATGTAAAACACCACATTCAACAACAGCTCAAGGACAAATTTTTAAAAATTATTAGAAACATATAGCCAATTCCCTTCAGAGTGAAGCTATTTGGTCTTAACTACAATGTGACTACCTGCTCATTTGAGAGGAAACATTCGCTATCACACTGTTTGCTATAAGCATCAAACCCTTAGAATCACAGTACGCTGAACAATCCATGCCATTCTAAAATTGTTGCTTATTACTCTTTCAGCACTTTCACCCCACAAAACAAGTGACCTAGTTTATAGCAAACTCACTGTGCAATCTGTTACACAGATTTCTCCAGAGATGCTGTGAACGCAACAAATCCTGTTGCTTATTGTTTATATCAAGCTTATTATTTCTTCCAGCTCCAAGCTGGGATTTTTTAACCACCTTTCTTAAGCTGAAATGCCTTCACAAACAAAATCTTCACAAACAAAATTGAGGACATTGCTATGTTTTGAACAGCTCTGGCAGAGACCTTCCAGCACATCTGCTTTATGACCCAAAAATGAAGTCCTTTTTATTAAAGATGCAAAAATCACTCATTGTTAAAACAAACCTGCTCTGGCCATCACGGCTCCACCATATCTTCCGAGGGTTTTCAACCAGCAAATATATATATTCCTGTTTGATATAACACATTATTTTGAAGGCCAGAAGCTTAAAGAAAAGAGCACAGTGGACACTCCCCCAATCTGTTGCCTTTCCTACTGAGAAATAATCTGAAATTTTATTACATCTATAATATAATAATAATTATTATTACATCTGTATTACAGCACTAACAGCCATTACAATTTCTTATGTGCAAGGCTGTTAAGAATGGACGGTTGCTTTTGAAACTGAAAAAAATGTCATTAAATTTACTGTAATAGGATTCTGATATATACTAGAAATATCAAAAGGTTGAGTTTAAAATCTATGAAGTATTAGTTAAAATAATTTCCAGAAATGCCTGGTTAAGTGTTTAGGTGTATCAAGCACAAAGCGTGGTTCCAGGGTACAGATGTACTCATCAGCTCCAGCAATTAAGTTTCCAGAGAGAATGCTGTGTCATGTAACTTGTGACTCGTGGAGCAATGTCTGGAGGACAACACACTTTCTTTTCGTGTAAAAAGCTCAACCTGCTTTTAATTTGAACCAAGTTACCTGAACAAAAAATTCTTTCCTCCAACAAAAGCTTGTTGGAGGAAATTTCAGCATCGCTTGTGTGAGCATGCACACAAGAACAAAGGTGTATTTTAAATCACTTGCAAAGAGGATGATGGTGCAACCTGGTAGCAAACCACTGTCTTCTGGCAACTCAGCCGAAAACATCTCCTGCTCCTCTTTCAGAAGTGAATTAAGAAATATGTCATGTTTTATTTGAACACGTGTTTGTACTTTAACCTCAAATCAGTTTTGCAACCTCCCAATGCTTTGGTTGGCTAACCTGCTCCTGGGCAGCTCCCAGTTCACTCCCCTTCCATCTGACCCTGTGCAGTCACAGGACTCCACCATGTTGCAACAGCTCTGATGGATCACACATACACGTGCATCCCTACGCACTCACTGTGACTGAAACCTATAAAAAGGATGGCAAAAATACCAGTGGGATCCCTGGAGGTCCACCAGGACATGAGACCTTTTGCTATCGATGAAGCGATCCTCCATGCCACTTGTGTTGTCCAAGCCATGCAAGCTGCTTAAATCTGTGGGGTTCTTGTCTAATTGGCATCATCTTTATAAATAGATAAAATCAGTCATTCTGCTCATCATGTGTGCTTCCGTGGGCTACAAGGTGTGTACACCCTTCTCCTGGTTAAACACCATTGGTTGCCCTTTAGATTAGAGAAACATTAAGATTTTCTCATCAGCAGCTTTGCCATTAGAAGCTAGGGCTGCTCTACAGAGTCAAGCACCCAGCACCTCTCCAGAAGGCAAGAGTAGAGAAGAACAAGGTGGCACACGGTTACAGCAACTCACTTTCATACAGGAGACGTGCAATCAGATACCAAGTTCAAAACAAGTGCTTAATACCACTGGGATCACATTTTAACCAAGAAGAGTGAAGCTTTCCATAAAAGAGAAAAATCTAAACAAAACACCCTTTTCAAACTCACCATCTCAACTGGAAGTGCATTTTTCACATAGCAGGGCATTATTCAGACGTGACTATATGTCACATCCAGCTATAGCGCTCCCAGCTTGTGGAATGCCACTCCTATTCTCTGTTCCACTTACTGTTAAGTCTCATTATCCAGCTGTGTCAAAATGCTCTGGTTAAAGTCACTGCCTCAGAACATCAATTTGGTTGTATTTCTTCCAAATCCAAAATTACAACCCAAAGGCTTCTCTTTATAGACAGGCAACAAATATTGTAATGGGACACAGACAAGTAGCACTATTGATTTTTCCATCAAAGAGTTAATTCCTTTGTTATTTACTCCACATCTTGCTACAACATTGCTGGTTTTGTATACCAGTACTTTGGCACCTATCAGCTGCTCTGGCTTCTTTAAAGCTTTTGACAGATTCAGTTGGCCTTACCCAGAAACATGGCATGTAGTGATGGATGCCAGTTGCTGCTGTCATCCAAGAATCAATCAAGAACCTTTCAGGAAAATACCCTTGCTCGTTTTAAGCATGGCTGGCTGGATATAGCAAGTCACTGATTTATTATGCATAAATGGAGCCAAAATATCCATACTTGGGTACTGCAGAGCACTGCAAGGAAAATACTTCTCCTTTCATGAAAAAAAAAAAAAAATTAAAAAAAAAAGGGGGGGGGGAGTTTATACTGAACATGAGCACATGGTACCACATGTTAGTAGGCCTGCCCAATAATCCCTATATTAAAACAGTGAAGTTTGATAATTGTACTAATGCTGATCTTCACACCAAGAAGGGGCAGAGACAGGAGACTTGGTGATTTCCTCCCATCTCCTCTATTCTTCAGCAGCAGCACTGCACCCTTCTGCAAATACCAACTTCATGCTCTGCTGATGCTATCTCTTGCTCTTCAAAGAAAGACCTAAAAGAAGCCAACACCTTCCAGCACAATCAACAGCATCTAAAAAAAAAAAAAACACCAAACAAACCCAAAACCCACACCCCCCCCCAAAAACCCCAAAGAAACAAAAAAACAAAAGGACACACCCCCCAAAACCAAAACAACCAACCAAATGAAAAAAAAAAAAGAAAGAAACAACAAACCCAACCAACCAAAAAACCCAACCAACCAACAACAACAAAAGCAAGAGTTAATACGTGGCCATGTTTCATGCTAAAAATAAACAGCAGGGCTCCTGGGTGGGGGGGTCTTTTTCCTGTTAAAGATAAACTAACCCAGTCTCCACATCCTGAGTATTTGTTTGCACACCATGACGACTCACACAAAATACAAACCAGAGAGAAATCCAAGTCCTTAATTTGCAATACATTTTTGCAGCACCTCAGCAGGACATTTCATTATTCCAAACACACAACCTATATCTGCTGCTCATGCAATGAGCATCTTCCCTCTCGTACCCAGGTAGCAGACCCAGAACATATATGCTACTCAGAGACTCTGAAGATGAAACACAAGCCAGTTATCAAATAATCACTGCTTCTGTCTCCCTTTTTTTTCCCCTATATAACAGAGTATTCACAGGTTAAACAGCACTGACTCAGACATATTCACCTATCCAATATCTTACTCATTAATAAGCATGATGTGGATTAATACTGCAACTTAGGGCTTCAAATATCTACTTTCTCCATCCCAAGGACAAAGGGAACAACACAAAAGAAGTGATAAGGAGCTATTTGTGAGGACCACAGGATGTTGTATTCCCAACATCCTGTGTCAGTGCAGCGGGCGTTATCACCGTTTTACACATGGGTGAGCTGTGTGATCCCTTCATTGCAACACACATCCTCTTGTGACACAGTGAGTGCTATGAGTTTACCTGGGTTCAAAGGATGACCAGACGAATTCAGAGCAGTAAAGAAGAAATGACGCCCAGGAAGCCTGAGCCAGTCATCACTAAAGGCTCCAAGGGCTTACTGGGGAAATGTGTTTATATGCCCCTTTAGGCCTCTCCCAACAAAAAAAGGGGAACATACAACAGTGCCAACACAGGCGCAGGCTGGTTTTGGAATTAACTCAAGATCTAACTATATTTACATGATCTAATTGTGATAAAAATGTTCCCAAACCCTATTTTCAGGCACTGGCCCTTTACACTGTGTTTTTATAACCTTAACCTCTGTGATGTATACGAGAAACAAGAAAGGATGAAGACCAAAGTGCTCCCTGCTTAGCACAGGTTTTGTGCTCCAGGCCCACAAGGCTTGCTTGGCTGTCCCACAGGGCAAACACATAACGCTTCTGGTGGGAAACATCACTTGCAGAAGCAAAGGGACAGGACACAAAATATGGCAAGGTACAAAGAAAGAAATATTAGAGATTGTTACAAAGTTACAAAACACCAGCACTACCTTCCACTTCCATCTGCTTGTTTAAAGACGGGAACTTTGATTCATTTATGGGTTTTCCCCAGGGTGAACACACAAACTGGGAAGTCATTTCCCTCTAGTCCAATTTATTCCCGTAGGAACTACAAGCATCAGCTCTGTGTAAGCATTAAAAATGACAGCCAGGTCTTTCCACCAGGAGCATTAAAACTCTGCTTCCTTGTATGCGTATCCCCCAAAAAATTCAGCATTTACTGAAATCCCAATTCATGGCACTTCTTACGTGTACACTTTCCTACAAGCACCTGAACTTGTGTCTGACTACAACACTAAGCACCAGCTTGAACATGGACCTGAAAGAACTTCATCCTGCTCCCACCGAAGCCAAGTCTCAGCAGCCTTGACCAAAAAGACATTGAGCACCCAAGGCAGAAGCTGAAGCCCATTTTCTGGCATATCTTGAGTTCTACTTAGGTGCAGCATACATCCAGATAGGATGAGGCTTGATGTATATCAATTTCTAAATCTCTTCGGAAGTTATGTATTTTAGGAGCATGAACACATAGAGATTTGATTTGCAAGTAAGTAGATTTCATTTCTACTCACTTTCTATTGATATGATTAGCTGTAATGACCAAGGATATGTCCATAGCCTACATATAGCCTTACTAGAGAAACTACTAAGAGTTGTCCCAATACTAAAAATCCCTAGAAGAATATTTACGCTGTAAATATACTATGCTGCAGCACACACAGAACAGCAACTGCTAAATCAAGCCATGGCCAACTACTTTCCCCCTGGCATTCATAAAATATATTTTGGCTGGCATTTACTGTGTTTACACTTGCATTTCTTTTCTTTAGATCAGTCACAGCAGAAAGGCTATATACATATTTTCAACATCTACACAGGAGACCAACACAGCTCGGAACCTAATTAGTACTGATCCTGCAAGTCCCTGTATGATCAAAGCGTAAACGATACCCCACTGCCTCTTGGTTATTCCCAGAGGATTATGCAAACTCAGAAATAACTGGAGCTGACTCTGTGCAAGCTGGGTGGAGTAGACGTGTACATGCAATTGTAGACACCACCATCCTTCCTGTGCTCTCAGAATCCTGAGTCAAAGAAACTGCTCGTTTCTTTTTAAAGACCTTTCTTAACTACTCCCAAAAGATGACGTTACTTGGATATTATTGTGCTGCACGCTACAATTTCCTGGAGTAAGAAATTAGTTTCTTCCCAATCGACGCTAAAGAGAACTAATCCAGAACAGTATTTCCACAGACCTTCTACTGTTTAATGTTGTGTTTCATAAAAATCTCTCGGAGGTTTTACCCCTGCAATTACAGTTGACAAAAATGCAATTCTGTAATGAGTTTAAAATATCTAACAGCGACTACAAAAGGGTAAACACTTGAGCTTTCTAGAGAGGTGGACTTGCTTTCTTTCCTGTTTATTTATGCAGTACTGTTAGATTTGCTTGGTGATTGGCATTTCTGCAAAAATACAGTGCACAAACACACTCAGCTTCACACTGTGCTCTCAAAAAAACCTCAAGTCTTCAAACAGTGTTACTGTCTGTGTCTTCTACAGGTCACAAGTAGCAGAAAGTAGCAAATGCAGCTTCAGACCTCAGAAAACTTGTACTTAAACCAAAACAGCCTTATTTTGCAAACCATCTTACAAGCAGAATATAGATTATTCAACCTACACCTTTACAAAATTATCAGCCAAATTCATTATTTCAGATTAAAACTGAGCACAATAAAAATAGAAAGTCTTGGTAAGTTTTTGAGAAGCCAGAGCTCCGAATTGATTAGAAAGCCCAAGACGAGTTGAAATTCAGTTTTACTATAATCAATGTAGTGCAGTAACAATATTTGGGGGGGTGAGAAGAAAAAGTCTGTCTGCATCACATATGTAAATCGCTGTAATTTTAACTTTTGCAGCAGTACCTTTCAAACGTGTGTGAGGGGGAACAAGCAGTCCCTGCGCACTGATGCTGTGCATGCAAGCACTGATGAGATCCAATCTTGCTGGATTATCAAAGAACCATTGTCTTCAAACCTAAGAGAGTTCATCAACTTGTTTCACAGGTCCTATCTAAATACTGCCTCAGTATTTAACACCTCTGCCCTCCAACACAACATTTTAATTAAAACTCACAGTTTTGTGGGGCTGTTTGTCACTGAGTTCAAAGGCCTCTTTCCTTCACAGGCTTCCTGTCCTTCCCAGGTGATAATTTTCTATCACTCTTTAGCCCGCCCCCCCCCCCCTTCTCACTAAGAGAAGAAGAAAGGAACACTATCTTGTGCATTTGGTTTTGGTTTGGCTCAGAGGGAGAGATTTCTTCCAAAGTAAACACTCTTGCAACGTCACAGGGTATATATATATAGACACAGGCCAGGAGGAGGAGAAAAAAAAATACAGCCCTTCTGTAGATACTCAGTTACATTAGGAAAGATGTAAGTACTGGAAAGTCTCAAAACTCTTGATTGTTCTAAAGCCACATGCACAATGTTGACTCAGACACTAAAGCCAGGTTGAATGATCCAAGGAAAATATTGCATCCATCCAATAATAGGAAGTTTCTCACATATTCCTGGCTTTTGCCAGAAGACATGCTATTTCTGCTTGGCAAAGACTGCCATCCTGGCAGCTCACACACATTTTTGCATGTCCAACTAAACTTCAGGAAAGCCACCTTTGATAACTGCTGAAGGGACAACACAGCATGGCAGAAGTAATCAGAGAGGATTCTGGAGTGCACTGGTAACAACGACATTTTCCTAACACAGATGGATCAGGGAGCCAACAAGTAGAGGCACTCTGCTGGACCTCTACTTACAAACAAACAAGAACTGGTCAAGGATGTGAAGGTCATGGCAGCGACCATGAGACGGTGGAGTTCAGGACCCTGAGAGGAAGGAGCTGGGGAAAGAAGCTCCATCACAGCCCTCGACTTCAGGAGAGCGTACTTTGGCATCTTCAGAGATGTGCTTGAAAAATCCCATGGGATACAGTCTTGCAGAGAAGAGGAGTCCAGAAGAGCTGGTTAGTATTAAAGGATCATCCCCTCCAAGCTGAAGAAGAGTCCATCCCAACAAGCAGGTAATCAAGCTGAGGAGGCCTACACGGAGGAACACAGAGCTCCTGATCAAACGCCAAGTGCAAAGAAAGTGCAGCAGCAGGGGCAGGTAACCCAGGAGGAATGTGGGAACACTGATCATGCAGGGATGGAGTTAAGAGACCCAAAGCCCATCTGCAGTTGAATCTGGCAAGAGACGTGAAGGGTGACTGTAAGAGTGACCTTCAGGAATTGCAGGCCCCTGAGATCACAAGGGAAGTCCAGAGCAAGGAATACCTACCCTTAGTAGAAGAGGAACAAGTTAGGGAACAGTAGACTGGACATACACTAGTCCATGGGACCCAATGGGATGGACCCCTGAGTGCTAAGGGAGCTGGCTGATGCTACTGAGAGGGCACACTTGATTATCTTTGAATAGTCATGGCAACTTGGAAACATTCCTGATGATTGGAGGAAAGCAAATGTCACTCCTGTCTTCAAGAAGGACAAGGAAATGGATCTGAGGAACTACAGGTCAGTTAGGCTCACTTTGACCCCGGGAAAGAGCAGCTAATTCTGGAAAACAGTTCCAGTCACTTGAAGGACAAGAGGGTGATCAGGAATAGTCAGCATGGATTTAGGAAGAGGGGGGAGCAGAGAAATCATGCTTTATGAGCCCGACCTCCTCCTATGATGAAACAACTGGCTTGGTGGATGAGGTAAGCGCAGAGGATGTTGTCTGTCTTGACTTCAGCAAGACTTGCAACACCAGCTCTTGAAACATGCTCAGACAGCTGGCAAAGTGTAACTGGACAACTGGGCACTGAGGTGGACTGAAAACTGGCTGAATGGCCAGGCTCAGAGGGTTGTGATCAGTGGCACAAAGTCCAGTTGAAGGCCAGACACTAGTGGCCTAGCAAGGGGTTGATAGGAGAGCCAATATTGTTTAACCTCTTCATTAATGACCTGGATGATTTGCGGAGTGTACTCTCAGTGAGTCTGCTGATGACAAAACTGGGAGGAGCAACCAGTACACCAGATGGTCACATTGCCACTTGGATGACCTTCGGCAGGCTGGAGCAAAGGGCAGACAGGAACCTCATGGTGTTCAAATAAAAGAAAGGCAAAGTCCTTCACCTGGGGAAGAATGACCCCCAGCACCAGTACAGGTTAGAAGCTGACAGACAGTAAAGCAGCATTGCAAAGAAGGACCTGTGGTTCTGGACGACAACAAGGTACCATGAGCTAGCAATACGCCCTCACAGCAAAGGCGGCCACCAGCATCCTGGGCTGCATTAAGAGGAGTGTTGCCAGCAGGACAAGTGAGGTGATCCTTTCCCTCTGCTCAGCACTGGTGAGACACACCTAAAGTTATGAGCCCAGTTCTGCACTCCTCAGAGCAAAAGAGCCATGGACATACTGGAGAGAGTTTGGCAAAGGGCCACTAAAATGATTAAGAGACTGAGGAAAGGCCGAGATTGCTGGGACTATTCAACTCGGAGAAGAGAAGGCTCAGGAGGGATTTTAATCAACATATACAAATGCCTGAAGGGAGGATGCAAGAGGAGGGAGCCAGGCTCTTGCCAGTCGTGCCCAGTGGCAGGACAAGATGGCACAAACTGAAACACATTGGACCATAAGAAAAAAAAGAAGAAATTGTTTTACTGTGAGGGTGGTTGAACACTGCACCAGGTTGCCCAGAGAGGTTTTGGAGCCTCCATCCTCAGAGATATTAAAAAATCGACTGGGCATGGTCCTGACCAATCAGCTCTAGGTAACCCTGCTTGATGAGGGCAAGTTGGACAAGATGACCTCCAGAGGTCCCTGCCAGCCTGAGATTCTGTGATCATTTTGCCAGTCCATGTGCACACCCATCACTTAGGATAAACACAAGTATTCAGAAGAAGCATCTCAGTCCTGTCTAAGGTACCACCAATGGCAGAAACCCACAATATCACAGTGTTGACTTGACAGATCTCACACCAGCTCAGCAGGAGACAACTAAAATGTGCTGTATCTCCCTCCCTCTTGAGGTGGAGATCCAGTTTCCCATAGTTGCTAGCTCACCATTGCTATGGTTTGGCTCAAATTCTACTTTCTCAATGCAACAGAGGGGTCAGAGACTTGGAACATTAACAGGCCAGTTAGGTGTTTCAGGCTGCCTGGTATCATCAGATTCCGTAAAGCTCTCTTACAGTCTTCATCTCCCTCAAGTTTTGCTTTAAAACAACCTCTCAGCTCTGCAAATGCTCTGTGTCATCTCTAAAAAACAGAGGATGGTTCTCTTTTATAACAAAGCAAGAAGTCAAACACTCTAGGTTTACTAGCTAAAATCTTCATTGACTTGGCAGATATCTACTTATTACTGGTGTAAGAGAACAGAAGCCCTAAAGATTTTGATTTTAAGGCCAAGAGATAAATTAAAGTTATGATTTCTTTAAATCTCCAACATACCCTGTTCCCACAGCTGGAGGTGGTGTGGCAAAAACAGGTGACATGGTTTACTGCGAGCTGTCCCTGCCCATGCCAGGGGGGTTGGAACTAGATGATCTTAAGGTCTTTTCCAACCCTAACCATTCTATGATTCTATGATTAGTGATAGAAGGAAGTGCAAAACTAATCCTACCTAGTAAGATTTCACCCTAAAAAGTTGTTCAGGAACAAGAAGTCTGCATGTGGAATTCAGGTTTTTGTACAAAAGCTCAAGACAAAACATGTTTCTGTCCAACCACTAGTACACTTGTCTTGACTGGTTCTCAGTTTAGCACACCTCCTCCTCTCTCCTCTTCCTTTACCTCTCTTTGCAAATAGGGAGCATGCTGGAGGGCTGAGCAGGCTGAGAATGAGAGCACAGCTGAGATCTACCATGACAGCTGTCACATTTGTGGCCAGAGCACTTGTGGTCTCCTCTCCCAGAAAAAAAAAAAAAAAAAAAAAAAAAAAAAAAATCAACACTACGAATTTAAACTGACTTGATGCATGCATCTCTTCACAGGGGTTTAAAGGCCATCCACAGTTCTGGCTTCTTGCCATGGGTAATTTTCAACTTTCACCTTGTGTCATCAAGTGTAGTGCTGAGATCCACAGAACGCACCAGGTCTGGGGGTCAGCTAGACTGGGCCCTGCTCCAAGCTGGGCTAGCTCTGCAGCTAGGTCAAGGGTACGTTTTCAGGTAGGGTCAATCACTCTGAGCAATACTGTGTTTCATACTGGAGCTAGGGAAAGTTTTTATGGACTATTCAACTTGCAGCTGCCAAGTCAGATTTTAGTGTAACACAAGATATGCACGAAGAGACAGCCCTGAAACAACATAAATTCGCTGCACTGATCTCCTGGTCCTAACAGGGACTTAGATTCTCACCTCACTCATAGTTTTGTCTTTAAAAATCCCACAGCTGTGAACACGGAAATTAGACCAGCATTTAAAAACGCAAAAGCAACTCATCCTAATAAGGCTAAGGAGTTAGTTTCTTTACACTTGCGGCACTCCTAGCACACAGGAAACCCCATTTAGATGGTACTTTTCTCTTGGGTGGTATAAGCTAATCTTTCATACTGAATTAAGACCAGTAACGCAGAACCAACTAAACACAGAAATAACTACAGAATCCTCTCTGGATTTGCAAGGAGAAGAGATGATGCTAATTACAGCCTAAATCATCTCCTCACTGCTATAAAAGCATTAGCAACTCTGTATTTATAATATACATTGGCGCTGGCATTTCATTAAATTGGAGATTTTGGTTCTTGTGAAAGGAGCTGGAGTGGTAGCAACCCCAAACTCTATCTCCCCTGAGAAAGAGTGAAGGTAAGATAGGTTGTTCTCCATAACCAAACCACTCTTGGTTACTCTGAGTCAATTCATCTGCCACTTAATCTCAGCAGCAGCAGCCACCACCACTAGGAAGCCATTCAAATTAGGCTGTAGGCAATGGCGAGAAGCCTCAGAGGGACTGCTATTTATATCTAATATTGCCATAAGCTACTTTAATGAACAGTGTATTTTCTTGCCTGAAAGCTAGTAACACTGAGCATCTACATTTGTGTTACGTCTTTTTGATACTCTTGGCACTCTATTTAGGTAAAATGGAGCTCAGAGTATTTCCAGGGAAGACCATGCAGCAGGTTTCAGGGCTATTTACTGATTAAAGAACACACTTGGGTCCAGACACATTAACCTGCTTGCAAAGCCAGTTGCCTTCCATGGTAATAGAGGCGCTCCTCTACAAGAGTCACATTCAAGTTGTGAGACACCAGCAGACTGCATCTGGCATTCCAATACAGCAGCTGCTGAAAAACAAACTGGGATACTACAGTGTCCAGCACATTACTGGTTTGTTAAGTCCACCCATCAAAGCAGCCTGTGGTGCTGCTGCTGCTAGCACAGAATAATGAATGTTTTGCTGAAGTTTTAGGGGTATCTGAAAGAAAAAAAATAAAAAATAAAAAATAACACAACACAACCACAAAAACAAGACATGAGGGGAAGGGAGCCAGGACTCCATCCTGCCCAAAGAAGCAGGTATGTGTAGCTGGAACAGCTACAACCTGCCCCCGACATGTATTTACTGAGTGGTCCTGAATCAGAAAAGCATAAACTCATGCTCAAGGAACATCCGTAATACCGACAGTGAGTCCATGAATGGTGAATAACATAAACCCAACACAGCACAGACAGCCTTTTCATTATAGGCTTACCCAACAGGAACCTCGCTATAGTTTTGGATCATCCACCTAGTGACAAAAATAACTGCATTACTTCCTTAAATACACTGTGCAGCAGGACAGCATGACTAAGAAAGACACAGCAGCTTTTCCTCCTGGTAAGAAAGACTTTCTGTGATCAATGATGTTATAAACTCAAGAAGATTTTGGCAGAAAAGACCTACATTATTTATTAATTTCTTGCAATATCAACGTGTTCACCTCTGACTCATTGCATTGCTTAGTTGCTCTTTCTGTTAAGAGCATGACTATTTGTTAACACAGTGGAAGACTCTATTCGCTACATCACTGAGTAAAGGAAAATTCAAGTTTCCAGAGCCATTATGCATCTCTAAAATAAAATGGTAAAAAAAGAGCAAAAACCTAACAAGTTCTGCTGCACTCCCAAGTGCCATGCTGAAGAGCTGTGCTTACTTGATTTGTCTCCAGCACTCAAAGATGGACCACAGCCTTCCAGGGCTTACAGTGCTAAATGAAAGCTGACTGCAGAAAATTCACTGTTAAATGTTTATTAGCAGTTGCCATTCTAATTTTAAACTCTGGACATTTTTTGGGCCAACAAAAAATAAGAGCAAAACCCAAGAGACCATATAATCCATGCAGGGATTTTCTCCTACCTATGCTATTTCAAAAGTCATTTTGAGATTCAGGAATATTTTTTATTTTTCCTTTCTTTTTTAAAATCACTGTTTAACTTCTTGTTAATGCTTGGAAGCATTAAATTACACCACAGCCTCAGACCAGACTGAACAAGAAAGCAAGCCTTTTAGAAAGGAAAGAGACATGGAATCCTATGGGAAATAACAGTTTCCAACACAAATATTTCACCAGTATTATAATCCATACTGGGGAGCAGAAATCCCTATTTCTTTGCCTTTCCATGTTGAAAGGTGTGGGACTTAAGGAATACAGAGGAGTACCCCACACCACTGCATGCTGTATAAGCTTCAGGCTCATATGGGCTCCATCAGTCCCTGCAAAGCTGTTTCATTCATCCAACCTCTCCAGAAGGGTTCAAAACCACCCAAACTTCCCCTCAAGCCTTAACTGCATCTTCATGTATCAAAACCAGACACACTACCATGGTTCCACAACAATTTTTCTGGCCAGGCCCACTCTTTTCCACTTCCACAAGCAAAACAGACCATAAGAACCTTAACAGAGGCAACTGCTCCAGCCCTATCCTGTGCAGGACAGACTGCCCAATGTTCACAGCAGCAGCTTCAGGACAGACTTGTGCAGCTGATATTACCTGCAGATGTTCAGCATGGTGGTACATGAGGTCATACCATAAACTGGAACTAGTCAAAGATCACCAGGTAGAGGCACAGATGCAGATCTTCTGGACAGCAGATGTGTTCTTCCTTATTTTTTTTCCCATAAGGTAATTTCTGAGGTGCAACCCAGACACCCAGTGGCATGTTCTGGATAGTTAGGAGGCCAACAGGAAAGAGAAGAAAAAGAGAACAAAAAAAATCCAGTCCCTGGGGCAAGCAGCTGCCTGAAAGGATAAACTTCACTTGCGGATAGTACCCTGCTGTTGCTGAGAAAGCCTTTCCCCAGTAATTCTGACCATGTCCAAAAAAAGCAGTGGGAGCAGTATTTCTGGGTCTTTCAACTCTGACACTCTTGGCTGTACTATAGCCTACAGTCTTCTATCCTTCCAAACTATTATTAGTTCAAGTAACACGTCCTTAATTTAGCTTCCCTCTTGACCCTACAAGCTCACCACAGACTGATGGGAACCCCAATAACCTGAATGATGTGTCTTTCTATACTTTCTGAAGACAGACTCTTCAATTTGAGCCAGATATGCTGCCTGTTACACTAGCTGCTACTTGTTTTGTTCTATCTGCTACGTGAACAGGCATTTCCTTGTGAAATAAAAGCTAAATTCCCCCATTGCAAGCCTGCAGGGTGTGCATGAAGGCGAAGCAATGACAGATTATGCCTTTCCCCTTGACCTACAGCTCAGAAAAGAGACTGTTCTTTATGGAAATCGTCCCTGCCTGTGCGAGTCCAAAGAATCCTCTCCTCACCTCACTACTCCAAAAGGTAACAGGTAGCCCTCTGCCTTTCTTACCCAGGTGCCCTGCACCATCTCTTCCCTGGATACCCGCAAGGCCTTGAATAGGGCACAGGGATGGTATAAGAAGAATGGGAACCTACAGATCCTTATGGGCTCTCTCACAGCCATTTTGTAGCTAGACTCAACTACAGCAACAACACAGACATTCTCAGGGGCAGATCTACTGGACTAGATGGAAGGATACAGCAGTACCTGTAACTTGGACATCTCGAAACCCAAAGGCACTGCACACTATTCCCAATTTCACAGCTGCTCCCAGCACCCATAGTGGCACTACCATAGGAAGCCATCTAATAAGATGCTAGTGCTGGGACGGACAGAGCTGACCCCTCCCCACTCTGGGGGTTTCCCTGACACAGTATTTCATAAAAAAGGGAAGAGACCATGGCAATTCTCCCCAGAGAGAGGATGTTTGCACAGGATGAGCTGCTGAGGACATAATTTGGTTTGTTTTGAGGGCTCTCCCTTGTTATTTTTTTAACCATAAACCCACGTACCCATAGCTCCGAAAATAAAAAGCTATGCCAGACAAAGACCTTCACGAGACAGCTAAAATTTAAGTACATCATCAATACAAAAGCACTTTCTCAGCCAATAATTCAAAACCTCAACAGCACCAGTGAAGTTCATTAATAAAAATCTTTAAATGAGCCTAGGTCATTAGATGCAATACCAGTTCAAAGTTATCTACGTTCAAGTTACAGCTATTTGTTGGGGGAAAAAGAGCGCCCCCTGCTCACAACTTTTCTTCAATTAATACAGGGATCTTTAATTTGACATGTGTCACGGTCCTCCTCTCCTCAACTCCAACTTTTCTAACTATCACTGTCATCTCCAGTTTCCTCAGGTGAGCACCTTGCTTCTGTACAACAGGTCTAAGACTTCTTAGCAGTGGCGTAATAGTATTTTGCATAAGATTATATAGAGGAAATAGTTTACTGTTAACCATTTCAAGATTGACTCAGAGTCAGCAGTTTAGCATGTAAAAGCAATCACAGGCAGCTTATGAAACACAGCTGCTAAGCGTGAGCAGCAGAAAATACTGGAGGTGAAAGGCACAGAGGAGTCAGGCTTTTGTTCGGAAAAAGCAGCAGCTTGACTTGCAAGGTGGTTGATAGTTTTTAATCTTATCTAGATGAAGGTATAAACCAATCATCTCATTTACCTATTAAATATTCCCCACTTAAAATTATTAAAATGGCTAACATCTGGTTACAGGGTAGCAGTCCTGACATCTAACCTACGTCCACACAAATATTCCCATATTCAAAGGACATTAACCCATCTGCCTCTGATTTTCTGTCCTGGAAGGCAAACTTGCCACTATTTATTTTAATAATCTTTAGTTGTGGACTTTAAACTCCTCATCTTTCTTCTGACACTTGTTTTTGTTTCCAACACAGTAACCAGCTGCATATACTTAATAATATTTGTATTACTGCAGCTTGCCACATCATACTTGTATTATGCTGCTCTTGATTTCTTTATTAGGATTCCTTCTCCCCTACCGCCACAAAAGCCTGGCCTGTTTGGGAAGGGCTCCTGAACTCTCTCTTGCTTCCAACTAGCATTTGCAAGGTCAACAGTATTATCCAAACAAGAGAACAAAAAACACACCAAAAAGCATTAGATTATTTTTTGTTACTGACCAGGCTAAAAAGCTACCACCGGCAGGTTCTATTGAATGAATCCTTAATTCTACCTTTTTTATTAGAAGACTTCTGTAAACGCAGGCATTTGCTCAGGAGATACCCTCACAGACATGCACAAATGCACTCTCAAACAGTTCTCGCATACACCATCACCCTCAGAAACGTACAGCATTTCTTTATACCACTAAGTCAAAGCTACTGCAATCAGTAACTAAAAGGCAGGCCAAGTGCTTTTTCTGCCTAAGCAGTTTATGCTTAAATCATCATAATCTATGCAGAAAATGCAGGGGAAAAAGTAAAGTATGACTTAATAAACTCTTGCTGATTCCTGCTGCAAACAGGCTTGCTTTTTCCTGCAATTACAGAAGAGGGATTTTTTTTTTCCCCCCACCACTTTCAGTTGCCACAAGAAGCCTATTGTTTGGATTTAACCATGCAGCACTCTGATGCAAACCCACAGCTCATGTTAGCACCACGGACTGCACGTAACTAAAAATTAAACAGAAGGCAATTCAGTCCCATTACAATAAGAACAGTGCTTTGTACGAAATACTTGTTCAGAGCAAACAGAGATACATACCCTGCTTTGGCACAGCTAGAGAAGACAGAGCCCATGCATACCAGAGAAGCCTTGCATTACTTCCAAATACCCAGGTGCCTTTAAGTATGTTGTATATCAGCTGACAGTCTGTAGTAGCCAGTTAGTAGTCTCTCAAGAGCAAACATCAAGCAGATCAACTGCCCCAAGTCCAGGAAGCCAAAAATTGGTCAAGATAACATCTCTATGCCTGCCCCACACAAACACCACAGTCACATCCTCTTTTGTTCAAAAACTGATTCCAAATCCATTGGACACACCAAAATGAGTCATCTCTGTGCACTGGTACCTTAACTCTGAAAACTCCTGCTCCGTCCCTCCACTGAGGGAACTGAAATGCCACAAGCTCACTTGTAGCTGTGGCAACAGTAAATGGAAATCCTGCCACACTGCAAAACTTCACCACAGTCTCCTCCAGCACATGTGAACTACATGCAACCAAAACTACTCTTTTTTTCCTCCAAGAATAAATCTGGTTTCTGAAAGCTGTTCCCTACCCTAAAGCAAAAATAAAACCAGCAGGGCAAAGTTTAGCCAGACTTACATTGCTTTAGCAGGATTTGCACCAGCTGTGCTTTAAGGCACTTAGAAAATGTACTCAGAAGAGTTTGGAAACAGAGTGGAAGAAATTCAAGGTTTCTCATTTACAACTCAAAGACTATACCCACTGTTTAAATCAGGTGAGGAGCTACTGTATTTGCAGCCTTGAGTTTCAGGTTGACCAGATCATACCACTACCATTTTAATACAATAAAGTTAGCAGTGGATATTTAGGCATAGAAAATGAGGAGCTACTGTATTTGCAGCCTTGAGTTTCAGGTTGACCAGATCATACCACTACCATTTTAATACAATAAAGTTAGCAGTGGATATTTAGGCATAGAAAATGGGTTTAAGTGACACTTTTTTTTTAATAATCAGAAATCTAAAGAATATCAGCATATCTGAATATGCAAAACCAAGAGCTTTTCTTGGGAGCTATGTCAGATATTTCTAATTAAGATGCATCCAGTAACTGCATATAACAATCAGAGGTTAAAAAAAACAGCTGATGGAAGGAAGGGAGGGGGAGAGAAAGAAACAAGTTTCATCACCTAACAAGTTTCCAGCAGCAAAGCCTGTGTGAGCTGTAAGACCTGAAAGGCAAATTCAGCTTTGGTGAGAATTTTACCTCTGAGCCCAACAGATGCTTGCAGGATATCTACACGTGGTTTGCAAAAACTTCTCAGATGAACTTCAATATTCTGAATGGCAAACAAAGAGTAAAAGCCCCAGCTGATGCTTTCTGCATGTTGAGAAGTTAGGGTAGGGAGTTTCAAGTTTCCTGGGTGTGGTGGGGATGTCAGTTTTCTATCAGAGTGGGGGTTGTTTGCTTGTGGTTTATTTTTTGGGTTATTTTAAAGGTAGTTTGTACCACCATGTGCAAATAATTCTAGAGACTGAAAACACTGCAACCTAACCTTCACCTACATATGAGCAAAGCAAATCTAATCTCACTGTCAGGTTATTCTATCTGGTAGCAAAGCAAATGAGCTAAAGACTAAGGAAAGGGAGAGTTACCATGGGATACCAAGATGCGTCACTTCTCTTGGCTCTTTTTGCGCCACGTGACATCTCAGCCATGAGTGAAGAACTCAGCAGATGGAATAATAAAAAAAAAAAAAATCTAAAAAGGTCTCTAGATTATAGCAAAGTTTAGGTTTTTAAATCCAATTTGCTAACTGCTTATGACTACAGAAATACAGGCAAACAATATTTATCTATAAACCAAACTGTCTGTAAATTTATTGCCACTTGTGCAATAAATATATGCTTTCCCTTCCAACAGTCATCATCTACACTTTTTAGTTCCTTACAGTAAATTTAGTCCAAGCACATCCAGAAATACTGCCCTTGCCATCTTCAGTAAGAACTATCACTTGCCTTTCAGAGGAAGCAAAGCAGGTCAGTACTTTCAACCTTGCTCATAAATACAGAAGCAGCCACTTCCCAGCAATAGACACAAGCAGGCAGAGTTCAAGAGAGATCAGAAGAGGGATGAATCATTACGAATTTACTCTCAGAGTTACCACGCAGGTCACTAAACTCACACCTTGGGTTGGAGCCCACTGAACAAAGACTCTTAATTTTCAAGGTATCCCTGTTTAGCAACACACCACTGCAAAGGTGCCATGTGAGTGCGCAGCATGCGAGCTGACCCTACCACGTCCTTACATATACTTTGATTTTCACTCCACTCAGGTCAGTACAAATTTTTAAACATCTCCCACCCGAGTCTTTCTTCTCTACTCAAAATCATAGAGTAGTTCAATGTTTCATACTTTTTTTTCTCCCCTTTTAGCTGCCAATTTCTTTCCAGCACATCAAACCAGCTCTGATTCAAAGGACATGATTCCACCTCCACCCTCCTACACCTCCCAAAGCCTCTTAATACCCACATGCTGCTGAGCACCAAAATCTCCAGGGAAATTTGGTCCTTTCATACACCAGCCAAGCAAACCCTCTCTGTAGTAAAAGCAATGTACAGTGTAAGAAATCTTCACTCCCAAAGCTACCCCAGTGACTTCAATGGTGCAATCCCAGAGTTTCAGCTCCGCTCAAACATTATGTCATGCTGAAAGTTTCCAGGGAAATACTGAAGCCTGTCTGTCTTCAGTGCATCACAATAACCTGATCAATACTCCAGGCACCACCTGGCAAGCTGCCACTCCAACATACCCAGCTATTAGCTCTCTCCTATTAGCTCCAGATTGCAAAACTCTGGTGAAATAACACAGCAAATTACCCAAGACAACTGCTGCTATAATCTGCTCTTAAACATCAACTTTTTATCACCTGAATGGCTTGCTAATATGTGCCTGTTTCCCACTAGCTACCAAAAACAAGCAAGAAATCCCACATTTAGTTTGCTACTCCAACCTGTAGCCCCTGCATTAGCACACATCTATACAACGTGGCATTTGAAATCAGCTGAGCATTATTTATTGCCTACTCACAAAATGAAGTTTCACATTTCTGCAGCAAGTTTAACACAGATGGTGTCGCCTTCTTCAAATCATTGCTTTAATAACTGTTCCCTGACGCCGGAGATACTGTCTTTAATAAGCCATAGCTAGGTTTTATCCAGCCTCCCTTGAGCCTCTAACCTTTCAGCAACATCCTGCAGCAGGGAATACCACAGCATAACTGCACCACCCAAAGAAAAACATTACCTAAAGAAAAACTTTCCCTTGTTATAAGCGTGCTGCTTCCTTCTTTTATTTGACGCTATTTTTTTGAATGAGGAAGGTCTGGGTACAGTCATCCTCTGCTCACATATTGCATAACATTCCTCTTCTCACTTCCTCCATTCACAATCATTTCTCCTCTATGCTGAAGAGTCAAAGTTTATTTACCTCTTTTTATACAACAGCTGCTCTGTGCCTTTGATTACCTTCATCATCCTTTGCTGAACCTTTATCTTTCTGGAGATGGAGGACGAGCTGGTATCAAGACAGAGAATCATGGAGAAGAGAGGGTGGGGGTTGGTTCATCGGTTGTTTTTTTTACAGTAGCTTGTTATTTTGTTCTCTGCCCCTTCACAAATAACATTAATTCATTTCCTACTTTGACTTTAAAGTGATTTTCAGTGTATGGCTCTCCAATTTCGGCGGGGGGAGGGAGAAGGAACAAAAACCAAACCTCCCGAGTGCAGAGCAAAACCCGAAACTAATAATGTTTTTGCATCCTGCCAGTGTTGCACAAACAAGCACTACATTTCAGAGACAGGGAAGGGCCTGGAAAACGCAGTAATCTCTTAATCTCTCACAGTGGCTGTTTCCAGAACTTCATTTCAACTAGAGCAGCAGAGCAAGGCATTAATCACATCCCTGTCTGTGCATAAAGATGCTTTTCTCCATCTTCTTGTTTCTCTCTGGCAAGGCACTCACCCTCTGCTGCTCAGGCACAGTGTGGGAACCACCTATTTCTTTCACATGTCCCAACCCAGTGTTCTCCACGTCTTTGCAAAGCACCCCAACCAAATGGGCACCCAACTCCTCTTCCATACTCAGAGAATCAGATAAGCATCCTCCCCTCATCATGTGTATCACTGACCCCTACTCTGCACCACTATGCTCAGATTTGCAGACACGCAATGGGTCTGCTGACAGCTCAAGCAAGCCATGGAGGACAAGGAGCAAAAGCATCAGTGCTTCACAGGTGCCAAACCCAAAAGAACAGGGAGGAAGGCAGCAGTGGGAAGACGGAAGCATGGACTTTGGATTCAGAGAAGATAAGCCTGAATTCAGAGCCCACGGGCTCCATATAAAACAACAGAATGTGCATCTCGAGCTACTTGTGCTCTGTATTTATTATTTCCCAATTCAGTACCTGCAAAATGACCTCTACTGAGGCCCACGGGGGGAGGAGGGCAGACCAAACACCTGCTTTTTTATTAGTAACCAATTGCCGCTTTACAGTTTCACTGACCTTGCACCACATACCAGATTCCTTTCCTCGCCTATGCTGGACACATGCTTGTTTTCTCTTTTCATGTGGAAACAGAGTATCCCATATTTTTTGTGTCATTACCAATCACAGTACACCAAGGGGCAGAGCTGTATCCTGAAACTCCTGCCCGCTACATAGGTTTTTTTTTTTTTCCCCCGTTTTCAGCATCTCAGACTCCTCCCAACAGAGAATGACAATGCACATTTACTTAAAAGTGACCATTTTCACTCCACCCAAAATTACCACAGAGAAGCAGATAATGGCTGAATCTAAGAACTTTCCAGCTAAAACTAAAGAATCAGAAACATTAAAAAACCAACCAAACAAAAAAAAAACCAACCAAACCCTTATGCAGGCAGTTTACTGACAAAAAATGGGATTACGAATGCCCAGAGGAAAAAACTTCAGATTTAGCATGCCTTTTGCAGTGACAATGCCTCTTGCACCCGAAAGAAACAGCACAATGCAGACGAAAATTTGCTATTCATGTAAGTTCACTTACAGAAACAATTTTCTAAGTCTTCAGATTTTGCCCTTGCAAAAGTGTGGGGCAAAAATGAAGCTCTACTTTGGGACGGCCTGCCAGGTACTCCTACTGCACAGTTTTGGATGCTGGTTGGAATAGACAGGAAGGATGGGTTAATTTTGCTTGTGATAACTGAGCTTTCATTCAAGTAAGCATCTAGCACCCCACCTTGAGAAGAAAGAGAACCAACAGGTCTAGAACAGACTTTCTTGGGTACTCCACCTGGAATTTCAGGTTTCAAAAGAGTTCTTGCTTGTAAAATTCAAATTATATTATATGGTCTCTGACACACCACTCCTTTGATGGAGGCAACTCCTCAGGCATTCAGGCTGCTGGATGCTCTGTTCCCTTCTTTTTCCAGTGAGCTACTCCTCTCTAGACCACTTGCCCATCCAATCTTCACACTGTACAGGGACATCCCTTGGCCCATCCAGAATACACTCCTAAACAGAGACACATGCCCACTGGCATGAAATTTTGATAAACAGTTCTCCTTACAATAAGGCATCAAATCTTGCAATACCTGAATAACCTTGTCCCACTGTTCACCAAGTGGATCGCCATCCTGAAAGGTCTTGGCTTTTTCACTGATACTCAACATACATCTTTCAGCGCAAGCGTTTGTGCTGCCTCTTTCTGAAAAGTAAGATTTCAGCTGTCAGCATCATCTTTCTCCAACACCCACTTCTCATCCAGGTCAAATCAAGCAAAACGAGGGTGAGGGACAGGAAAAGAGTATTAGGACGGTTTGCCAAGGTGGGCATTAAATGACATGCAATGGCTCTCCAAAGCGAGACACAGAAAAGCCATGGACGGCCAGGTGTTATTGCACTGTTATTCACCCTCCACTGCCCCTTGAAACTCTCCCTTACCCTGAATTCCTCCTGTGCACTCTTTCTGTACCAAGCTCAGCTCAACTCACATTTTCATGTCAGCCTTTGGGCCTCCCTGATGCCATTGCAAAGACTCAAGACGACAACTGAAAACCCAGTAAAACCATACTGTGTTTGGTTTTCCCATCCAGAGGGGGCAAAGTTGCAAAAAACTGACTGCTGTGCTATAAATGGCAGAGAGGAGCCCCCTTTCCTTACCTTAATGCTGACACACACAGCACATGATAGAGGAGCAGCAGGCTGATGGCTCCGGTCCCAGGCCAGCCAGAAGTACATCCCTCACACCATGCTCAGAGGGATGTACTTCCCATGAAACACCATTTTTAGGATGCGCATACACCATGCCAAACTACACAGCACCCAAACAACACCAATTTAAGACTGTCGAATTCACAGTGCTGCAGGTATCACATCATCATAGGACAATCGACACCACAGCTCTTGAATTAACAAGCTGCAACAGCAACCCAAATGATCCGTATTTGGTTTCTGTGGAACTTTAAGATGACAACCCCAGAAATCACTAATTTAAGTGCAAACATTTTGATTTGTGTCAGGACTAGTAGTTAGCAATACTTATTGCATAAGAGAAAGAGGCTCAGAATAAAAAGTTTCCTAATTTAAAGCACTGCTTTACAGCGAAGAAATACAAATAATGACTATCTGCTGTTGCCCTTTGCCTTTTGGCTAGACAATTCTGTGTGCAAACAGTGGTGCATTTCAGTTGGGAAGCTGAGTACGCAACATATTTCCCCCTCCACACAGAAATTAGCTCACTTTCATACCAGCTGCTTCAGCTGTGTAAATAAAAGCTTAAAATACTGCCTTATATATATTCTGTAAACTAAATCCTACAGAAAGTAGTCAAGTAAGAGTCACAGAATTTTTAAGCTCTTTATCCTTGTGGCATCCTCCTTTATTTCGTAATTTTTATAGCATTCACTGAGGATAACTACTAAAATCCAACAAAGGAGCAGTTTGTTCATTATAAAACTTTTCTTAACAGAATGCTTCAGGAAAACCTTGAAGGGGGTGGGCATGAAATCAATGTATTTTCATGCACCACTTGCAATTTTGTGACTAAGTATCTTAGGATACTGCATGCCATTTACTTGCGCAACTATTGCTCTAAAGCAAGTCAATGCAATTAAAGAATCCAGCCTCAGCTCCATGATGTTACCACACTGCTAACAAATCTGAAATCCAACTGGTAAGTGATGCTTCAGAGCTAGCAGTGATTTAAGGACAGACCTGCCCATAGCATTAGTCCTTAGGGATTACAAGCAGAGAGCTTACATGTTGGCTTTGAGGAAGCCAACATCCTCACAAAGCACAAACACAACCCCATGCTGAATATTATCGGAGTATGAGGAAAATCATTTAGAGAAATAGAAGCTACAACATAGCTATTTGCCTTATCTCCTTTGTAAACAGGTTTAAAACTGCCTAGTACAGCTATGATCAAGGAGCAGCTGGAGATGAGAAGAGACATCCTCATAACTGCTGACAGGTAAGTTTATTTGAGCTTCAGCACAAGCATTTAAAGATGAAAGAGCACAACAAGGATACTGAAAGACAACTGACAGCTTGAAGAATACACACCAGTTTTCAAATAATTTCTGTGATGTAGGGTAATGTTCATGATCGCAGCATTCACTGGGAATTAGATCATCCATTGAGCAGCAGGTTTGCCAGATCAACTGTCTGGGGACTTTAAACAGGATAAGCAAAATCTGTAAAGCATTGCAAAACTGGCGTCAGTGCCTTTGCATTCTTGGTATTCAGCTGCCTTCCCAGAGGAACTTCACAAAAGACTAAAATATGGGGGGGAGGAAAGTAGGGGAGGGGAAAACATCACAAGGAAGAGCAAACTGAATGATACAATTTCAGGATTCAAGAAAGTTGCATGTTGTCTGTGCTGACTGCTATGCCCAGACCTGTTTAGTCTACCTCTGCCTTATCTACAGTGCTCCATTTTGTATCTGCTGCTGGCTTCATTTAAATGCTTTTTCTGCAGGATTATTAGTTTTGGAGCAGGCAGAGTTTAACAAACAAGTACTATGGCAGGGCAGTTATGCTGTCAGATGTACACCATCTAAATCTTCGGCAAGGGCAGACATGAGTAGCTGCATAGGGCTGAGGAGGGCATCAGTTAATTTGCATCAGTGACAGCATTTATGAAACATCTGAAGCAACCATGGAAGCACACTTAAAACATCCCAATAATAAAAGCAGCATTTGTGCTAAGTGCGTTCCTCACCTTTTCTGCCTCTCGCCTCTCACAGATGTGCCATACAGCTCAGGGAGCTCCCAAGGCTATGTTTACATCAGCTTTCCAAGAAACTATTAGTAAACCTTGGGGAATTTAGTGATACGTCAGTGTCTGGAGATGGCTGCAATGAAGCTCCACAATGCACAAAAGTGCAAAGAGAAACCTAAAAGTAGGAGCATTCTCTAGACAAGATGATATTTAAGTCTGCCTAGATGTAGCTTGGACGGGCACATGATGTGAACAGCTGGGAGAGTCACAGAGGACTTCAGTGACAGAGCAGACATCCTCCATTAGGAGTACAAAATCCCTCAGCATTTTAATATCAAATAATCTATCCATCATTCGCTACATATTTACCGCCATGGATCAAAAGATATTAGATACAACATTTTGCCTTCCTAAGTAGTACATGGGAACCTGTCAAAACAGTTGCTGACAGCCTTTCAACTCTTCATTGGAAATAGGGACAACAGAGAAGGGGAAGCTCGGGGGGGGTGGGGGGATATAAAATACATAAATAAATAAATAAAAACACCAAATAAACAACTTTTTGTTTTAACACATCTTGAAAACAAATCTATGAGAACAAAGAAAAACATTTAATGAATGAACTGAAAAAAAGCATCTTGTGCAAGGATCCCAATAACTGTATCACCTGTGGAATAATAAAACTGCAAAACCATGGAGTAATTTAAAACAACTATGTCTGTCATTCAAATAATGAACGAACTAGTCAATGCTTATCCAATAATGAGAAAGCTATTTAATAGGGTCTAACATAGGAACAGAGCCTGTTGGATCCATCTAATGACGCTGGGGGAAAAGAACCAATTAATAACGCAGCTTCCCAAAAGCCACACAAAACAGAAGTATGACCATCAGAGTCTACATCTCCTGAGTCTAAGGGGATGCCCAGATTCATTAAATCCTTCAGCACAGTTTGAATACAGGTTTGCTGAATGCAAAGAGATCAGATACAAACTGGAAAGCAAAACAAGATTAGAGATCAGCAAGATGGCATTCTCCTTGTAAATCCAAATAAGCAAGACATTTTGAACTACTTCCAGCATGACTTCAGCACGAAGTAACATTTGCACTTCAGCATAATAGTTGATGTTTTAACTTCATGCTAAGAGCTAAGGGAACAGTCACACACAGCAGCTCCAGAGTTTTAGATCAGCTACTCAGCCTTCAAAGAAAGCGAAAAGAGTTGCAAAAGAGTTGCTGTACTTCAAAGCAGTAACTGCCTTTCAGATAAACACTAGAGGTTTCTACATGCAATCTTCAAGCACTTGAACCCTAAGTAGATTACACAGGTTGTTTCAGTATTTGCTAGGTGCCCTGTCCCATCACCAGGCCTCTCAGGTAGATGTGACACTCGAAAGGAGTTGGGATGGCATTAGCCTGCAAAACCCAATGAAATCTCATGTATGTGAGTAATAAAAATAAGCCAAAACAAAAAGGAGCATAAGCAAACAGGATGCAAAGGAAGACAGAAAACCCCTTTTCTCCTTAAACAGATGTGAGAATTGGTGAGGACACCCTTACAGAAAATCCTATTACTTGGGTCTGTAAACTATGAATGAATCTCAAAATAAGTCAGAGCCTCAGGAAAAAGGAAAGGTCATTTGCTGATTCAGCTGACAAACAAATCTGGATGCACTGGTTTTGCCTGGGCTGGAGTTAATTTTCTTCACAGTAGCTGGTATGGGGCTATGGTTTGGATTTGTGCTGCAAAGTGTTCATAACACAGGGATGTTTTCCTTTTTGCTGAGCAGTGCTTACACAGAGTCAAGGCCTCTTCCGCCTCTCACCCTGCCCCCCAGCGAGTAGGCTGGGGGTGCACAGGAAGCTGGGAGGGGACACAGCCGGGACAGCTGATGCCAATTGACCAAACGGATATTCCATGCATTATGGCATCATGCTCAGCATATAAAGCTGGGGGAAGAAGAAGGAAAGGAGGAGGAGCATTTGTAGTGATGGTGTTTGTCTCGCCAAGTAACAGTTACACATGATGGAGCCCTGCCATCCTGGAGATGGCTGAACACCTGCCTGCCCATGGGAAGTGGTGAAGGAATTCCTTGGTTTGCTTTTCTTGCATATACGGCTTTTACTTTATTATCTTTATCTCAACTCAAGTTTTTTCACTTTCACCCTTCTGATTCTCTCCACCATCCCACCACAGGGGAGTGAGCAAGTGGCTGCATGGGGCTCAGCTGCCAGCTGGGGTTAAACCACGACACTGCAGAAGGAAGATTCTCCCCTTGGATTAAGGATTAATCAACAGCATGTATGGCCTATTTTCATTAACTGCAGCTGTTTCCTGCTAGCATATCCTTTGCCTTTTCCAAGAAACAGGGGAGCAGCTAGTGTCTGAGGGCAAATGAATTAAGAGACAAGGGTGAAACTATCAGCAGCAACCTGCTTTATGCTACTTGCTTACAAAGAACCAGCCGAGCTATGTAAACAAGCAGTAATGGCTAGGGAACCTACCGAAGTTGAATTTGACTGAGCACAGGGAACATACAACATCTGCTCCAAAATTCAATTAAATGTTCAGTCTGGGGTAAGCACGCAAGATTACCCCAGTTATGCCATGGCTTCTCTACTAGGTACAACACTGCTCCACTGACATGGGAGGAAGCAGCAGCAGCACATCAGACCACAGCCTGGATTCAGGCACTCCCAGGGAATTGCACAGGTTCACTCTTCATCCTCCTCACTTTTAAAACATGACCTGTGGACTTTGTGTTTTTACCAAAACCACCCAGGCAGATCCTGCAACATCCCCTCGCCATTCCACTTCTATGGAACAGTTTTGATGCATGCAGCTCAGGTGCACCTGGAAAAAATTGGGAGTGGAGGGTGTTCGTAAGGGAGTCAATCAGGAACTGAAAAGGATTACCCACTCTCTCCTTTTCAGTGGGTAAAGAGCAAGGGTAAAATCATCAGCAGGTTGGCCGTGTGGTGCTGTAAAAGGTGTTGCCTACTGTGTACAGAAGGTGAATAAAGGCAGTGCTTACCCAGCAGATCTCAGGCTTTAGCCTGCCATGTCACCTCTTCAGTCATCAGCAACTTCAAGCACAAGCATTCCTAGCAGCAAAGGTATTACTTAAAAAGTCAACGTCCTAATGAACTCATGTCCTACAGAGGATACAGTAAAACTCTTAAGTTCACATTCAGTTATATAGATGATTAATAAATTTCCCCAAAGGTGCTTTTACAAGCAACACCCAGAAAGTAGTCCCTGCTTTTAATGGCGATTATCTCCCATGCATTTGACATTTCACAGGGTGATGGGGTATTTTTGTTGGGGCTTGTTCGTGGGGTTTTGGAGGGGTGGGTAGGTTGGTTTGTTTAAAAAACAAAACAACACTATCACATCTGCCCCAGCCTACTGTTGCCCATTTAACTGGAAAATCTGATGGCTGAAAATCTCTGTGCCTGTTAAACTACTGAGTAGTCTGCAAGTCTGCACTGGAATTTTAATTTAACCATTCCAAGTTTTGCTGGTTTCATACACATTTTTATTTCTGAACAAGCAACTTAAGTAAAAATATTTTCAAAATATACAAAACACGCTGAGGCTCTGTTCCCATGGAGTTAAAATTGGTGGGTAAAAGCATACCCGACAGTAACAAGCTTACACAAGAATCATTAAGAGATGCAGAAATTGAGTTCCAGCCATAAACCACTGCCTTACACTGCACTGTCTGCTTTAAATAGTCACTGTTACACTGTCATTACACAGCCATCAGTGTGTTTGCTTTGCCTTCTGTGTCCAGAGAGCTGCCATGGTCAGAACCATTAAGCGCTATAAAAAAGTAACACCCAGTTTCTCCTTCAAAGCCACTGAAGTTTAAATTTAAAGAGAATTCAGCAAGCAGCTATATAAAAGCACACAGAGTGCCGAGCCGGAGGATGAGTATATTTATATAACAAAAGGCTTCCTGGATTATTTTAAGGCTCAAGTTCTGTAAAGCTAACAATTGAGGAAAGGGAACTTTTCCCTTTGTTTAAAAAATAGCACTCGTACCAAAAAGAAAAAAAAAAAGGGGGAGGGAAGCCATTGAAAAGACAGCAGAATCTCAATAGTCTACTCCTGGGATCCCTAGATCCAGGAACAAAACATCCATGTGCTTTGTGATCCCATGAGTTTGGACGTACGTTGCCATACACTGAGACAAGTACACAAAAAAATACAGAGGTCTGAAATACCAAAGCATCTGCACATAGTATCTTCACATAAATTACAAGGTATGCCACATACCCAGGAGTATTCGGTTTGAATCTTATTCCATGGAGCAAAGCAGCCTTGCACCTCTTGCACTGTACCCGTTGATGTTCAACCCCTATTAAACCTGCATTAAACTTTAAGTAATAGATTACTACATTATTCATCATGTTTGTGTATTGGATCCAGAGGAAACAAAAGTTGAATCAATACAGTGACATGAGCTTGTGTCTGGTAAAAGTGTCTTCCATTCTTAATATTTATATAGTTGAAGAGTGTACAGAAAGTAGAATTTTTTCATGACTGATGTTGCAGGTTTTATCTGGAGTAGTTAATCTTATTCATAGTTGCTGGTACGGGGCTATGGTTTGGATTTGTGCTGCAAACAGTGTTCACAACACAGGGATGTTTTCCTTTTTGCTGAGGAGTGCTTACACAGAGTTGAGGCCTCTTCTGCCTCTCACTCCCCCCACCACCAGCGAGTAGACTGGGGGTGCACAAGGAGTTGGGAGGGACACAGCTGGGACAATGACCCCAACTGACCAAAGGATATTCTATGCATTATGGCATCATGCTCAGCATATAAAGCTGGGGGAAGAAGAAGGAAAGGGGGAGGAGGGGGGAGAATGTTTGCAGTGATGGTGTTTGTCTTGCCAAGTAACAGTTACACATGATGGAGCCCTGCCATCCTGGAGATGGCTGAACACCTGCCTGCCCATGGGAAGTGGTAAAGGAATTCCTTGGTTTGCTTTGCTTGTGTGGACAGCTTTTGCTTTTTCTATAAAAACTGTCTTTATCTCAACCCATGAGTTCTCTCACTTTCACCTTTCTGAGTCTTTCCCCCATCCCAACATGGGGAGAGTGAGTGAGTGGCTGTGTGGGGCTTAGCTGCCAGCTGGGGTTAAACCGTGACATAGCCTAAATATTTGTTGTTTGTCCAGAACAACTACCACATAGATGCCAGCTTTCAGAAAGCAGCAACTGCAGAAAGCTCATCATAACAATTCACCTTATGTGGGACATAAAAAAAAAACCAAAAAAAAAAAACCACACACAAAAAATAAAACACAAACCCAAAACCAAGAACAACAACAAAAAAACCAATCAGTTCCCTAGTTTTCAGAAGCACTGATGTTTAGTCATGAATTTTTTCCTCATTATTTCTGATTACTGATGCTATTTCTTAAGAGTATCTGCAGAAGCACTACTAAACATCTTAACTGTACAACACTTGAGATTTAGAGGCATGCAGTACTGTGACATCTATAGGAGAGGAGCTAAAACCAGCTTTCCAAAAACAAATTTGCTTGGGGCACCTGTAGGAAGAACTGCAACTGCATCAGGAAGAATCACAATTGAAAGCTGCTTTTCTGCTCTGTCCCTTTTCGCAGCCTCTCAGAACAGCCAGTTCAGTCTCACTAATATTCAAGAATATTTTGAGAAGAAAGCAGCAGCTTCCCCAACTCAGGAAGGTTGCACATTGGTGCATTCAATGTGCTGGTCAAGCAGGTTACAAACAAATCAGTAACAGTTTTAAAAACACTGTTCTTTCTCAAAATCTCTATGCTAAATAGCTCCATTTTTATTTTCCGATTCTTACGACACTTACCCCTCTAGCTCTTATATCAGTCATGAAGCTTTCAAAGCACAGATCAAACCCAACAAGACTGTGAAAATCTTCCACGACGCCTTTCAGCAAATCCTTGCACAGTTTCAAATGATTATTGAAAGACAAAAGCATAACTACAAGCAGCAAGAAAGAGCATATGCCCCCTTTATTTTCTCTTTGCAGGTCATTCCTCTACATCTAATGCAGAACTGGGAACAGAAACCAGGTATTCCAGCCGCCAGACCAGTTGTCTACTCAATATATCACTCTAGTTTCAACAGCCAGAAGGGCAAAGATTTCCTAAGAAGTATGGGGTTGGGAGCATCTATACACAACCTAAATCTTCTCAAGCTTTGCTCTTAATTATCCTTATCTGGAAGCAGGATCCAATTTGGTCCAGGGTACCACAGACCAGAAGTCATCTGTCTGTGTACTCCCCAACATCATGGGAATCTCAGTGTTTCACTCTTGAAAGCCATACCCAGTTCCAGCAATACCCAGAGCACCTTTTCTTTAACTAAAAGAGCTATCAGGCAGAACAATTCTTGAGATACACATTGCCACTGGGAGCACAAACTAAAGAAATAAATCTCAAAATTTTCTTTGAAGTGAGCTGAAAGTCACCCAGGCTCTGAACCAGAAATCACACAAGACAATAGGTTTTGCTGACAAATACGCTGATGCGAGGGGGAGCACAGGAAGAAGGCTGAAAGCCTTTTCTGCTAGTCTTCAAGATAACCAACATCATTTACAAGAGAGAGGAAGCAACTGCACCAAAGCAAAAACAAAGTGTAAAAAAATCAGAAAGCCAAGATCCTCAAGTGGCAGCACCCAGATAACAGGCTTCTCTTCATCCCTGTTACCTAACTTTTGCACAGCCAAACATTAGAGCTGCCAGCAGTAGACAAACCACAGAGCCTCGTGGCTGGGAAGCAAATATACTCCTCATCCAACCCTCCAGCTTTCAAGGGAGACAATACCAAGGGGGAGATTTGAAAGAGAACCAACCCCTTTTGCAGGGCTATTTAAATTAACTTTTGGGCAAGAGAAAAACAGATGGTCTCCCTACTCCATTCACATTAGTTAGAAAACTGTGATTCATACATTTCCATTCAAATACTAGTTGGGGGGTGGGGTAGGAAATCAAATTCTGCTTGCTGAAGCAAAACCAAATCCAAATAACTGACTGCCGGGAAGCAAGCAGCCTTCGGCACTGCAATTCTGCTTTCTTGGACTCCTTTTTAGCTATGTTTAGGATTACTTGGAAATTCTTGCCTCATCCTCAAGATTAATCCATCACAGTGCTTCAAGGAGGGTGCCATGAGGCACCCCCTGCTCCAAACACCCACTGTGAACACCCACCAGCCCAGATTCCAGTGGTCAGAAGATTCCTCTCTACTTTTGTCAATCTAGATAAAGTCATGGCACACTGCCAGCAACAGAGCTCCTCAGTAAAAGCCCTGCTATCCTGCCCTGTTTGCTGTAGGATTGTAGTAATAAGAGCTAATGTTTACAAAATGTAAAAGTTATCCATCCCATGAACACCCACTGGCACGTCTTCAGTAAGGAGGAAGGCCCTGCTTCCATGAGTAACTACGCTATTATCTCCTAACAACAGCCACCCTCCCAAACACATCATACTCCCTCTGCTCACAAGCACTCACCCATCCTGCAAAGCTTTATGAAGTCCAAGAAGCCGCCCATCTGCTGAGACCAGCATCAGCATGAACAGCAAGCAAGCCAGCCTGGTGCCCCCCTCCCTGCATCAAGAGGGAAAGCTCCAAATTCTGCGTACCCACTCTTCTAGGAAAGATGGTGTCCCCTGTCATTTCCCCCCACCCCACCCTGATCCAAGAGATGATAATGCATAAACTGGCACTCAAAACATAAACACACATTTTCGATGAGCAAGTCATGAATCAGCATGTGCTGCTGAGCACTACAAGTGCTCCCAAGATCATAGAATCATAGAATCATAGAATCATAGAATCGTAAGGGTTGGAAAGGACCTTAAGATCATCTAGTTCCAACCCCCCTGCCATGGGCAGGGACACCTTGCCCTAAACCATGTGGCTCAAGGCTCTGTCCAACCTGGCCTTGAACACCGCCAGGGATGGAGCATCCACAACCTCCCTGGGCAACCCATTCCAGTGCTTCACCACCCTCACTGTAAAGAACTTCTTCCTTATATCTAATCTAAACTTCCTCTGTTTAAGTTTGAACCCATTACCCCTTGTCCTACCACTACAGTCCCTAAGGAAGAGTCCCTCCCCAGCATCCTTGTAGACCCCCTTCAGATACTGGAAGGCTGCTATGAGGTCACCACGCAGCCTTCTCTTCTCCAGGCTGAACAGCCCCAACTTTCTCAGCCTGTCTTCATATGGGAGGTGCTCCAGCCCTCTTATCATCCTCGTGGCCCTCCTCTGGACTCGCTCCAACAGCTCCATGTCCTTTTTATGTTGAGGACACCAGAACTGTACGCAGTACTCCAAGTGGGGTCTCACAAGAGCAGAGTAGAGGGGCAGGATCACCTCCTTCGACCTGCTGGTCACGCTTCTTTTGATGCAGCCCAGGATACGGTTGGCTTTCTGGGCTGCAAGCGCACACTGCCGGCTCATGTTAAGCTTTTCGTCAACCAACACCCCCAAGTCCTTTTCTGCAGGGCTGCTCTGAATCTCTTCTCTGCCCAGCCTGTAGCAGTGCCTGGGGTTGCCCCGACCCAGGTGTAGGACCTTGCACTTGGCTTGGTTAAACTTCATAAGGTTGGCATCGGCCCACCTCACAAGCGTGTCAAGGTCCCTCTGGATGGCATCCCTTCCCTCCAGCGTATCAACCGAACCACACAGCTTGGTGTCATCGGCAAACTTGCTGAGGGCGCACTCAATCCCACTGTCCATGTCACCGACAAAGATGTTGAACAGGACCGGTCCCAACACCGATCCCTGAGGGACACCACTCGTCACAGGTTTCCAACTGGACATCGAGCCATTTACCACAACTCTTTGCGTGCGGCCATCGAGCCAGTTTTTTATCCACCGAGTGGTCCATCTATCAAATTGATGTCTCTCCAATTTAGAGACAAGGATGTCATGTGGGACAGTGTCGAATGCTTTGCACAAGTCCAGGTAGATGACATCAACTGCTCTGCCGCTGTCCATCAGTTCCGTGGCTCCATCATAGAAGGCCACCAAATTGGTCAGGCAGGATTTCCCCTTAGTGAAGCCATGTTGGCTGTCACCAACCACCTCGTTGTTTTTCATGTGCCTTAGCATGTTTTCCAGGAGAAACTGTTCCAAGATTTTGCCAGGCACAGAGGTGAGACTGACTGGTCTGTAGTTCCCCGGGTCTTCCACCTTCCCCTTCTTGAAAATGGGGGTTATATTACCCTTCTTCCAGTCATTGGGAACTTCACCTGACTGCCAGGATTTTTCGAATATGATGGACAGTGGCTTAGCAACTTCATTCGCCAGCTCCTTCAGTACCCGTGGATGGATTTCATCAGGTCCCATGGACTTGTGCACGTTCAGGTTCTTAAGATGGTCTCGAACCTGATCCTCTCCTACAGTGGGCCTAAGGTCTTCGTTCTCACAGTCCCTGCATTTGCTTTCCAAGACTTGGGTTGTGTGGTCAGAGCATTTGCTGGTGAAGACTGAGGCAAAGAAGTCATTAAGAACCTCAGCCTTCTCCAAATCCATGGTAGCCAGTTCTCCTGATAGCTTCTGGAGAGGGCCTACATTGTCCCTAGCCTGTCTTTTATTTGCTACGTATCTATAGAATCCTTTCCTGTTATCTTTTACATCCCTTGCCAAACTTAATTCTAGCTGGGCCTTAGCTTTCCTAACCTGGTCCCTAGCTTCTCGGGCAATGCTCCTGTATTCTTCCCAGGCCGCCTGTCCTTGCTTCCACCTTCTATAAGCTTCTTTTTTCCCTCTAAGTTTCCTCAGCAGCTCCTTGTCCATCCATGGAGGTCTCCTGGCCCTCCTGCTGCACTTTCTTCTAGTCGGGATGCAACACTCTTGAGCACGTAGCAGGTGATCCTTGAATATCAGCCAGCAGTCTTGGGCCCCCCTGCCCTCTAGGACTGTATCCCATGAAACCTTACTAAGGAGGTTCCTGAAGAGGCCAAAGTCTGCTTTCTTGAAGTCCAGGGCAGTGAGCTTGCTGCACGCTCTTCTCACCGTCCTGAGGATCTCAAACTCAACCATCTCGTGATCACTAGAGCCAAGGCTGCCCTGGAGCGTTACATTTCCAACCAGTCCCTCCCTGTTGGTGAGCACAAGGTCCAGCATGGCACCTCTCCTCGTCGGCTCCTCTACTGCTTGAAAGAGGAAGTTGTCTTCCACACAATCGAGGAACCTCCTGGATTGCTTGTGCCGGGCCGTACCGTCCCTCCAACAGATGTCAGGATGGTTGAAGTCCCCCATGAGGACCAGGGCCTGCGAGCGTGAGGCTGCTCCTATCTGTCTGTAGAGCGCTTCATCCACAGAGTCCTCTTGATCAGGCGGCCTGTAACAGATCCCCACCGTAATGTCCCCCGTTGCTGTTTTCCCTTTGATCCTGACCCACAAACACTCTGTTACCTCATCACCCATCCCCAGACAGAGTTCCATACTCTCTAGCCTATCACTGACATAGATAGCAACGCCCCCTCCCCGTCTGCCTGGCCTGTCTTTTCTAAACAGCCTGTAACCTTCCATTCCAACATTCCAGTCATAGGAGCCATCCCACCATGTTTCTGTGATACCAATGACATCATATTCCCGTAACCTTGCACACATCTCTAATTCCTCTTGCTTGTTCCCCATACTACGGGCGTTTGTATAGAGGCACCTTAGCCGAGCTCCAAATGAAGCCGACTCAATGGCTGGGGGAGCTGGAACATCTCTACATCTCTCCAAGCACTTATTACAGGTGCTGGCAACTGACCAGGAATGTTGGGATGGATCAATGCTCCCCTCCCCCAACACATCTAGTTTAAAGCTTTCCTGACCAGCCTGGCAAGCCTCCTACCAAAACAGCTCTTCCCCTTTTTTGTCAGACCAGCTCCACCAGCCTCCAGTAGATCTGGCCTCCCAAATGGAGCCCCATGTTCTAAATAGCCAAACCCCTGACTATGGCACCAGCTTTCTAACCATTTATTAACCTGCCAAACGCGCCTAGCTTTTTTAAGGTCCTCCCCTTTGCCCTGGAGAATCGATGAAAAAACTATCTGAGCTCCAGAGCCCCTAACCACCTCTCCCAGGGCTCTGTAGTCCTTCTTAATGTCCTCCAGGCAACTGCTGTCTATATCTCTAGCACCCACATGGACGACTAGAAGGGGGTAATAGTCAGCAGGACTTACTAGAGCAGGCAGCCTCTCAGCAACATCCCTGATCCGAGCCCCCGGCAGGCAACACACCTCCCTGGAGACTGGATCAGGCCGGCAGATGAGTGCCTCTGTGCCTTTCAAAGTAGAGTCCCCTACCACTATGACCCTCCGCTTTTTCCTGGAGGCACCAGTAGTGATCCTCTTTACTGGTGCATCAGCAGGGTGCTCATTAGGTGTGGTGGGTGCTTTCTCATTAGCCTCCTGCAGAACCGCGAAGCGCTTCTGGGTGGGGACATCAGATTTAGGAGGAAGCCCCTTGTCGTTAATTGTCTAACTAAGATGTTCGATACTAGCTCTAGACTCTTATTCTCTGGTATAAAGCCATACAGAACCTCTAAGGACACACTTTCTGCCACATACAGAATTATTTCTGAGCCAGTTAGAAAAAAGTTACGCTGACAGCAGAACTGTATGGCAAGGTTTGATAAGAGCTTGCTCTTATCTTTCCTGTGGCACACACAGCACTTCATTATTTTTTAAAAACGCTAGCATTTCTTATATACTTCTCAGAAAATAAAAGGTCCGTCTTACCTAAATCAATTAGCCTGTGTGCCAAACTCCTCCATCCTCTGCTCCTTCCCCCAGAGTTAAGGCCCTTCTGTTTGCACAGCGGTGGCTTCTGCGCTGCTGGACTACAGACTGCCGAGTTCGGGGCCTAGTTTCCTTGAACTGCATGTTAGTATCTTTATGGAAGTGGTTCAGTTTCTGGCGTTGCTAAGCGATACCGAGCCACAACAGCACGAGAGAAGCCCACTTCTATTTTAGCATATAACGTGACAACACTCAGCTCTGTCTGTGATACCACTTGCTCTAACATCCGCAGCGTTTCTTTAATGCAGAAGCACCAGCTGAGAAGCAATTCTGACGGTTTTGATGCCATGAAGATTAATGCCTGAAGTTACTTGCCAGTCTTGTTCTCCCTATCACAAGATGGCTAAAAACTATCAGTCATTGTCAATAGCACCCAAACACCCTCTACAGCATTGCTAGCTAACTCAGAATATATGCACCATTTTATAACACGTCATCTAATAAACTATAACCAGCAAAGCCTCAAGCTTAGGGCAGACTTAGAGCTGAAGCTGCATCTCTGGTGAATGCATTTAAATAAATTACAGCTTGCAGAAACCTGCAGGATTTCCAGAAAGAGCACATTCCTTTTATTAATATTTAAATGTTTTTCAGGTGAATGCTAACATCCTTATCATGCCTGCAGGATTACAAGCGAACCAACCATCTGCATGATTTAGGAGAATATATATCCACATCTAAGGGCAACTTTTTGAAACTTTACAGAAGTAAAAATGTCTTGTCTGTCCATCGGCTGTGCCTGCAAAGCACAGACACAAAGCTTTGGAGTTGAGGATTCTCCTCTACCTCTTTTCCTTTCCACTTAACAGATATATGCAAGCAGCACTGTCGCAAAAGGAGCAAGAGTAGGCTGCTGTCTTACTTTCTTATCCAACATAAGCAGCAAGGATCAGGAATGTCTGCAAAGCCTGGGTTAACCAGCTACCAACTGCTACTTAGAAGTGGCACCTCAACGATTACAGCAGCATTTTCATTTTACACCCTAGAAGAGGAAGGCAGGCATATTTCCACTTTTCACTGGCATGTTTGCTTCTCATTTGCCAGACACACTAAAGTACTTCTCAAAATACACTGGAGAAATTAATCTTAAATAGATCACTTGCACGAACTGGCCAACCCAATACGCTTGTGGATTAAAGAAGACAAATTAATTTATTAAAAGACAACATAAGGGATTTTGAAAGAACGCTTAGCCAATGTCTAAGATGTCATTTTAATCCTTCTCACAGTTAATTTTTTGAACATAGGAAGCCAGTAAAATCTGTGATGCAGTTCTCACACAGAAAACCTCTCCAAAGGCATGCTAATCATGAACTATTTTGCAAATTGCTCCTAATCTACAGTTGTTTGCCTGTGCACACTTCCTGCAGAGACAATAAAATCATGCAGCAATAAGGTAGAGCTCACTCCCAGTGAAAGGGTATTTAAGAAAAGAACGACCTAATTTGTTTTATGTAGGCCTGCAGTAGGGAACCTAAATACTTCCTCCTGCCACCCCAGCTTTTGCTATTGTATTTTAGAGTAACTTCCATTTTACATTTTTGTCTTTAATTGTAAAAAAGCTTAATATTTTTAGCTTCCATTTCTATTTGAGGAAGATTTAGAGATAATTCCCCCCTGCCAGACACACTGCATTTTTAATCAGTGCTTAGTGAAGCACTAAAGGAGGCAGCCCATTTCTTGCATGGAAAGATGGTAGCCAAATGGCTAGCATGGTGCAAACTCATTCCTAGTGTCCCAAAGACCTGAGAAAAACTGTTATCACTGCTGACAGCAACGTAATTATGTGAATTAGCAAGAGTTATTCATGGGATTACCTTTGTGAGTTCTTCCAACACCCCATTGACTGAACAAGGCTCTGTGAAAAAAACAGAGGGGAGGAAGCTCAGAAGACTTCAGCGACAAATGAACAAAACTGTTTGCAACAAGCACGCCTTCTTCACTGTGAAAATTTGCACTTTTAGCACAGAAGTATGTAACTGTGCTCAGTCTCACATTTAAGACACCTGTGTACTTTCTGCACTAGACTGTACAAAGCCATCTTTGATTTTCATTTTATGCTGTAAACAGGGTGAAGTATAATTTGGGGGGGGGAGGGCGGAGGGGAGACTGCATGAGCACCAGTTAAGATGACAAACTTTTGAGGTCTCTTACTAAATAACTACAGGAGAGATAGGAGATATAACAAAGGAGGAAAGCCACTTCCAGTAAGAAATAACCAGATCCAAAACCCCGTTTGCCTGTTGCCTGGATTTATTTTTAGGTCATGTCACCAGAGGTCTAACACATGACTACACAACAAACAGCAATCCCATTAAAAGGAAATGGTCTCTTCCCCTGTTTCTAAAATAGTAATTCCCCTTCTCAGACCTCCTCCCCACCTTGCAGTTCAGCCTTCCAAAAAACACCTTACGGGACACACTGCTCTCCACAAATCTGACCTCAACGTTGCTATCAGTCTCCTTACCACTTAGGGTCCCAACTGCCCAGAGACACTTCGAATCTTTACGCTAGATGAATGCTAAGACACACTGTGAAGTAATTCAGTAGATACCGATATTTTCAACTGTCCCTCCAGGGTGAGATGCTAAAAATTCCCCATATTCACCAGAAAATAATTTGAAGACACATAGCTAAGACGAGTTAACTCTGAACCAAAGCTATTACTAAGTTAGAAAACATTAATAACATGAAACACGCTGCAACTAACTCATAGTTAGGTCATTTTCATGATATTAGCAGTTAGACCTATCTAGATAATTTCCCCTGGTTATAAAAACCCTTGGTCTGATTATTTAGACATGATACTTTCTGAATCATTATTTGGAAGGAAGTTTCCACTACTACATACAGCTCCCATTAGCAGTCCACTTAGTGCACATACACATATGTATCTATTATAAGGACATCCTCGAAAGCCTCAGCTTTGATCATAGTCTCAAGGCATATTGTTATAACATCTTTCTGAATGCAATGCTGTCTGCTGCAATATTCGCTTCTGAAACACATGCTCCTTGCTTACTGGCAAATCCACCACGGACTGCCTCAACTTGTAATCAGTAAACCTACTCATAAAAGTTCACGTGACTCTTCCCGAAAAGCAACTAGAAAATGACAAGCCTTCCCCTCAGCTGGTGACCTTTCATACCAACATACCTTGTGAGCTCATTATGCAAACATGTCATTGATAAGGAACGCAGGGTACAAACCGGGTACAGACCTCACTGCCACTCTTGCAACAGACAGTAACACAAGCAAAGTTTCCTGTCTTCTGCCACCAATAGGAACTACTTCAAATTGCTTACTACACTACTTATTTTTACTGATTAAACTGGTGTTTGGCATCTCACGGATCATCTTCCACTGACTGGTAGCTATTTTGGCTTTACAGGAGCTGGAGGAAAATGGAATGAAAGCAGAGGACTCCACGACAAGCACAGTCTACATGCTTGTGCTAAGGGGATGGAGACAGCAATGGTTCATCTCGACCTGCAAGCAACATCACGTGTCAGAATTCACACTATAAATACATGACTTCACACCCAAAAGCCTTCCTGTCAAGTTATCTACTGACTCGGAAACAAACCACAGCAGTTTAAACTTAGCTCTTCCCATTTTGCAAGCACTTTGAGACAAGAGGCCCTTAGACATATTCCACCTTTGCAAGCATTTTTTAAAAGTAACAACTGATACAAAGCTATTACAAAAAGAGGAATCCAAATAACTGGTTTGTCAAACGGAGGTGCACCCTTCATTGACCAGAGAGTTGAGAAATTGTATTTTTCTTTTTCAGCTTCTAACACGAGAACAATTACTATGTGAGACTTCACTAGCTGGAATATGGTTCCTGCAGAGTAGTGGTGATGACAGCCTGGGAAGAAGCGGGAAGACCAGGATGGATGCTGGTATGCTTACATGCAGATCTCAAAGGGAGGACAGCCAGAATGGCGAGACAAGGTCATTTACAGACTGTGCAGTCTGTAGAAATTAAGGCAAATAAGCAGAGCACAAAACCAGATCTGTTGTGTGTTTTTTTCAGCTCTGGCAGGGTTCAGAGCATTAGTTCAGATTTACTTCTGAAACTTGATACTCACCTGGTGACTGAATGTCTCCTTTGTGCCCTGCATTAAAGGCACACAGCAGCTTACCCTGGCCTTATGGCTCGTCCAAGGAGATGTGGTGCATTGCACAGAGTGCACCGAACTCCAGAAGCTGGGGCACTGCATGGAGTGCTTCGAACTCCAGAAGCATCAGTGGATGTCAATGGTTCTCCTGGGCGAGGAGGTCAGGAGATACTTAGCAGGACAGCTGGAGAAACATGCTGACAAGTTCTATGCCCATTGCTCAAGCTTTTCAAGCAAGCTAAAAACAACCTGCTTCATGAAGCACACTAAAACCTTCACTGGGGCGGGGAAAAAAACAAAAACAAAAAAAAACAAAAACAAAAACAAACAAAAAAAAAAAAAAAACAACAAAAAAAAAAACCCAAAAAAAAACAAACACACAACAAAAAAAATATATAAACAAAAAACCCCAACACCCCCCCCCCAACCCAGTCAAACAAACAAAACAAACAAAAAAACCTAAACACATTCTCCACTCATCTGGCAAATACACTCAGAATGTGCCCAAGCAGCTTTCCCTGTGTTACCTCAGCAGTTAAAGATATTCTGAGTACACAAAAATGTGCTGTTAGCAACAATGACATTTATAAAGGAGGCTTCTTTAAACCTTTTTAAGCTCTTAAAATGTCATTTAGTACTTTGTATGCAGGTCTCTTCTAAACAATTTACGAAATAATTATACTGTTCTCAGAACAACAAACTGCCACATATGCCCACATGGGCAGCCATCCCATTTTAACCTCTGTTTCAATTCACCTTACTGTCTAGGAAAACTCAAAAGAAAGGCTGCGAAATGCAAAACCAGAAAGTATCATTCCCATAGCACCTCTGGGCTGAAGCCAGAATATCCAAGATCAGTGACCACCTTTCACAGAGATTCCCTTCAGTACTGTCATCATACAACTAAAAGTTTGGTATTTGCCTCCACTATTACAACCCTCAAATTCAGTCACCCCAAGCTTCAAGGCTTTTATGTTAACACTATACCCATGCAACAAAAAATAAAAATCAAAGCTGCTTGGCTCCATAAGTTGAATGAACACGTAAGAGCAGCTGAACAGCATGCCCTGTGTCTGACAAGGCTCTGTCTGAGGCTTTGACTACATTCTGCTCCAGGAATCTCTTAAAACTGTACTGAGGCTTAAGGGGACAAATGCTTGGGAAATTTCTCATCTGAATACTCCCTCAGCTTCCCCATCCTCCCACACCAACTTACTTGATCCCTGTTAAACTCTGTGTCCATAACATTATCTAGCAATGAGTCCAAACGCATCCATTGCTGTACAGAGAGGGGACTACCTGCCACTTCCGACTCCTTGGGATTCCAGTTATTGCTGCATCCCATCTCCCACACAGATAGGGTAGAAAGAAATTCTCGTTTCTGGCTTCCAGGCTATTTAGAGATTCAAGCAGGTATGTTCACACTACTACCACCTAACTTCTAAATTGTCACAAGGGTTTTCCTCCCTCAGCTCTGTCTCCTAAACAGATGACAGGTCACAAACCACAGATTGAGGACACTTCTTCTCTGTAATAACAGATGGGAGATGTTTCAGAAAACCTTTACCGTAAAACAACAAATACTAGAAACGTGTCTTTTCTGTGCAAGAAAAATTATGCAAAAACAGACTTCATCTCAATAGGCTCCTTCATGATTCATAAGATGTCATACTAATATTTTCAAGTGGCAGAATAGCTGATATTTACATTCTTTCATAACACATCATCTCTGGTAAAGCATAAGTATCTAAATATCCCAAAAAGCTGATCACTTTGGCCTCTAATGCTGCCAGCAATATTCAACAAATGTCAACAACATACTTCATATTTTCTTTAGTATTTAAACAGCCTACAGAATAAAACGACAGAGCAGCAACTACCCCAGCAGATGACAGAGCTGACCATGGCACTGCCTGAATGACAAACGATAATGCCACTGGCTAACAGCAGGACAATGCACATCTGCTAGTGTCAGTGCTAAACCATACCCACCAGATGCACTTACCAATGCCTTTCTGCCATCACTTGTGGTCTGTTTTTCTGCAGTGGAACCTAATAGGGCTGGCGTTAAGCTAGCACTCTGCAAATACATTTCTAGCTGCTCCAACTTACTGCACAGCAATACTCAGTGGCAATTTTGGTAAGAAAAACTACTGTGAACTGTTCTATAAATAAAAATTAATCTGGTTACAGATGCCAGTAATTTTTCATATTATAAATGGCTTGGAGTGTGATATGCTCATCAAAATTAACATTTAGACATGACACGTTGCTCTATCACATCCCAACCCTGGCCCTCAACTATGTCAGAGGTCCTTGTTCACTCTGCAACGTTCACAATGGCTGCATTCCACTCTGAGGATAAAGGTTGCCTGTAAGTGGTTTACACAGAACATGAAATGCTTTTTTTTTTTTTTTCCAAAAAATATTTTGACTCCAAGAAACATTAAAGGAAAACACAGGTTTCAGCATTAGCACAGTAAAGAACTGCAACTCCTACAGTTATTGCCAGAAACTTTCTTCCTTAAGGCTTTACAGCTATACAAGACGATTTCGCTAAAGCAAAAGTACAAACAAAAAGCAAAGTAGAATGCTCTTAAAAAATGCTAAGGAGGTTCATTATAACATGGTTGAGAACAAGCAGAGGACAAAGCAAGAGTGCCATCTCACTCCTGCTCTCTTTGTTCAGAGCAACCCATTGCATCAGTAGGAAAAATGTGACGTCGCAACGGAGTAATATAAAACTTATGGGGTCTTTCCAAGTAAGCAGGCTATGGAAAACCACTATAAAAGTAAAAGAAGTTTCTCCTGCAGCCTGGTCTGCAATTCAGCTTACAACAGTGACATCCAGCTAGCCAGCAGATCATCTCTTACACTTAAGTCTTACAATAGTCATGCTCGCCTTAAAAACAAAACTCTGCCCAAAGCACATTAGTTAGGCTGTTATTTGAGACAAGAGGAATTAACTACATCGGTCACCAGAGACAAAAGCATGACAGTTGATAGAGGAGATATTCAAACAATCACAATTCAGCACAATTCAATTATCCCAGGGGTACAGAACTGGAAGACAGGAATATCAAGAATGTTATTGTTTAAAAGCAGCAAAGCAGCATCTCCTTTTTTGCTCAAAGCTCTTCTCATTTAAAGACATGCTGTAGACATGCTCTCAACGTCTTTGATTCCTGACCCCTGTTTTAGCAGAGCAACAAAAGGCAAATCAGATGTTGTGTACCTTCTTGCTAAGGCCAGGACACCTAACTTGGAGGGTAGGCAAAAGGAAAGAGGGATCAATTATCTCTAGCACCGCTGTACTGGTTCTGTAATAGTTATTGCTTAGTGCATTTTTCTATACTGTCTCTTTATTTAGCTCTGCAGGTTTGCCATCCCAGAACTCAGGTGCACGCTTTCCTTGGGTTGTGGTTTTGCTGTTTGCCCCTGCCAGGGAATTCCCAACCACAAGCTGGTTCTGCACCAGTTCCTCACTTCCATAAACTGCCCAATTAACCACTGGACTTAACCCAAGCTACATTGCAAATGTGGAATTAACCAGATATAAGCGGGGGGGGTGGGGGTGGGGTGGAGGAGAAAAGCTTTTAAAACAGTGACCTGGCAGGTAAGGAAATGTTTTCCTGCTCTGTTAAATTCACTATATGAAGGTTTACAGCAAAGCATCACTACATACATTATATTTTTATGTTTAAAAACACTAGAAGATCCTAAACTGGGGTAATGAAACAGCAAGTTAAAAAAAAAAAGTGCAGAAAAATAAGCCCTATAGTTTGATAAGCAACCTCCTTGTAAGGTACTAAAAGAAGTGTGGACCTTCACACAGGTCTTAATCATACTGCCTTACAAGCTGCAATTCACCTGGTGTGGTCAGACCTTACACAAACAGGAACCACAAGCAGTGAAATACAGACAATCCAATACACCAAAAAGAAAAAACCCCAAAGAAAGTAAGTTGGAATAAACCTTGGCGCTTACCCTCTATGAGGTTAACTTCAGCCCTAAAAGACTGTTTTCAAGACTAGTCTTGTGTAATACTTAAATGTAAGAATATTAGATGAGTCTCAAGCAAGAGCTAGCAAGTTTATTACGGGTTCCTGATGAGACCCCTGGCACCAGCATGCAGAAATTATCACAGCTTTTATGTGATAACACAGATAATTTCAGTCTTGCTCCAAAAAGCCAAAAAAAAAAAAGCATTATTGCTTAGTACTGAACAAGTTGCAAGACAGTGAGCGCATCACAACCACCACATGACAGTAAAACCAGACAGACTTCATTTTCCAGGTTTTTTTCTTACACTGGAGAGAAAAGTAGCTAACACCAGGCATATTAAGTGCCAAAACTAGCTGATTTGCTTAAATGCAACATACAAAACCATCAGCAGTACTTCCCAAGGTAGGAACAACAAAAGCAGTAAGTCATACAAGATTTTCAAGTCCCAGTTAGGGGGAGGGAGAGAGAAAAGCACAAAAAAGGGGAAAGAGAGAAAAAAAAAAAAAAAAAGAAGAAAGAAAAAGAAAAGGGGGGGGGGTGGAGAGAGAAAAGAAAAACTATACTCCACCTTTGAAAGCCCAGGAGAGGCAGAAAGGCAGGCTCCTCATATACAAAAAGGATCACACAGCACCTCCAGGTTTCATAAGACAGCTACAATCTTTAAAAATGACATCTCTTTTTCTTTCTCCACAGACACATGCTTTACAAACCCACTGGGAGAGAAAGCCTAATTCTGAAACACATACAAGTAGGTGTGCAAACAGCACCCATGCTGTAGCAAGTGTCAAGCGTGTCAAACTAAAAGCCATAGAGATTTTACCAGTCAATACAAAGAGCAACAGGCAAAGTTGCCTTGTACCGTTGAATTTACATGTCATGGAATATAAAAGCAACCTTCAGCCTCCCTGTCCACACAAATTCTTCTCTAAACACTTGGAAAAAGACAGCCATCCTGGTTAGTCAAATTAAGTCATCCATCTACCACAGACAGACCAAACAATCATTGCCAGTGCCCTATCAGTGTTCTAAATTAGTGGCATAACAGTTCGTCACCACCTCACTAAGAGACCTTTCCCAGTCAGCGTAGAAGATAGTAACATAGAAAACAAATTCATTCTCTTTCAGAGATCTACAAGGGTTATGCCCACCTCAGAGAAATTATAACCACCTTTTGCCTTCTTCAATCTCCCCTTTCTTTTTATTTTATTTGGGGTCTGCGTTAATTACAGGCCAGAGAGCAAAGGAGCATTAGCTCAGTCTCAGTTGCACAATGAATGGTCCGAACTACTCTGAGCTAAGCGGACTTCACTGACCAGAAGAAAACCTTTCAGCACAAACACTGGCACAACAGTAATGAAAGCTGAAGCCTGTTGTACTATCTCGTTTCCCATTCCCCGCCCCCCCCCAACACATTCTATTTTTAGGTTATAACTCTCACGCAGGAGGGAAAGAAAGGATGGGCACAGGCACAATAGCTGAAAACAAACTTGAAAATGCCAAACGTTCCAATTCACATTTAGTTACACCAGCTACATCTTCAACTCACATTCAGCATTTCTGGAGTCACAGCAGCAAGATTTGTACTGTCACACTGATGTCACCTTCACATGTGATTTCCCCATAGTCACAAGCCACTCACAAAGAGCCTGTCACCACCCTTCTGAACTAGATCAAATGCTGCTTTTTTGCCTCTTGCTTAATAGGGTGTCACGGTTTAACCTCAGCTGGCAGCTAAGCCCCCCACAACCGCTCACTCACTTTCCCTATGTCGAGATGGGGGAGAAAAATCAGAAAAGTAAGTGAGAAAACTCGTGGGTTGAGTTTAAGACAGTTTAATAGGGAAAGCAAAAGAATGCTTTTGCTTTCGCATATGCAAGAAAAGTACACACAAGGAATTCATTCACTCCTTCCCATGGGCAGGCAGGTGTTTAGTCATCTCTAGGACGGCAGGGCTCCATTGGTTGTAACTGTTACTTGGGAGGACAAACATCACCACTACAAACTTCCCACGACACACACACCTTCTTCTTCCCCCAGCTTTATATGCTGACCATGACACCATAATGCATGGACTATCCCTTTGGTCAGTCGGGGTCATTGTCCCAGCTGTGTCCCTCCCAACTCCTTGTGCACTCAGAAGTACAGAGCCTGACAGTCTGAAGCTCTGCTGCAGTTCCTTCTTCCCCTTTCACAGTGAGGCTTTTTGGTTTGGTTTGGTTTTTTAAACTGATCCAGCACATCTCACCAGCCTGTCATACCCACTTAAAGTCAGGGATTAAGTGGAGCTGAAGTGAAACAGCACATCTGCTATTACACTAACATTGTCTTATATGTTCCTTTTTGCTAATTCTATTGGTGCCACAGTTATCAATGAGAAGACGGAGGAAGCTGGAAGGCAGCTCTGTTCACCAGAGCAGCCATGATACAGGTAATGGCACAGTAATTCAATGCATACTTGCCCCTTGGGAGTATTGAATTCCATGGCTGGGTCTGCAGAGGGGCTCGGTGACCCAGCTGAGATGCAGCCTGTTCCCAAGTTTCACAAACCATGACTGTTTCTTAGGTCTCTGAAGGCCAAGCAAGCAGAGGCCCTGCTATCTGTGTGCTGGAAGCAGTTTAATCCCTCGTGGCTGTAAGACACAGCAGTTCAGCAGTAACCCTTCTGACAATATGCCATGTTCAGAGGAGCCACAGTCCTCAAACTCCCAGCAAGGCTTTACTGTCATCTGCCATACACACCAAATTCAGCAGAAACTTTTTTCTCCTGGAACATCGATTTAGTCTCCTGGGAAGAGAAATTCATTTATTCTTTTGTTGCAGTGGCCAGAAAAGACACCTGCAAATATATGCGCTGAGGGAAAGGAATTCAAGCTGGATTTGCACATGACTAATCCACTGCAAGTAAAAAGCAAAGTTAAAAGGTGATACCTGGAAGAATGACAGGGGGTCTTTAATTAGTCTGCAAAGCAGTGTAGGAGAGTGGCTGATGAGCAACAGTTACGCTGTGTTAAAAATCAATACATCCCTAGTCTCATGCAAATGATATCTAAATCTCAGTAACAGTGCTTTTTAAGTGGTCTTAACACACACATTAACAAGTGGCAGATGACTTTCTAGGGGGCAGAGAGGAGTTGAGGAGTCATTGGAGGGCAGCACAAAGTGTCCATAAATAAAGTATTTCAAGTTTGACAGCAACAAAGTACAGCAGAAATTTGTTTCACATACTTAAAAGTTTTCTACCTTCTGTCTTGGCCTAAAAGCCATTGAATTGGAAAAGGAATTTTCTGGACCAGGACCCTGTCAGGCTAGTGTAATTGCTTTTTAATCTTGCTGCTTCTGGGCATTAAAAAGCATCTGTGCATTGCTGCAACATCCCTCCTATGCAGTTAAATAAATGGTAAGAACGGTTACCTCCCAGGCTTCAGGGAAACGACGATCGGTATTCATTTAGAAATTCCCTACAAAAGAGATACACTTTCAGAGTTTGCTTTCGAGAGCGCTTTGTTTGCTAAGCCTCTGCCTTCAAGACAGAGCAAAGCCCTTTAGGTAAAGCAAACGTGGGCGGGGACCACAAAGGCAGCGGAGAAAGATGCACTTTGCGGCTCCCGCGCATCTATTTGGCACCTCTCAGAGCCTCGGCTATTCCGCAGCAGGCTGAGAATCGCCACCAATGCAACTAGCAGCTCTTCGGGACGGAGGAACCGCTATGCCACACTCGACACCACCAACACTATTTTAAAAGCCTCAGGCACCAAAGCCAGAAGTACGACCAGCCTAGTTTTGACCTGCATGAGCAACTCACTCTCTCCGGTGTCTCATCTATTAGTCCTCATCATCTCCCCATTTTCACTATGCAACCTCCATGCTCGTACACTTTGAAGAGTTTTACTGTGGGTTTTCGGAATTTATCTCTTGCTGAAATACTTTCTCCTCTGACAGTTTCTGCGGTAAACTTTGATACCGCACCCAGTTACCAAACTGTGGTTTTTGAACGACAAGTTCCCTGAAGAAACCAAAGTACTGCATTGGAGAGGGAGGGAGGAATTCCCTGCTCTGGTCTATTCCTGTTAAAAATACTGATAGCCAGGAGCCTGAAAACTGCATATGCACAGATGTGAGGGATTTATAATCTCTTCCAAACAAGTATGTCAACAAGGAAAACATTACTGGCTTTTGCATTACTTCCCTTTTTGAGAGGCCATCTCCTGTAACGCATGTGTTACTCAAGTTTTCCGTTAGTTTTATAAACGCCAAACAGCCTCTTCCAGTTTTAACAGTTACTCAAATTATTTACCAAAGGTGCAAAAACACTAAATTGGCAGGAAAAACGGAGCTCCAGCAACGTATCTGCAAATTCGGCCAGAACAAAACAGCATATTTTCTCTAAAAATTCATGGAAAAGATGGAGGAAACTTGAGCTACATCTTCCTCAAAAGGGAAAAGTGCTGCTGGGGCTGCAGAGAAATTTTATGCTTGGGAACAAGGAGTCACTCGGTAGAAAGGACCTTTCCCTCATATGAACAGAAGACCCCACGATGCCTTGTTCAAAAGGCAGAACAGTAACATAACACCAAAAAGAGCGCTGGTACCAATAAAAAAATATATAATAAAATAAATTAAAAAGCCGACATTCAACAAAACCATTTGAAAATGGCTGTTCCTGACCATGCCTGTTGCACAGCCCAACATGACATTAACTCACCAGTTCTGCTTTACAGGATTTGGGTTTGGAGTTGCTCGCTCTCGGTTCTCAACGCAAGAAAAAAAAATAAATATGTGCCAGCAGCACCCAGGTCCTTAGACATACAGGTAGTACAACATATTCCACTTCTCAGCAAAAGAAACCTTTATACCGCAGATTTGCCTCGGATCTGACAAAACCATGTTTTTTGCATCTACCTCCCCCCAGCCACAGGCCCCAAAACTAGACACACCTCAGGGTCAGGAGACGGAATCTGTTCCACCCTTCTAAAAGTCATCTGCAAAGACTTGGGACTAGCCAATCAACTGCCAATTTCCCTTAATTGCTCGAATGGGATCATCCCCTCCGCGGGGAGGGAGGAGAGGCAGCCCTGCAAAACCAGGAATTGCAGCCAGCTCTCCCTGCCCTGCCCCGCCCTCGGGGGATGCTTATCCCTGACTCCAGCCACACGCACACATTTGCTGGGAAAAGCAGCTCTTGAAACAAAAAGTTGTGATCCTGGTCGCGCTTCTGGATGTAAGCATGCAGGCTGATGTCTCCCAGAGCAAGCACGGCGTAAGTGGCACGTATGACCTGGGCGGGAGCATAACTGGGATGCCTTCAGTGGTTAAGTTTTATTCTGGCTCACCGCACACAGCTTGGTGAAAATCCAAACATGCACACTTGCAAGAAGCAGGATGAGGATCCTCCCTTCTTGCAGCTCTGCACACTGCTTTTTAGTTAAAAGTCGGGGCAGTACCCGTGGCAAAGCATCCTCCCATGCTCCCCACAACCCTGCACTTGGAGGGTGCTTGCTGAACAGCCTGACTGGGGGAAGGGTGAGAAACAACCTGAATGGCACAACAAAATTACTGTAATAGGCTTAACTGCTGAGCTGGTAGCTGCAAAAGGGGTATCTGAAGTCCCAAAAGCACAAGCAGATTCTGCCCTCATCAGATATAGCCATAGGTCTTTCTTTGTAGGATTAAAGACGGATTGACACAAGTTGCAAAAGCAGTTTCATTAAGGAAAAAAAGGAAACATTCTCTATAAACTATAATATACAAGAAAAAGCAACACATACCCATACATTTCTGATGCTGGCCTTACCAAGCCAGGCTTACTTTCCTGCTTTCACACACATTCAAAAAAACAGCCCACAGTTTACGCTTGATCAGCTATGCGTATTACCAGTTGTCACAAACAATCTACATTTTCATCCCCTCCTTGAAATTTCTAGGAAGTTAATTGCATGTAAGCATGAAAAGAGAATCTGAGCTTGGCAACACAATTGCCAGAACAATATTGCTACATTTGAGTATATAAACAACACACACAAACCTGGCAACTGATCTAGCAAAGGCAGCTGTTGATAACTATCAAGCTCTCATTCCCTTTTCAGCTTATCAGAAGCTCCAAACACAAGGTCCCCATCAGAAAGACAGGACTCGGCGGTACCTACACCACGTGCTCCAGTGGGGCCATGACTAACCCTTCCTGAGCAAGAGTCAAGGCACTCTCCTTCCGTAGCAGCAGATACTCCTCTGTGACTGGGCAGCGGGGTTCAATTTCCCCCATGCACTCAGCTGGGGCTCCCTCACAATCCACTGCTGTCCCTCCTCTTTCTAATGACAAGCAGCTGGAGAGATCTGGTTTGTGTTTCCTTCCCTCTACCCCTCAGGTTAACAGCCACCTTTCAGGGATATCTATGAGCCCAGGGTGGTAGCAGCACAGGTCTCACAGGACATGGCAGGGCCTCGAAAAGGTGTGAATAGACACAAGGAGGTGGAAGACATGGAGAAATGGTGAGAAGACCAGTCCAGGAAGGTCAGAAGGACACTCTAACAAGTGATTTGAAAGTGTACAATTGTAGCCGCGTTTTCGAGCCTTGTACAAACCTCTACCCACTTTGATGACAAAAAGCACCACAACTGGAAGATTTAATTTGGGAATACTTGCAAAGTCATGCTGAGAATACTTTCATTAAAAGCTTAAAAACAAACAAACTCTCATCTTCCTCCCTGCAGTTAACTTCTAACACTTGTCTAAGCCACTGGAGGAACAGTGCTGCCCTCACTCTGTGAACGTAAATCATAGCAATAAAAGTGCCAATTAAAAAAAGGGAAGGTACTTTGTTCAAGACAATCTAACATGCTGTGTACAAAACAATCTGTCTGTTAAGGGGCTGACTTGAAATCCTAGTTTAAAAATAAGTACAGCACAAATAAAATATGTAGGTTATTATTAAACATGCAGCCAAGTCACTTTATATAAATGACCACAGAGTAATTCACCCCTGCTTTATAAAAAGTGAAATGTTTTTAAAGCAGTCCTTGAAAGACAAAAATCTTCAAATTCAGAAGAGGCTAATACTACCTCCAGAGAAGCCAATATAGACACCACTCCTCTTTATATTTGTTTTAATTTTCCCCCCATTTTTAAAGCTATAAATACAGAAAGATCAACATCTTCAGCTCTTCAAATACGTAATCATAGAAACATAGAATGGTTTGGGTTGGAAGGGACCTTCAAAGGTCATCTAGTCCAATTCACCTGCAATGATTCAACTAGATCAGGTTGCCCAGAACCACATCCAGTCTGGCCTCGAATGTCTCCAGGGATGGCGCATCCACCACCTCTCTGGGCAACCTGTTCCAGTGTTTCACCACCCTATGTCAGGCGTTTCACTTTGCAGTGTCTGTGGAATTAAGATGACTTCTTCTTTCTACTAGGTGAAGTTTATGTTGCCTCTTTTATCAACTATTAGCAACATTAAGAGCAAAGACAAAAGGATGTAAGAAGTAAACCAGGCACATATCCAAACCCCTTGTGCTTGTGAGCTCTCACCCTAAAGCATACTTCGTGTCTAGGATCACATGGAAGGCAAATACACATTCACGCACACACTTTACCTAGAATACTGAGAACTGGCCTTGTCAGTGCTGAAACCTCTTCCCAGAGGATGGTCTAGTCAAGGCTGCTACAGCTCCAATGTAGTACCATCAGTATCTTAACTGTATCTTATAAAGACCAGGCACCACAAATACCCCAGTGGCATCCTGCCTGTGTCCTCTGCCATTGCTCCTCTGCTCCCTTCCCTGCCACTAAATCCTTTCCCAAGGATTTCCCATTCATGGCATCTCTGCTTGTTTCAACCCCTTCTGCTGGAAGGAGAACATGGTGTTTCGCCAGCCCCTCACAATCTCCAGTGCCAGAGCACCAGGGCTGTGTCCCAGCTCAAAGAAATCATTGGGCATCTGCTGGGGGAGCAAGGGACAGCATACAACTATGCTGGGCAGAGGGATTCTCATTCCAGAGGGAAAAGATCTTGCAGTCTCCCACCATGCTGTACTAAAGCATCGCTCCGGCACCCCAAAACCCATCAAGCCCAGGCAAAGAGATTCAATGGCACTTTAGCACTTCTTTCTGACAGCAGCAAGATGCACTAAATGAACACAGCATCATCTATTATTATAAAGTTACATTAAAATACACCCTGCAAGCATTTAAGGCTGCATTCGGTTCTATCCCATCTATCATAACTCAGAAAAGTACCAGGAAAGAAGCAAGTCTGAGCATTTCCAGCTGCCTTCACAGGTCCTGTCACTCCACTGGATACTCACTGCCAGCAAGTGCTTTAATTGCCACCACTTACAAAAGCAATATCCACTTCAGTTTAGTCTACTACAGACCCACAAAATTGCCTCTTACGGTGTTTTCCCAAAAAAGAAAAAAAAAAACCTAAAAAAAAAAAAAAAAAAAAAAAAAACCAAACACACCAAAAAAACCCCCACAACTCAAAACCACATCAGACACAAAGTTTGTTAACAGAGTCAACACACTCATTCCAGAAGTTGCTCCACCTCAGTGGTGCAGAGATTGCCATTGCTATTTTGCATGACACAGACCTGGAAGAAAAGTCAGTTATTACAGTGCTAGTGAGAGCAGACAATGTGGGCATGATCCCACGTGCTGACATTCAGTGTGTTGCTATTTCCCTTCTGATAAGGTCCTACTTTGCTAGGTAAACCACAATGCACTTCTCCGAAACCTCCTGGGACACCCTTTAACACTGGCAACCAGGGAGGTGAAGAGAAGGGGGAGAGAAAAAAAAAAAACCCAACAAACAGCTCTATGACAGCCATGAATCGATTCAGTTCAGAAAGCTCACTTTGAGCAGACGTACCTGAACTTTTGGGAATTGAATCTGCAGCCTCTCAACCTAAAAGCAGAGATTTAGTGATAGGGATCACAGCTGACAGCCCCAAGTCATTCATACCTCACCTGGGTCACTGGGTGGGAAGCCTCTGCCTGCCACAAGCCACCCTGCCACCACCAGCCCAGATTAATGCACCAATGAAAATTAGACTCCCTCACTCTAGGAAATTCAAGCAGTTCATCTCCAGTGAACATCTGGAGTTGATCCACACGCTGAACACATCAAAAAGATTTTCATTGCTACTTAAATGAAAAGTCGTAATAAATCAGCTAGGATACTTTAGAAATTAGCATGCCATCCTTACTAGCATTTGCATGCACATTAAACACTCCGCAATTAGTCAAAGTCTTAATGATAACATTTGTGCACGAACTTACAAAACAGATAGGGCTGAACTGTGTGCCACATCTATGCCTGAGTAACCAAGACTATGAGGTGCAGTTACTTTTTCTGATGTTCAAAAAGGGGTAAGGTGTATTTATTGGATTATTCGGTTGTATATCCAGCTACTTTGAAATGACTTCAGCCTGTAAGGTCCAACTATGCACAACACAGCTGGAAACACAAGGCAACTACAAGCAGTAGCACCTTACCTATGAAAGATAGGAAGGCTTCACCTTGACACAGGTCACAGGAAAAATAATTCCTTCTCACACAGCATAAAAATTGTCTTTACAAACCTATTTGTGCTTTAAAGTATTCAGATATAGTTTATTAATTATATTTATTAAGCACTCTAAAATTATAGATTCATTTTCTTGAAATCAGGTAAAATCAAATATTACTTGGATTTTCATAATTATCAAGCTGTTTTGGCTTTTTAATTTGCTATGATGAATTTTGCACATGCAGAGAGACTCGACTTCAGAATCTTCACCTTGAAAAGTCTAGAGCGTCAGTGTCCCCACAGCTGTATGTAACAGAAACACATTAACGACCAACCCCATTCTCAACGTGTGCTGAAAAGTGCAGCTAGACAGAGGCAGGCAAAGCATTACCCACTTCACAATTCTGCAAAGCTTACAGCAGAAGGGCCAAATGCTGGCTGGGTTATTATCTAATCTGCAAACAAACACAAGTAATTAATTTAGTAGCATGGCATTGCATCTTGCAGGCTGAATTTCAACACATAGCTATTACAGTGGAACCACTTGAAGGAATAGAGCAATTCCCTATGATTTCTAGTATATAGTCTGCTTTCAGGCTACAGCTATGAAAAGAACAAAAAGGAAGTCCTGAACATGAAAACAAGATTCCCAGATCATTAAGGAATAAAATACAAAACCACCTATGAAGCCAATAAACATTTATGTAAAGTGAACAACTATTTTAAATATTTGCTCATATCCAACTACAAATGGACAGTATTAAAGCACTATTACGAGTGCGAGAGGGATTACAAAGTTAATGTGAACAATTAACACTTTTAACACTTTTAACCTCTTAAGTGCTTTGTGCGATATTAGCAAAGAAGTCTTCTAATGGGAATAATGAGAAAAGGATTTTAAAGATTGGCAGCCACTCAATAAAATGGCCAAGGAAAGTTCCCTGTAGGCAGTTATAAAATGACGCCAGTCAATTCACTCGTGCCACGATGAAATGTGAGTTAAGCAGCACCATTCAGAAGTTAAGATCTTTAAGGAATAACTGGTAGTCCATTGAGAATGTCAGCTCAGTTGGACAGGCACAGAGAAGAAAACAACGAATGGCCTTTTCTATTGCATGGTGCACCTGTATCTTATTATCTGTATCTCACGTTCTTCCCTCTTCTCCACTCCCATTCCACCTCTCAAAAACGTTATAGATGCTTGGAGGCAAGACACGTGGCTGTATGGGTCTGTGTCATTTGAGCATAGGTACTTGTTTTCTTGCAAGCATTCCCAAAGAAATTCTGAACAAAGTATCAGAATGCAAATAACACACTTTAGTAAACATGCTTTGGGCCCTGATTTTGTTTTTAAAATGTCCTTTGATGAACCATTTATTCACATTTTGAAAAGGAGAAAAACTGAAATAGGAAATTGCACACGCACAAAACCAAAGGCAGTATCTTGCAAGGCTTTTGCACTGTTTCAAGAAGAAACCCTAGCCTATTACTAAGTATTGCTTTTGGCAAATGCAAGCTTCTCCTAGCACAGCGAGTCTCCATAAAAATCATATTTCCATTAAATGCATATCCTGGCATCCCAAAAGCACTGGTGGAAACAGAACAAGATGTTCTCTCAAGGCATTTTGTTGGGACCTTCATATGCTTTCATTCACCCTTTTTTGCCCGTTCTTGCTTCGCTTACAGTGCTGCTTTGAATGCCACCTGCCCCCTACACTGCTTCTGCTCAGCACCCTGTCCCAGAAATGACCAACTTCAGCATTCTTAGAAGAACACGTATGTTCCTCTTCCTTCCTCTAAGTCTTGTTCACTTGACTATTAGACTAACACTGTATTCCCTAGACACTCAAAATCCACAGAACACTGTCACTTTATATTATTCATGCACCCTCTGTAAGGAGCAAAGCTCGCCCTGAGCTCCCTGCTGCCTGACTCACCTTCCGGCACTGGATTTCCACTCCCATTTAAAGCAAGTGGACCGTGAGCACTGATGCACCATCACTAGGCGAGTTGGCTAACAGCACTTGTGCTGAAAGGTGGCCACCTTGAAGTTACTACATCAGTGAATGGTGAGCACGCTCTGGGAACTGTATGCAATTCGCATAGCCAAGCAGGTATTTTTGCAGCAACTGCCCTCAAGGCACTTTTCAAGGTATTTTTCATCACTGTAACAGCAGGAGTAATTTTTAAGCCTTCAAATACTTTTAAATTAACTTCCCTGACAAAGTTTTCCAGAGCAATATAATCTGACTACATATAACTGTGCAGAAGAGCAGGGGCACAAGGAAGACAAAGTACAGACTTCAGAGCGGAAGAGACGCTATAGGTCGACTTAGATGGAACTGTTTCATTAGCATGTAGATTCAAAGCCATTCCTATGCAGTTATCGAAGTGCTACCCAAGCCTTCCTAGCAAGCAAAAATCCATCCTGTGTACAAATAGGGCTTTTATAGCTTGGCACAGTGCTCCACTGCCGAGTCAAACTTTCAATGCCTGGTAAATTTTTTACTTGAAAGTGGCAGGAGAGCTCATGCCAGAAGCCCATATGAAATGCCAGCTTAGTGGCAGAAGGTCAAAGCGTGGTATCAAGAGATTTTATGGAAGTGTTTCAAGACAAACTTCTTAAAAGCATTAGGCTATCTAGGGAGGCATAGATTTATACCACTAGGAAAGCCTAGTAACAATCTTTATGATTCCTTCCAATAATGGGCAGTAGGGTCTCCTGTAGGTGGTGAGAGCTGTTTCTGTGTCTATCTAATCCTTGGTTCTTTTGCTCAAGTTATGAATAAATAAGAAGTGTTAATGCCAGAGTTTTTGTGCAGACTGTCCTCTAAAGAAAACAAAAAACAAAACCAACAACAAACAAACAGACTTTCAGGTGCAAAAGGTGGTATTTCATGCATAAAACCCACAAAAGTCTGGCCTACAGACAACTGAAGAAAGCACAACAGAGTTTAAAGACCAACAGCCTAAATGATTACCCTTTCTCCATTAGCACCTAGAACTACAGCTACAGAAGGATAAATTTAATTTGAACAGAGAGGAAGGCTCCATAATCTCTACCATTTTTATAAAAATATTTAAAGCTAGTGTCAACAATGACCTTGAATAGATGTCAAGCACAAAGACTTTCAACATCCTGAATCCTGCCAGCTGCCACCACTTCGTAATAAAAAAAACCAGATAGTAAAGCCCCACTGAAACCTAATCTGTCTGCCCAGGGTCCCCCCTTGAATCTGCATAAATGCACTCTTGGATTCACCTACAAGAGCAAATTTGCAAACACTTATGCAGTCTCCCATTAAAGTATTTCAATTGTCTGAATCTGCCATTTTAACAAATTCAAGTCTAAGACTTTAAATTCAATTAGCACAAATCTCAGTGCTCCCAACATTAAATTTGCAAGTGACATTTAATGGCATTCAACACACACAAAGCTAAGCTAATACACTAATGGACCAGCAAGGAAAATTGTAAGACACTCTGAAAGGCAATACTCTTTTTTTAGTCAAGGAAATTAAAGGTGTAGGCTGCACTGGACAGGAAAGATGACAGCTATTAAAAAACCTTCCGAAACCAAAGCTGCAAAAGCACCACACAACTATGGCTGCACATAAAATGAGAGCAAAGAAGAAAAGCAGCTGCTCTATTCAGCAAGATCTCCTTCCAATAGGCTAGGTTTCGGGAGTAATATACCTAACGTAAAGCTGTTTCAGTTTTTAAGACAGGAATTACAACCTCTTCTGTTGTTTTTCTTCTGACTCTTCCTACCTCTTTTTCTGACGAAGGCTTAGGCAACACAGACCCACTCATGACTCTTCTGTAGTCCCACACTACCTGATGCCCACAGAAGCACTAAGTTTTCCAAGCCTTGTGTCCCAAACGGCTAAGGATGCAACACTGCACCCCAAGAAGTCAGCCCAACGAGCAGACCTGAGAAATTCTGCTACTGTGCCTCCCCGCTGCACACTTGCGCCTCACCAACGTGGCAAGAAAGCTGCAAGTTTTCATACAGCTATGCCTCCTGCATTAAAAAAACCCAAGCTACTGGACTTCAGGGATCCCTTTAAGTCTTTTTTACACGTGGCAATACGCTTCACCTTAATTCCATTTCAATAATGCAGGCTTCCTCCAAAAAGCTTCAAAGGCTCAGGGAGACAGAAGGCAGACCATGCTGGGAAGTCTGAGAGAGAAAAAAAGCTTTAGAGTGATGATTAAGCAGAGGGAGATTTTTTTTTTTTTTTTCAATTTGCTTAAATATAAACAAATTAGCACAAGAAAAACCTATGGTTAGTGAAGATGCTTTTGCAATAAGGATTTATTAGTGTTTTTCTTTGAATATGGATGTGCAATTGGATACCAGGGCAGCACTGCACAGACCGATGAAAGCATCATCAACAGGACATGTTCTGCTCCACACAAATCTTGCTCCTGTGCTTTGGATGAGTGAACTACAAAGACCAGAAACAGCAATAACCACATTTTAAAAGCTGCATTTCTTTAAGAGACTTCTTGTAGTCTCCTAAATTAGACTGACTTTTTTCTTAATGCTCTTGATCAAGAGCTATCAGAACAAAGCTCAGGTGGTAGTTTCACGGATCGTGGATGTTTAAATATTCACTTATGTTAAGAACTATACAAAGCACAGAGAAACCAGTTACACCTAGTAGCTTATTAGGATATGTTAATTTTATCAACCAAAACCAAGCCCAACTAACCTGCACCAAACACTGCCTCTGCTAAGTAGATTTTCGAAAGCATACAATATATTTGGGATGAAAGTGCCACAAAAAGCCAGCAGGTTTCACACTTTCTTCAGTTTGCTGCATTTCCCCCAGCCTTTGGGGGAGCAAACAGGGCCAGACAGGGACAACTTAATTATTAACTTGAATGATGCCACACACTTTGGGAATACAAAATGTATTAAAAGCCAGAGTTTCCAATCCACAGCACAGGAGTCATGCAGTACATCAGCATTTGGAAGGCTGCCTGCCCCTATCTGCGTGCTGGTGTCCTGAGTGCAAAAAAGCCTCCAATAACACCAAAATCCTTCAGAAAACCATATGCTGGGCTGCATCAAAAGCAGCATGACCAGCAGGTTGAGGGAAGGGATTCTCTCCCCTCTACTCTGCTCTCGTGAGACCCCACCTGCAGTGTTGTGTCCAGCTCTGGGGCCCGCAACATAAGGAGGACATGGACCTGCTCGAGTGAGTCCAGAGGAGGTCACGAAGATGTTCTGGGGGCTGGAGCACCTCTGCTGTGGAGACAGGCTGAGAGAGCTGGGCTTGTTCAGCCTGGAGAAGAGAAGGCTCTGGGAACAAGACCTTACAGAAGACCTTGCAGCAGCCTTCCCATACTTCAAGGGGGCCTTCATCTGGAGAGGACTTTTTACAAGGGCCTGCAGGGATAGGACAAGGGGGAATGGCTTTGAACTGACAGAGGGGAGATTTAGATTAGATATTAGGAAGAAGTTCTTCCTTGTGAGGGTGGTGAGGCACTGGCCCAGGTTGCCCCAAGAAGCTGTGGCTGCCCCATCCCTGGCAGTGTTCAAGACCAGGCTGGACGGGGCTTTGAGCAACCTGGTCTAGTGGAAGGTGTTCCTGCCCATAGCAGCGGGTTTCAACTTGAAGGTCCCTTGCATTCCAAACCATTCTGTGATTCTATGAAAATACTGACAGTACATGGGAGCTCAGTTCATGACCCTCAGATTCTGAAAAAACAAAAAAACCCCAAACAAAAACAAAACAAAAAAAAATTCCCACCAAACCAAAAACAAAATCCCAAACAACCCCCCCCCCCCCCCCCCCAAAAAAACCCAAAACAAAACACCTCAACAAACACACAACCCACCAAAACCCCACCTCTCAAACCTCAGGGTTTTGAGCTTATTTTAAACTCACCTCTACTTCAGAGCCCTTTTTCCACATATAGTTGGTTTTGATGTGTTGCACTTGAATTATGACTGAAATAGCATTCAGGTGTTCTGCTCTATTTCAACAAAGAACACTTTGGATCTACCTCACTGTGAAGCCTTAAAAATCCTTCTTGCACAACATGTGTCTCTGTGAATCACACCACGAGAGAAGGATCTCATGTAACATTCAACAAAAATCAGTGTTCATGGCCACGTACAATTCTCCTAGTTTGGGGTTGGGGTTTTTTTGAGGGTGCTACACAGGCATTTTTTGAACTCCAAACAAGTTGGAGAACAAGGATCTGGATTATTTTTGTCTGAGCATTTTTTACAGGGTGCCCTGTTGCCCCAATTAAAAAGCCTTTAATTCATCAACCATTCCTTACGGCCAGACTGGAATTGCTATTAAATCTAAGTCCCAGGCCACCCATTTTTAGCGCACCAATTAAGCAACACTGAACAACGCAGAGCAGCAGCAACCATAAGATGGGAAGCATTTTTAAGTTGTCATCACCCATAGCGTATTTGTTCTCCTTCCATATGTTCAGTACAAGAGAACTCAATAATTATTTAATTAAAAGCAGCACCTATTCAAGCTTGACAGGTGTTGAGAGAAGCAATAGCATACATGGAGAACAGGTCTGTAGAAGGTGCTATTAGCAACCCACTGTCTCTTAAGGATACTGTTAACTCTGAGTAGTCAAATAGTATTCATTAATACCTCCAAGTCTTGAAAATTATCCACGTACTTTGATTTATTTAATTTAGAAGTGTCGCAAGATTTCATTAAGAGGTAATTAAACATGTGGAGGCATGTTGCCTCTGGGTTGATATGTGAAAAAGGAAAGAGTGATAAATTATTTGGGAATCACAGTTTGTTGCACAAATCAAACACAGTTTAAATGCATCTGAGCTAAATTTAATTCTGCTCCACAAGCACAACCCCTGAAAATCAAGGCAATCTCTCTGGATTTAAAGGAGTTTTATTACCTTTATTGTAAAGGTAATAAACAAAAGCCTTTATCTTTTGTCTCCCACCATCCAGGGTTGATTGCTTTCTTTTTCTAAACTCTGAAAAACTTCACAAGGCTGAAGCAGTTCCAATATCCACCAAAATAATACACAAAATAAAACAGAAGCACACATTACTCCAATGCAATATCCACTCCCCAAACAAATAATCATAGACAAACCCAAACCCACCAAGATCAACCCTATAGCTCCCATTGACTTCAACTGTCAGGTATCACATCTGTATTTTATACTGGTTTGCAAATGGGTATGAAAGTCAACAGGAATCATGTTCATCCATGCAGACCTGAAGTGGCAGAATGGAGTCTGAAGGAACTGTTACAAAACCTGTCGTCACATTACGATGCACTGATACTGCCATCAGCCCAAATGACACATGAACATTCATGGACATCCCGTTTCCAGCTCTGCTAAGAAAGGCTCCCTGCATCAGGAAGCCTCATCAGCATGATGTCAATATGGCAGAGCTCCCATTTTCACAAATAATACTCCCCTCTCTCTCTATCCTTGCCTCATGTATTTACAGTGCCTTCAGGCACTGAGGCCTTCTTTAATGAGGTTTTAACACAAGACAGAATACATTAGAAACCTTGATCAAAACAGGGCCTCCAGCAGAACACAGTAAAAAGATAGCCACATGCATTCTACATCCCAAAAAATCCAAGTAATGCAGCCTATCAATCAGCAAGCAATTCCACAAACAAACAGGGAGTACACCTGCCCACCAGGTTGCCACTGATGGTGAGGCCTCTCTCACCCTCCGTTCTGCCTTCCAGCCTCTTCATCCCCAAGATACTCGACCTGTGGTCACCCAGCAAACCTCGAACCCAGGGAGGTGGTGCAGCCCTAATGCCACCACCAGGGCCCTTGAAGTCATCAAGATAGGAAAGATTTCCCTGCTCACTGTGGACTCCTCCAGCGTCTTTTGGAGTGGGAAGCAGTCTGCCGTCACCCCCCAGAGAACTGAGGGGAACAGGCAACCCCCGGGCCGAGAGGGGGCCGGGCTCACCCTCACAGTGCCACCCGAGCTGAGAAGACCACATGCCCCCAGGCCCCCTAGTGCTGGGGGGACTGGACCCCCCCAACTCAGACACGCTGAGGAGGAGGGGAACAGACCTGACCAGGCACTACACCTGACGGGACCAGCGCCCCACGGGGACCAGAGAAGCTGAAGTCTGCTCAGTTCTGCTCAATCCCCTCAGCTCAGGCGGCTGTAGTCCTCCCAGCCTCCGGTGCCCGGGAGATCTCTGGTCCGCTCCGCTCGGGGAGCTGCAGTCCCCTCAACCCCGAGGGGTCCATATACCCCCAAGCTGAGGAGACCAGACTTCCCTCAGGGCCCGCGGGCAGAGGGGACCAGAGCTCTCCAGAGGGGAGCCCCCCTGGGGCTGAGGGGGCCTGGATACCCTCCGGGGATCCTCCGGGGCTGCGGAGGCCGCCGCCGGGCTGAGGTGCCACGTATCCCCGAACCGCGGTCCGGCCTCGCCGCTACACGGCCCCGCCTCGGGCGGCTGCGGCCCCATCCTCGCTGTCACCCGCTGCCCCGTCCCGCCGCCACACCCGGGCCTGTGCCCGGCCTCACCGCCCAGCCCCACGCTGAGCGGCGGCGCGGGTCGCTGCTCACCGTGCGGCGCGGAGCCTCGCGGCGCGGCGGACAGGGCAGGGCGGGTCGGGGCGGGGCAGGTCCGGTCGAGTCGGCGCGGCCGCCGGGCGGGCGAGCGGATACCCTGGGCGGCGGCGGCGGCCCCGTGTCCCGTGCGGCGGCGGCGGCGGCGGGCGGGGCGGGCTGCACCGCGCGTCACGTGACCTCCGTGTCATCCCGCGGCGCCATGTTGCGCGCGGCGGGGGGGCGCGGTGTCGCGGGCCGGGGGTGCCCGCGGGCGGGGGCTGCCCGCGCGCGCACTGCGCCTCGCCGCCCGCGGCAGGGGCCGTCGCCGTCCCCGCTGGCGCGTATCCTGCTGTGCTGAGAGCTGCGGCCTGGAAGCTTCCTGCCGGCGTGTGACCAAACCCACCCCCCAAAAACAGCCGGCGTCAGCGTAGCTTGCTGCAAGCGGATGAGGTGTGAAAAGTGCTCATGCTAAAGCTGGCTGGCCTCCTGAGCGAGCTGGGCCGGGCGTGACCTTGTCCGCCAGGAGGTGAGGCTGTGCTTCATGCCGGCAGCAAGAGGTTGTAGTGAGGTGGGGGTCGGTCTCTTCTCCCAAGTAACAAGCAATAGGACAAGAGGTAACGGCCTGAAGCTGCGCCACGGGAGGTTTAGGTTGGATATTAGGAACGATTTCTTCACCAAAAGGCTGATCAGGCATTGGAACAGGCTGCCCAGGGCAGTGGTGGAATCACTGACCCTGAAAGTGTTCAAAAAACATGCAGGTGGGCCCTCTGTGACGGTTTAGTGGAGAACTCGGCTGTCCTGGGGAAATAGTTGGGCTTGATGATCTTTCAGGTCTTTTCCAACCTAGTTGATTCTGTGGTTCCCTTTCTGCAGGGAAAATGTGGTGCAGAGCTGGGGTGCATGCATCGTGCTCTGAGAGCCGCAAGACCAGAGGGTGCAGTGTTGGAGCAAACTTGGATGTCTGCTTTTATTTCACTGTCCAGGGGCTGTTCTTGGACATAGGTCTTTACCTTTTTTGTTGTAACATAAAGAGCTCTAGAGACATGAGAAGTCAGCTGTTGTTAATAAAATCTTAGTTAGAATAAGAGAACAATTCAGCATGGAAGCAACCTCTGGACATCATCTTCTCAAGTTAGAACGATGGTAAAATTTAGTTTCATGAATACTGTCACCTCACATCCTATTTCAAACCTCACGCTTCACAAACTGTGCCTTGTTAATACAAAAACATTGGGGGGTTTCTATCTAAAAAGGTTAAAAGCATTTTGTGGTGCCCACAGTGGCTGTGGGATACCTGTGTGCACTGAGCCTGTTTTCCTGTGGGTCTGTTCCCCAACGTGGGAAGATCTGCAAGGTCTGATTAAAACTTTTCCCACATTTGAGGCATTCCTTATCTCTCCAAGGTGGTTGCTAGCCAGCAGATCAGGGAGATAGCAGAGCTGCACCACATCCAGCTACCCCTCTCCCACGCAGTAGGAGGATGAAAACACACATGGGAGGGACTGGGTGTGTCACAGTAACATCGAGCAAGAGACAGTTTTTGCCATGTAAACATATAGAAATCTTAAAAAAAAAAACCCTCATGACTTATCCTAATCAATGACTGATTGCAAACATTGCCCAAGCAAAAACAAAATTAAGCTTGGATAAATAGTAATTCATGCACTGGAACAGGTGAAACACAAAAGATGCCTTGGCCCTCTGTAAAGAACTACCAAATACTGCAGTTTCTTAAAATGTAGATTAGCCCTTCAGAGGGAAAAATCCATGTGTAATAAAACTCAAGTTTAGAATCAGTGTGAAAGCTGCATTTTGAGATCTGCCATGACCTACAGCTCATTACACTTTTTTCATCACTGATGATGAAGAGGGAATGAGTTTTGTTTGACCTCAGGATACAGGCAACAGCTTTCTCCCTGTGCAGACCTGTTAGTGTTTAGGAGGGAAAATGAAGATGGAAGAGGATGGCTTAGGAAAAGGGTGCTGGGGAAATCCAGCACAATATTTCACTAGACTTTTCTCCCAGGCAGATAGTCTTCAATCTGTTTTTTTTTTCAGCTGGTTGTCTGTGCGCAGCACTCATGGATCAAATATAAATGGGTCTTTTTCATCTGAGTAGGAAACCAGAGCTTGAGCGTTATATTGGCCACTATTTTCTACTCTTTGCTAGACATCTTCTGGAAGTCATCGTGGAAATGAAAAATGCAGGTGCCATTTTGGGTCTTTTTGGCAGTGCTGAGCCAGTCATACAGGCAGAGAAGGTTTTCTCCAGGCAAATGGGCAGGACCAGAGTCCTCCAGAGCTGACCCAGAACTGCTTGATCTTCTCTCATAGCTCAAAAAAGCACCTTGTAAACCCTCTCAGCTAACAAAATGGTGCCTTAAACAAAGAGTTTTCAGAGCAGCCGAACCCCACACGTATTGCTGGCACAGCCTGCAAATGACTCTCCGCTCTTGCCTGCTTCCAGGCAAGTCCTTTCCTCTGCCTTGTCCTTGCTGCCAGGATTTTGTTTTGAATTCAGTTACGTAATTTTTTGGGAGCAGGTTGTTGCTAAAGACAACCCAGGCATCAATGGTTTCAATTCTTTCATCTCAAGAGGGATTTATTTGTAAGCTTTACTTTTTCCCAAATTGACCAAGCTTAAAATCTGATTCTTATAAAAGCTTTGCAAGAGTGGCTTGCGTGAGTGTGGTTGCACCAAGAAGGGTTTGGGAATAGGGGACTGGACCAGCTCACCACTCTCTGCCTCATTTCTCCTCGAAAAACAGGAAAGCTGATGGCAAAGACAGAAGGGACCTGCTGGATACAATGCCAGGCTCCACCATTGCAGCAGGCGCTGAGCATCCACCCAGCCATGCCAGAGATGAAAAGGCTTGTTGGGAGTGCTGATGCATCCTCTTTGGGGCAGTGGAGCCGAGAGAGGACATGACAATCCTTGTCATATGTATATCATATCTTTCTATTTGTTTCCATTGTGCTATGTTATCAACATAGGGACGTTCCTAATAGGGGTTCCCGCTTTTTGGCAGGGCACTGTTTTCTCCCTGACTATCATTTCTTGCAACCCTGTCCTACTAATTCTATAATAGGATTAATGTTGCTGACACTTCCCCCAGGGTAATTGTGTAATAAATTCCCCTTTTCCAGGGCTTTTCCCATAGTATGGGCATTTTCCAGCAAATAATGTGAACTTGAAGACTGTGCAAATTGATTCCCGGGAGCCTGACCTCCCTGTTGGGAATGACAAAGGGCTGTCAAGAGGCTTAGAAATAGCTGTCCTGGGCTGCTGCATGGGCTTAATCAGGCTGAGCCAGTCTTGTTCCTGAAAACAACCTTCCCTGCCGGGCTACAACCAGTGTCCAAGCACTGAGGGTGGGAAAGATGCTGAGAGAAGAGTGTGCCAGTACCAGGTAAAATCGTTTCGGGAGGGGGTCTCTGTGGGTCAGTGGTGCACTTGCAGGAGAAGGAGGGCATGACCTATTGCTCTGCTTAGCTGGGGGTTTCTCCTGATGGCACTTTGAGTAAATGTTTTAATCAAAATCAATGTGCACATGAACAAATCAACAGTAAAATGCTAATAGATCACAATCTTTAATGATCATGAGGCATTAATCAATAATAAATAATTGGATTGTTTTAAGATATATTTTGTCTAGATGTAACAGACTTACTATTAGCACACTAATACTTTATTAATGAACTAATATTAAACTAACTTAAATAAAAAGTCAATAACCTTCTTCATCCTACCAAAGTCACTGCAGGTACATCTTGCAGTACAGCAACAACCATTTACCTAGTCACTTAATTTATGACATCACTTGATACCATATGACATCATTTACTCACTGATGGTATTTATGACATCCCATCAGGTGACATCATTTATGTAGGTTGCAGAATTTACATAGGTTGCATCACTTGTTTAGTGGCTTTATGCATGATACCGTTAAATGACAACATCATCCCAGTGCCATAGTGATACCATTTTTGTATCATTTTGACACCATATGACATCATTTATTCAGTGACTTTACACTAACCCTGAAGTTAGATGGGATTGCACTGACTGTGACTTTTTTAAAAGCCTTAGAAATGCGATTGGCAAGAGTTGACATTACTCCAAATTTGTACAGCGCATCACAGTCCCACAGGGCTTTGTCGTTGTCCCCTGATGGTAGCAAGTGGTGTTAAGGACAACAGTAGTGGCAGCAGAGCGAAAAATAAGAATTAAGTACATTGTTAGTGAAGTCAAGCAAAGGGCACATTGCACTCACATGCCATGGTTTTAAGAAACTGCAGAGCAGAGCTCTTAACTGCAATATAAATGGTAAAAGAGACCAAAATATTGATTTCCAAGGATGCAGTAGATTCCAATTCAGCTATTTTATTATTCAAGCAAGAGATTAATGGTGAGGTGGCATCATATTCTCAGATGCCAATATTTTCCAGTGATCTGTTGCAGACAAACAGCATTATACATGCAAGATTGTAGTTTTACTCCTGTTTGTTTCAGATCATTAGAAAAATACGTAAACTAATTTATTTAGTTAATCTGGTTTTAATGGCTGATTGCTCCTGATTAGAACAGCATGTGTCTTTGGGGGAAAATGCATCAAAATTTGAAATAAAAAGAGGAATGCTTAACAGAGGTAGGGCAATACCAACCATGTCCCCATTTAAACAGAAGAACAAAGAAAAATTAAAAAGAGGCATGAAAGACAGTAAAAGAAGGAAGAAAAGACACCTCAAAGGAGATAACAAGCCAACAGTTATCGAGAGGACCAGCTTGGCACAGGGCTGTCATTGACTTGTCCAGAGCATCCCACATGCAAGCAGAGTGTCCCAGCCGTCCTGGGCCACTGCCTTCCCCAGGGTCCTGGGGACTGGATGTGTTTGTGGGCTTCAGGACCAGAAATAGGAGAGCCCATGGCAACACCATTTTGACACTTCAGTGGATCTGTATGACATTTCCTTTAGTGCCGTATTAGGCATTTCCCATCGGATAATGAAAGGGGTGACAGGGAATCCTGTAAAAATGGCTGGGAAGTAAAAGCTACAGCTCAGACTTGTGGCCACACAGAGGCAGATAGGAGATGATGAGTAGCCATGGGGCTGGGAGTGGGACAGAGTCAATGGTACCATGTCTCCCACTGTAGATATTGCTGCTCCCTGCACTTTCAGCCAGCAACATGCTTCTTGCCAGCATCCTGAGGAGACCCCCATGCACAGCACACAACTACCACAGTCAGTTATTCTCTTCCCTATTTCCGTCACTGCTAATGGGGTTTGCTGCTCTTCTTAGGGAAAAAAAGATGTTTTCTTCTCAGGCAGCAGCATATTTCCTGAGAAGGGTAGTTCCCAGGCTTTGCATATCCATCGCCCCCTTTGCACCATTACCCTTGGTTCCAATGCTCTGTGCTCCCTCCTCGTTCAAAGACCGAGCACCTGGTCTTGATGAGGCTTGTCAAAACCCACAAGACTTTCCCACATTGTGCGTCACTCCTCACCAGAACAGTCCCCAGTGCCAGTTTATGGAGCACACTGTTTTATCCATGCTTTTTGCCGTGAGGATTTTAATGCCAGTGCTGGCATGCATTTTCCATCCCTTTTGCTGAGTCAAAAAGGAGGAGCACAGCTGATGGAGGGCACTGTGCTACCCTCTCTGTTGTCAGAGGTTAGCAAGTGATACAGGGGGACAGATAACAGCAGTGTAATGACAGGAGCTGAACAGGGCCATTATCTCTGTGATCTTGTGGGCTGTGGTAGGAGTTTTGATGTGATTTACTTTAAAACTCTTATGGAAACCACCTCACATGCTGCAGCCCATTATTTTTCCCACAATGCTGGTGCTGGTCATTCAAAAAGCTTTTTTTCTGGCAACCCTAACATATTTGCTAATATAATAAAACATTTATTTAACTGTAAATAAATAAACAAATGTAAAAGCAGATTTGAATTGTTACTGTGCTGTATGTCTCTGCTTGCCCATTTCCTTTTAAAACCTGTGCTTACCCCTAAAAGGGTAAATTGTGGTTTTCCTTGCATATACACACTAGCGGGGCTCAGCTGAGACTGGACCAGAGCAGACCTGCTCCGAGCCAGCGCCACTGCATCCTCCTCCCTGCAGACAATGCTTGTGTGCTCAGGCAGGTCTGGCAGCACAGGGGTGTATAGCAGCCTAAAAGCTATAAACTACAGAATGGTTAAAACTCAGTAAGTTCAACCAGGCTGTGGGCAGGAGTTAGAAGAAGAAAACCTTGCTCTGCAGAAACAGCAGCACAAAGGCAGGATTTCCGAGGGGCAGTCACTGCAGTTGACTCGGGGAGCCCCTATTAGCTCCCAGCTTTCAAAACACAAGATTACCTTGCAATGTTCCTTGTATTCACTCTGCCAGCAGGTTTATGCTGAGAGCAGCATGCTAAAATTGTGAGAAAATGGATGGAAATGGCTTTGCGAGTGCTCAAGGCTCATTTGCAGCATGGCAGAGGCTGGGAAGAGGCAGATTTCTCGGGGCAAAGTAGTATAACAGTTGCATTGAAGGAAGATGAATGGAGACTGAGTGCTTCACAGATGCAGAAGCGCTGCTCCCTCCTACCATAGTCAATCAGAAATTTCCTGGATTCATGTACTAGGAGTAGTTCCCTGGCTAGCACAGAGCTCTATACTCTCCAGCAAGTCCTGGAGATGGCCACCTCGAACCTAATGTCCCACAGTGGGGTCAGATGTGCCACGCTGGAGATACCCTGGGGTGGTAAATGTACAAATATATTGATATTTTATATATTGATAAATATATAAAATTAGAGAAATCGATAAAGCACCAGGTTCTTCATGTGGGGATAAGCATCAAACATTATTCCAGACTTGGTGCTAATACAGTTTTTACTGTAACAGCCTCTAGCTACAATAATCTGATGCTGCCTTTAGGCAAGGGAGAAGCAAGGAGGCAAGGAGAGAAGCTGATGCTAAGGTTCTCATTTTGATAGATATTTCGGTAACTTGAAGATTTAAAACCAAAATCCAAGTGGAGCTAACATACATTACTTGAACTAGAAAATAGTGTAAACCATATAAAACTCAGAATCATATAACTTCCTCACTACTGCCAAGCGTGGGAGAGAGCGTAACCCATTTGGCGTGGCTACAGAATTTTATCAGTGTAAAAAAGGGTTTATGCATCTGCTAAAGAAGGAAAAGGCAACCTTAAAGTGCATTTGTCCTGTAGGTGGCTCAGATATTACTGTGGCTTGGACCTCCCTTGCTTGGGCTGCAAGTGCCTTTCAGAGATGATAGCAGAGGTTTTGCAGGAAGAACGCAGGAAGTAGAGCAGCTCCCATCAAATTCAAGAGGAGTTTTGACCCGGAGCACCAATCAGACGTATCAATCCTATTAGCAGTATTATTCACGGGTCACAGCATAAAGGTGAGGGTTTCATGTGTTGGTTCTGCAAATTGGACTAACATTGTGAAGACTCTAAAAGAGGATATGTAGCAGGTTTGTCCTCTTGCTGGTATCTAGGATCACAATGTAATACATTTCCTTGAAATTACATTAGTTCAGATCCAATTTTATGGTAACTTACAGCTAGGAAAGACTTCAATTTCATTAATAATGGCCACCATCTTTTTAACATTTAATACATCATAGCAAATCATAGCAAAAAATTTTTGGTCTTGATTTGGAATGAGACAGCTGCAACAAAATTACATCTGAAGCCCCTTGAGTTGGCCAGGGCATGGGCTTGCTCCTGAAAGGTGCTGAACATCCAGGTAACCTGGCAGCCAGCAAAGTGAGAAGCTGCACTGAGTTTTTGGATAAAAATGCAGATCATGGAGATGGCATCACAAGAGGTTATCTAAAGCTCAGGTCAACATATCAGCCCTGTCCTAGAACAAGCCGTGAGTGGCTTAAATGCCACAGATTTGGACAGATTTGGAGCCGGAGATTGTCACATGGCTGTACCAAACACCATTACCAATGTGTCAGCTTCACTGTCAGGCCTCTTTGCGATTGTTTTTTTTGCTGCACTCACTTTTACTGTGATATTGCTGTCGTGACACACCCCGGTTGCACCTCTGTCCCTGGCTAGAAGCAATTATCTCCGCAGCAGTAATTTGATTTCTGTGTTTCACCATCACTGGGTGTGCCTACCATACGTGCACCCTTGATGCAATAGGACATACTAGGCATGATGAATAATAGTTCATCCAGCGTCACCCACTGTTACACGTCCCCCAGAGCTCAGCCTTGTACACCAAGTGTTGCACATATCCTTTGATGCCTGCTTAAAGAGACAGCAGTAATAGCACAGGGCTAATAATAATAGTATTAAGATGAGCACTAAAACATGGGGAAGCTGTTTTTAACTGAGTGTAGTGTATTTTTGCTGCAGGAAGGATGTTTGATGTAAATGTTGCGAGAATAATTCATGTTCGGTATGTACATGAATACAGATGTGATTTAGATGGCACCACAGGATGTTTAGAAATGGAACTCTCATTACCCTAGTAGTAATTCAGGACTATTACAGGGAAGCTTGGCATCTTTAATCAGTAAGACTGTATTAGCATAACAAAGTTAATTGCAATAAAGTAAAAGATACTGATTAAAGAACATTTTTCTCCACCTAAGCCCTGCTACCTATTATATGCAAAAAATCAATGGGCCAAATCCTGCCTCTGATTTGCTGAACCCTTCTCCACAAGTCAAGGACAGAAAAAGTGGGTTTGTCTCCTGTAAGGCTGGCCCCCAAGCTGCATATCTTTGCTTCAATGTCATAGGGGGAGGAACAAATGCTGCTCTGCGTCCTGCTCCTGCTGATGAAGCTTGATGAAGTGCAAGCGCACTGAGACCAGAGGCTAAAACCCTGAGTGAAAATGAACAGCTCTTCTGGCTAATGTGACAAAACTCTGGCTGGAGAAAATAAGAGGGCTTGGCCCTGCTGTTACAGGGTTGTGCCCAATCCCAGGAATAGCCTAGGTTAACACCTGCATGACTTCTTTTACGGATATGCAGAAATAGTGACATCTCACAGGGCAACAGCAACCAGCCACAAGGGCAAGGGAGGGAACAGCCCTGGGCCTGTAAGTGAGACCAGGGACACTGCTCAGCTAACCTTCTCCATCACAAATCTACAATGTCACAAGCTTAAATTTGCAACAAGTTCTTCTTGAGCAGCTGTTACCACAGAGTATTCTTGATAAGGCATTTGCAAAAGTATCATTAGTGTTTATCCTCTGCAAAGATAGATTACTTTGGGCCACGTGCTGTAGTCAGGGCAGTGTTATTTATATCCCTGCAAAATATCCAAGCATCAGACAACTTGTTCGTTCTAGATTATTCAAGATTCGGTCCAGAATCATGCATGAAAACATCTCATTCATAGGATCAGTGTCACCACAGTGCTGAACCTCTTGGGTTCTTCCCACTTGCAGCAGGAGTCACCTCCCATCTAATTTTGAATTGGGTACTTCAGGCCCTGACCTGCTTGGCATCAGCAAAGCCAAGGACACATCCCTTTCTGTTGGAAAACACTGTGTCTTTCCCCTTATATGTGGTGCACTGGGTTTATTACCTTACAAAGGCACTTCTCTGGCTTATTTTAAAATCCACTGATCCTGAGAACACAACAGCTCTATTATCTCTGTGCCCTGGAGGCTGTTCAGCAAAGAGTGTGGCTGAGAACAGCAAAGGGCTGTAATTCAGAGAACCAAGTCCACCATTGCAAAAATGTCCTTCCAAACTGGGCACAAATAAAACTGCATCTATTCCTTGCCTTGGGTAGGAAGCCTTGCTAGGAGCTCGACATGCCATTTCTTTCCTTTTGCTGCCACTTTCTTGGATGTTGTCTGAGATGGTCCCTGTGTCTCATGCTCAGACCACAGCTGTGCTCCAAAGATGCAGCTCCCGTCATGCTGGTTGCCCTCCTCTGTGCCCCAGAGCTGCTCTTTACCATTGGAGAGATCAAAGACACCTCAAGATAAACCTCTTTATTTAACTGTAATTTGTCCTGAAATTGTTGATTTGGGAAGATCATTGGCTTCACGCCTGGCTGGGCACTCCTGCGAGGTCTCTAGTCACGATGCTCCCTCTCAGCTGACTCATCCAGTTCAGTCTTAGATCATCTCCTTGGAAAATGTGGCCCAATACTGTAATCTTTCTTATGGTGATGACCACACATTTTTCAGGGTTGGTCTGCTTTGCCTTCAGTTCTAGTTCAAGGACTTTAGTACTGGCTCTGTCATCATGGGTCTAGCTATCCTCAGCTATTTCTGGGCTCTCCCATAAAACCTCCTGTATAACCTTTAAAAAACAGCTTAGAATAGATCCCTTCCTCCTTCATTTGGAGACCAGAGCTGTATATGGGTATGATGACCACCGCCATGGAGAGCAGAGAACAAACTGAAGCAATTTTGCTGACTCCTAATGTCTCCTTTCTGTCTCAAGAAATACCTCTTTTTGTTTGGTTGTTTTTTTCTAGATAATTTGAAAAGGGGTATTTAAAACGGGCTATTCATCTTCCCTGGGTGACACAAGGGCATCTAGTTCATACAGGAATGGCCATATGGTGTCAGACATACGGTGAAGTCCCATATGTCTCCATCAGCATGTAGGAGCACAAAACTGCTGCAGCGAGACTTTCTCGGTGCCATGCCCGATGACACAGGGCTTCTCACAGGTTCTCTTTGTGTTTAATAGCCCATGATTATTTTGAGCTAAAAATAATGTGCTCTAATATCTTGGAAGAATTAGCTGGCTTTCCTACTCCAAGAAGCACTGACTTTCTCTGTCAGTTCAAAGTTATTCTCAGTAATGAATTAGCCCTTGTTCAGACCATATGTACTTTAATGGGCTCCTTGACTCTGCCTGCTTTGCTTATGGCTGCTTCAGAGGCCAAATGCCTGAGTGCATATTATACGCTTGGGAGTCAAATGCATAGTGCTTTCATCTGGGAAAAAAAAATCTATCAACATTGCCAAATTATCCAAGAGGAGATCTCCAACCCTGGCTGGCATAATCAAAGCTTTTGCAAAATGTGTTTTTCGTGTGCAAAATATGTAGGGACTTAAAATCGTGATAACATGGTAGTTTCAAATGCAACCGTAATTTCTCATTATTAAATAAACAACGTGGAAGAAAATACTTGTTCGTTAGCAGGAAGATTTATAGTGGCTACAGAAGCTACAAAAGGATACTCAGGCTGCCATCAGTAGCTTTGGTATGACCAGAAAAGCCTGGGTGGGATCTTTAAACACACAGGCCACAAGTAGTTTGTTCTGTGTCTTCTTACATCAGAGTAAAAATGCACTGGCTGAAGAGGAAACAGATTGACTTTAAAAATTTTCCACCAGATAAAAACCAGCTTTGCCTAAGTACAGCCAACTGAATTTTACCTTATGAAAAGTTCAAAGGTAGTTTTGGAGTTCAGGGGTGACGTAAGGATGGCACAAGTCACCATTTCAAATGAGCCTGCTTTCTAAACTTCCTCTGCAAAAATAGGCAACATCTGTTTGTAGTAAGTCTGCTTCAACCTCAACATTTAGCTGGAATTTCTCAGGCCAAAATTACAGGGAAGATAAACCAGAGGTTTTATGAAAGGAACAAGCTGCAAACTTTTCATGGAACAGGGAATATTTTACAGTTAGCGACAGATTCAAGTGTCACCTTTTTTTATTTTAATCTTATTCCAACCCCATGATTTCCCAAAAATAGACTCACTCACTAGGAATGTGATGTTCATCTTGATTCAGGTAATGATATTTATACTTTTACATTGGATGGAATTAATTTTCTATCCTGTTAATGCAGCATGTGATTATTACATATCTTTACTGCACACATAGATTTATATTTTCTGTGTCAGAAAGGAAGGCAACTGGCATTTTAAATTACTGAGTGATAATTGTACATGTCTGCTTTTCATAAAGATTAAGGAATTCCTTTCAATATGATACCAAATTTCAATACCAAATCAAATTTCAATACCAAATCAGTTCAAAAGTGAATGTATTCAACAGTCACGGGTTGTGGGTCTATTGAAGAATATTTTCCACCCCTCAAAGGCATATATGTTAATGTAGTGAAAATGTGTAGCCTCATATTATGGAGTAAAGGTACTGAAACTTCCCAAATGATGGTTTTCGGTACTAACACCTTGTACAATTAATGCTACAGATCAGATCCAGCCAGATTTTAATAAGGCTTATTTCACATCCACATCTAAAGATGTGCAGTCAGTGCCTGAGCAAAAAGGGATCCAATGACAAGCACTGAAGCAAAGTAAATTATTATCCTGGCATTTTAAGTAAAAGGTTTTACAAAATCAATATGCAGCCATGCACCATTGACATATCAAATGCAAAGTGAATTCCAATACAGAAAATCTGCCAAAAAGAAAAGATTTTATCCTGACATGAGTGAGGGAAACACAGACATTCAATCAGGGTAAATGTCAGAAAGCCAAAAGAAAAGAACTCCCATTCTGCACAGGATTATTTCCTCAATCATAAAAGCAGTGACTTAAAACTGAGATTCTGATGCTTATGATACTCTGAAGTGTGACTTCAACCCTCCTGAGCGGACCAGCTCACTGCCTTCAACAAAACCACAGCAGACTTCATAATCCCCTAAAGAAAGCAGGAAGAAAAATGCTCAAGTTTGACCATGTTATCAAGTGGCATCCCGCAACGTACAGCTTGTTTCTGTACAAGAGCATGCACAAAGATTTGCTTCCTCAGCCACATCAACAACAACAAAGAAAAACTTGTCTGAACCACTATTTTTGCCTGGCATGCATTCTGAGGAATTTAAGTCATACCCTCTCCTGTTTCATTTCAAAAGAAGCTTTCCCTTCTCTTACATGTGGGGTCCCTCATTCATGGGCTGTTTCAGGAATTTCCCTGACCCTGCCCAGGATGGAGGCTGTCTTTTTGGGGACCTGTCCTAGTGCTGCTATCCACTCTGGGGGAAGGTGTGCTACCTCCCATCCAACCTGAACCCGCTGGGCGTTGCATCGCCTTTTGATGCCAAGGAAGGTTTCGCTCTCACCTCTCTGTAACCAAAAAGACTGCAAATACCCAGGAACCTGAAGAGGGGTAAAACATCCCAAGCATTTTCCAGGTGAATTCTCCCTCCCTCCCTCCCTCCCTTCCTCCCTCATCCCAAGCATTTTCCAGCTGAATCCGCCTTCCTTCCTTCCTTCCTTCCTTCCTTCCTTCCTTCCTTCCTTCCTTCCTTCCTTCCTTCCTTCCTTCCTTCCTTCCTTCCTTCCTTCCTTCCTCCCTTCCTCCCTTCCTCCCTTCCTTCCTTCCTTCCTTCCTTCCTTCCTTCCTTCCTTCCATCTCCCTTCCTCTTTCCTTCCTTCCTCCCTCCCTCCCTTCCTTCCTCCCTTCCTTCCTCCCTTCCTCCCTTCCTTCCTTCCTCCCTTCCTTCCTTCCCCCTTCCCCCCTTCCCCCCTCTCTTCGCCCCTCTTTTTCTCTCTTTCTCTCTTTTTCTTTCTCTCTTTCTCTCTCTCTTTCTTCCTCTTTTTTTCTTTCTTTCTCTCTCTTTCTTTCTCTCTTTCTTTCATTCTTTCTTTTTTTATTTCTCTTTCTTTCTTTCTTTTTCTCTTTATTTCATTCTTTCTTTCAGTTTGAGTGGATTCTTCACACGCATATTAAAAACATAAGATGATTTTCACAGCTCTTCACTTTCAGCATGAGACTCAAAAGCAGGACATGTTAGCACCATTTCTCTACCCTGCCTCTCTCCTAGGCCCATGCCCCAAGCACTTCAATCCTGTATAAAAAAGAGTAAATTAATTTCCTTAATGAATTGTAAATCCAACCTGCAACTCCCTTTTCCTTTATCCAAGCTAAAAGCATTACTGACATGAACTGATTTTGAGGGGCAAGCAGACAAAAGTTTTTAATTTGTTACCAGACTTCAATGGGGAAGTTAAGGATTTTCTAGACAAAAGACTAAGACTCAGTTAACTCCAGCTGAATGCCTCTTTCTGTTCATTTTCCTTTTGTGCTGCAATTGCTAATGGTGCTAAAAGAAAGACCCCGATGACTGACATGCTGGTTCATTCCCGTTATTGAAATCTGTGCTCTGAAACACAGCCAGGATCAGCTGAGCTCTGGGCAAAGCTGCAAAGCAAATCAGCGTCTTTCCTCTGCAAAATTCTGTTTGCCATCAACTCTGGTTTTGGGTGAAGCAAAACATTTCCAAAAGCACACATGGATTATACGGTTTGTTCACAGCCCATGCTGCCTGGAAAACATGAAAACAGCTAAATATGCAAGAGCTAAAACTAAACAAACTGTGAACGCTGAAAACTGATTTGCAGTCAGTTTGCGTGTGAGATATATCGACAGCTGGTATGGATTGCCCTTGCTACCATAACTGTGATGTACTTTTGACATGGCTGCAGACTTTGGGGAGGACAGAAATAATGGCTGTCTTCATTTTAGCACTAAAGGGATCTAGGACTTAATTCTTGATATTTGCTTCTTCCCTTGTGTGAGAATATTGACAAGTACAATAATCTGTGTAGCTTCCTAATGCCTTCCCCTCTTTCAAATATAGATGAGAAGAAAGCTAAGCTTCACAAAAAATAGGGCAGCGAAGAGCACACAGAGAAGAAAAGTGACCCAGCAGTGAGCTGTTGCCTCCCGTGGAAAGACAAAAAAAAGAAAAAAAGTGATAAAGGTGACTAGTCCAGATGAGAAAGAAACTTTGACTGGAACTTAAATTGCCTCTAAACTTCTTGGAGGGCCTAAGAAGTATCTGTACAACAGCATGTTACATCCATTGGCAGACTAAAGGTGTCTCGGTGCTCTAGGTTTTTCCAATGATAATGTGGGTGAAAAAAACTTTTTTAAAGAAAAAAAATTATCAACAGCAACAGAAAATGTAGAAGGAATTGAAAAGCAGTATCGTAAGGATAACTTACTGCCTTAGGATTGGGAGAAATGTTACCACACAACATTTTATTTACTGAATCTATTAAAAAGATTGCTTGGTCAGGAAGAAAATCTGTCTTAGGTGAGTGCTTTAATTTTAGAAAGCTGCTGACCAGCCGTGGCTCTACATCTGCTGAATAAATTGGCAAACTGCCCCCATTTCGAGTTTTTCATCCTGAATGATTTAACGAGATGTGGCTTTGTGTCCTGGTTTCAGCTCTAAGTTATTTTTTCTTCTTAGTAGCTCGCGCAGTGCTGTGTTTTGGCTTCAGTCTGAGAACAATGCTGATAACACACCGATGTTTTAGTTGTTGCCAAGTAGCGCTTACCCTGATCAAGGACTTTTCAGTCTCTCATGCTCTGCCAGTGAGGAGGGGCACGGGAAGCCAGGAGGCAGCAAAGACAGGACACCTGACCCAAACTGGCCAAAGGGGTATTCCATACCACAGCACGTCATGCCCAGCATATAAACCAGGGGGGGTTACCCGGAAGGCCCAGATCGCTGCTCGGGTTAGGCTGGGTATCGGTCAGCGGATGGTGAGCAATTGTATTGTGCATCAATTGTGTTTTCTGAGCTTTCATTTCTTTTTTTTCTTTTTGTTGTTGTTGCTGTTCCCTATTATTCTTATCAATATTGTTATTGTTTGTATTATATCTATTATCACTATATTGTACTTTATTTTAGTTATTGAACTGTTCTTATCTCAACCTGCAGGTTTTATATTCTTTTGATTCCCCTCCCCATCCCGCCCAGGCGAGCGAGTGGCTGCGTGGTACTCGGGTGCCGGCTGGATTTAAACCAGGACACTTTGCATGCAGTCTGGTACATTTGGATTAATTTCACACCAACTCCTGATGCTGAATTTTTCTGAAGCTCTTTCAGAGCTTTTCCATCCCTCTTTTCATGCAGGGATGGATAGCTGGTCAGGGGAGGTCACACTGTTGGCATTGTCACTATAACATCACTGTTTTCTTGGGCAAGAAGTTTGGTCATAAAAGTGTGCTGCAGGCTTGAACTTCTGGTCAGAAGCAGAGTAGGACAACAGGGCACACGACTGAAGCATCCTGTCTCACCAAGCACAGTATCTATTAGAGGCAGACAAACCACCTCATTCTTCTCACTATGCTTGATAAGTTTATCTTGAGGTCAGGTAAGTCATTTACTTCTGGAAGGCTGTTCCCAAAGTTGCCCTTTCCAGATAAGAAACCTCCTAACATCCAGCCCATGTTTACTCACATCCAGGTTGCACCCATCTGCATGTCATCTCGTAAGACATGCATCACGCCAGCAGCACTTCTGTGCAATTCTGCACCTGAGTCAATGGGACTGTGGATGGCCAGCACTGTGTACGCAGCTTTCCAGATGCAATTGCAGCAATACCCATGGTGGGTAGCATTAATCTTTACCTGTCTCTACTGATAATGTCTATTCTGACTTAAAATCACACTTGCATGAACATGGCCATGCTGCATGGATGGCTCACAGTTGCCTGGAGATCAGTTGGTCTGCTCGAGCCTTTCTCTCCCTTTGTTATTTTGAGCTGATGAGTTTGCAGTAGAAATCCCTGTCATTTGCTATGAAAGCACAGTTTTTCACTGTTAAATTTCAGCCGATTTCTGACTGGTTGTTCTCTGCATTGGATCACTGTCAAGCTTTGGGCTGTCAGCAGTCTTCATTATTATGGCTTTCTTTTGGCCATCCAAGCCCAAACCCAGTCTGACAGAAACATTAAAAAAAGGGTTGTCAGTGGATTAATTATTACACTTGCCAATTCTTTCATGATTCCCTGTTGTAACTAGTCCCTTGCCTTGGGCATGTCACTATCTTTGAGCTTTTTTCCTAGCTTCTATTTGGTGAAAATACAATGCAGAAGTATACCTTTTCAATATACAGAGCATACATTCATATTTTGTAGTTTCTCTCCTCCTCTTACTTATCTGGAAAAGGAAACTATTAGTATTTATTTTCACTCTTGGAAAACCCAGTTTGGCTGCACTTTGAGGGTTTTTGAATTTATGTCTTCATTTTTCCAAGCCATTCCATGTCCTGACTGTGTTTTTGTGTGGGATCACGCTGCTCAAGAACTGGAAGGGCTTGACATGCTCCAGAAAGACAAGCCACATAATTACGGGGTTGGCATGTGATAGAATTGCCCACACAGGGTGAAGCCAAACTGCAAGACCAGAAACTCTACTTGCAAAGAGGTCAAACCACTTATGATCCCCAAAGGTTTGTATATTTTCTGGGAGAACAAGCCATGCGACACACAGCCTCATTATGACATGGCCATGCTGATTGAGTCATTTAAACAATACCATGCCAGCAGGGAGACCATGTTATAGCACTCAGGGTTTCCAAGAGCGCTGTGTTTCCCATACATGACCAAATGTGATGGATATCCCAAGTGCTGGGTGGCTAACTGAAAGAGCAGAGTGGGGAAAGGCCACAAGAACAGAGGAGTAAGCACAGTTATGGAGATGTAGTTGTACTCGGGGTTAATCGAGGTCAAGCACCAGCAAGGTGTTGGCTCCACCCTAATTATAAGCCATTTAAACAAACTAGCCAGATGGAAAAGCAGACCCAAGGGAGCTTGGGAAAGGACTTTGACCCCAACCTCAAGGGAGTCACACTGAGCAGCTTTAAAGCAGCCACCCTTTGCAACAGGAGGAAGAGACCAGAAAGGTGATCTCCAGACCAAGCAGCCCAGCCATAGACGTCCCATTGACAACTGCTGGTAAGTCGCAGTGCTCCAATTCCCAAACTGGAATGACATGCAAGGCAGGTAGCAACCAAAAGTATTAGGAGGTGGTCCCTCTCTCTCCATTAGGGTAGACTGGACAAGATCTGAATTCAACCCTTTCTGTGAAAAGCAATAATCATCAGTGCATGCATCATTTCTTTTCCAGTTCTCTGCTTGCTAACCAAAATGTGGCATCAGCTAAGGAAAACACCATTACTTTCCATATGAGCAACAAATGTGTCCTGCTCCCTGCTCACATGCACAGAAGACAAAGGACTCCCCAAAAGAACAGAAAGTGCCTCTGAAAAGCCTACATTTCAAAAGGGAGCATTGAGGACCTAGCAGTGCCCCAAGATTAAAGTGATTTTGCACCTACAGTACAAAAACATCATCCAAAGTGAGTGCCACTCTGCTGACATGGCTTTGCACTGGAAGGCAGAGATGTGATGCCAAGTGACAGAGGATCAACAGCCCGGGTTTCTGGATGCCACCATCTAGCCCAGCAGCAGCAGCAACTCAGCTTTGCTTGCTGTGCACAAACACAATTGTGAGCCAATATTTTGTAAGCCAGTAAGTTTGCAGGGAATAGGGTTACCCTCCCCATGGGAAAAATAAAAGCAGTTCAGTTATCACTGATGATACAGAGTACACAAGAAACTCCCAAGCTCACGTGCTAGTGCATCATCTCCAAGTGTGAAGACATGACCCAAAAGCGGGCTGAGTTGCTCCAAGCCCACACCCTTCACCTCCTCTGTGTCTCCACCACACCCCCTCATCTTTCTGGCCCTCTTTATGCCAGACTGAATTCGCCATCAGCTTGTCTTCACCCTGCCTCATGCCTCCTGCCCAGGCCAAGAGCTGGAACAGTAACACATGTTATGTAGATCTTCATACCTTGGCTGAGATATGTGTCTTGGCTAGGCTGAGCCTAGCCCCGGCCTGCAGCCCTTCCACTGCTGCTGAAAGCCAGCGACTTCATGTCTGCAGGGTTCATGCAGTTGAATAAGATAAAATTTGGTTGTCCGGAGCATGCAGTGCCTTTGGATATTGCTTGTTTTGCTTTCTGCCTTCAAAAGTTGAAATTTACTTGCTTATGGAAAATAACTAAACACCAAATGAACAGAGGATAGCCGCTTGCGCTGAGCTACCTCTGCTGAAGCTATTCAGGCCTTATTCTGAAGATGACACCCCACAGTGAGACCAGGGTGTCCAAATAGCAACACTCCCGTGTTTCTTACTTTCCTGTTACTTTGGGACTGTGAAGCTCAAAGGCTGACAAAAACTTCTCTAATTTCTTCTCCTAAAACCATAGCTGGTCATCAGATAACAAGGAATCCTGCCAGCCAGCAGGAAGAGAGCCTTGCTTGGAGATCTGTTCCTTGAAAGTAAAGAAAATGAAAGGACAGGTTGCATGAGAAAGCAAGCTGAACACAAAATTAGAGTCCAACATTTTTTCCTCTGGACCGTGTAATTACTATCATTGGGTTTAAAAGCGTTATACAGAGAGCTGAAACCTAGAACCATTTGTTGCTTCTACAGCTACAGGCAGTGAATTTTGTACTATATGAATTATCTGAATGCTCAGACTGGCAACAGGAGCAGTTTCTTCACTCCTGAAAAGACCAGCTAATAGCATACACTCAGCTGGGGACATATTAATATAATACATTTCTCTGCCCTTTGACTGCTAAAGGAATGTATCCCCATTAATGGTAATTACAGGCCATCAAAGTACTGAGGAACAGGAAGGCTTTATAAGAAAAAAAAGTGTTTTCAGAAGAGGATAGTGGATTAACTTTCTCAGTTGCATTTCAAATATAGCTTGGTTTGGAAATTGATGCACGTCTAAGGAGAATCCATAGAAGAAGCAGAAATAAGGAAATTAGTCAGGACATTTCTTTGAAACTGATTTCACTGCACTCTAAGAGAACAAAAAAGTGCCAGTGAATGGAAATGTGACTTATGAATTAACCATCCCCCAGCATCACCATACTTGAAGATGGAAGGAAACAAAAAAGATAAAGGAGAACCAAAGAGAGAACAATTTGGTATGGTTGCACTTGGAGCAGGTATGTTTGTACTTTTTTTTTTTGGCTTGTAATTTAAACATAAAGAAGACACAACAAGGACCAACATATGACATCACAATACTTGTAGAGGGTGAAAATCACAACTTCGCTGCTATGTAAATGCTTTGTCCCGAGTTTTGGGGTATGAATTGGAGCTGTTCTCCAGAGAAAATATAATGCTCTATGTGAGGAAAAGCTTTGAAGAAGAAAAAGCGGTATTTTCAGCACCCAGAGGCTGCAGTTGACTAAGTGGCATCAGGCAGGTTGGTAACTATCCAATTTCTAACACACTTGGCCTTTTTGTCTCTGTTGATCTGAGCAATGATGTTCACATACCTCAACTTAGGCCGCGTAGGCGCTACGCATCTGAATCATCTGGTCTTTATTTCTGAAGGTGACAAACACCCTGCACAGAAATTCTGAAAAGTGACTAGCTTCATGTGCAACCATTCAAATAAAGCAACATTTTCAGCTGAGAGCAGCACACAAAAATTTCCTGGGTGACCAGAGGCCACAAAGGCCTCTATGGACTCAGACTCCATCAAATATGAAACATGTTGTAAAAGCAACTCTTTCTCTTAATGTTTTCAAATATTAGAAGGGGAAATAATTAGAGGCGACTCTTCATAGAACAATATGTGATTGATAACATTTTCCCCATCTTAATAGATACATAGAAAAAATTCTGTGAAAGCCATTCGAAATACATAACTGAACAACTGAATGTGATATACTAAGATGTGACAATTTAATGGGATGTGATAGAGCAAGTAAGGGATTGCAGTGGAGACTGCCTTCACTTGACAATTCAGGACATAGAATTCCATAGAAACTGTAATCACAAATCAGTTTTTATTTAATTGCCTTTTAAATTCACATTTTAAAGTCTGAATATTTATTATCTCTAACAAAAAACTCTGAGTTCTCTTTTTCTCCCTCACACACGAGCTCATGTGCACACTGCTGCAATATGCCAAGTCATTTTCTTACTAAAACCAATTATAGATTTGTTACAGTGAATAATTATGTAGAAGATGGAATTTATATTTTTCTTAATATTTTATAAAATACCCTCAATATTTTTCAAAACAAATTAGAACAGTATTTTCTGAAAACTGCACTGTATGCAGTTTTCTGCTGGTTTTCTTATAAAAGATGATATGCCAGAAATTACATTAAATGTTTAGATATGCCTAATATAAAGAGTATCATATGAAATGATAATGGAGTATTTGCATTTTCCCCCCTCTGAAATTGCTAAAATTTCAGAGGGGAGAAAATTACTCCAAATTACTTCAAAGTAATTTTTAAAACGAACTCCAAATTCCTTCTCTGCACTGGCCTTGAAATGCTTGCTGAGAAATTTAGTCCAGCCTTGTAAAACTGGAGGGCTCCCAGGAAAAATTTTTTAAGAATCACTTACATCCGAAAGAGCTGTACTAGACAAATGATCACAACGCTTTTGTCTCACTGATTCTGAATTACCACTGTTTTAGAGTAGACAGTGTCCTATTTTATTAAACAATAACTAGTTATTAGCCTCACCTTCTTGCACAAACTTGTATTTTCCATGTTTAACCTGAGCCCCTTCCAGCACAGCTCCACAACCAGTGAAATGCACACGCAATCATTAAAAGATTATCTGCTTAACGTGCTAGCAATTAAAATGAGGCACAGTGGGTGTTCCACCTCTCCTGGTGGAGATCACCTTCTGAATCATCATGGGATTGTTCCCCCTTCTTTCAGATCCTTTAGCGTATCTTAAAGACAGCAGAAGGGTCTTGTAGGGTCTTGGACTGCCAAGTCCGTTAATTCCTGAGGGAGCAAGGAGATGCTGTCCAGGAGCATATTCCATAGATCCAGGAATCCTTCTGGAATGCTGGTGTAAAATCACCTTGCGCATGAAAACACTTCTTAGACTATTTTATATACAAAATAAAAGTCTAGGAACTGGAGAAGACTGTTTGTTTTGTATGTGTGTGTTCAAAACAATCTTTTGTGTCCTGATAGAAAATCAGACTTTGCTCCTCTTTCCTGAAGTTACTGTTTAGAAGACTTATGTTATGAGTGCCAAACCTGTCTGCCTCTCAGCACTGTACTTGCTTGGTACTTACCTACAACTGCCTCAAGATCCCAGCGCAGGAAAAGCATCATGCTGTGCAAGGCTCAGATGAACAGGCCACAAAGGGCGACAGAAACAGTGAAGTACTTGACACTACACCCCAGATGCAGCTGAAACACAAGTCCCAACAGAACAACTGAGTGCATTGTCACTGAAGTGGAATTAATTTGTAGACAGCTAACATACTTGCTGCTAGGTATGAAGAGATCACGAATCCAATCCCTTATTAGTTTCATCTCTATGAAACAGATAGAAAAAAATTCTGTCAAAAAATTTTGCTGAAAGTCTCCATTATGCATGGTAACCTTTCACACAACAGAGGGTTGAGCTAAAGCCTTCAGTGAGGTAATTTAGTTTGCATACTGTACTATTTTCTTTCCCAAAGCCACCAGGAAACATGACAATGTAGTCCTGCACAATTATCACTGGGAGAGAGCTAAGTCACACCACCATAGAGAGCCCTTCACTTTGTCCAGAAGCTTTAAAACACATACTTATACTTTTATTTCCCCTTTCTCTCTCAGCTGTAAAGGCTTTGCCTACCCTGTTTGTACATTATCATATCATTGCATTAACACCTTGGTTTGGTTATTAATGAGGTGGGAGACAGATGAGATACATACTTTCCAACAGAATTTTAGCTGACTAAATATATAATGAAAAACTTTATTCAGTGAAAATTCTCAACTGTATGAGCAATAGCCTGACTGTGTAGGCAGGGTGTAAAGTAGCTGATCTTTCTGTATGTAAAACATAGGTCTCCCCAGGACATGCTATAGGTCAAAAGCTAAGCCCTTTTCCTGAGACTGGAGATGTTTCTGTTAACCTCAAGCCTTGGTTCTCTTACAAATAACTCAGTTTCCTTAGCTACCTATTTAGTAGCAAGGGCTTTCTCTAAAATGGGTATCATCAGCACTGGGAATATTTTTTTTTCGCTTATGCCTTTGCTCAAAGTGTTTCATAACCAAACATGTCACTGGCAGGCTCAGGCTTTTCCACAGGAAGCCTTTGCTTTTCTAAGCCTTTCTAAGCTTTTCTGTATAGGTCATTACAATGCCATCACGCTGTGCCACCAGTGATGCCAGTGGGATGTGAGGATTATAAACAATACTGGTGTGTCTCTCCGGACACCACTCCTGACTGGAAGCATCCCTGGCTGCAAACTTCACGCTCCCACACGTTTGACTTGTGCTGGGAACACATAAACCCTGTTACAAAACCCTGACACCCTGCACTGCCCTTGATCCGCAGTGCCATTCCCAGCAGCAGCGACCCACAATCCCCCTCAAGCAATGCTACCTACACTTTTGAGTGGAATTCATCAGCTTTGGGGCAAAAAGAGCCAAAAAATGCCCTCAAAAGCCCATTCTTAGCTTTGCTTGCACAACTTACCGGCCGGAGTGGAGAAAGATGATGCATCCAATTTTGAAGGCCAAGCCCTGACAAAGCCAGCACAAGGGGTATGAAAATTGGGGTCTTTAGTATCATGAGGGGCCATAAATGGGTCAAAAAGGCATTTTTTTTCCCCTCACGGGTGAAGTGCTGAGGGGAGCTACGGTGACCCGAGGGGAGCCGCCATCTCCCCCCTGCTTCACGCCTCGTCTGGCTGGTGCCCACCCAAGGCAGGCACAAAGGTGGGGGTGAGAATCGGGGGCTTCAACGTCCTGAAATGAGTCATAAAGACGGGGTTTTAACACAGGTATAGCCCTGAGGGGGCCGAGCCCAGCCTGAGGACACCCCCTGCTCCAGGCGAACTACCACCCCCATTCGGCTGCGAACCGGCCGGGCTGAGGCACCGCCCCGCAGGCGAGTGGGAGGAGAGCGCGGCAGCTCCGCTCCGCCTCTTCCTGCGGGAGCCGCGCAGTTGCCGCTATGGCGTCCCTGCGAGTAGGAGCTGTGCTGCTTTTTGCCGTTCTCCTGCTTTTGCTGGAGGTGGCGAGCGCGGGGTTGAACGGCTACTTCGGTACCAAGTCCCGCTACGAGGATGTGAACCCGTACCTGGTGCGCGATCCGCTGTCGCTGGGTCCCGCCGCGGCCGGGTCCGGGCTGCCGCCCTCCTGCGCTCCGCTGCAGCTCCGCGCCTTGCTCCGCCACGGCACCCGCTACCCCACGGCCGAGCAGATCCGCCGCCTGGGCGACCTGCACGCCCGCCTCCTCCGCCGCCGCCCCGCCGCTGACGCAGAATTGTCCGCAGCAGCCTGCCCCGCCGCCGCGGCCCTGGCCGCCTGGCAGATGTGGTATAACGAGAGCCTCGACGGGCGGCTGGCGCCGCAGGGCCGACGCGATATGGAGCACCTGGCCCGCCGCTTGGCCGCCCGCTTCCCCGCCCTCTTCGCCGCCCGCCGCCGCCTGGTGCTGGCCAGCAGCTCCAAGCACCGCTGCCTGCAGAGCGGCGCCGCGTTCCGCCGCGGGCTCGGACCGTCCTTCAGCCTCGGCGGCGACGGTAAGACCGGTCGCACATCTATCCCTCCTTCCCTGAGCGAGCCCTGCTCCCTCCCTGAGGGACCCCGGCGCTCGCTGAGGGAGCCCTTACGTCCTCCCCGCTGCCACGGGGCTGAGGGAAGCCGCGAGGCCATGCCCCGTGCCCTCCATCCCCAGGCTGAGGGGGACCCCGCATTCCCCTAATAGGAACACCGCTGTGGAGGGGGGATCGTCCTCGGGGAGAGTGTCTGACTGTGTCCCTGAGGCCTGTGTTTGCTTTCAGAAGCAGAGGTGGAAGTTAATGATTCCTTGATGCGATTTTTTGATCACTGCGCCAAGTTTGTAGCCTTGGTGGAAGAGAATGACACGGCGATGGGCCAGGTGAAGGCCTTCAAAGAGGGGCCAGAGATGAGGAAGGTCGTGGAGAAGGTTGCAAGTGCTTTGTGTTTGCCCGTGGAGGAGCTAAATGCAGGTAATGAATGCCTGTTACAGGTGGCTTCTGCTGGAGTCTGGCTGAGAACGACTTCTAGCACGTGTAGTTATGGAGAGTAGGTAATTAAAATTATGGTGTCAAAGAGAGATGCAGTCTCTGATTGATTGTGTAGGCTGTAAATATATATTGGTATTACAGTAATGAATGCTTGTTAGTGGTCAGAAGAAAAAGATGTTTGAAAATATCTTTTCTGTAGAGGAAATCAACTTTTCCTTTGTTTGGAGGTAAATGAGTGTTGTTATTCCAATTCTGCTTTGTCGAGCAGGTTTAGCTTTTTTAAAACCTGTTACAATTCAAACACACAAATAACCTCAGGAAAATGTGTACCTGTATGTCCGTGTGGTAACTTCACTTCTTCAGAATAGAAGTGCTAGGTTTCACTGTGTAGTCAAGTGATGAGGGAATCCCCCCAAATAGGTGTTGCTGTTGCTTCTAGCATGTCCCTAAAGCCACAGGCCCAAAATTGCAGCATGCTGCTGTTCAAACTCAGCTGGTAATGTGGAAGGTAGAGTAGTGGTAGTGAAAGACTGCTCTGTACTGAACAGACATACCTTGTTTGTGTTGACTCTTTCTGTCTTTTGTGGTGATGGGGACACACTAGTAGTTGACGCCTATAGCATGTGCATCAGCAGATGTGCAGCGTTTAGTGTGAAATGCTCTTGTTCTCTTATAGCAATGTAATGTGAAAAGCTTGGAGTCCAAAATTAGGATTCAGCACAATAATTCTGTTGAAAACAGCTTATTTTTGGTGTTTGGCTTTTGGACTGGCGATTATTTATTGGCTTACACTGTTTGAATTGCTAGATTGTAATTACGTTTCATTTTAGAGGCAAGTTGAAAGTTGCTATTTGTGTAGCAGTGGTTTATCTTTTGCTTGTTTGTTGGCTTTGTTGCAGATCTTGTTCAAGTGGCTTTTCTCACCTGCTCATATGAGTTAGCTATAAAAAATGTGACCTCCCCATGGTGTTCACTCTTCAGTGAAGAAGATGCCAAGGTATGTGGGGCTTTGAACAACCTGGACTAGTGGAGAGTGTCCAGGCCCATGGAAGGGGGGAGATGATATTTAACGTCCCTTTCAACCCGAACCGTCCTATGATTCTATACATGCTAAATGAAAGAGATATTTGAGAAGCCTTCAGAAGATGCCCTAGTGTTCAGATACAACTTCTGACTGTGCTAAGAGTTGTAAGTTGTGTGCCCCATATTCTTCAACCTAATGAAGCACTTCTTTGGCCTCCAAAGAGCTTTGGATTAATTGAGCAGCAAGACTGAAATACCCTTCTTTATTCAGACTTAAGTACTGGTGCAGTCTTGATTTGTCCTGATTAAAAATGTCCTTTCCTATTGTGCTTAATTCATATAATGCTTTTGTTTTTGTGACACTGGAAATGTTCTAGACAGTTTTGTTTTGTAAAGGATAATCATGTGATAAAATGCCTTGATTCCAGAGGGCATCAGATGAGGTCTTCTGGATCCTCTACGACTCTTTCTGTATGTTTTTGGGCACTATCAGGTCTCTAAATGTAATGCCTATTAATAAACCTAGTAGAGCCCAGATAAATGAGACTTATGATGGTTCCTCTTGTTTCAGAAAGTACCTGATGTACCCTTTGATGTTCAGTAAGTCCTCCCCAAGGCTCCAAGGAAACTTAGCACCCCTGGGAGAGGGGGGAGACCTCTACATAAATAGGTGGTTGCCTAAAGGGTAGGCAGTAGAGTTAGGGGTAAATGCTGTCATCTCAAAGAGGACTTCTACTGAGACCTGTGCTTCCTGATTATATGGAGGTGCTTGACATAATAAGATACGGGGTGTTTGAGAGGCTTTGCAGGGGGACCCTGTGAAGGTGAATTCCACATCAGTACAGTGGCATATGGCATTCACTGTGAAGTGATGTGTATGGAATAGGAAGTTGAAACTTCATATACAAGGTGGTGATCTCTGAGATAAATTGTGCCACTGAGAAGTGAAATTCTGATGGTATAGATCCATGAAAATGTTGGCTCAGCTACAGTAAAATTAATGAGCAAAAATTAAACAAACAACTTTAATGTTAGGAATTGTAAGAAATGGAACAGAGAATGAGGACAGCATGGTGTGCTCTTACATAACTCCAAGGCACAATTCTGTCTTTTTGAGGTGTGTGCACATCTCTAGAATGTAGAAATAGACAAACTCAGTTTAAAGTATGGGATTGCTTCAATCTGAAGAATGATTAACTAAGCTAAGGATCTTTGACCTTCATAAGACAAAATCAGAAATGCTAAAAAAACCAGTGGATGGTGATGGTCTTGTCATGTTCAGTAGTTAGCGGGTACTAAATAAAGCTAGCAGCAGGCAGGTTCGCAACAGACTCTTTTAACACAGTGTATAGTCAAGCTGCAGGGTACTATTAATGCTAAAACTTGGTATGTTCAAAGGGGAGATTGGGTTATTGTGGGAGAGAATCCACCAAAGTCTATTAAATTTGTAGAAAACCACCTTAGGGATCAAAATCCAGAGCTGAAAGTTACTGGAGTCTGGGGAAGTACACCTGCTGCTTTCCCTAGGCCTGATTGTAAGCGTGATGAGAGACAAGATGCTGAATGTAGTGGCTCTTTAGCCTGATCTTTTGTGTTTGGTTTTATGCTGAAGAAGTTTCAACTGGAGCCTTGATGTTTAGTTGGGAGTGTTTGTGTCAAAGAATTGTTGATTTCATGCAGTGTGTGGAGGTGTCATTGCTCCAGTTTGTGGGGGGGTTTAAGGCTTGTTTTTATTTTCCCTTTGTGCAATAGTAAAAACCTGTGAACTCTAACTAGGTACTGGAATACCTGAATGACCTGAAGCAGTACTGGAAGAGAGGATATGGCTATGACATAAATAGTCGCTCCAGCTGCATTTTGTTCCAAGATATCTTCCAGCATTTGGACAAAGCAGTGGAAGAGAGCAAAAGGTAAATAAAAAGGCTTTTGTGCTTTGGCTACAAGCTTTCTGTGGTCAATCATGAGTTGGATGTAGTGTGAATATAAGTACTTCTAAACTTAATAATGTTAGGAGTTTGAGCTAGGAGAGTTGTAATGGAGAGAATAAAATTTTTAATAGAGCAATGAAGGAGGTTGGGGGGTTTTTTCTTCCATTCGTGTTCTTATGCCTAGGTAACGTATTTCCTTTTAACTTACTAATCCACACAGGCCTTCAAGGGACAGCCAGCAGCAGTCTGGTGTTTTCTTCCTATACAGTTTGAAAAGAGGCCATTGAGTTAAAACAATGGGCTTATTGTTTAAAATGTCCTTGTTAAAAATCATGTGTCACAAAAATGGAAGACTATGGGTTGAAAGCATCCCCATGATACATTGTGTTATCTGGTTACTTAAGCACTTCAGTGTGCGATCTTTTTTTTCTGCATATGCTGGAGTCTCTTGCCTTATTAAAGTTTTCTTTCTGCTCAGATTAAAGCTGTTTGAAATGTGATTATAGAAAAAGAGTTATTACAGGGCAATCCAAACACTTAGTGATTCTAGCCCAGAACAGGCTGTTGCAGGATCCAAGAGGCCAGAGCTGTAACAGCAAGCCAGCCTTGTTACAAACTTGGTTAGTCATAACTAGGGACTGACAGACTTGGAGCGAAATACTCAGTGCCCTGTTAAAACATGATAAAGATACTTTTGTCCTGACGTCCTTGTAAATGTCTTGATTTGTTGAGTTAATCCAGTCAGTAGTTCATCTGTCCAGTCCAGGAACTCCATCTAGGATATTTAGTTTCCTATCCTTATTCTTTTACAGCAAAGCTGTAGTTTGAGAAACAACACTGTAGCTACAGGCCTCACAAGTAGCTGTCAGTAGGCTGGAAGATAAAATATCCTGGTGTCTTCAAAGGATGGTGGTCTGATACAGTGGTTTGTCTTCATCTATTGCCATGATTTGGCAACAGTAATTTTGTGTCAGTGGAAGAACAATAGCAGTGGTACTCCAACCGCTGAGTTGCACAGTCCTCAAAACTGCCTTGTAGTGTCATGGATTTAACCATTCCTATACTTACTTAGAAAATTAGAGATATCTGTGCTATTTTTGTGTGTTGTTTACTCCTAGGAGCTGGTGTCAGTCAGCAGTCATGATTCAGTGTTGGTTTGGTCTTGATCTTGTCTCGCGTGCATCAGTATGATAGGGAAGAGTAAAATAGGAACGAAACTGGGATCTGTTGTGGTGTGGAGAAAATAAAGGCTTCACTTACAGGTTGGTGTATTCGTGTCACAGAATTGCCTTTCATGTGCTGGTAGTATTTTCTGCTTATTTGCTTTGAGAGCTGCTTTAGACTTAAATGAAGTGTATTCATATGAGCATTAATTTACAACCTGTGTGCTTGTTCCTCATGCAAACCAAAGAACTGTAAATTCATAGTTTAGTGATCAGTCACATGAATGCCTTGGCAGATAAGTATGGAAATGTCTATAAAAGCACATGGTATCAAGGATATGATTGTAAGATTGTATCATGCTATTAAATACTTAATAGAAACCAATTTATAAGTAATAATTTGTCTTTGGTGCTGATACATAAACATCAGTTACAGGTGGTAGATGCTCTTGTATTCCTAGCGTCCTTGGAGCTTTATTTCTATAATCAGTATATTAAAGTAGGTCTACTCTACACTCAGCAGAATGATATTAATTAATGTTTCAGATATTAATTCAATGTTTCAGAAACAAAAGCATGAGTCATGGATATTTGGGCTGGCTGTGTTTTCACATGATAACCCATTGGAAGATGTTTGGTTTTTTCCTTTTCCTTGGCAGACTGAAGTTAGAAGTAGCATTCATATTTTGGGAGCAATGATCCATAAAGTTGGTTACAATCATTTTATAGTAGAGAAGACAACAAAGAAGTTTTGTTCCTTTAAGAGTTTGCTGACTGAGGATCCAAGTTGGACATTAACAGTAGTAGAACTGTGTGTTAAGTCAGTTGAAGCATAATTCCGAAGCAGTCAGTTGGCTTTTTTTGCAGTCATTTAGTGTGGGATACAGAGAGACCCTGTGTTCATCACTGGAGTTCTGAGTCATGAAGGAATGTTGAAGTGATGTTTAATACGTGACAGGGTTCCTTTCTAAAGGGGAGTCATCCCTAGGTAAACAGTAAAATTAGTCTTTATCTTAATTACTTTTGTGGTTCACCTGGAAAATCTGACTCGCAAATCAAACTTGCATGTTTGTTTTTAACAGTGTCAGCTTAGTATGCGAGAAGGTAAATGCGTTGAAAATTAGCCTTTGAGATTTACACGTAGACTTTCTCAACGCTTGCGTCCAGATTAGTGCCTTGGTCCTGCTCTGATGATTGTGTGAGCAGAGGGAAGGGGGCTATGCAGGGTTGGCAATGAAAGCCAAGGATGGGAGCGTACAGGACGCTGCGTGGCATGGGTGGTCAGGTGCCTCTCTGAATTTTGCTTGTGCTGTGTGCCAGCTGGTGCAAAGAAGGCACCTGTGTTCATTTTGCCATGAATGGGTTAGCACATGGCAGTTGAAAACATAAACAAGTTTGGCTTTGGGGAGGAGTTGCTGTGGAATGGCTGAAGGAAATGGTGATAGTGACCCCTCTGCAGCCAAGCTGGCTTAAGAAATTGGTCACGGTCACTCTGGTGTGTGGAAATTTAAGGCTTTTGTGGGAGTCTGGTACCTCTCATTTTGATAATGGTGGAGTTAAAGTGATGGTAATGCTAGATCACTGTTTAAATAAACTTCACTGCATCCTTTCTTCAGCCTATCAGAGACCTAAATGGAAAATACATTAGGGCACAGGTCATTAACACCCAACTGTGAATAGACTGACAAGCATGCTGCTATGATTGCCTCTGTCATGTGCTCTGTCTGTCTCTAAGAACAATGTAAGAACTGGGAATGAGAGGTTTGGGAAGAAGTGCAGGCTAACAGAAAGACAGCAAGGCCCGTAAGACCCTCTGTCCTTCTGAAATCTGAAAAATAACTGCTAAATGTAGTTTGACTCCTGTAAGGAGCGTGATCAATTTTGTTTCTTTTTAGTGTGATTTACTTTTGAACAGTGACAGCCTTTCAGTCCTTAAATTACATGCACTGGTTGCAGCTGTCTCAACTGTGTGCAAGATATCCCTGTAAGTTTAATTATAATTAAAAAAAAAAAAGGCAACAAAACAAAAGCTATAGTTGAAAAAAGCTGTATCTGTACTTCTGATTTATTAAGAACTGATCAGCGATCACTAAATTACAAGGTGGAACAGAGCACTAAAGGACCAAGATAACTTCATCCTGTCTCTCAGCTTTGGCTGCAGAAGTTCAGTTGCAATCTCAAGGGTTGCATTGCCACCGCAGAGGGGAAGCAGGTAGCGAGTTTATGCGTGTGTGTAAAAGATCGAGACCCTAAAAACCTGGGAAAGTTCAAAGCTGGGTGAACGGTCTGTTTAGTTTGCATCCGGAGTGGGAACTAAAAGCTTCCGAAGTGTGTTGCCTTGCACAAAGGGAGCATGTTATTTCATTCCACAACGTAAGGTGGCAGTCTTAAAGCACTGAAGACTGCAGTATACTCTGAATCGGGTAAGCCGGTAGACTTGGGAACACGTGGAAATCTGCCACTGCCCATGTATTGGAACAGTTCGTGTCCCCTGTGATTTAGGGAGCTGAGGTGCAACTAATGCTTGCTCATCCGGGATAGGAGAGACTTATCCCGGATACCGTGGCAATATGAGAATACAAATGAAAACAAGAAACCATATGAATAAGAGTATATGCCTGTGTTAATAACAGGAGGTATTTGGTTGTGCCTCTGTGTGTGTGCATGAGTATCTCTTTTAAAATTTTTTTTTTAGTTGTATTGTGTGACTTCAGGGCAACAGATTAAATACTTTGCAGCGGTTGATTGCTCAGAAAATGAACCTTTGTGATGGTAAAAGGTCTTTGAGTGGAATGTTGTTTCAATTTAGCAATGTCTAACATTGATTTGTAACTGGGTGTTTGCCTTAAAAATTTAACGACAACAGATTTACTTCCAGAGCATTATCTTTGCTCCAACTTAATCTTTCTTTTCTGGAAAGCTTAGACTCAGCTATCCAAGAGTAGAAAGGGGAGTATTTCTGTTCCAGCAAGAAGCTGAGGGATCTGGATTATCTGTTCTGTTACAGGCTTGGCAGTAGAGAACAGTGTTTTTATATTCAATAGCTTTGTCCTGTTTTCATTCTCAGTTACAGATGAATTAAAAAAGATTAACCTTGCCAATTAGTCCCATCTTCAATTTATAGTGCAGAAGTTTCAGACATTTTCAGGATCTTTCATCATATGAATACCAATAGAATCCTTGGTTTAAACTAGCAATGGTCTCTTCTGTGTAGGTCTTGCAGTACTGCAAGATGGTTATGAAGCTTGTGAAATGGATTTTCACTGTATGATTGCTCTTGTCATCTGTCCCAATCCAGACAGGTGGTGGAAAGGTGTTGGAGTATCTATTCGGGAACATGGGTCTGATGTTGAATTCATGAGTAGCTGGTGTTGGTGACCATCTACTCTTAGTACACCCATGCATGGACCCTATTCTTCTACACCTTCAGTATCAATAAAGTATAAATGTCTAAGGAAGGTTAATTCTTTAGTAGAAAACATCTGTTCTTTGAGACCTAACCACAGTTGCAGCGGGCCTTTCAGGACCACATTCCTCCATAGCTTCTTACCAGTCTGTAAGGAAATGTCATGGGCACATTTGTAGGGAGAGTTTGGGGGCCAGGACTCTGTTCCATACACATTTTCTGAATTACAAAAAAAGAAAACACATATCTGTATCACAAGAGTTAAATATAAAATTAAACCAGCTGATTTGTTGTGCTGAGATGGTATACTTGGGCAGTAGTCTTAGTCCATAAAGCACTTTATTTTTGCGAAGACTTCAGAATTGTATTTTTCCGCAAGTCTTCCTGCTACAGATAGAAAATACAGAGTCAGGCTGTGCAACTGTGTCACAAAGAAGCTAATGGGGAAACACTCTTCACTAAACCCAACAGTTTAGTGAAGAACACTGGAGCCTAGGGCCTACTGTAAGTGTCACTGCTCTTCATTATATTGGTAAAACTACCAGGTAGTCATACATACGTGCATGTTCACTTGCAGTTGGGCTACTATGGAAGAATCCTTGAAAGGCTGCTCTTACTGGCCAGTGTTTGTTTAAACAATTAGAAAGTGTTCAATTTCTCAAAGCTGTGGTATTTAGAGATGCTTCAATGTTGGGGTGTAGAGGAACAATCAGTGGGCATCACCTTACCTCAGAAGAAGCAGTGAGGCATTGCTGCTTCTGAGCCACAAAGCTCAGAAGCATTCTTAGTGGCTCATATATGGGCTACAGCTAGTGGCCAAAACCTGATATCTCCTCACGCCAGTATGGTGCTAATGGTAGGAATCACCTTGGACTTCATGGGCCCCTATCCTTCTTCAAGAGGCATAGCTGGTCTGTGTGTTGCACGGGACTGCTGGGACTGCCAGCTTAACTCCATTGTTCGCTGGCTTCTTGCGTCATTGGCAGGTTTAGCACACTGATTTTGGGAGGAGAAAGGGGAAACACTACAGTGGCAGGAGGAAGCTCCTTTTGCTGCAGCATAGGGTATGAATCTGTAGGAAAACTCTACATAGAAAGCATAAAGATATATGTTGCTTTTTGGCTTCAGGTTTCTGTGAAACGCCCAGGTAAGTCGTACATCTGTGATCAGCGAGTGCTGTTCTGCCACCAGGAACTCTGTGTATTGGTGAGAAATCCATGTATTTTCATAGTTAATGCAATAGCAAGCTGCCAATCTTACAAAAAAAAAAAACCAACCCAAAACAATCTTAACAGCTACACATGGGCAAGGGTGGATTTGGAAATTTGTTGTGGTACACTTTAAGGATATCAGCTATTCATTAAAGCTGTTTTATGTCTTTTTCTTCTAGCTTCAAATATTTAACAAGTCTGCCTTTCTTGCTTGTGAAATAGAGTATTGAACTCCTGTTATTACTTTACTTGTGCTGTTCAAGTGGATTACCATAAGGCTTTGGAAATTGGGAAGTGTGCTTTGTGCAGCCATCTCAGTATTAAAGTATGTGGCTAATGATTGAAAATACTAACCTAGCTGTACATACACATTGCAGAATGTTTGGTGGTTTCCTCTGAGAGTAAGCAGGTTCAGACTAATTTGAATTTGGATGTAGTACAAGATCAAGTGAAGGTGATCTATGTAGTTATACCAGGCTAAGCCATATGGTAAACAGCTCGATTTGCCAATTTATCATAGAATCATAGAATGGTTTAGGTTGGAAGGGACCTTAAAGATCATCCAGTTCCAAACCCCCTGCCATGGGCGAGGGCGCCTTCCAAAGGTGTCTCAAAGCCCGGTCCCGTCTGGCCTTGAACACTGCCAGGTAGCTTTTGTTGTTTCATGTAATTTGCGTTCCTCTTTGCAGATAAGTTCACGACACAATTGCTAACCTTTCTATAGTCATTTACTACTAACTAGTAGCACTTAGGAGTGCCCTAATCACTCCTTTCAAACCTATGACTCAGTGCAAAAGAATTCAATACATGATGCAAAACCAATTAAGTGTTCAAAACTATCTTTTTGTAGTATGTACAAAGGGAACAGAGCAAGAAGCTTCCACGTAAGCAGTAGAAGTGATATAATTGGATTAAAAAAAAATCCTTTCTCTCAGATCCAAGTTTTTCAGTTCTTTATTTTATTAAAACTTTGTTGCCTCAGGGATCCAGTCTTTGTGCAGTGCAGGTTCTTGGTTATTTGGGTACATCAGCAGGTTCAGAATGTCCTGTGTTCCTTGGTGGGAGTTGTAAACTAGTGTGCTTGATCACCCATTTGAGGAGAACCTGGGCTGTTGCATGTAGATATGTAATTCGCATTATTTGAAGTGCAGGACAGTTTATAGCCAGATATGTACTACATGGGCTTACTCTGAGGTATGGAGCGGCTCTTGCAGAGCCACGTCAGAGGAATTGGTACTGTACTCCTCAGGTGGTCCCCTTCTCAGAGAGCTTGAACGTGTGTGTGACTCTGTATGGCTTTGTATGAGGCCACTTCAGGGGTGTCCCCACTCTGTCCCCTGACTTTTTGGGGTACTGGGGAGCACGTGCAATGAAAGCTTCTGGACCAGGTGCTTGTCATCTCTGCTTATTACTTAGTGATACGTAACTTAAGGGAGGAGTGGGGGAAGAAAAACTGCTTGACTTCAGATTATCTGTTCAGAGAGGAGAACAGTTGTGTGTGTGATGGGTAAACTGATCCCTGTAATAAGATGTTCATGTATTCACAGAGCAACGTGCCAGCTGTACAGTGCAACAGACCACACAGTTTATGTTAGCACACCTGAAAAATATACAGGTCTTGACTTCATTTCCAGAAAATCAGAGACTTCGACTTATAAACTCAAACAGCTATGTCAACATTGTATGGTTGGTTCTGCTGGCTCCATCTTCCAAAGGTGGTGCTTCTGACATGATTAAAGGGTGCTTTTGGGGAAACCAGGTAGAGACCTAAAATTCTCCATAAGTGCTTGTAGCACGTTCAGCAGTATCCCTGTGTCTGCATTTCTGAAGCGTGTGTGTGTATGTGCTGGCTTCTCTTAGATACCTGGGCAGTCCAGGGGCCTCCCCTGGGAATGTGTCTTTTCATCTATCTGCCTAGAACCAGATATTTCAAGTGTTGCTTGTACCTTTCAAACTTCCCAGAAAGTACTTAATCTCTCATGTTAATTACCTAATATTTGCTTGCTCAGGATTGCTCTGGAAAGGTATCTCAGCAACTTTTATAGAGTCATATCCTTTTATCTAAGGAATTAAGAACCCAAGCAAAACAGTATCTTGGCAACTAACACATAGATGAACTGATCTACCAGTATTCAGTTTTGCAGGAAGAGTTTGACCCTCTTGGTTTGGTTTTGGCTCATCGTGATGGTTCAACATTTAGCATCATCACAATGCTGCTGCAGTAATGCATTTAATCTGAGGTCTGTAAGAATCTGAGAGGTGGGATCATTCAGAAAAAAGCCTTTGAAAGAAGCTCTGAAGTGAAATCCAATCAAGCCTAGTTAGCTTTGGGTGATTAACTCTTGCAGGACTAGATAGGAGCTGTTGCCTTTTAATCGGGGTTTTAAATGAGTTTTGAGTAGTCAAACTTTTCAAATTTGCCTTTGCCATGAGTGAGCTCATATATGTCCTTGTGGAAAAAGAAAGTTTTTATCTCGACAGTATTTGTGGTGGCATTTTGTTGTGTTGGTGCTGATTCCGAAAATGATTGGGCACAGCTGTCTTCTGATGTACTATTTAAGGTGGAAGTTTTGAAACATGAGAACTTAGGCTTAATGCTGTTTGACAGCTGGTTTGGGTTTGGTTTTTTTTTTTTTCCCCCTCCGCAGCGGTGATAACACCCTGAGCAACGCCACTGTTGCCTTCTGAGTTCCACCACTGCATTCTCTCATCTCTGCCATTCTCTTGCGGATTTAGGGTTCCTCCAGAAATAAATCACAGGGGGACATGGGAGGAATTCATATGAGAATTCAACACATATATGAGAATTCTTCCTAGAGCTGAAAATAGAGGGATTTGAGTTCTTTGTCCTCGCTTTTGTACTGGGGAGGAAAAGGACAGAATGTAGTCTAAGCTTGCTTGTTTAACAGTTGTTAAACTTCATTCCTTTGAAGTTGTTGGAGAGATTTTTTGCATGAGGTTTGAAGGTTGGCCAGTTAAGCTTTGCTGTAGGATATGTTTCTTCTTAACCCAAACCGCAGGAGATAGTGGGATATCTCTAGCTGAGTTGCATTGGTGCTTAGGAAGGTTCAAGGTAAACCTGAATCTGCTGTGATTAAGAACTAGAATTTGCCTGAATGCTAAATCCCGTATCTGTGCTTGTCTATGGTGCCTTTTTTCATGCTGAGACTTATCTTTCAGAGCTGTGCTGACGAATTGTTCAGTAACTTCTTCATTTTCAGCTGCAGTCAGATTTTACTTAGAAAGTTACAGCAGTGGGTGGTTCAGTAGCTGAAGTTGACACATCTCTTCAATGAACCCTTCTCTGCCTAATGACAGCCACTTCTGCTCATCTGGAAGTGGCCCATAAATAAGCATGAAACCAGTCACCAGCAATCACGTTCAGACAAGCTCTTAAAATTGTATGGCAGAGTTTTATTCAGTCTCTTCATCTCCCTTTAAGGTTGGTGATGAGATTATTTTTCTACTGATCAGTGTGCTTTCCCAAAACACTTAGTACTAAATAAAAGGGAGAAAGTGAACTGAAAAAGCATTGGCAGTTGCCAGCGTACAGTGTTGAGAACTTTGATGCTTCTGTGTGGGACTGAATCATTAACCAATCGTAAAGAAGACCGAGTGTGGAAATCTCAAGCCTTCTGTTTAATATTTCATTAGCCTGTGCTACTGTTTGGATAGTGTTTATCAGTGTTTTGTTGAGTGTGATTTGTGCTCCTGTCTTTACTTTCTCAGAAATGTAGGGGCAGTAATAACCTTTGCCTATGTACATGCTCTGAAGAGGCAATCTTTTGTGATTTCCCCCATGATTAGAAGTATTACTGTTGCTGTTTTAACCTTGATGGTGATTTTTATTGTCATTATTAGGTGATATGAAACCGCATTTGAACTGGACTCATAACCCTAGATCCTGAACAGGGAGTGCTCAAGTAGTCTTTGATATTCAGTGCTGGTGAGAAACTCAAGTATACTGTTTTGAAGAGGCTGTTGAAAACTAAGGATTGTACCACATAAGGAAACAATTTTGATCCTTGTTAAAGTAATATGGTGGGATAGGTGTGAGAGGGAGAGGTTTGTTTTGTCTCCCAAGGTAGTTTGACCTGTTGGTGTGATGATTTAATGAGATTAAAGCAGGTAAAATAAAAACTCAAATTATAGGTGAGAATGAGCACCTTGTTTATTACTTCTTTTGTCTTCATGAGATTTTCTTTTCTTGTTCTTTAAAAATTCTATGGGTGTGTGTGTCTATATGCTATAATTCATTTCCTCGTTTGGAAACTTATGTTGGGGGGGGAGGTATGGGTGAGTGAAATCCACTCCCTGTGGAGTGAATAATGCGTGTGTAACACTTGTTTTGGAGACTTCAGCAGCATATTTACATTTCTAGCTTTCTTGATTAGTAAACTATAAAACACAGACCACCATGTTTGGAAACAGGCATGTGTATAAGGGTGTGCAGCTGGGACCACGTAAAACTGTGCTGAGTTGCTAGAGCTGAGTGATAATCCTCCGAGAGTGCTAAAAGAAGTTGAATGAAATAGCTGAAATAACAGCCAGTGCGTGTTGGTTTCAGCCAAGAAGCTCGTGGAGGCTGGCAGGTGTGATGATTTAAAAACAGATAAATAAAGGGGGGGGAAAAAGGGAGGGGGAAAAAACCCAGCTCCAGGGGAGAATCAGAATTACAGACCAGTTTCGTAGAAATAACGACCGAGGTTAGCATCAATTAGCACCTTGAAGAATATGATATACCAGAGAACTGTCGATACAGCTCTGTGAAAAGAAAACATACCTCTTGTATGCTTGCAGATCCTTCCCAGGAGCTCCATCTAGGGTGGTCTGGGCAACACAGTCATGATTTCCAAACATCTTTCTACAGGTTTCCTTATCAAAAGAAACCAAGCAGCCAGGGTTAATAGCAAGGTCCTTACATGGGTAAAAAGTGATTAAAAATATAAGAAATGGAGGTAGGGGTAGCTGATGGATTTTTATTTTTTTTTTTTTTCCCCAGCAGAGGTAGGTTGCTAGTGAATATAGATCTGCAAGGATCTGGGCTGCCCAGCATGTTATAAATGACCAAGAAAAAGAGGTGAGAAGTTAAGCGTCATTACAAATTACTTTTATTCAGCAGCACTTTTATTCAAGATACAGAAGATAAATTGTTTCTACTAGGAGAGTTGTAAAAGGACCTTGTGAGACTAACTGGGCTTGAAAATTGCACATTTTTGAAGTAATCAAGACAGTTAAAAGTGTGGGTGGTCATAGAGGTAGGCAAGAAAGACTCCTTAAAACCCTGCTCTGGCGGTAGTATGCCAGGGAGGGAAGCAGTTTGTGTGTTAAATCAGTGATTTGTTTGCTTGTGCAGGCAATCATATGCTTATAGTTAGGTCAGAGGGTAGTAGCGGTTTACTGTAATTTCTTAATAAGTTTGTACTTAGACTTAATTTTCATCTTGAAACTGAATTGTCACTTATTCTTTATTACAGCAGCTGGAAAAGGGTTTGATCCTGAAATCTAAGAAAATTAATGCTGAAAACTTAAAAACTTTCCAGGTCTAAAATGATGATAATGTGGGGGCTTCTCTTCACCACACCTTGGATTAATTTAGGTAGAAGCTTATTAAAAAGACTTTTAAAAAAATCTGTGTTTTTTGAAGCATGTAGAATAGCTAAAGAAAAAGGGTATGTTTTAATAAGTCACTGGTCTTTGTGAAGTGGACTGTGTCCTGGATGATCTCACTTAATAGTTCATTATGCTTTGTCATTCGGGCACTTTTTGCATCTGCCAGGGAACAACAAAAAAAATTACTGGCTCTAATCAGTCCTATTAAATACAGCTCAGTATCCTGGGAGAAGTTGTTCTGTCTTAGCTCTAGGTTTGTACTAAAGGAAATCTGTAAAACATATAGTAAAAAAATGTATTTGGTTAAAAAAAAGAAAAAAGGGTATGAGTTTTTCCAAACAGCCCGTGACGAGGCAATGTTTATATGTATTTGCAATGGATCTGTGTTAACAGAAATAGTAAGTTACTGCAATGTCCATGAGTCTTTCCACATGTTGACATATAATGAAGGGCTTGACTTGGTTCATGTGTTAACAAAGCCTTGCAGCTGGTTTGGCAATTTGCTACCTTCTCTCAAATTCCTGATGTGAGGTGACAATGCTATTTAGAAATCTTATATTTAATCCAAACCGAGTGTATTAACTGTAGCATGGTCACTGGATTATCCCATACCTGGGAAAAGCACAAGTGAGTAGGTTCACACAGGAAGTTGGAGAGATGTACTGAGTATATGGACACATACCATTAATTTGTTTCTTGCTTTTGTTTACCATATTTATATTGGGCTCTAGCTGTAGCCCAACTACATTTATTACAACTTCTTGCATTTTATGTAAAAGCTAATACCTGAAATTGAGGCAAAGTTTAAGAAACTTGGATGCTTTTAAAAAAAGCCTGTAATATACTGAAATTCCCAAACCGGGTTTTGTTGGGCATTGGAGTAAAACAAGTTCAAAGTCTACTTGCTGAAGCCTTCGTTGCTGACAGTTGTGCAATATGCTGGTATATTTGTTTTAAAGGACAGGCTTTTGCTCATCCTTTGCACTTTTTCTCTTTTTCAGTTCAAAACCTATTTCTTCACCTGTGATTGTACAAGTTGGACATGCAGAGACACTTCAGCCACTGCTTGCCCTTATGGGTTTCTTCAAAGATGATGAGCCTCTCAAGGCAAACAATTACATCAGGCAAACACATCGGAAATTTCGCACTGGCCGGATCGTGCCTTATGCAGCCAACCTGGTATTTGTGCTTTACCACTGTGATCAAGTGAAGAACCCTGAAGAAGAGTATCAAGTACAGATGCTGTTGAATGAAAAACTGATGTTGTTTCAGCACTCGAATGAAACCATCTCTACTTACGCAGAACTCAAGCACTATTACAAGAACATCCTGGAAAACTGCCACTTCAAAGAAGAGTGTGAATTACCGAAAGTTAATAATACTGCTATTGATGAACTTTGAGAGAATGAAATGGAGTGGGTGTTTTGAAAATTGATTTCGGTTCTGTTTGACAGATTTTGTGAACAACCACTTTTGATGATTTGCTGCTGCTGTGTTGACTTAGAAAATTTGCAGATTCGATGGGTTGTTTATATATGCAAATAAGTAATTTCATTGGTCATTCCTCTTATGAATGTGTCATAGATGGGTTTTAAGAGCTGGGGCAACCTCTGTTTTATCAGGTGTCGGATTGATTCACTATTGCTTTGCTCTGCCTCTTTTGCTAGCTGCTCTTTTCCTGTGGCAGGCATGAAATAATTCAAACCCGTGAGCTTTTCTGCTCCTTTTCCTGACCTTCTAGGAGGGAGAGAGTACATAGTACTTCCCCACAGCTGCCCAGCTTCTGGCTGAACAGTACCATGTGAACATCTTTCTTGGGCATTTAAAGCAGGAAAAATTGCAGTGTTCCTGCATTCATCATTGACCTACACTGCATAGCAAGTTAGCCTCCCAGGTAAGTAAACTTAAAAAAAAGTGTGAGAGTGGGAAGGTGCTCTGGGAGATGCAGCAGTTGTTCTCTGAGTTAATCTGGTGTGTCTTTCACTTGACACCATCAGTTTATTATGTTAAAGTTTTGGGTTAGTGCATTCAGGTTAGGCTCTGCTACAGCTAGAATATATTGGTCCTGTTGAGCTCTGGAGGTCTGCAGTCCAGCCTCCTGCTTGAAATGGGATTGTTGCTAAGCCTAAATCAAGGCAGGTTTTGGACTGTAAAAAGTAACTGTCTGAGACTTGACTTCTGCTAGCTTTAAGGCACCAAACGCGGTGTCACTTTTGTAGGACTTACACAGTGATGTGCTGCCTTGTTCTTGAAATTAAGCTGGTCTTAAAGAAATTAATTGCATACAAATTCTGGTGATCTTTTAAGACAACTGCACTTAAAGTAGGTTCACTTGCTACTAAAAGTTGGAAAGTATTTTAGAGCTCTGCAGTGTGGCAGAGAAAGGGAAAAAGAAGATAATCGTCCAGAATGTCTGAAATGTAGTAAGTCAGATAAAAATTCCATCGTTGCCCGGGAAGGAATGACACTGTGAACAAGTTGCCCCAGAGTAAATGAGGGTATGGATTTATGGTCTGATAGCTCTTTAAGTGTGTAGTAACACCCTATAATGAATGTCCCAGAGCTTATGCTGTGAAGTGAGATGTAGTTTACTGGGGAGGGGGTGAAAGGTTGGTATAAGTGATTACCACAGGGTATCAGGTGCACTATAAATGTTTATACCCTCATTTGCTGCAGGGTAATTTCTTTTTGTAGGTTCACCTTCATAACTGAGAACTTAATTGCTGCAAAAACAGAAAAGAGAAAAAGAGGCTCCAAGTTGAGGAGTTAAACTTGATGTATGGTGGTGGTCTGGTTTTTTGTTTGGGTTTTTTGTTGTTGTTGTTCTGTTTTGTTTTTCTTCAGGACTTGGGCTTCTGTCACTTTTTTTTTTTAATATGGCTTGTATAAAAGCACTGAAAGTTTACATATCTGTAAGTTAGGGAGCAGTCAAGAAACGTGGTTTATACTGTTTTACTGTTGAGTTAAGGGCTTTCCTCTATGTCGGGACATAGGGCCGTGTTTTGTAAGTGCATCAATATCTGTGGAGACCAAGGTTCTGATCACTGAAGATACTTATTAAAATGGGTGGATGTTTCGGCATTAACATCCCAGTAGAATACTTGCCTGTGTTAGCTCTGCAGCTATTTTTGTGACACTAGTGAGATGGTTAGGGAGGAGTATCAATGCTAGAACCAATGTAGGGATGCATGTCAGGATAATCGTCAGCCCTAGCACATAGCAGCTTGGCATGTCTCTTTTTTTTACATGATTCTGCCTTGAGACTAGGTCAACAGATAGTAATTACTGTGACAGATGCCTGTTACGAACTTTATTGCAACATTTGAGGCAAGCTACGAAGAAATTAACCTTTCTTTAAAGGCACTTAAGTTTGGTAAATAGCTGATGTGAGAGTGAGAAAATCCACCTTTGGACAAATATAGTTTTTGTGAGTCAGTCATCCTGTGATGATTCATGACTTGAACAGAAGGGATGAAAGCCTGACAATTGGAGATGAATGGAGGATTTCTGTTGTCGGTTCAGTGAAACTGATTTTAAGACATCGTTTGTTAAAAGATACATCCTTCTTCCTTCCTTCTTCCTACGTTGCACTTGACTGCGTTTTTGATCATGTGCCACGTGAGGTGGAGGAATGAAAAAATCCTTCTATAGTGAAGCATCATTTGCTTATGCATTACCAAACTGATTGTATGCTTAAATTGCGTGCAAAGGGCTTCAAGGATGACTCTTCAGAGGCTATGTTCTATTTTGCCTTGGAGTACAAATCCATTGTAACTCCAGCATAACAGATATTCTATACTACTATTCTATTCTATTCAGTGGGTGTCAGGTATTAACTGAAAAGGAAAATGTACTGTTTGGTTTCTGACCTGTATTTAAAGGATGCACTGACTCACTCCTTTGGCAGAATTAGAAGCTGAATCTGGAAACTTTGCACAATTGTAGCGATAGAAGTGTTTGGACATGTAATGTTCTAGGCACTTGTTCATGTGGCTGATTTTTACCACTAGGGAAGTGACTTTTATTAAATATATGAATTTGTGCATATACTAAAAATGAAAACTAAAATGGATCAAAATGCTTCCATGAAGTCGAGCACTAGCTCAGTGAGCAGTGTTTGAACAGGCTGTTACATCTCATGGCATTGCAGATGACCACATCCTGAAAAGGTCCTGCAAGAAGACTAACGCTTTCTCTTCCTTTGTGTGGCTCTGGACAGAATGCCTCATTTCAGTCATCTGTTGAGGACTCTGCAACCTTTCTCAAACTGGAAGCTTTCATTGATGAAAATTACCGACAGTGTTCACGGACACTGGTCTTAAATACGTTTGAAGTGTATTTTATTTTATTAAATGTCTAAAGGTTAACTAATATTTCTGGCAAATTCATTTTTTCCTCCTAGTAAGTACTGCTGTTGTAATTCTGGTTAGCATTGAGCTGTCATATCGCTGGACGCAATGTAGTACGATGGTACTAACTGGATGAATTTTGAGAACTTGTTTTGGATTTTTAGTGCTGTGAAATAAAACTGCACAATTTCTTCATCTTATGAGTGGTAATAATGACACAATCTTTAGTATCACGGCTGTGTTCTGCTTCAGAATTCATTTGGTAAGTTGTTACTACTTGCATTGGTGTGTCTGATTGTCTGATTATTTTAAGTCATCGCATTGCTTGGTGATTAATATAAAACACCTTAGGTTTTCGCTGTCATATTTTGAGGTGAGTGAAAATTAACTCATGTTTCCAGGAGCTCTGGTTTTAAAAACAATGATAGTTTCTGGCAGTGTTTTTCAGGTATTACTTTAGAATGCGAAATGTCTGGAAGCGTCCTGCATTTTGAAGAAGAGTGAGGGTTACACACATGTTTTTGTGCAGTCCAGAATCTGCTGCAGTAGTATTTTTCTAAACATTATCACTCTCAGTAACAAATCGACACTGTTGATTTGATAAAGAGTTAGAAAGATACAATATGCAATACTTCCTAACCTATCATTTCTTATAGGTATTTAGCTATAGATCCTCATTATTAAGTATTGGTTAGCTACTTAGTTTGTTAATTCTCTAATTACCTGTAAGTAAAAATTAAGCTTTGCCTGTAGCATGCTCATGTGCTGAGGATGCAGCACTGTAAGTGTGCTGTGACTGGCATCATCTTTGATCAAGGGCTGTTTCTTCATTTTTCAGAAGTATTAGTCTGTAAGGCAGTTTGAAATAGAAAACAGTTGATGTTGTTTTGTTTAAAACAGACACCCCCTCCTCTCCCCCCCGCCCCAAACTGTATAGTCATAGGAAAAGGACTGAAATGTCTCCTAACATTAAGATACCAAAACCATGTATAACCTTGTAGGCAAAGAATACCACCTCCCATCTCTTCCCCCCCCCCCCCTTTTTTTTTAGATGTATAATATAATAAACAGTCATTTTGTTACTTGTCTGTCTTTTCAGATGTTAGTTTGCAGTTGCTGGTGTAGCAGAAATAATGGCTTATCTTTTGAATTGTTAAATTCTTGTTTTACTGGGCTTTAAGTTATAAATTACTTCTGATTCTCAGGGTCATTTCAAAACTAGCCATCCTAAGGACTGACCTTACTTGACTGGAGTGAAGGCCTCTTGTGTCCTTCATAGCCTTCAAAGGATAGTCAGGACCATCGGAAGAAGAATTGCATACAAATGCAAACAGTATACATCGGTAAGTCCACGAAAGCTTAGTGCCAGGAGCAGCTGAGCCAGGGAGAGCCCAGAACTTTGTTTAAGATTTCTGGGGGGATATTTCTCTTCACCCTTCCTCCTCCTATGAATTTGTTGTCTTGAGGCCAGCCACACTTTTGTTACCTGTGTTGTCATGGTGAGGCCACACTTTGCTTTAGTGCATGGTATAGTTGGTTTCTTTGTTTTAAAAGTTCCGCATCTATTTTTTGTGTTGCTTTGACTGATGGGGGTGTGTGTGTATATTCTGTCTTTGATACGCTGCCACTTTCAAATTCATCTTCATCATGAGGACTCGGCAACTCCTGTATATCCAGCTCAGCCTTTGAGTGCTGTTTTTCCTTCCTGATTTCTCAGGATTTGTGGTCCAGCAAGTAGAAAACTGTTTTGCAACTGCTTTGTTTCTGATGTTGGTAAGATTTTTGAAGAGGGTTTTCATTGACTGAAATACATGCCAGGCCAAAGCTAGGTTCTCCTTCCAGATCTGATACAGGTAGGTGTTTGTAAAGGCCGTACAGGTTTTCTTTTCCCCCCCTCCCTTATTTGCCTGCGGAAGTGGAAAATTAAGATTACATATAGGTTAGCCTGCTTTTATGGCTTCCCCCCCCCCCAACTTATTTCAGTATTTTAAAGAGAGATTTTTATTTAAAACCAAGATAGAGGAGGTGGGGGAGGTTCAGGATATGATCTTCATGGTGGTGGATTTTTTCTTTCTTAAGCAATTCCTTTGGAAAAGGGTTTAAAGCAAGCATTGTTCTTCTGACATTCTGTTGAAAGGTTTGAACATACCTCTTACTGTGTTGAATTAACAAAAACAAATAACTGGTGTTCAGGGGAGGGATTGAAGGACTAGGATGGAGGGAGCTAACTGAATTACTGATTATTACTACTATTATTTAGAGGGCAGAAAAGCTCTGCAGACTTTTCCATGCTAGCAGCCTGTAGATCTCGAACACTTCACTGTATGTGATGATAAATACTGAACCTCTTACAGAAACAGAAGGTGCTCAGTGATCCTGGGAAGCAAAGTATGCACCCCAGTGGGATGAACTGGGTTGGATCAGGCTGAAGGTCCTTTAGCCTGGTGACATCTGGCATTTGGTAGGATGTGGTACCTAAGCAAACATGTAGGGTTAGAGCAAATATTTCCTCATACACTCCTGGTTAACAGCTGTTTGTGGCTACAGGGTTGGTTGGGTTTGGTTTTTTGGGGTTGGTTTTTTTTCGGTTAAGGGAAGTGGGTTTGTGTTTAGCTTTACAGATGGCTCTTAAGGATTTTCTCTTCTACATGTGTCTCCTGTTACTTTCCAAACCCAAAGCCTTAGATTTGCTCTGCGATGGGATGTGGTAGGTGTTGGAGCTCTACTTTAGGCTTTGTGAAGATCCAACTCTGTTTCATTCGAGCCTGCCACCTGCTAGACTGGAAATTTGGTCACATTTTGAAAACAGTAATTGCTTTCTGATATACTCAGGAGAGTTAGTTACCATATGCAAATGCTAAAGCTTGGCATGTGTTCTAGAGCAGTTTAGTCATTTTGTGTGATACAGATCTTGTTTCAGTGTTGTGTTTTCCTGAACACCAGCAGTTCATCTGATTCCTTGGAGCATTGGAGAGGAGCTAAACACTTGATCTCTTTGCATCTTACTGATACTACTTATGACTTGTATTTTCTTCTCCCCACATGGGAGAGGCCCATCTTGTTAATTTGTTCCTTGTGCTTAAATCATTCTCTTCTTCTAATTGTTATCATTGCTACTTCTATTTTTGGATAGGGTTTACCCTGTGCCTATAAATACATTTACTGGACCAGACTTGCACACAGTACTCAAGGTGAGGCTGCACATCTAACTTGAAAAGAGGTGCAATGATAATTCTTGTCAAGTTGTCTAGATTTTTTTCACACCTGTGCTACACCAAGTAGCATCCCATTTCTTTTCTTGATAGGTGATGAGCATCAGGCAAATGTGTGTGTAGCTCTTTACTGGTACCTCCATATCACTCCTGACAGTGTTTAAAAGTATCAGCAACCAATGTTCTGTGGTTGTTTCTCGAAACACTATTCTTCATGTATAATATATTCCTTCTTGCTATTGGAGGCTATTTACTGCTCTCTGAGCTCTCTGGTTGTGTAAAAAATTGAACAAATTTGTATTCTAACGTTTATGAATTTACAATATCCCATATTTTAATTATGGTGACTTTTTTAATGAATAATTGATTCATTAGGATAAATTTACAAGAAATGAATGGTAAAGGGCATATTTTCAAACAATTGTTCGAAGCTTGGCATTATAGGAAAATAAGGTAGGAAGGAGTTTTTGACAGGTCCTCTACTCCATCCCCTTGCCCTCTATGGCCTCTTTCCTGCTGATGGTTTGTCAAGGGCATTTGTTGTCTGTCGTTCAATGCATCTGCTACACGATGCCAGCTGCAAATTAAGTAAGCACCGATTTTTCCCTCATTCCCCATGTCTTGAACAGGTATTGAACAGTGCTGGACTCAGGTGTGACCCCAGTAGGACTGGGTTTGGATATCTTTTTCCAGATTGAGGGTGGAAAATAGATCTGGCTTTCCAAGTTCTATATCTATTTGTTCTTTGTCTTTTATGGGTGTAGGCATCACTAGCCGTGTCATCTGAAACAGCAGCCCAAGGCTCTTGTACCTCATGTAGTCTGGAATCCCCAGGTTTCAAGATCATCTCAGTACTGGCTTCTTCATGCCTACAAAGAGTTTGATCATTGTTCTGGTATTTTTCATGAAATTAAGGTCAACTAGTGTATCTGCAAAAAACTGTCTCCTTACAGAGGAGAGAATTTGGCCAGATAATTCTGACCAAAGCACAGGGAAATGGCTCTTAATCCTCTCTGACCACTCTTGCGCTTATTTATTTTAATGTTTGTAATTAGATCACAGAATCATAGAATGATTTGGGTTGGAAGGGACCTTAAAGATCATCCAGTTCCAGCCCCCTGCCATGGGCAAGGACACCTTCCACTAGACCAGGTTGCTCAAAGCCCCATCCAACCTGGCCTTGAACGCTTCCAGGGATGGGGCAGCCACAACTTCCCTGGGCAACCTGTGCCAGCGCCTCACCACCCTCACAGTGAAAAAAATTCTTCCTAATGTCTAATCTAAGTCTCCCCTCTGTCAGTTTAAAGCCATTCCCCCTGTCCTATCACTATATGTCCTTGTAAGAAGTCCCTCTCCAGCTTTCTTGTGGACCCCACTTCAGGCACTGGAAGCTGCTCTAAGGTCTCCCCGGAGCCTTCTCTTCTCCAGACTGAACAACCCCAGCTCTCTCAGCCTGTCTCCATAGGAGAGGTGCTCCAACCCTCTGAGCATCTTCATGGCCTCCTCTGGACTCACTCCAACAGGTCCATGCTCTTCCTGTGTTGGGGGCCCCAGAGCTGAACGCAGCACTGCAGGTGGGGTATCACCGCAGTGGAGTAGAGAGGGAAAATCCCCTCCCTCGACCTGCTGGCCACGCTGCTGGTGCTGCAGCTTGTTGGCTTTCTGGGCTGCAAGCACACACTGCCAGCTCATGTTGAGCTTCTTATCAACCAGCATCCACAAGTCCTCCTCAGGAGTGCTGTCAATCCAGTCTCTGCCCAGCCTGTATTTGTGCTTGGGATTGGCCTGACGCACATGCCAAGGACCTTGTACTTGGCCTTGTTGAACTTCACGAGGTTTGCACAATCCCATCTCTCAAGTGTGTTAAGGTCCCTCTGGATGGCATCCCTTTCCTCCAGTGTGTCAACCACACCACACAGCTTAGTGTCTTTGCAAACCTCCTGAGGGTGTATTTTATTTAATACATATGGAGCGTCGCTGCTCAAGTTACAGAAGTAAATGATGATTCTTGGTCAGATGGATAGTAGCACTTGTTCTAAGTGACACCCAACTATTGTCCTGATGTTGCAGGGGAGGAGATACCATAGGCTGTCACACATCCTCCACAGCCACAGTTTTACAGAATGTCTTTCTGTATCCACCTATTGATTTTATTTTATTTTTTTAACCAAACCCTAAGCTGCCACTTCCTGGTATATCTGCCAAAGAGAGATTTGAAAACTTTCGTCTTTTGATTTCCAGCCTATAACTCGGCCTTTGTGTCCCAATTCCATTTTCCAATATAGGTTCATTGACCTGCCTTGTACCTTTGGAGAATCCACTTGCATTTCATTTCAGTCTTTGCATTATCAGATCTGATAAATTGATCTCTCTTTATCTCTCTTCCTGACTCTCCTCCTCACCCAGCTTATTTCTTTTGTGTACTGGCTTCAGTTCCTTTGAATATAAACAACCACAATTGTACTCAGTTTTCCAGATGAGGTCTTACAAATAGCTCACTTGCTGGCAGTGAGATTTCCCTTCTTGGGAAGGTTAATCATTATGTAAGTGAAGTTTTTATATTTATTTGGTTGGTTGGGGGCTGTTTTTTGTGTTACTATGGAGGGTTTCTGCTCCGGCTCCCATTTTTGCTACAAAACATTTTCACCAGGTGTCACAGGTTGTTTCTTGTGCATGAACTTGCATATAACAGATTTAGTTGTAATGTAAAGGGTATTACTAATTATATTCTGCATTTCTCTATTTGCCTGAATGTCTGCTGCTCATATGATCCATTACTGCTGTATGAAACTCAGCGCCTGGGGCCTTGTGCTTCCAGCCCTTTCAAGCATGAAGCGTATTATGCAAAGTCCTGCTGTGGCTTGGCTTTGCAGGAAAGCCTTTGGGGTTCAGATTTCATTTCACATAACCCAGAATTATAGGGCAGTTTTTCAGCCCTCATAGGCCTCTGTGTGGCAAAGAATGGCATGTCTTTCTGCTGTAGGGAATGTAGGTTCTGCCTTGAATCAACAAACAGATGTTTGGGTTTACAGCTAAGCTCCCCAGGGATTGATTATCCAGTGCCTCAACAGCTAATATCAGAAGGTTCCCCCTTCGCCTTTCTTTTTCTGGGGTTGAGGTCAGGATACTCCTGTGTTGTCCTGAAGCAGATCTCCTCTTTTTCTTTCTTCATGCTTTCTGCTTGTAGAACCTCGCTGTGCAAAATTTGCGGTGAATGCAACTGCCAGCATGATGTGGCCTGTCTGCCCTGCACCCTTGAGCCCTATGTCCCTGGTCAGATAGGGAAGAGGAGTAAATCAAATGGATTCTTGCCAAGTTAAAGTCCTTTTAATGTTTGTTTGTTGTTTGTTTTGGGGTGGGGTTTTTGGGGGGTTTTTTTTTGTTTGGGTTTTTTTTTTTTTTTTCAATAGAAGGTGCTGCATCTGCTGATTCAAACCAGCTTTTGGCATCAAGCTAGAGATAGGTGTAAAAGCCAGATCTGGAGGTGGTGCTTTGAGCTGCAGGCTTCCAGCTGAATGAGGCAAGACCAAATTAACTGCAGAGGCTTATGTGACCTACTTCTTAAGCTCTCATGTGCAGCCTTTAGATGAGAAAACTGAACAAAAGGAAGCAGCTTTCATAGTAAATGAGAAATTGTTTCCATCCTGTATGACAATGGAGAGCTTTCAGGTTAGTTTTAATGGTATCATGGTTATTGGGGCCTCTTAGTTTGCTGTAGCATGAATGTCAACCAATATTGGATCCTGCTGAAAATTAAAAGGCTGTTAACCCATTTTGAGAAAGGGGCTTTTCTTAACGTCCTGAGGTTCTTTCCAAGCAGTTCAGTTTTACTAGCCAGGCTACCTGTTTGTGCCAGGTGCCCCCAGTGGCCCAAACTCAGTTTTCTCTGACAATAACATAAAACAGTAGCTCAAGGCTAGCACAAGATCTCAGCTGGCTTGCAGTGGAAGTCCGGTGGCTGTGCATGATGTTGGACTTGGGGAGAGAGAAGGTTACTGGAGGGAGTGGTAAAGAAGGCTTTCCTTCAGGTCAGGGAATCATAATGGGAGGGTGCTAAATGGATGTAGATGCCTCCTAAAAAACTGAACAGAGAGTGGCCTTTGCATAGAAGAAGAATGGAAGTGTCTGCACTGCTTTTCATTGCCTCGGATGGCAATGGGCTGAGGTCTGAGCCAATGTCTCCACAGATGCCTGTGGAAACCCATGTGGAAAGATGAGGGAAGCAGTATAGATCATGTTACTGCAACAAGGCAGGATGAGCAAATAAATAGGATTATGTTCTTTTCCCAACTTCCTTTTTTTATACTGAGAGCAAGGGTTGAGTGGCTGGGTCTGAAGTGTAACTCTAGGTGAAGTGCCCTGCTGAAGCCTGAACAGAACTGAACTCAGAGCAGGAGGGCTGCAGTTTAGTAAAGTCTCTTGGTTTCTTTTCAGCAAGCAGAAAATGCCTTATAGCTGTTGCTTTGGTTCAGTGCATTGTATGCTTTCAACTTTTAGTGGCTTTTTAAAAGTGGACTGTGAGGGAGGGAGAGTGGATCACCAGACTAATGACATCCAAGACTTAAAAATGCAGTGCCCTCCACCACCCAACTATGGTTTGTTTAAGGCATTGAGCTGATCTGACCATTGAACTAGTCTCATCTGCCTTATGGTTGGACATGGGGCAAGCTAAGGGACAATGGTATGTCGAGACATACCCACAGCCCTTCATGTCCGGGTAAGACGTCAGTTCTGCTGGGCATGGCCAGTACGAAATAGGATGTTCATTATGTCTCTTCTCCTTCATGACAGCTGCCAGTGACAGCTGCCAAGACCAACATGGTTGTTTGGTCAGCTCCACGGGGTTGCAAATGTTGAAGATGAAGATCTCATTGCTCTTTGTTTGTTCCTCCTTCGTTCCAGTGATTCAGCTGATGTTTGAGGTACATGGGAGGAGATATCACTTGCTGTTCTTTGCCAAGGGACTCCTGGCACACAGTTGGCAGCATGGGCTTGGGCATTTTCTTAGTGACTTGAAGAAAACTGCTAAGAAGAAAAGAAATATTATTTTACAGTATTTCCTTGTATTCAATATGCATTTGCAAAGACACTACTTATCATGTAGAAAATTGGTGCGTTTGGATAAAGCACCGAACATGTTTCACAACTAGTAAATAATGACACCCTGATTTTTTTAAAGCTTATCGCCTATAATTAAGGATGGCTTTTCTAGGCAAATGATAAAAAGACTTCTCTGCACTATTCTAAAAATTACAAACTTGAGATAAAGTTCACCAAACCTGAAGTCTTGCAAAAGTTTTTCTTACCATGGTTTCCTGTACAAATAGCTGTTTATTTTATTTGATGGCAGCATACATCTGCCTTGGTTAGATAGCTTGCCTGGTAACCTGTGTAACAAATTACATTAGGAAATGGCACGGAGAAAATGTGATAAAATTCATTAGTGTATTGCAGTTTCTAAATCATCTATCCTTGCATGGGAGTAAAGACAGTAAACTGTGTGAACAGCAAAGCCAGTGAATCACAGAATCATAGAATGGTTTGGGTTGGAAAGGACCTTAGGATCATCTGACTCCAACTCCCCTGCCATGGGCAGGTACATCTCACCCTGGATTATGTCACCCAAGTCTCTGTCCAACCTGGCCTTGAACGCTGCCCGGGATGAAGCATTAGTGCTTGTGCTAGAGCGCTAGTGTTCATAACTGCCTGGAGTCTGGAGATGGAGGGAGTGATGGGTGGGAGCTACTCTCATGCAGTGCTAATTTCTTTATAAAAGGATTAGGATGAACGTAAACATCAAAATGTTGTGACAGAAGCTGACTTTGCTCCTTGCTGTATTTCTCCAGCTATCTACCTGGCTCTAGAAAGCCTGGGTTTCCTTGGCCCTTCATTAACCTCTGTTGAGTCTTGGTCTATTGTGACTGCTTTGGTGATAGTTTTATCTACAGAGATACCAGACTGGCTATGCTACCTGCTTCTGGAAGAAGACATTTGTGGCTTTTAATCTCCTTGCCCAAGCTCCCAGATTATAGCAGTCTGTAGGGAAAGTGAAAATGAGCCTTCATGTATTTTCGGGAACAGAGATCTTTATTCCAGTATTGTAAAGGGGACAAGGTAGGAATACAGGCCAAAGTCTGATAGAGTGATAGAAACAAGAAATCACATAGGGCAAAGGCAGTGGATCTATAGCAGAAAATTACACACAATAAATAAATATCTTTACTGCAATATGATACATGACAAAATGACATGAACCCTTGCCTTGCTTCCAAAGAGATTTGTAAAGGTGACAGTTCCTAATTCATCATTCAAGGTGATTGCAAAGAAAACGGCACACTTTTATGAGTAGAGCAAACTGCAGCAAAGACTTGCGTTGGCTGAGCTCCTCCGTGTTTGGATCTATAAGCTGCCCTGACTAGCATGGAAAGTCAAACAGAAATTGCTGGCTATTTGTGTTGCCATTTCTCTGGCAAATGCTGCTTTCCTTATAGGATAGAGATATATTTTACACTTGTCTTGCTGAGATTCAACCTAAAGATGAGGCAGTGCTGGCAGACTTCAGGCAAATAAAATCCTTTTAGGTTCTCATTCTGTGTTTGCTCAAATGGCTTTTTGCTTCGTCCTCTGCACTGTCTCTGCATTGCATCTTCAAAACCTCAACCTGCATGCCTGCATCCCGAGATGAATGCCAGTGCCTTTTGCTGTGAAAGCAGCCATTGCTTGAGCATCTTCATATGAGCTCACTAGGTGAAGCATTCACTTGGACATCGATCCATTCAGGTCATGTTTTGCAGCCTTGCGTCTGCCCCAGCTGCATGGTGGTGTGTGTTTGTAATGCACTTTGAGTTGCCTGATCCTTGGAGTGAAATCCTTTGCTGTCCTGGCTGCATCACCCATTGCTGCTTTTGTAGCTGTGGTGTACAAGCACAAGGAGAGCATGCACAGTCTGTGTGCAAAAGGGAGCTGAGGTTGCTCTGGCCTTTGCAGAGGTGGCAGAGAAATCTCCAAGGCACTGTAGGTTTTAAGACAGGAAAAGAAAAAAAGAGAAATATGAATAAGGAAAAAAAAGAAGAATGAAAAGGTGAGTGAAAAAAATCAAGGACCCCTGTTAGAGATCTGTGTGTTGAGCTGTGCTTGGAGGACAGGCCAAATGTTTGTACTCTCTAAAAATGAGAGTGAAAGTGGCTGTGTGATTGTACAGTTTTTACCATTGCCATTTCCCTAGTGATTATGAGGATTTGCTACATATGGGCTTCTTGTGTGGGGATGCCATCCCAATGGCTGGACCAGTTGCACTGGGAACCGTCAGAATTGTCAGTTACAGACTGAAGGGTGTGTAGGAAAGTGAGAGCCTGAAGGTGAGCATTAGTGGTTGTCCCCCCAAGGCATAGTGATTAAAAGAGAAAAAAAACTGGAAATCACCAATTAGAGTTGTTTAAAGTGAGCTCTGAAGCAGTATGAGATGTTGGTAGGTGGATATGGGGCAACACATGTGGCTGTCAATGGGAATTGTGTGAAGCACTGAAGGTGGATGTTAAATTGTCCTTGGAGGAGAATACAGTTCTGAAGATAGCACTTGTTAAAAGCTCTCTCTTGCCTTGTTTTTGTCACCCTTGTTCTGCTACCTGCTGGTGAGCTACAGAAGGATGCAACGATACCTGAGTGCTTAAGCTGAAGTTATCTCCTGCCTCAGTGATGGGAAGATGCTGATTATGATGTTCTTCTTCTCCCTACCTTCATGCTGCTTTATGCAGTTTTGTTTGTTTTTTTTTTTTTTTTTAATTCTAAAATGAGAGCAGTGTTCTGTTTTCCTGGCTTCTGGATTGTGTTTTAAAGATGAAAAGACCCACGTAGTGCAGAGCTTGTTCCTGGTTTGGGCTAGTTTCTCCCATTGTGAAATCTTGGCAAACTGGTTTTGAACTTACAGTTTCTGGCTGGCTGTAGCTGTCCCCAACAGCAGTGGGTGTTGCCAACACTGAAGGTTTCTGTGGCTGATTTGTTGTCACTTCTGGAGCTTTTGTTAATCTCCATTAGCTTTCTGTAAATTGGGGATGATCCTGCATGTTTGAATTACAGAACAAGGAGAGGAAAAATATTATTTCCAGCTCTCAGCCGGTAAAAGGCTCAATTGCTTATGCCAGCACCTAGTGCCCTACCAGCCTATACACTGGTGCTTGCAACATACTGTGCTTTCCTTTAGTAGTTTATTTCTGATTTGATGTCTCATGAGTGAGGCTTTAGGGCTGCAGATCCAGATTTGACTCACACATAGGATTCAAAACTATTTGTGAAAAGGCACAGGTGAAAGAGGAGATAGATAAGCTGGATCTGCATGTTGGGGTAGTTCAGTATTTTTGCAGGCTGATGACAAAGGTATTATGTATGTTTATTTGTGGAATATTTAATTTTCAAAGGTACCAGTCAATGCATTTGGTGAGCAGAAGTGTTAGACTCGCAGAGACTGAAGGATGCTCTATTAAGTGGGGTGACCACCTTCCCAGGGACTTTATTGTCTGCATATGACAAAAAGCTGCTGAGCCTGGGTCTGCCTTTCTTAAGTTTCTGCCCACTCACTTCCCCTGTGGACTCCCTCTCCAGAGCTGTTTTTAGGCTGTTTGTCCTCTGTAGGATCTCTTCTCCGCTACTTGCAGGTGGTGAGTGAACTTGCAGAGTAATGCTGTGGTGACTCTGGACTGGGGGAACATGGAAGTGCAGGCACTTCACTGATCACGTAGGAAAACGCCATCCGAACGAAGCCAGAGAAGCTGAGAAGAAGCAGTGGCAAAGATGACAACTTTGTCTCCATCACTTGCAAAACTAAGCAAGACACTGATGCTGTAGCCTTCAGCTGCAGGTTCCCAGATGTCAGGAAAGCAAATGCAGCAGAGTATGGGTCTAGTAATGGAGTAGTTTGAGTGCAGGGAAGATCACTCATCTGGCTAGCATAGCCCTGGCACATGGGAGAACTTGGCTTCCATGGCACACATTCAGGCTTGGCCACCCTTACTGCTTCCTCCAGCCTTTGCTCCTGCTTTGTCAAACAGAGCAGGTGGGAGCCATGGGGGGAATGATGTCACTAGTAACATTGCAGCTGATTTTGGGCTCCTTCTCAGGCTGTGATGGTAATTTGGGTGATGCTTTTCCAAATAAATGCCGGCAAGGTTTTGCTTGGTGTCACCTCATTTCTATAAGGGAATTTGTGCAAGGATTTAAGAATACATAGTTGAGCAAAATCAGGAACAGATACCTCCCTCTTTCTATCTTTCATGTGGGAGAGCACTGCAAGGGACATCCCACTCGTTCCATGATACTTGCCCAAATGCTACAGTACTTCTGGGGTTGATACCATCCTACGAGCAAAAAGGATGTGGCCTGTTTTCCACCTCTGCCACCTTGCAGGTGGGCAGAGGGCTATGAGTGACACTTTGTTGGTGGTAAACTTGTTATACTAGGCATATCAAGGTAGGTATTGAGGAAACCAGCAGTCATGCCTGGCTTGCAAGTATTCATGTGAGTCTTGGCACTTTGGAGTAATTTTTTGGGTGATGTTGGGATAGGAATTTTGGTCAAGAAGGGGCTGCAGTGGATTCTGAAGTGGGAAGGTGGCTGTAGCAGGTTAGCAAATGCCTCACAAGGAGCTGCTTACTAGGCCTGTTTGGTGGAGTTGCATATAGATTTTGCTCTCTGTGGGTCCTGCTGGTGTAACAGTAGGTTGCACAATGGGCTCTTAAGAGAGCTCTTTGTCTAGAGATTTGTTGCCTCTTTTTGATCAGAGTGTCAGGGCAATACAGACCTGCCAAGGCAGTGCTGAATAACCTCTATTCTGCTTGCACAAGGGCAGATACCCAGAGCATAACTTTCTTTGTCTCTCCCAGTAAAGAGAAAAATGGAAGTTTCCAATCCTGTGAGCAGAGTGAGAATGCCTTCAAATAAAACTATTTCCTGTAATGCTTTAGCATATGTAATAGGGCCCAAAAAGTTGCCAAATCATTCCCGAAGCTGCTTTTTACCAAGCAGGGAGGCTGTTCAAGTGCCTTTATTTATCCATCTGGAGAGATTTTTGACCCCCTGCCTGCTTTGCTGTGGTGCTGCTTCTTTCCCCAGCTGTGGGAGGCTGAAGCTCTTACAGCTTGTTAAATAGCCCAAGAAGTTCTTAATGAAAATTGAGTGTTGCTAATTTGCATGTCTCTTGAGATAAGCAACTAGATTTTTTCCTTTTTGCTTAATTTCTGATTGTTTCATCAGTTATATCTTTAAAAAGCACACACAAATTAAAACTTGAGGCAATAGCCATATATATTATTAGAAATTAATGTTACAGAAATTCATACCATTTTCCCATTTTCTGCATTGTGCTTGGGAAAATACGGGGGGGGGGAACTTTTAATCTTTTATACACAAAATTTCCTATTTGCTTGAGTTCTCAGGTAAGTTATAAGTAGTCAATTTAATTCCTAGAAGGGAGATAACTTCGATGAAGTAAGAAATTAAGAATGATGCAACAAACGGAGGCAACATTGACTTGTTTTCTGTTTCACTGATAGATATCTAGGTGAAAGATGGAGGTGTTACATGCTCGTAGTGCTATTTTTTCTGTTACGTAGTAACACGAGTTTTCTGTCTTTCCACTGACCTTTCTGTTGTTCATTTTTAATGAGAACTGGTTTTCCTGCAAAAATGTCCTCACTGGAACTAGTTGTGTATCAGGGCAGAATGGTTTATAGTGGTCTATGGTTACAGAAGCTTCTCTTTCTGCCTTTTCTTTTATGTAGACCCCTTCTTGCTGCTACTCTCTCTTCAGTAAATGTATTTCCCCAAAGGAAAGGTAGTATGGTAAGGGTGTAAAGATGGGAATGTAAAATACATCCTGCAGAAGGAGAATATTAAATGTTTTTATCCAACTAAACAAAACCCACATAAAAATACTTCTAGAAATTAAGATGTGTAATTAACTCATCAGACATAATGACAGTCTCTTCTATGATGCTGTAGAGCAGAGCCACAAATACAATGACAACTACGGTTAATCTCTAATCACCTGTATTTTCCCTGACATTTTACAGTTTTCCTGCCAGGTCAACATTGATAGGATCAGTTCTGAAGCTCTCGTGTTAACAAATTTACTCAAATCTGTGTGCAAATAAGAGACGAAATGCTGAATCTGAGTGCTCCGATTTGGGCATAAAGTCTGTTCTGAGCAGCAGCTAAACAGACTGAGCAGCCTTGGATAATGCTTGGATGCCACCATGCTTGCGGGAAGGCCGAGGAGCTCGTGTCATTTTGCTGTGCGCCCACAGACTTTCAGTCATTCAAGATGTCCTTCTCCTCATGCCCTCCAGGGGACGCGGCGTAGCCTGTGTCTTGGCTAGGCAACGGGTGTGGGAGGGTTGTACCAGGATATGCTTTTCCAATGGATAATGTGTTCGGGCTTGTTTGCCTGTTCTTCCAACCATGCTATATTGGTTTTATGGCAGGAACTTAATCTGCAGCTGGACAATCAAATAACCAATCTAAGGAGAGGCACAAAATGGGAGATGCTAAAAAGCAACCGTAGTATTATTTAGCCCAAATGTAATAGCATGGGTTTAACTGGAATTATGCTGGGGATTAGTTGATCTGATAGCACTGTAATAACTGCCTGGCTTGAGGAGTTGGGTGAACAGGTGCTGCTTACCTCCTTCCAGCCCAATTCCTTCACACTGTACCTGCTCCTCCTTCCCCAAGCTGGGCCCTGTTCCTCCTCCAGCAAGACTTCATTTGAGGAACCCCATTTATTCCACTGTCTTTCCTTTCACCTCTCCTTTGAGGTTTCTCACCTCTCCTACTTGTCTCAGGGATCTTTGCAAAATCCTGCCATCTTTTTCCCTTTTTCCATCAAAGGACTTCATCCAGGGCACCAGCATTTTAAACTCTGCTAGAAAGAAAGATAAGAGATGAAATGGGAGCATTTTTATGGTGAAGGACATGCATGCTTGCTGGTCATGGTGTGATGAACAGCTATGAGGAGATGCCCATAACTCCCATGTTCAAAGCAGGCTCTGCATGTTGGACCTAGAGAGAGTGCTTGCTCTTCTAGGCATGATGAGAAATGAGTTCTCTCCTTCTAGAGAAGAGGCAGCACTGTTTGCATAGCTGTTCTCATAGCTGTGGGCTGGATTCATGGATATATGGGTAAGGAATCAGGAGAAAGTGGTCAGAGGATAAGTATCATGCTCCATCAGGCCATGCATCCCCAGGTGCAGAATTACACATCCATGGAGAACATTTCTTCCTTTGCCACTAGCTCACAGGCCATGCCAAGGACGTAGTGTGGTTTCCTTCCACCAGGATGTTGCCTTTCCTCTGCCTTAGCAATATTCCAGTGGTGGAAAAATAGAGGATTTGGGGCACTGATGTAAGGCATGAGCTTCTGTTCCTCTCACCTGCTGAGCTTATTTAGCAGTAGACTCTGAGTTTCTTGCTAACCTTCTTGGCATTTTAGCTGCCCAGCTGAGGGCCAGCATACAACAGGGCTTTTTTAAGGCATTATTATCCTCCAGAGGTGATTTTTCAACTTGGTTTTTGTGGGATCCCCTTCCTTCTCTCCTTCTGCTTGAATTCACATGTGGTTCCTGGCTGAGAGCATGACCCATCCTTACCTGTATCCTGGCTTTTACCCTAAGGGCATGCAGTTTGGCGAAATGCCCCTATTTCAGCCTTTCCCCCTCTCTGAGCCCTGGCAGGGGGGAAGCCAGCTTGCCAGTCAGCTCTGTGTCTGTAGGCACGATGCCATAGCTGAGCCAAAACTCACCAGGCAAGCCCCAAGTAGTGAATTTCAAGGGAAGTTTAGATAAGCGTTGTTAAACCGTCGGGTTGGGAGCTTTTGTCATTGCGTGTTACTCCCTCGGTCGCGAGGTGACTCGTCCTTTTGGGGAGGTCGAGCCCCGCACTGCCACGATGCTCCCTGGGCCTTGCGCCCATTACCTCAGAGCCGGACCCCGCTTCCCCGTCCGGCGATTGCTGGCCTCTGCTCGCTGCGGACCGGGGCGGAGGAGGAGGTGGCAGGGGCGGGCGCAGGGCGAGAGAGGCCGGCCCAGGGACTCGCTACGTGTCGCGGGAGCCCTTATAGGCCCGGCGCGGCCCGGCCCCGCCGCCCGTCACCATGTCGAGCCGGCAGCAGACGGTAGGACCGCGCCGCGGGGCCGGCGGGCGGGGGGTTGCGGCGGCTGTGGGGCGCTTCCAGCTCCTGGAGGAGACAAACCCTCTCCTCACGCTCCTGGCGTCGCCGCTTTCCCCACGGGGTGGGGGCTCGCATCGAGGCGGGCAGCGCTGGGCAGATGTGGGCTCCCCACGGGGGATCGAGCTCCGCGGGTCCCGTCGGCGGCTGGCGGGCGCCTTCTGCTCAGCGCCGGGACCGGACCCAGCGTTTTCCTCCCGGGTCGCACCCATCCCCTCGCAGAAGGACATTAAACCTGCCGCGTTACGGTGCAGGGCGCTGAGAGCGTATGCTGTCGGCGAGCGTCGGTCTGCGCTGGTGCAGATGTGCGAGCGGTGCGTGCCCCGGGCAGGGCCCGGCTGCCCGCAGGTGAGCCGCGCATCGCCCCGCCGGCAAGCGCGGTAGCGGTGCCCGGCGCTGCCGGTCCTCCCGGGGAGCGGCGCCCCGGCAGCCTCCCAGGCGAGGCCGAAGGCTGAGTCAGCGAGAAGCTGAGCGACCGCCTCGCTCACGGCTTGTCGGGTTTCTGTGCCCAGGTCCCACCCGGGGGAAGACTCTGGTGAGACAGGCGCCACCAGCACCGATCGGCTGCCAGCGCTGCTGCAAAAGCCGGCGTGTTTCACTACACAGCAAAGAAAAATAGTAATATCCGGAGCATAGTTCAGTTGGAAATTAAAATTGCAAATCGCAGTCACAGCCAGAAGTCGTTTTCCTCTTGCTAGCTGCCCTCTCTTACTTCTTGGATTTGGGATGTGAGGTCTGGGTCCCTCTGGCTGCATGTACCCTTCCCACGTTTTTAGATCAGAACCATAAGAAATCTTGATGTAAGTCTTTTGGGCTGCTTTTGCCGGTCCATTTATTTATTTACTTTGTCGTAAAATTTTCAGATGGATTTAATGCATTTCGAGCACACTGGTAATCTGTCTGTGTAGGAACGCAACCAAAACCACGCATAACAAAGCACGCCTGTGTGGCAGGGTGTTCTTGGAAACATGAAAACCTGTGGTTTAGGGATTATTTCTGGGAGGGGATGCAAGACGTGAGCTGTGTAGGGGAATTTTGTTTATTGCTATGGCAGGAGAGAGGCATTTGTGAACTTCCAGAATAATCCCTCTCCTTTGCCTCCACCCTGGGCTGGAAAAATGACCTTTATAAACAGGATTGTGGCTGACCTTTGTACTGCGACTGTCAAAACAGGTGCTATCTGGTTGACAGTTGTAGGCTTATTTTCATGTGCTTATCTGCCAGGTAGCTGATAGAATGGGAAAAGGCATGATTTCACTAATTACAAGAGGTTTTGGTAATTCTGATGAAATGGTGATGATATTCCATTAATGATCCTCCTGGTCTATCACCAGGGAGATGTGTGGCACAGAGCATAGATGAAGTTCTTGCTCCTAATGCAGGCTCAGCATCTCCTCAGTTTCAACTGTCTCAAGCTGATATCAAAGGGTTAGGATAAGGCATTTCACTTTGATAGGGGTCCCTTGATCAGCTCAATTATTAGCATACACGCACAGACGATTGTGTTTGGTCTCAGTGCAATTACACGGTGTGGTTCAGGAGGGTTGAGGCATTGGCAGTGATCAGAAATTCTGCCTAACAAAGGAGCAGGCAACAGCACAATATGATCCCACAACTAGCAGGCTAAATGTTGTAGCTTAGAGGAGTTTTAATATGGTGGTGAATTTTTCATGGCACCTTTTGTAGCTGCAACAGCCAAAATGGTTCCATTAGAAAATGAAGTTGGGATGCACAGAATAATTTGCCCTACTAAGATCCCTGTTAGTACCACAGCCCGACCTTCTGTTGCCCCTTAATCCCCATTTTTCATTCTCCCAGTAACATGAATCGTTATGACTCATAAAAATCCTTATTACTAATGAAATGTCAGGGTTTACCACTTCTCCATAATGTGGGTGATGTGTTAATTTTTCTCCCACAGACAAGGTTTTGTGGGGATGGATGTTTCCAGCATTATTCTCTGTTTGAACATATATCCAAAATGGGTTTTGTTGGTGATGTTGATTAGCTGTCAGCTTTTCAAAGGTGCAGTAGTGCCAGCTGTTACAAGATGGACTGGTTGTGTTATTTGATTGTGCTCCTCGTTTTGGAAATTGAGTAATTGTAAGCCCAGCATGTAAAACCTGCATTCGGTCTGAATGTTCTCTGGAGTCATGGCTAGTTTGAGGATATTTTAACTGCACACCCATTTATTCATAGAAGCTTATGGTAAGGTATAAAGAAGAAAAGTTAAATTTTTTTACTTCTGCATGTGTTGTCCTTAAAAATGAACAAGACGCCTTAATTCTGCTGAAGACCCAAGTCTCAGTGTGCAGTAATCTGTCTTTGGCTGGTTAGTATGGAAATGCTCTCTTCATTTCTGCTCATGATGTGCAAGAGGCATAAAGTCCTCTACGTGCTGAGAAGTGTCCTTCAGTTCACAGACCTCACCGACAGCATTTATTTGTGACCAGTTTCAGGGCTGACTTCTGGGGAACAAGAACAGTTTTTAATGATGACCTTAAAGACTTAATGTTCCTTACACAGGCCTCCTGTGTGCCCCAGTGGTGAAATCCTGCTCTCAGGAGTAAGTACACCATAAAGTAATTGCAGTGAGTAGCACGGAGCTGTGGGACTGCCCTTGTTTATTGTGTGGGCTCCTGCACAGCGCTGCATTCAGGGCTGAGCAGTCCTTTTAGCCCTGTCGAAACAGCATCTTGTTCTCTCTACACCTGCGGCATCGCTGGTATTTCCGCAGCTCCTTACTTCTCCCCACCGAGCAGCGTTTTCATACCGAGCAGGAGGATACAGACGGAGCAGTGTGCTCCGTGGAAGCGGCTTGCCACATGCCATGGGCATGGCCCTGCCCTGGAAGGGCTGGCCCCTCGCCAGAGTGACTGGCTGCATGGCTTGCATGTCCCTGTGGGTGCGTAGAAAACGCAGCTCAATGCATGTTGTGAGGTGGAGGTGTTCAGAGCTGGCTGCCAGAGTCCTGGCCCTGGCAGCAGGCGAACATCATCCTCACTGACTGCTTCCAGTGAGTTTCTCTTTGGATGTCCTTACAGGTGCTTAGGGGAGAATGAAAGCCCAGTATTAAACTGCCCTTTTTGGGGTGTTACAGCTTTGTCATCTGTCTGGCCTTGTAAAAGTATCTCCAGGAAGCTGAATGACGTGGCATCCCTTGCTTTCACTGGAATGTCGTTTCCATAACTCAGTGAATCCAAAAGTTGTAACTTCTGATAGTTCAGTTTTGTTTGTGTAGGGCTTATGTGCACAGCCGCAAATTATGTGGTCTTATTTAAAGATAAATTAACATGTACAAATAATTTAGATTTATTCTTTTTTTTTTTTTTTTTTAATCAAAGAGAAGAAAAAGCCCACAAGACAGATGACAACCCTGAGAAAATAGGAAAAGGCTTAGTTTCTTCACCTAAAAACTATTCTCATGTTGAAAAACTACAGCCACAGGGCAGAGTTCAGATGGACTGAGTGATATCACAGGCTGTGCAGTAATGTATGTACAGCTTCATAAGTTTAATTGCAGAGCAATGTAAAATAAAAAGTTAATTTAAAAAAACCCCAAACAAACACATGCTCATTTCCTCTCACACTTATTCTTTACTTATGTCTTGAATATAAAGATCAAAACATCTTTAAGGATGTTTATGTTCAAAGCAGTTCAGCGTAGTTCATCACAGTGACATTCACACAGGCAACTACATCAGGCAGCAGAGCTGTGATTTCAGGGAATTAGCGTGGCTTGGTCTGGGTTGAATTACTCAAGACAGTGTTTCTGATGTTTTATCCAGTGATTCAAAAGTCTTGCATTTACAGCTGTGATTTATTTTGTGAAACAGTGCCTAACTCATTGCACTGTGACAGTAAAAGATGATTGGTTTCTAGTTGCTCATCGCATGCTGAGTATTTCTTGGTTTATTTTCTATCACTTTTTTTGCTTTATATCTCTCTTCTTCAAAGATCACAGAAAGGTCAGCAGATTAACTGTCTCGATACACAGTTATTTCAACTTCTGTTGTTTCCTATAGCTCTCTCCCCTTTTTTCCCTATTTCTTTTGAAGTCCTTTGCTGTTCAAAAGTTACCTTTCCAGTCTGTTGCCCCAGCTTGCTGTTTCATTCGCTTGCGCTGTTTTGCGGGCTGCCGATGTGCCAGACCCGTGTTTATTAAACATACTCTGTAAGAACTGGGGTGTTCAATTTGGAGAATTTCACAGGAAAAAAAGCCAGAAAAAGTTGCAGGCTCCTAAATATGAATTCCTCTTTATTTGTGTGGTTCAGAGAGGCTGAGCCCTCCAGAGGATGTCAAACAAAATAATCAACTTGGTGTGGTCCAGCCCCAGAAGCTGCAAACTGAGGACCTTGGTGGACCTTCCCCAAGTGTAGGGAGGCTTGTTCTGGTGTCTTCTGGTAGTGCCATGGCAGCAGGAGAAACAGGGCATGTTTTCCAGGAAGCTGCATGGTCAGAGCATCTCCTGGGGCTGCAGAAGGGTGTGCACATGGAAAAGTGGAACGGAACTTCGAAGAGTTTTTCTCCTCTCTTCAAAGGAGACAGGCAGGTAGGTCAGGCCTGATACCTGCTCATGTGCTCAGAGGTTAATCGTCTGCTTTCCCAACAGGACTAGTGGCTCTTCACAATATTTCTTCATCTCCCAGGGACCTGGTTTGGAGAAGTGCAGCTGAGCACCGCTGGTGGTGGTGGTCGGCATGGTGGGTGCCATCTGGGGTAGTGGCCAGGGCACCTAAACCCAGCTGTGATTTTTCAGCTCTTGAGTCAAAGTGCTTTGTGTCAGCATGTTGTTTCCTGTCCTGCCGCCGGACTTCTGGATAAATACAGACTCCAGCCTCATCTGGTTTTCAGGTTGCACTGATGAAGTCACAGCCAGTTACAAATCTGTGCCAAAACCCGTAACTTAGGCATAGGTTTCCATCCATGCTGTCTTTGGGCAGCGCCAACAAGTGGTTTTAGGCAAGACAGCAAATGATTTTGAAGACCCCATGCTACCCAGACATGTGAATTGCAACTTAGGTTGAGGCCACGGGGATTTGGTTTTCTGGAGGGTTTTCAAGACACGCAGTGGCATATGTGCATTTGGTTTTTTTACTGGTCTGATGTTTATCCTGGAGAGTGTATTTAAATAGCCTTTACAAATGAAAAGACCTTGCCTATCTGAAACCAGGTGCTTTAGATAAACTTGCAGTTGTACATGTCCACAAAAGGTAAGTGGTGTGCAGGTCTTGTATTAATGCTCCTGATACGCCGTGCCTTGAACTTGTACTTTGATCACAGTGCTTGTACACTTTAGTATCTTTAAAGTCCATTAAGAGAAATGCCATGTAATTCAGGTTGCTGTTTATTAATTTACTATTATCATGAGCAGGGTGACTAATGATTATCTCTGATTTAACTCTGAATCAGAGCTGTGGGAAGTGAGAAATAGCTCCTTAATGGTCTGGCAGCTTAATAATTTCTAAGTGAAAATTTACTTGGAGTGTATCATTAACAAAAGGAGAGATGCAAAAAAGCTTGGTCAAGGCATTTGGCATGGATGTGCGTCACGAAATGGCACACTGGGAAGTTAGGATTTTGCCCGTAAGGCCGGTAGCTCACTGTGAGTGCTGCCTCCTGTCCCTCTCAGAGCGGTCCTTTTTCATTTACTTACAGCTTGGCTCAGTTACAACTATATGTGTCGAAAGCTTTATCTACTGAGTGGGTGCCAAAATGTGTTGGCCTGTTTGGAGAGCAGAGCTTGAGAAAGGAGCTCTTTTTTTTCTTTTTGTTCTTTTTTTTTTTTTTCCCAACACGGCTTTTCTTTGGATGCAACGCTTCAGGGTTTGTTGAGATGAGCCTTTTTCGTGCATCTTTGGAAAACAAGCATTTGTACCTGCATTTCTACGACTTTCTACCCTTGAGGTCTTCGCAGCCTCTGGCAGAACAAAATGTTTTCTTCAGTATCAAAATGTTTTCCAGCTTTCCGTTGTGGTGCAAAAAAGTGTGTCAGTGGGAGGTCATTTTTCAGGCCTGCCCAGCCCTTCTTATGGGAAGATCATTTGTTTGTTGCCAGGGGGTGTGGAAGAGTGAAAATCCCCTCATTTTACAGGAGGTTTCTGCTGCTGCAGGGGACTCCATTGTGTGCTTGCCTCTGCCCTGGCCCTTGGCCATGATGCTGGACAAGTCACCTCAACCATGGCTGGGGCAACATATTGCATCTGCCCCCATCTTTGCAAAGCTGGTCTGCGACCATGTGGATGGATATGAGGAGCATTGAGCTCTTGGAGGTGCAGCCTGAAGTCCACAGAGCTGCTTTTCAAACATATCATTTTTATAAGGTTTAAGTATTGCGGGAGCTCAAGTCTTCATCTGCTGTTTGCTTTACTCTCTGCTATTCTTCTGTGGCTGTAAAATTGGGGATGATGCCATCCCCAGAGAGGTATCATCCAGGTGTCTCTGAACTTGAGTCCTCAGCTTGGCGTGTCTCATGCAGCTTGTTGCATTGGATGGCACACTCAATGGTATGACTGTGAAAACAACTCTGCCTTCAGCCAAGAGAAAGACCAAGGAGACTGAGTTTGTTTGGCCCTGTGTGTAGTTTCCAGCAGCAGCCGAGAGTGGGGGCCAGGGAAGAGTTTATGGCTGGGACACCACAGTGCATTGTCCGAACTCCTATTGATTTATGACTTGAGATACCAGAGGCCCTGCCTTTCTTCCTGATAGTCCTTGATGAACTTTCCTTCCATGAATTCATGTTAATGATTTTTTCCAGCCAAGTGAACTTTTGGCCTGCCCAGCCGAGTTCCCCCGTTTAACCATGTCCTCTGGGGTGGTTCTGGCCGAGCTTCCCTGCAGTCCTTCCTGCTGCTGCTTTTGCACTTCTCAAACCTTAAAAGGATCGCTGAGGCGGAGAGAGATCTGTCGCCTTCTGGCAACCATCGACCATTGCAAAGTCAAACGCATGGGGTTCGAGATACCAGGTTCAAGACTTCATGTCCACCCTGGATACTGAATGGGACAGGGAAAGGCACCGTGTGGCTGTCATTCTGAGCCCCACGGGCCTGAGCTTGTGTTCAGCTTTATTCTTTCAGCAGGCTGCCACTATGTCCTGTAGGGAAGTGGTGCAAGAGGATTAGTTCTTTTACAGAAATATGTATTTTAAAACCTGATGAAGCTGCTTGAAATGCAGATCCTCTGTGGTTCCCACTGCTTATGAAACCATTAGAGCTTCTCAACACATACAGGATTTCTTTCCTGAGAGGGGTATGATGAGCATGTTATAAACAGGTGTCTTGTCCCCTTATCGTTGTAGAGACAAGATGGGCTCAGTTCAACCTGTGCTAGCTTGGAGGAAATTCTGCTTGCTTAGTTAGCAGAAGATGGAGCTGGTGTCTCCTACCTGCTCATAGCCATGGTTAGATGTTAGCTTCCAAGTTTGAAAACCTATTGCAAACTGAGTTAATAGGGACACAGAACTGTGAAATGTGGCTCACTGTGTTATGTGTTAAAGCAGTGCCAGTTCAGCTTTTTTTAAGGTAGGTTAACAGTGGTCCTGGTTTGTTGAACTAATTTGTGGAGCAATCAAAGGGGATGGTTTTGGTGAAATGGGATATTGCTCTGATATGTTGACTCCTGGCACTCACCGGAGGACTCTCTGGGTAAGCCAGTCTCATGTGGCATCTCTGAACAGCAGGGCTTCTGGTTTTGATTGTATCTTACAACTGAACAAAATTTAGTTCAGCTGACAGTCTCCTGACACTACATGTCAAGTTTTAACTTACATGGTATTTGGTGTCTGTCTGTCTGTCAGTTTTTGATGAGTCCTGTCTGTCTGTCAGTTTTGTTTTAGGGGATAGGGTGCCTGCCTTGCCGTGGTAAGAGGCGGGACATGTACAGTGGCTTATTTACCATAGGGAGCTACAACCCATTAATTAAATTCCTAAATATCATATTCGGGGGGGGGGGGGGGCGAAGTGGTTATATGTAGGTACAATTCCTTCCTGACTTTTTTTTTGATACTGAAGTTAATGTGTAGTTACAATTTGTACCCTTCTCCTCCTTCTCTCTTGTCCTTGAAATCTGAGGGACTGATAGTCAGTTTACCATTTCGGTAACCTTATAGTTTGCTCCAAAAGAAGATTCAGAAGCATGGCCTTGTGTACTCGGTAGTTCTTCCTGGTATGGGAATGGTGGTGTGCTGCTCTGTTTTGGTGCAGCATTTCTCATGCAGATGCCCTTGCACTGTGCAGAGCAGCTCAGCTGGCTGTTGGTCACAGCTCTGTGCAGCACCGGCCACTGGATTTGCCAGTGGAGGCCATGGGGCTACACCATCTCTGTTTTTCAGCTGGTCACCTACCTTCTGGTCATATAATTCCCTTCTTTTTGGTTTTCTCTGCAGTTAAATAGACATTCTTGATCTCTTTCTGTGGGTGTTCAATCCCAAAACTTATCCGTACTGCAGTAAGAACATAATTTATGTTCCCTCCTTTGGCAAGATAACCAGTTTTGCACTGAGTGTGGTCCAGCAGTCTTGGCATGATCCAGAGCAGCCTTGTAACAAACACCACACATCAAAGCAAAGCAGTTCTCCTTTTGCAATGTCAAACCTATTGTTTGCAAAATGATCTTGAGCCCAACTGCTTAAATGGGTTCATTTAGAGGAGGTAATTTAGCAGAACTGCTCTGAATATTAAAAATAGGGCAATCATGGAAGGATTTCTTGTTTAAATTGTTATTTTTGTTAGCAGCTGACGAGATGCTTTGTTTGTCAAATATTTGTTGCCCATGCAGCTGTCCCTTGTGATTTCTGGAAGGAAGATGGGAAGATTGTTTTTATAACATCTGTACTGGCCTTGCAAATTCATCCCAAAAATGTAGGAGTGCAGAATGACTCACTAGTTTTCCTGTCTCAAGGAAATTAAAGCAGTGACATCATCTAATTCAGAGATAAAGAAATGCCTGATCTGAGCACTTTCAGAGATTTTTACACCCAACCTGCAGATGTGAAGTCACAGTCTAAAAACCAGCATCTGATTTGCAAGGTGACTGGAACATAGGCCTGGTTTTGTTGTGGTTTTGGTTTGGTTTGGGTTTTTTTGACAGGGGTGTATAAGACTTGATTGTGGCAACACAAAACCTGTGAATTTATACTAAAAGAAAAATATTTTTCTGTGGGTTAAGAAAAAAACACTTTAGCTTACACCTTGAAAGCCTTATGTGTTAACGATGTTTGCCATCTCCAGCCGTCTGTGTCCAAGATGAAAGACTGCTTGTTTTAGGTAACTGGGATCAGTTAAGATCATCTGTGTTATGTTCCTGGCAGGGACAGGGACTGAGGTAGTGATGCAAAAGGAGCAAGCATCGAAGGCAGAGGTTCCCAAGGAGCAAGTGAGGTCTGCTGTGGTTTATCCAAAAAGCTGAATGAAGAAAGGGAGCCCAGTTCAGCATCCTGCCTGGTGTGAGGGAATGCTGGCAACCCCAGCGCTGCAACCTCTGCAGAGTATTTGGTGACACATCACTGTATTACTCAGCTAAATCTAAAAAGAAAACACATTATTTCTGCTCACATACAGGTGGTGGGAGAAGAGTCAAGTCCCATGTTCAGGAAAGAGGTGGGACAACAGCACGGGAAGCAGGAAGGTGGGCAGTAATGCATCGGGTGCTTGAGAAGTCCCACTTCCCCATCTGGACCTGCCAGACAGTCTCTGCGTCACGATGGTGGAATTCCTGGAGGTGAAATGGGCAAAATTTCCAGGGTAACTCCATCTTGGTGGGGTTTTCCCCTGGGAAAGACTTGAGCTGATTTTGAAGCATTTACTGCCTTAGTCCGTTAAATGAATCAAACACAAGCCTATAGGTTTAGGATTATGAGAGCTAAATCAAGACTTCAGAGAGTCTGAGGTTTCTCCATCGTTTTTCAGTATGATCATAATCAAATCTTTGGTTCCACAGGCAAAAGCCCCCTCTTTCCTCTCTTCCTCCTTTTCTGTTGAGTATAATAGTTTTGCTTTTCTGCAGCACAGAAAAACCTTTCACAGAAGGTTTTCCCCCTTGTCAGTGATGGATACTTTATCTTCTCTAGGTCAGCTTGCCGATTTGCAAGAGAAGCCATGGGACTTGCCCTGGTAGAAGAAAATAATTCTTTAAGGAAAAGTCTCATGAACTTAATTTTTATGCATCAAATTCAACTATTAGGATGAAAGTTATGGGTTTTTTGGTTTCTTTTGGGTTTTTTTGTAAGATGGCAGCATTTGGGAGGGGATTTAAACAATACTTTAGATCAACCTCCAGAGGCGAGCATTTGGCTTCAAACTTGAAATCTTCTTGATCATTTTATAATTTTAAAAGCCTATTTTATCATTTGCAAATATTATTAGTTGAAAACATTGAAAACATTTTGAAAGCCTTTTTCCCCCCTCCTGGAGAGATGTCCAGGCTGCAGTACCAAAATAGGGCTAGATGCTTGTCTAGGAAAAAAATTGAATCGTATTCCTAATTACGTGAGATAGTTCTATGAATAAAAATGCAGCTGGAGGTAGCTGACCCTTCCCTCACTGTTGTGTCTGGGTTTCCCCAGGGCCATGAGTCCTGCCAGCTGCCAGTTGGATGCTAACTGTGTTCCTACAAAGCTGGCCCTTCTGTTAAGTGAGCCAGACGTGTGACTAACATGCGCTTAATAGCACAGTGCTACAAGAGTGTTTCTCCACTGGCTTCATTCTTGGGCTGATCCGTGCTGTGTTTTCAGGAGGGAGTTCCTGTCTGGAATGGGATGTTGCTGCAGCCTGCCATGAGCTGTGCTCTTGGACAGCTTCCAGCACCCTGCCTGTGCCAGCTACAGCAGGCAGAGGTACTACTGCAGCGGTGGAGGGGAAGTAAGGGTGCAATAAGGACATTGTTTTCCTTTTCAGTCTTTGTGATGACCAGCACTGCTTATTAATGACAAATCTTTCCTCCTGCAACATTGGAGAGCTCTGCCTTCTGAGGATGGCTGAGCAAGAGTTGGCCTGAGGAGGTTGTACGCACTTCAGGGATCTTTTGAATGTCCTGCTCAGCTCCTGGCTTTCCTCCTTTGTTTCCACCCCTCAGCATAGCATATGGCACTTGCACTTGTTTCTTGCCCTCGTCCCATTTGTTATGCAGCCATGGAGATACTGACTAAAGAAATGGGTAGGTGGGGTTAAGGAGGAGATGCTGCCTTGTGTCATAAGGACCAGAGTTTATACATACTTGAATTTCAAGTGGAAGGTGGCAAATCATCCATGTAATTCGTTGGGACAAGCCTAAATGCTCTTCTAGTGTGCTTTCTATTCATCATGCAGTGGTTTTGCTCCTAACAGTTAGGAGCGGTCCCCCAGGCATTTAGCTAGCAGATGAGAGGAGAAGATGCTCCCTGACAACACCTCTTGTGTGGGTAGTCACATGCAACCTTCTATTTATGTGGGCAAGCACAGCTGCTCCATTACAGGGCCAAGTACTTAAAAAACCCCTGAGGTTACTTTTTCAAATGCCATGAACTATCCTCAGAGCAGAAGACACGGATGTTTCCTAATTTCCAACAGGTCTAAGGTATGGTGTACTCTCTTGTCTCAAAGGTCCATCTCTTTATTCGGGAGGAGCACCAAGGAAAAGCCTCCTGCCTCTGCCTGCAACCTGCTTTCACAAAGCAGAGAAGCATCTTGTACCACCAGTGGGGAAAAACTTGTTTGTTTAGGAAGCCAGGCCAGGAGACACTTGGAAATAGCTCAGTCAAGCCTGATCTTAAAGATACCTGAGGTCTTGGTGTCTCCCAGTTTGTCAACCTCATGGAAAGCTTCAGTAGAAGGGAAGGCCAAAAGCAGAGTTAGGATTTGGCTTCTTGGTCTGCTGCGGCCACGGTACAAGGTTTGGAGCCATGTCTTTATTTTTTGTCTCATTTCCTGGATGAGGTAAGACAGGGTGGGCTGAGTGCTGAGATCATGCACACGTGGCCAAACAGTAAATTTCCAAGGGAAGGACAGAGCGTGCCAGTGTCCTTCTTAACCATCTGGCTGGCAGAGGCTGCACGGCTCTTCTTTGGAGACACTGCCGGGTCATTTACTGGCTTCTTAGAGCCTTGCTTTGGGCTGAATTTTAGGTAAGAAGTTCCTCTCCTGAACATCACATCTTTGATCTAGACTGTTGCAAGAAATGCTTTCCAGCGTCCCTAAATTGTCCCTGCCATGGGGCCCGATATCCAGGCAGGAGTATGTTGTAATTGGATTATCTCTTTTAAATATGTTTGGGTTATGATGACGAGGTTAAACTGTGAGACTAAAATCAGTAGGACAGTCCTGCATACGATTAAACCCTGTCCACCACTTATCTCTGCCTCCCAGCTGTCTTGCAGTATATGCTTGTTCAGATGAAGTCTCTCAGGGTTTGCTCTCAGGCCACTGATGCTTATTTTTGGTGGTGCCTTCACTCTGTTCTGGTCATGCTACAGCTCTGGCTTCCCGAGCTGTGTCCCAGCTGGGGAATGACTGGGCGGGAAGTCGGTGTTTCCTGCCGAACAGCCCATTCCCGGCCAAGCAAGCTGCCATCCCAGACATCTACTATGTGCTGTGTTTCTGTCTCTTGCTTTACCTTTGGTGTAGCTGGAGACCAGAATTTGAGTTGGTGTGTGGCAGGCGGTTGCTCACGGTTAGGAAGAGTTTACCAGCAAGATTATTAACATAGCAGAAAAATCAGAGGGATTTGGTACCATCGGTTTGACAGTGTTGCTGAATTGCAAAAGTGCCCTCAGTGATGCTTTCCCAAGCTCCAAAAGATGCCAGCATGCAAAATAAAAGCTCTGAGATGCACACACTGGGAAGATTTATGGCACAGCAACGCGTACTTGTAACAATCTCGTTATGTCAGCCATGTAGGAATGTGTTAGTTCCTGCATCTTCCTGAGGCATGGATGTTATCGTAGTTCATCTCCTGCAGGACAGATCCAGCAGATCAACATTTTGCAAAAGCAGGTGTGTGGCTGGAGTTCCTGCTGATGCAGAGGCCGTGACAGAGAGATCTGAAGCATGCACATTCATTTCTTCATGCAGAAATATCAGTCTTGTCTCTTGTGGTTTGCAAACAAATTGCAAAATAGATGCCTTGTGGTTTTTGGAGTGCTGCACTTGAGGAGTGTGTGATCGCAGGGCAGGTGTTAGGCTGCATCAGGGGAGGTTTTGCTGCAGGGCTGAGTGGTGGCACACTGTTGGGAAGGTGAGTTTGGGCGCGTGTGCTGTGCTGAGGGTCCTTGGCCAAGTGTCGCATAATTTCAGAGCAGTGCTAGAGCTCAACCAGGAGTAAACACAGCAGGAGCACACCTGTGCATCCCAGGAGAAAGGATTATTTTTGTCAGCTGGATCTTCTGCGTACGCTCATTTAGTCTCTGCCCAAGTCAGAACCCCTGGGGATGGGTGGAAATTAAACCACTGTAGTGCTGGCTCACCTTTGCAGCCTTTGCTGGCTCACCTTTTGAGACCCCTCTGCAAGAAAACTCGAAACAAAACAGAGTGAAATACAGAAACCAAATCTTTTATTTTCTGAGTCACCAGGATGCACTTACTTTTTCAGGGTCACGTTTAGAGAGGTTTTGTTTCTTTGTTTTTGTTTGGCTGTGGTACCCAGGCGCTGTGTTTCAGACAGCATCTTGTCCATCCACTATACTCCAACTCCCAAATAATTGATTTTATCCTTTGAAACAACTGCAGAAGGGAGAAGCGATGTCAGGGACCTGCTCTGGTTGATGTGGCAGTGAAAATGGGAAGTGAGAGTCCCTGGAGTGAGAAAATGCATTGCTGGAGGGGCTTGAGACAAAAGTCCTGAAAATCATGCTGAAGTGTTAATGGCACAGCAAGCAGAGGGGAAAAAACAGCAATCAGGCTGTTCCGCTAATGTGTTTAAAAGGGAACTTTAACTTTATTTTTCTCCCATTCCTCTTTTTCTTTTCTTGTAAAAGTTTCTTTCTTGAACAAATGAAAGATGATCACTTCTCTGCTATGACCTCAGATGTAGAAATATTTATATAGTGAGATGTAAATCATGGGAAAGGCCAGACCTGCTCTTGTACTGATGATACGAAATGGATAAACCTGGAGTCGTGCAGAATCTGGCTGTGGAGAAAATATTTATATCCTTGTTCCCTCCTGAGAATTTTCCTTTGGATGCCTCAGTTGGGAATGTAATCCTTGCAATTAATAAGGTCTTGTAGATATTTTATGTGCAAAAAACCATTGTCTAAGTACCATTGGTGGTGTTGCAGGACACAAACAGGCTGCTTTAGTTTGTGTCCCAGTGAGGAAGCTGGGGCTGCTCTGCCCACACCAGGTCAACATTAGGAAACTCCAAAATTCAGGCCTCTGGCTCAGCATTGTACTGATCCCTTGTTTGCGCTGGGAAGTGCACGCATACATGTTAGGAATTGTTTCCTCTGCCTATCCCACCTTGTTTCCAATCTGGATCCTGGTTTCACTCAGCTCAGCCCTGCTGCGTTGCCGTTTCGTGCTCCAGCTGCAATTATTAGCAGCCATGTCATGTTAAACACACCAAGTACATCAGCAACTACGAAGTTGCTTTTGTTTTGTAGATGTAATTAAAATAATAGGCGAGTCTGCTTATATTTTAAAATGCCGAAGAGGCAGGGAGTGTGCTGCCTGTACCTCTGCACAGACTCTGTGTCCTCCCATGCCTGCCTGCGGGTGTATCAGTCACCTGGCAGCGCTCCTGCAGCAAAGCAAGTCACCTTCTGCCACTGCCGGCAGCAACAGACGTGAAGGCATTGCCACCGGAGCCCTCTGAGCAGAGGAAAGTACTGTCTTCAAACAATAAGTCTGTGCTGTTTAGGCAGAAATCCAACTTACAGCAAAGTGACAACTTGCTGAAGTTTACTGTAAAGTCTCATGCGAATTTTTAATGAATTTGTGTTTCTCTCCCTGATGTTAGTCCCAGATGAAATTTTCTTTGGTATAGAGAACAACAAGGTAACAAAATTGGTTTATTTTACTTTGTTTTCATCAGGGATCAACCAATGTGGTTTACCAAGCCCACCACGTCAGCAGGAGTAAGAGAGGGCAGGTCGTCGGTACCAGGGGTGGATTTCGAGGCTGCACAGTTTGGCTAACAGGTATTTTTGTCTGGGCACGAAAGCGTGGCTTCATGTGTGAAACCCACTTGCATAAATGAGTATGGCTCAGAAGCAGGGATTTAGGATCTGCAGGAAACATCAGCGTTCCATGTGAACTGGGAATTGCAAAACATTTACATGAGGGAAACACCGACACGTAGTGCTGGCACAGCAAGATATTCTCTGGCAGCTTCTGCCCATAACTAATGTTTTTATGAATTTCACAGCTGTTATCAGCCTCCTTTGAACATGTCAGAAGCCCTTAGGGTCACACTTGTTTCTAAGTGCGTGGCTTAGAAAGCCTTGGCTCAAATCCAGCCAGTCCTTGGCAATGAAGCATGCCCAGGGTTGTCCAAAAGAGCATGCGGATGTTTTCATTCTGGGTCGGTGGGAAGTTTATTGGGACACCTAGGTTTACTGTGTTTAAAGTGACCTTGTGAGCAGCACAGCAAGGCAGTTGTGTTGTCTGAAGAATAAATACTCCCATGGTATTTGTCCTCTGGACAATGAGCTGCACTGGAAGCAATTTCTTGCACAGCCATTGCAGGTTTCTTACGTTATTTCTCATTTCATATGCCTTCAGATGTGTTGCCCTTCTCTTCTGCTTTGAAAGACAAACTCATTGTTTGAGGATTAGGGCCTGCTAGAAATGACAATTGCATTTCTTTTGCTCCACTAATATTTACACAAATCCATCTTCTGCCACTTGTCCAGTTATTTCTTTGCTTGTTAAATATTGGTATTTTCTTTGACTGCCAGGAGATGTTAAAAGATGTATTTGGAAGGGTTTGTAAAGCCATTCTGGTTTGCTTTTATATTAGCTTATGCGCTAAATGTTGGATTAAAACACATTTCTGTTTTGTTCTCTTCAATTTTGAAAAGAAGGTCAACACCTAATCTGCTTTAATATGATTTCTGAAGCCAAAAAAACCTATCCAGGGCAATTTCCTTCTTTTTTGATTATCACTCAAAAATCTTGTGTCTAAAAGGTAGGTTTGTGTTTCTCTGGCTTATGATTATTCTTTGAAATAGACAGTGGTCTCCTAACTTTCTATCAATTTAATTTTAAGAGACTATATAGAAAGACATTTCATTACATGGACTACGTGGATTAAATGGAAGGGCATTTGAATGCCCTACCTTGCCAACTCAGGACAGCTATCAGTTAATCTGTTGTACTACAAAAACAAAGGCACAGCGAGCAGGATTCATCTCTGCCCAGCCGGGTTTCCTCTCCAGCACAAACATGGCTGTTCTGCATCAGACCAAAAGTCCACCTCACCCAGGGTCTTGTCTCTATGAGCAGTCACTAGTAGGTATCATGCAAAGGGTATAAAACCGGGTGAGCAGATGATGCTATCTCCATAGGAGATTCTCCAAAGCTATTTCCTGAGACAAGTGTGGTGTTTGGAGGTGTTACCTCTCCTAAATCAAGGTCCTCTTCCATCTCGAGAATTTTTCAACACATGAATTCCCACCCAAGGGAAAGGAGAAGTTTCATGCTCCAGGTGCACTTGCTGCTTTCTGGCACAGCCAGCAGGAAGTGCTTTTTTTGCAAGTGAATGGAGCCGGGATAGGAAGCAGCCATCTCCTTTTGGACTGTTGTCTTTCTGGTTGATGAATCCAGGAGACGCAGACAGCTGAAGATGAGCTGCTTGTCTCCCCAACCATCCTGCTCCGTGCTCACACAGATCTGTGGGTGCTGCTTTGTGGTGTCTGTGGATAGAGAGCAGCAATTGCTGCTGGAGCCTGTCCCACTATTTGCAGGAAGAACCTCTCCTTGGGATCAATCTGGGAGAACATCTGGTTGTCCATAGGGAAAACAGGAGGAGGAAAAGGACGATGCTGAGAGACTTACAGGCAACAGCATCCTTTCAAGCTTCCCCTACTTATTGGTACTTATTTGTCTCATCATGGCTCAGCAAGGGGTATTTTTGTAAGACTGCCGGAGTGAAGCCCTCCAGATTTTGGGATATAGCAGCTTTTCTTATGGCATTAATGCCACCCCTTCAATAAGAAGGGTTGACCAGAACTCTGTGAGGGTAACTGTGTGCTAAAAAGGTGAATCCAACTTCCCCATGTCATCCTTTCCTAAAGCAATGTAAGACAGACGGAGTTTTGTTGCCAGTGTCCTAGGAGGTATTGCATTACACTGTCATTTTTGCTCTTTTGACCTCAAACCTGACCCTCACTTTTCTGTCTCCAATAGGCCTTTCTGGAGCTGGCAAGACAACTATTGGCTTTGCTGTGGAAGAGTACTTGGTCTCTCATGGCATCCCTTGCTATTCCCTGGATGGTGATAATGTGCGGCATGGCTTGAATAAAAACCTGGGTTTCTCAGCTGGGGACCGTGAGGAGAACATCCGCCGCATTGCAGAGGTGGCCAGGCTGTTTGCTGATGCTGGGCTTGTCTGTATAACTAGTTTCATTTCTCCATTTGCAAAGGTAATTACTGCATCATATTCTGCTCTTTTCTGGGCAGCCTTGATCTCATGATTGTTCTTAGGGAAGAGAGATTTATGTTGAGGACTTCTTATATATGCTCCTTTTAACTAAAATACACCAATACACAGAACTACATGCAATCAGTACAAATTTCTGGAGGTCAGTTTGACATGACCTTTTTGAATATATTCAGTGTTACAAATCAATTAAAAGCTGAGAAGTTTAAAATCTTCCTATAGAGGCTCCTACTGTTAACTCATTAGGAGGCAGAAAAGAGGCATAGAAACAATAGTCTGTCATAGCACTATCACTGCTCTGTTTGAAGAACCACTGATTGCATTTTTATGCTTCCTGAGAATACCAAGTAGCTGCTGTTATCAGGCTGATGCAAACAGTTCCTTTTTTTTCTGACACAGGACAGATAACTATTCACATTCTAAAGTTCTGCTGTTCTCCTTAATGAAGAGATCTTCTTGATCTTTCAGATGGAAAAAGCTGAAAACAAATGAAAGCTGTAGAACACCTTTTTCAAAGTATCTTTAAAGAAAAGGCGGGAAGGGAGATGAAAAACCCTTATTAGAATTAGTGTAAATTTATTAAATCTGTATCAGAGATGTATTTACGTGTCTTGAATTCCAGGGCATGTCATGTGGTAGTAAGATGCTTGCTGCAATTCAGACACATATGATCTTCCCATCTTTCTTCTAACAGGATCGTCAAAATGCACGGAAAATTCATGAAGCAGCTGGACTTCCTTTCTTTGAAATCTTTGTAGATGCTCCTCTGAATATATGTGAAAGCAGAGATGTGAAGGGTCTGTACAAAAAGGCAAGAGCTGGAGAGATCAAAGGTATGGAAGAGTGGGCTCTTATTTTGCCTTTTGCTTTCCAAAGCATTGGATATCTTGACATTGCAGCTCTGTACATAGAGGTGGGTTACTAAAGGCCCTTTGTAGCAGACAAGAGTATCCTGTTTCCCTAATCTTGCTGTCACAAGTGTCAGTTGTAGTATCCAGCATGGCTGAATGCTCATGGTTGTTTGTACAGCGTTGTTGGCTCTAGGGCACAGAGTATTACACTAAATAAATTTAGTTTGGGTTTAATTGTCCGTAGGATTCACGGGAATTGACTCAGAGTATGAGAAGCCTGAATCTCCTGAACTAGTGTTGAAAACGAACATTGCGTCAGTGTCTGAATGTATTCAGCAGGTTGTGGAGCTCCTCCAAACACAAGTAGGTCATTTTTATGCCACCGCCACTGGCAGCTTTGTAAAGCTGCTTTCGGATACAGACTTTTTGGTGTGCACTTGAAAGCCAGCGTGTTGCTTACAATTGCTGTCTGTCTCTCTCTTTCAGAACATCGTGCCCCACAGCTCAGTTAAGGACATTCTTGAGCTCTTTGTGCCTGAAAATAAACTCAATACTGTACAAGCTGAAGCAGAGATGCTGCCGTCTGTAGAGATCACTAAGGTATCATCATGCATGGATGATGTGCTGTGATTCAGTCATTATTTAGCTGTTTGAAAGGTAGAAGCTTTGATGGGGATGTTGCTAGAGTGGGCTCTGTTCCTCTGGCGGCTGTGTCGTTTTGTGGCTGTGGTTTATGGTGAGCTGAAGTGTGGTCCTAATCCTCAACCATTTTCTGGTGTGTCTCCACCCTGTGCTGTAGCAAGCCAGGGCTGTCAGCCCCCTTTGTTGTGTTACTACAGCCCTGCAGGCAGTTGTGCTATGAAAGTGTGTGAGTCTGGCTTTAAAAACAACCTCAAACTAACCCCCTCACAGCTTTCTCCCCCTTTATGAATGTCCTACATTTGAAGCAAAACAAATGAGAGTGCTGTTGCAGCAGAAGGGAAGGACAAGCAACCTCTCAGAATGCTGTGGTGACAGGAGTGCTGTTTGGGTTTGTTTTGCAGCTGGATCTGCAGTGGGTGCAGGTGCTGAGTGAAGGCTGGGCCACTCCGCTGACCGGCTTCATGCGCGAGGCAGAGTACTTGCAAGTGATCCATTTTGGCACCCTGCTGAATGGTACGAATCCCCACGCTTTGCATTAATGCTGGCCGGCAAGCCGCTGCGGGACGGGATGCTCACCCGGTGGTGTCTCAGCAGGCAGCCACACGGAAAAGCTTAATGCTCAGCAGTGTTTTCCTCCTCCTTTCCTCTCACGTGTTAAATGTGAAGGCCTGTAAATGACTGTGGGGGCCAGTAAGCCGTGCTCTGAAACACACCACAGGTTACAGAATGTGACAGATTTCACTGCACTAGAGCTCGTGCCCAGGCTCACAGCTTTGACATCTTGCATGGTGCCAGCCAAACATTTCGGGACCCATTGTGTAGCTCTTTTCATGCTTGGTTATACTGGGTAAATAAAGATGCAAACCCAAAGCCAAGTAAGCGAGGAGGCTGCCAGGCTGAATTTGAGGTGGGAGGACAAGGCAAGCTGTTTGTTGGAAACAGGAGCAGAGCCTGATTTCACTTTTTTCCTCGTGTTCCTGCTTATCCCTTGCTGTAACTCAGAAGAAATCAGATTTATCTATTCATTAGCAGCATGCTAGAGGTGCTTCATCTGTGGAAATGGCAAACAGTACTCAGGCAGTGATCATCTACAGCTGAGACCAGGTAGTAGATATTTCTGTCCTGTTTGTCAGCTGTGGATGCTGTTGCTGTGACTTCACATGCATGCAAGGTGCTCACTGTGGCTTTCGTAGACCTGATAGTGGCCTTGGATATTTGGGATCTTGGCAAGTGACTCCCTTTGAGTCTTGCCCTCCTTCTAGAGGATTGCATAGTTATGCAGTGACTTGCTGCTATTAGGATTTGGGCACCATGCAGCAGATGCGAAGCTCAGGACTGCTCGCTTTGGATCAGAGGTGTGTCTGTATGCAGGCTTCTGCCTTCAGACGTGTCATAGCCTTTTACCTTCCGCTTACTGTGCAAACAGTGTTCAGAAGCACATGTCCTTGTTATCAGATCCCAATCTGTGGTCTTTGAGCTACCTGTTGTACCTGATAAGGTCACAGAGGCACCCTTAACGACTGTGTTGCTCCAGAGCTCTGTACTTTGCACCGGAGGCTCGTCTCAGAGAGCATCTGTTTTTGGCGTGCCCGCTCCAAACCTGTCAGCTTCACTGAGCACAGGTCCTCTGGGGTCCATGGGCATACATTCGGGATTTGTAGGGCTCCATGACATCAGAGACAAAGCCCAGAACACTGGCTTTTGCTGGGGGGATGAACTCCCTGTAGCAAGGTCTTTGTAGTAGCATCAGTCCCCGGTCCACCTTGTCTTCACAGAGGTCTCCAAACTCAACATCTACATGGTCAGACCCACAGGGTGACATCTGGGCAGGAAGGAGAACATCCCTGGTTTGCTTGGATGAGCTTTAGGAAACAGTGGAGAGTTTCCATCTCATGGTGCTGAGGCCGGGGTGCGGCAGATTTGCCAAAGAGAGATTTGAGGCTGGTCTTTCAAGAGTCATTGTTCCAGCCCTCTTGCCCTGGGGTGCAGGTGATGGTTTTGGCAGCTCTAGCTGTGCCTGAAAGGGCTGCGATTGTTTTGGTGGACTTGTGCAAGTTAGTGCTCCTTTTGCTCAGACTTTGAGCAGTAAATTCCACCAACAGTTGGGTGGATTGAGGTGCTTTGTGTAGGAGCATGATGGCCACGAGGAAGAAAGGTGGATCTGTGCATTGTGTGGCAGCAGGAGTGCCACGGAATCTCCAGCACTCTGCCCTCCACACCACCTGTGGGTGCCTCTGTTGGGACTGGGTGACAGCAAAAGCATCGGTGTTGTACATCGCTCCCAGCCAGTGCAACCAGTGTTGGATGGGTGAGCACTGGAGAGGCTGGGGCAGCTCCATGGAGGACGGCAGCCACACCAGCAGGCACTCTGCCTGCGGTTACGTGCTGCTTGCCAGAGATGCTTTGATTCTTGCAATGGTTGCTCTAACTGCTGCATGTGAGTGTAATTGACTTAATTGTGTTTGTATTCTCGCAGGAAGGAATCACTCTGTAGCTGGTATGTATGTAACTATTCTTAGGTTGTACAGAAATGACTTCAATTTGCATTTCTTTGCTATAAAGTAATTTTCTGAGATTTTTTTTTTATTTTAAAAAAGCACAATTGTTAAGACTATCATAAACTGCCACAGCCTGTTTGTGATTCAGCTGGTTACGAAGCGGCATGACACACCCCATGTCCTACCGACCAGACTCCAGAAAAGTCCCCGTCGTGTCATTTTGTAATTACCTTTGCTGGAGTGATTTATTTTTTATTTTTTTAAACTCTGCATCTTGCATTTGGAAATGGAGCATGGAGAGTCTCAGCTACAGCATCATTTGTTGGTTTCATAATTCAGCTTTTTCCACGCTGACTTTATTGACTGATCACCAAGTACCATAATTTAAATGTATGAAGTTGATATTGATTGGATCCCATGCGACTATAATTATGATTATTCATGAAGGTGCTTGAAAATCGCAGCCTGGCAGACAAATGATACCTAGGCGTGAGTTAAAAGTAAATGCAAACATTTTAATAAAGATTTTATAAAAATCTACATCTAGTCAAAATCCTCAAATTAAGACTCTCAAGGGTCCAAAATGATTTCAGTCAGATCAGAACAAATTGAATCAGTGATTTGTTTGTTCTTGTTTGTGAATGGAAATCCATGGGGGAGACTGATTCTTCTATATTAATACCGGGATATCAAAGAAGAAATGGCAGGACCTTAGTGGAGGACCGTGAAATTGGGGGAAGTGGGGATAAAACCAACATGACTTCAACATATTTAGGGACAGCACTGAAACTGGTAACTACACATGCAAATGTAGACTCACGGTATACACACAGAAAATAGATTAAAAATTGACTCTGCAGAGATATAAAGGAGGAGGAGTAACAGTACTGAGATATCCAGAAAAAAAAAATACAACAGAGAAACAAAGCAAAGTGTGACAGTGTTTTTGCTGTTGGAAGAGGCAGTTCAGGAGGAGGTGTGCAAGGAATGAGATGCCCTGTGGAAGACCAAGTTGGAGCTATCTTAATAGAGGTGGTTCTCCTGGTGGAAGAGGTTATATCCAGAGTTGCATTTTCCCAGTACATTTAAATTTTGCGAAGAGACTTTACAAGCTAACTGGAGAAGAACCAGCCTTTCCAGGGAGATAGAGAGTGCAGAAAATAATTAAATGCTCCAGGTATCTTTGAGACATCTCTGGCCCAAAGATAAGGAGCTTTCATATTCCACTAACATTGTTACTTATTAGCAGTGCAGACAAAAATGGGGCAATGAATAAATTTGCAAGACTGATGGTGAATCTCTGAGCTGGTCCTGGAAAACTTTGCTCTCGAAAGGGAGAATGTGTGCCTTTGAAAGCCTCTGTTTGCTCAATGCCCAAGGCTGGAGTACATTAAAATCCTCCCTCTCTCTTGCCAGACGGTGTTGTCAACCTGAGCATCCCCATCGTGCTGCCGATCTCCTTGGAGGACAAGGAGCGGCTGGAGGGCTGCGAGGCGCTGGCACTAAGCTACCTGGGGCGGAGGGTGGCAGTCCTGAAGAACCCCGAGTACTTCGAGCACAGGAAGGAGGAGCGCTGCGCTCGCGTCTGGGGCACCACCTGTGTAAAGCACCCACACGTCAAAGTAGGTTTGTCTCCGTGCTGCTCTGTGAAACCTGGCCAGGATGGGAAATGTGGGCAGGTGCTGGAGAACCGAACGTTCCCAATGTTTCGAGGGCTGTGATTGTCTTATCTGCTTTCCAAGCCCAGCTCCTCACTGAGAACTGTCGCATGCCAAGCAGACAGAACTGAATTTTTAGGCTTGCGAGTTAATGCTGTTTAAGAAGAGCATCAGATAACAAGCACAAGGTGAAAGGAAGAATGAGCATGCTGCTGAGGAGCTGCTCCTTTTATCCACTCATCTTCACCAGTGTGCCTACATTCAAACACTTTTAGTACGACTACCAACTTAGGCTCCAACGTTTTCCTGCAATTGTGGTGTGACAATTGCAGTGATGCTGCCAAACACTAATCATAGAATGGTTTGGGTTGGAAGGGACCTTAAAGATCATCCAGTTCCACCCCCTGCCACAGGCAGGGACACCTTCCACTAGACCAGGTTGCTCAAAGCACCGTCCAGCCTGGCCTTGAACACTGCCAGGGATGGGGCAGCCACAGCTTCTCTGGGCAACCTGTGCCAGGGCCTCACCACCCTCACAGGGAAAAAAATTCTTCCTAATACGTAATCTAAGTCTCCCCTCTGCCAGTTTAAAGCCATTCCCCCTGTCCTATCACTACATGTCCTTGTAAGAAGCCCCTCTCCAGCTTTCTTGTAGTCCCCACTTCAGGCACTGCAAGGCTGCTCTAAGGTCTCCCTGGAGCCTTCTCTTCTCCAGACTGCACAACCCCAGCTCTCTCAGCCTGTCTCCATAGGAGAGGTGCTCCAACCCTCTGAGCATCTTCATGGCTTCCTCTGTCCTCACTCCAACAAGTCCATGTTCTTCCTGTGTTGGGGACCCCAGAGCTGGACACAGCACTGCAGGTGGGGTATCACCAGAATGGAGTAGAGGGTGAGAATCCCCTCCCTCAACCTGCTGGTCACGCTCCTTTTGTTGCAGCCCAGGATAAGGTTGGCTTTCTGGGCTGCAAGTGCACGCAGTACTAATGCTGCAGACTGCTGACTTGTGCTTCTTTTAGCTACGTTGTACTCCTCAATTTGGCTGCTTTGTGCAGGCAGCCAACAAGGGTGTTAAATTTTTACAGCTTATCTCTTCCCACTTACTCTCTGGCAGTACAAAGAGCATCATCCCTTAAAAAGGAAGAGCTCCAGGTTACGCCGAGTGACTTGAGCTGTCTGCTTAAAAAGACTAAAGCTGAGTTAATTCTTTTTTCCCACCTCAGAGTACATCTTCTAATTATTCAGCAGCAGTTGCTCACCTTGCATATTCCCAGGAGGAAAGAGCAAAGAGTGAGGTGGAGGAGGGTCTTGTCCCATAACTTGTAGACCTCGGTCTGCCGTAGAGGGGTCCAGCACCCAGCTGGGTGCAGTGGTAAGAATTCAGTGGCTGATGCCTCGCTTTGCAGGGTTACAGTGATCATGACATTCAATTCATGTGATAACTGTAAGAATGTTTTCCACGTGCAATGTTGTGAATGGAAAGATCACCCTACAAGCGGAGTCAAGCCTAACAGCTTTCAAAGGAGAATGGGAAGGGGAAAAGGAGGTATTTTGTTGTCCCCTCCGTAATGCATGTGTATGTAATTCACAGATGGTGATGGAGAGTGGAGACTGGCTGGTTGGTGGAGACCTCCTTGTGCTGGAGAAGATCAAATGGAATGATGGGCTGGACCAGTACCGCCTGACACCACTTGCTCTCAAGCAGAAGTTCATGGAAATGAATGCTGGTGAGTGCCCTGGGTTAGCACCGGTGACATGGCCCTTCTTTGCCCTACCTAGGACTGGGACATCTGTGTGATCTGGCATTACTTGCTCTCAAGTTCACGGCACTTGCCCAATTGCTTCTGTATGCTCCCAAAATGGAACTATGCAGGTGGGGTGAGCAGTAAGAGCAGTAAGGGTATGTCACGAAAAGTGGCGTGGGGTCTTCTTGGTTAAGGACATGGGCTGTGTCCTCAGTGGGCCTTTCCGAGCATGGGACTGGAAAGCATTGAGCATTTTGTCTTCCCTGGCAAGTCAGAGCCTCTCTTTGGGTACCTTGCACATTTAAAGCCCTGTGTTGACGTGCTTGGCATTCACACATGGGGGACAGCTTAGGTGTCTTCTACCAGCTGTCTATCCCCCCAAGGCTGGCAGGCATCAGACACCTACCTTCACTCTGGGGGGAGAGTGTCAGCCTTCCTGAAGGTGCCATTAAGCTTGGAGAGGTGGCAGGTCACTTAAGAAGTCAGGGACCTCAGAGGAGGTGTCCAATGGCGTGTAAAAACATTTGTAGCAGAGCTGATAGGACTGAAATCAGCACCAAAGGAAGGATATGCAATAAAAATAAACTTGACAGAGTGATGAAGAGGCACTGTAGATGCATGAAACAATCATCTGAGGTATTTAGGGCTTCACACACTTGAAGATAGGACACACATCTTGTGACGTACATATCTTATGACTGTTGAGATGTGTAGTGTGTAAATGAAGCTGCAGGGTCTGATGATCAGCACAAGTGCGTGACCATCTGAATCTTTCCCTTTTAGATGCTGTCTTTGCATTTCAGCTGCGAAACCCCGTTCACAATGGGCATGCCCTGCTCATGCAGGACACGCGGCGCCAGCTTTTGGAGAAGGGATACAAAAACCCTGTGCTTCTCCTACATCCCCTGGGGGGATGGACCAAGGATGACGATGTCCCGCTGGAGTGGCGGATGAAGCAGCACGCAGCAGTACTGGAAGAGCAAGTCCTGGACCCCAAGTCAACTATCGTTGCCATCTTCCCCTCTCCCATGCTCTACGCTGGCCCAACAGAGGTAATGTAGCCATCAGCTGCTCACTGAGACAAGGTGTAAAGCCTGTCCATGGGCATGCCTGCTCATGCAGCTCCAGAAAGTCACACAGAAGGGAGTTGGTAGCTCCTCCGTGGTTCACCTGCAGCTTGCTGCAGCAGCCGTCTACCAGCACAGCTCGACTCCTGTGCTTTCACAAACTGTGGGGGGAGCTGGGGAGGAGGGGGCTAGAAACAGACTTTGCTGCTGTAACCTTCTTCTCTGTCAGGCAGGGACATTCATTTGTTTTCTCCCAGTGGTTTCCCTTCTGCCCCTAAATCAGTGGGATAAAAGTGCTGAACCTCCCCTGAAGGAGGAAGGAGAGGGATGTGTGAGGAGCCTTTTTCTGTGCTGGGCTCAAGGGATGGTGAGCACTGTCTTAGCATGTTCAAAAAGCAAACCACTGCCTCCATTAGCTGTAACAAGACCAGTTCCCATCCCCAGTATTTCCCTTGAGGTATATGTCCTTAGGAGAACTGTGATGTTGCATCTAGTCCAGGCAGTGGAAGGTGTGTCTGGGTGGCCTGTAGATCGCTGTGAGAAACTGCAGCAAGGCTGCTGACACATCTGCCTGCCTGCATGTGGATCACTAGGATCTCTTTTGCAGCCCACAATGAGCATCTCGGTGCTCAGCCCTCAGCCAGTGCTCCTGGTGTCTCTCCTTTGCAGGTGCAGTGGCACTGCCGAGCTCGCATGATTGCTGGGGCCAATTTCTACATCGTGGGGCGCGACCCTGCGGGCATGCCTCACCCCGAGACCAAGAAGGACCTCTATGAGCCCACGCAAGGAGGGAAGGTCCTCAGCATGGCGCCAGGCCTGACCTCGGTGGAGATCATCCCCTTCCGGGTGGCTGCTTACAATAAAGTGAAAAGGGCCATGGATTTTTATGACCCGAAAAGGTAATGCAGCAGCAGTGTCACTGCTTCTTCAGCATGCACAGTGCACGCGCCTTGGGACCGTGTATGGCTGCAAGGGAAGAGGGAAAAGCAGATCACAAACCCAGGCATGAAGCCACAGATGGGTTGCACAAGTGCCGGGAGATATCTGACCACGCACCTGGCACGGCAGAAGAGCTGCGCTGGGAACAGCTTGGGCCGGTTGTGCTGATTTCGCCCCTATCTGTGTTTTGTGCAGGCACGACGATTTTGACTTCATCTCGGGGACACGCATGAGGAAGCTTGCTCGTGAAGGTGAAAACCCACCAGATGGCTTCATGGCCCCCAAAGCTTGGAAAGTCCTAACCGAGTACTACCAGTCACTGGGAAAACAGAATTAACGCTACTCCTCCTCCCTAGAAATACTTGTATTAAGAGTGAGCAATGATTGATTGATTCCCTACGACACAGATCAGTTACTTGGCATTTCCAATGCTCTGCCTGTAGGATTTTCCTACTGAGGTCAGAGTGTTTTTCGCTAATCAGAAATAATTTGAGCCTGGTCCTTCTCCCCTGGAAGCTGCCAGGAGTGTCCCCATGGAGCTGGAAGGGAAGGGCAGCGGGCCCTTCATTCCCGCTGAGCACAGCTGCAGGATGCCCAGCACAGCCTCTGGGTGGGCCAGCTGGATCATTCTGGTGCCACCAGGGTCATGCACCAGCCCCCGATGCAGAGCTGGGACCTCAGCACCAGGATAAAATCCGTGTCTGTCCCCCGTGTGGCACAGAAATGAAGAAGTGCCTTTTCGCTACCCCTCACCCAGCACTGCCGGAGCAGGAAGGAGCAGCCACTGAAGCGAGGAGCAGTTGCTGCTGCTGGGTTGGAAGAGGGAAACACACACAATGCTCAGATCCATTCACTGTCCTCCAAGTTGTCACATTGCCAACAAACAGTGGGATTTTTTTAATGCCCTTTTCTAAAAAGAATTTTTTTTAGATCAGCTTTGACCATCACTAGTTTCTTGTGGCTGAGACAATTGCTCACTGTTCTTCCTTGCTTCCTCCTGCTTGATCTCTCTGGTCAAAACAAAACCTGGGCTGAGCATTACCGATGCTCTGAGTTCAGCTTTCCATGGCGATCCCTGTGCTCACAGCCTAGTGGGCCCATGGATGGGGGAAGCTGTTCCTGGGAGGCACCGTAAAGCCTGGGAGATCTTTGGAAAGTTCAGGGCAACAATCAAAAACTGGGGATGCTTTTTACATGCTTTCATGGGTGTCCTCACACCTGGCAGGATTGCATCCTTCCTTTCCTTTGCCTGTGCTCCTCCCATCTGAAAGGCAAATTAAAGGCAAAACAGCAAGATCACAGTGTGAGGTGGGTCCAAGAGGCTGTACTTCTTAAACCAGGCAGGAGATGGCTCAAGCACTTGCCTTCATCTGTACCCGTAATCCCACATGGGTACAGGTGACCTGATTTCGTTTGTACCTGTGGGCTGCTGATGCTGGCTCTGGTGGGGGGATGGCGGAGGATGGAGAGAAGTCCTTACGATCCACCCCCATCTGCATGGGGTGCTGCTGTGTGAGGGGTGATGGTGCTGAGCCATCATCTCTCACACAGAGAGAGCGCCAGTGGCTGGTGCTGCTCCCAGCTCTAGCTGGTGGAAAGTTACAGCAGCCCTTACCTTTTTTCCCAGCCACCCCCTCTGACACTGGTTTTGCTGCTGTGTTGGCTTTTTTGCTGACCTGCAGCACTTGCAGTGACCTCCAGCAGGGCTGAGTGGCGTGACTGCACACCGGAGCTTTACCTGGCCCCACTTGTGTCTCACCGCAGGCACGTGCTGCTGGGACTGGTGTGTGTCTCCGTGGTGGCTGAGGTTCGAGCACAAAGCCCTGCATGGCTGGGAGCCCCTCAGCCACCTCCTGCCCCTGCCTGGGCCTCAGTGTCCTGCCTGCACTGGCTTTCCCAGGGAAAGGGCTGATCCTGCAGCCCCGCTGTGCTGGCAGCAAGGAGCATGCTGGCTCCCCAGCCGCCACACTCAGGTGTGAGGTTTTTACTTGGGGAAAGACAGCTATGCACTTGGTTACTGCAGCAAACTGAATGGATACTTCTTGTACCCATCTTTTCTTGGTAGATGCCCCAGGACCAGTCAGAATGTGTTTCAAATGACATGGAAATAGCGCTTTCCTTTTCTTGTACTTCAGTTTTAATTACAAATGGAGCTACACTCAGTAAGAACAATCATGCTTCTGCTTGTAACTTAGGATAGTGAGCTACGCTGCAAGCTAAAACCTGTTTTGCTGTGGCCATGGTACAGTGTCCAAGACTATGTAATTGGGAATACTTTTGCAAAAAACCTTTTTTCATTTGTCAACTCTTTTGGAGTTATTTTTTCATAATTTTTTAAAGTATTGGGAGCAAAGAGCCCAAACCTGTATTATACCTCAAGAAAAATGCTGCAACACTCATGTTAGTAGCTGAAAGCACACACTAGCACCAGTGCCTTTTACACTCAGGCCCTCTGGCAGGGACCTGGAAGACAAAAGCAATACTCCCATTTATGATTGCAATATTTGTCATTTTTAAGTAGTGACATAGTGCTGTTGCCACTCATCATAAAATAATCAAACGGTTAAACCCCCCCCCCAAATCCGAATGGTTACAGCAAAACACAAATGTTATATTATCCTTTTAAAATAGTGTAGAGTACTGATTACCTCTGATCCAAATAGAGTATGTGGACTAGTTTTTTTTATAGCATATTTATTAAAGGCATGAGACTGGAATTTGCATCAAGTGATGCATCTCATGATTTAATATATTCTGAACTTGATACTCTGCTACAAAACACTCACTTTTAGTACAAATAAATATTTATATAACTAACTCTCACCTTGTGATTTTTTTTTCCAGAGGAAATAATAACTATGCAGTTCATCTAGGGCTATGACGGGTCTGTAGCAGCAGGAGCCCCTCTGCCACGTTCCAGCCTTGCATGCTCAGTGCCTCGGGTAGGGTAATGGCTGGACCAGCCAGAAGAGAGGCTGACTGGAGCCCGTTTCCGTTTGGAAACCTCATGTAATTTACCTTTTCCCTGTCTGGGCTGTGTAGTGTTGAAGTCACATTTAACAAGCCTAATAATTGGCTTATCTTCTGCTGCCCTGCATTTCTGTGGTGTTTAACCATTTAAGCATCTTCTAGCTGCTAAAATCCTGAAGAAATAGAGGCTGATGCTGCATCTCTTGGTCTTCTCCCAATGGACCAGCTGTTAATGGGCTGTGGGTCTGAAGGGTGCCGCAGCCCATGCTTCCCAGCTAGGGGAGAGACAAAGGGAGATCTTGCAAGCACTGCCAGCTTCTGTTGATGGGGCTGGAGGCCCTTTGCTGCTGGCCTGCACCTGCCCCAGGAGCTTGGGCTACGCCCTCTGCTCACCCTGCTGGGCTCCCAGCACCCCACTCAAGCAGAGTGGTCCCCTGCAGCAGCCCAGGGTTCACCCTCTTCTGCCTGGCCACTGCATCCCTGCGTTTCTAAGACAGGGAAAAAATGCCCTTGCCCAAGCCAGTCTCAAAAAAACCCCACTGTATTTTCAGAATGCAAACATGGGACACACAGGTGAAGATTACAGAAAACAGATCAACAAAAACACAGAGCAAACAAACACCACATTTATTCACCTAAGACTACTCCAAAGGTTTGTGTTTGTGCTGTAGTATTGAACGGGCAAGATTAGTTGCTGCTACAGCCCAGGGAAAATTTAGGTATGGTCTATGCTGTACACAGTCTACTGCTGACTGCTATGGCTGAACAGGTCCTAAACAAATTATTTGCCTGCTGAGAATGTCTATGCCTCTTCCTGCAGAGGATTCAACCTTTAAACCTCAAGATAGACCTGTTTCACATGAAATATTGCATTACAACTCAGAGTTCAGTACTGGAGACTAGAATGGTCTCAGCCCATACCTGTGAAACGATGCCCAGTTTGAACAACCGGCTCCAGAACCACAGGAGAGGGATTAGGCGCATCCCTGCTCTAAGGAGAGGCAGGATCATACAGAGAGGAGCATGGACCAAACCACTGGAGGCATTGAATTAAAGCAGCCATGTTCCTGCACGATAACCTATGCCACTCCCCCACCCTTTCCAGCAAGCTGCAAGAACAGTCTGTGCTTTGCCAAGGACCCCTAAAATGACAAAAAGAGCAGGCAAGTATGGAAAAACGCTTGGAAAAGTGGAAATCACGCTCCAGCTGCAGTAACTGTCCTTAGGGGCAATTAGAAATAAGCCCTCATGCCTCTTCAAACCAGTCCCTTCAGCCTGTGACAATGCATTACAGGCACAAGGTAAAGACAAGGTTACCAGCCAGCATGCAAACAGCCAAGTTCTTGGAGAAGCGTGCAAACAGGAGATGAAAGCTCAGCTGGTGAGACAGGATGCCCCCAGCACCTGCAAACAGTCAAGTGTTTGTTCCTATTGCTGTACACTGATATTTAAACTCCCTTGAGGACACACTTTACGCTCAATTGAAACCAATTAAGACAGCATTCTTCAGCTGCCTGCACTACATGTTTACCAAGTAGGAAGCACCCTGAACAAAGGAAGGAGGCACAGGACCAACTGCATTATTGCACCAGCCTGGCATTTCTCAGGTGTAACAACTACTGAGAGGGCTGGGGAGACTTCAGAGCCAGAGCAGGCACTGAGAACAGACTGAATAGCTGGAGAACTTCATCTAGCACATGCATAATTCAAACCTCCTGAGAAACCAGCTTCCAGTAACACTATTTGCACATTTAATTTTAAGGCTGGTTCTTGAACTCAGTCTCTCACAGAGCTAGCACTGGCTCACATCACTGCCTTACACCCTGTCACTAACTGACTTGTAGGATTAGCATTCCATAGCCCACATTTCTTAGACTTCCATAGCCCAGTATTTCTGTGTGCCCAGTTTCCTACATCCTTGTGTTAAAGGAATATGCATTTACCAAATACTTCTCTCCCCATACAAAAAAAGCAAAGCAATTATCAAATTATTTTTAACCCCACCATCTTCTGTACTCAAGGAGACTAAATTGGGTCAAACTAAGACCTACTGTACCTGGTGCATTATACAACCAGTGTGCCAGACAAAAGGATACCGTGAGAAAGCTGTGCTTAATGTAAACTGTCATCAGCACCTGATACTGCACAATGGCTGGTGCCAGCTGTCTTTATTTTACTTTGCAGTGCATTTTGTGTTACATCGTTATCGTGCTTTCAATGCTTACCTTCCCTCAACAGCTAGCAGAGCTCTGCTACCAGCCTGGGGGGTTAACAATTCTGCTTACATATTTGTGTTGAATTAGTGCACAATTCATCATATTATAAAAAGAAAAATCGAGTTATTGAAAACCTGTGACAATAACTGTATCAAAACACTTTTGCCACTTACATTTTCAACTCTTTGCTTTATCACTACATAACGTTACATGAATTTACTAAAACTGTTACCAGCAAGTACAGCAGAACATTGCTAAATCACATTTATAAACCTAAACCCCATTCTCTTCTCTTCAGTTTTGCGGATCAGAGCATGTGACAGAGCAAAACATCACAAAACGTCCCCCCGCACCTCAGAGCTACGTGTGTGACACTTCATGGTACAACGGCACAGTGCAGCAGCGGGGCTTCCAGAGGAGATTAAAATAGCAGCAAGCCCTTGTTGCAATGCATAATAGATCAGAAAGCCACAATTTCAGAGAGCTTAGGATATCTGGGACTTATGAAAGAGCAGTTAAGATTCTACTCTAATTACTCACATCAAGGGAAAAATAAAACCAGCATTCATTTAAAAAGCCTCAAAAAGCAGAATTCATACAAAATGAAAAGTATTCAAACATTTTTACAGAGGTTTACTATCTTTACTAAATGGCACCAGATTTCAAGTGGTCATGTGAAAGGAAAATCAGTAACATTTCAAATTTTGCCTGAAAGTTACTCTAGAAGCAGAAATCCTATCTTCATATTTGCTGCTAAAAGGAAGAAGTAAATGTGCATTGAGTATCGACGAATCTTTAATCTATACATCTTCTGATTTGGTTTGATTCAGCAAGTAGAAAAGATTTTCCATACTCAAGTTATCTACAGATTATGTCTATATATAAAAAAAGGTGTGGATATATACATTTAATACATACACACACGCTCGTACGTATATACACAAACTGGTAATAGATTGTTTGCCCTCCACTCTGGTGACCCGCTGAACCCATGCACCACATCAGAACCTGCTTTAAGGCTATACAGTGTATCGATTATGGGACAAGACACAGGCAGTTGCACTTGGTCTGGGCTATAATTGTTCCACTTCATGATCTACTGTTACACTTCTAGTTGTGCATGACAAAATTTCAATAACTTAGAATTTGTTGTATAAAAACAATTCCAGAAACAGAACTCCCTTATTCAAGGAACATCCCCGCTCCCACCCCCTGACATTATTTTTGCTAACCAATTACAGAAGTCAACCTAAATCACATCGGAAACTGCAAACACGCTCTTTTCTCTTAATCTAAACTAACGTGCATCAAAACATTCTGCAGTGTGGCATCCTTGGATTTTCTCATCTTCTCAATTGCCCTGTGGAGATCCTGCTGCTGTACAGGCCGGATTTCATCTTCATCATGGCTTTAAAAGAAAGAGAGAAAGAAAAAAAGCAAGATAATGATTCAGGTGCTGTGTAACAGCTGTTCAAACAATGAGAAGTAATCACTGAAAATGGCAGCTCTGACGTGGATCCAGCATTACATTGGAAACATGCCCCTGTTCATGCATGTATTACCTGCAAGTATGGGAGACAATAAGTGGAGTTACGCACATGCAAGAGCATTACCAGCATTTAAGCCTGGTAATATAGCGCAGTAGTATCACTTGCTGGTTCATGCCACCTCAAGTTTGACAATTTGGAACAAACACTTTTATTTTCATTGTCAAAATGAATAAAGGTTACTTACTTGGGGTGGGGGTTTTTTTGTTGTATAGTGGCAATTCATCAAGCAGGAGAGAACCTCCTGCTTTCTGTGAATCATAGCAATGTTTTTCAAATCTCTATAAATTTGCAATTCCAACCAGAAAAAACAAACTAATAATTGGACAGGAGCATTCATAACTGCTGTTCAGCTATCGTAACAGGCAGAATAAAGACACATACGTCTCTTCTTCACAGGCAGAATTAACATATTCCCTGACACAGAGGAGTGCTGCATCCCGGCACATTTCTTTCAGATCACTTCCCGAGAAGCCATCAGTCTCTTTAGCAACTTCCAGGAGATCTACATGCCTGTCCACCTGCCAAAAAACAGAAGGTCAGAGCATGAAAACTCTAGTCATCTACTTTGTTCCAAGGACAAGAAACAGTCACCTCCAGTCTTGACTTTGAAAACTAAAAGAAAATTATTTTGTTAACTTATGCTCTGAATCCTCCAAGTAGTTCATTTCATTAAATGAAACTGATGCTTCATCTCATAAAACTCTGTAGCTGATTAACAAAAACACAACAGGCAACTGAAAGTGAACCATCATATTGGTATATTCTGTTACTGACATCCTGTGTAGTGTTGGAAGCCCACTAGATGGCAAAAACTGGATCACAGGAATAATGACCCATTTTCACAAATGCTCACATAAGTTTCCAGTTCCCTGCAATGACACTCTTTTTTTTTGGTAAAGGGCTCTCTCAGACCATGCACACATCTTTGTATCTATAGACAACGAACACTATCCAGTGGGTCTCCTTTCACATCCCCAGTCCATTTTTTACATTATTTGAAAGACTACGGTTTGTTTTCATAAGCACATCTTTTGACCAGTAACATAGCAAGGCTGGAAAAAGTTCCTGTCACAGTTACATTTTGCTGTTGCCACCTTTTAGTGCAGAGTAAGAACTTCAAAAGCAGTTGTTCACTATCTATCTCAGCAACTCAGTTGTCTGCTGACTTACTGAACAGCTGCTACTTTATACAACCATGAAATGGGGAACTTGGAGGCAAAATAACATTTCCAACTCTATGCACTGGATCAGACTGATCTCTTTCCAGCCAAGACCCCATATTTATTTGGTCTGTTTACAGGATCTCCAATAACAGTCTCTTCCAGCACATTTTCCAATGCATCAGTATTTCCTTTTCAAAAAGTTAAAGCCAAACTGGTCTAGTAAAAGGCTGAAATTATGGGATGACTTCTTCTGAAGGGGAAAGTATTCTGTGGTGATGAAGGCAAAGCCCCAGGTGTAATCTTTGCTGATTCCAGCTACCCCTTCAACCCGTGCACTCCCCAGGATAATGCAAGAACATGCTAACATCCAGTGAGCACCCTTCCAATTCCCCACTGTTCCTCCTGCTTTCCTTGAAGAACAAGGGTTACAGTGATACTGTCCTATTGGCTCAGATCTTGAGCTTGTACTTGAGCCCCAGCTCCCTGACCTAGGACTCAGCATGCAGTGCTTTGGTTTGGGTCTAGAATGAGACATCTGGCTCCCCAGGCATGGAAGTTAACAGAAAAGCAGCAGCTGGCTTACACCAAAGTGCCTCCTACAGACATTATGGCCTGGCTGTCTTGAAGTGCTTTGCTTCAAAGCGTGATCCTGCACACAAATACTGAATCCAGTAACAGTCAGCTGCAGATCTGCAACGTATTTGCTCAGTATGCGGCTGAAGGCCATCAAGAACTGAATGGAACAGCACAGCTAGCTAAGAATAAATAGAAAATGGGCATGTTGTGTAGCAGGCATTAACAAGTGTTTCCCTTTGAGTGAGAAAGAAGAAACAGGACTTTAAGACAGCCAAGGAAAATGGAGGGCATGACTACACCTGTCATGTGAAGAACTGCCAGGAAGTTTGTCATCCTAGCTTAAAATAAGCAGGCCCTGAGAGATCCAATTCTTCCTCATACGGGATAACCAATATAGGCTGATTTATTTTTTTTCCCCTTCCCTGAAAAATGCATTTGTGTGGCTGTGATTCACTGCCAGGTGCTTGATAGACCTTGCATTCTTTCAAGTCCATACTCAGGAACCAATTTAGGTTTTTGCTGAAGGCCTTAAGGCCAGGGTGCTCAACTCCCAGGCCCAGCTGCCAACGCAAAGGAGCCACAGAGTCCACTTGCGTGCAAGGGCTGGGTGGCTGCAGATAGTCAAGGAGCCTGTATAAAGGTCTACTATTTGGCATACCTCCCTAAGGGTTCTTGAAGAGAAATCTGAGTCTGAAATCACCACTTGTAAGAGACTCGTTAGTTTGTTTGAGATTTTCTGCAAATAGGTCAGCTCTCCCTCCACAACTCCTTTGGCATTCCGTAGCAGGTCTGGTTTTCTGTTTTCACATCTATGTCTAGTATTTTGCATAAAACCCAACCTACATTCTAATCCTATACAAACAATCCAAAATGACTACTTGCAAAGTAACCTCTCCAGCATCTCAGCCATCTGCAATGATGAGCTGTGATTTTTAGGCCTCTTAAAAAATGTAAGTTGGTTTTACTAACAAATAATATTTATTAGGATATATCTCAGCCAAGAGATGCTTTGCAACATTAACTTCAAGACAGTTAGTGCTGCAGACTAAATTTAGCAGGAACCTCCAATAATATAGGTCCCATATCCTGCCAACAGACACTACCAGATGTTCTCACACCTACCCCTTCCTCTCATCTTGGAATACAGATGGCAACATGGACACCATACAATATTAGTAACAACATCTATAGTAGTTTTCCTCTAAAGGAAATATGAAGTATGGATCAAAGTGTGAAAAGCAGCACTGTCAAAAAATGTCAATCCTCCTTTCTTGACTTCAGCCAATCAACTGTAGAGTTAAAAATATCCAGTATCTCTTCTCCCTGCCTCATGACATCTTGAAATTTCTTTCACTGATCAAAGTGATTTCCAAACATGATTCACCTTCAGCATCTTTGAGAGATAAATATATTATCTTGTTATGTAACAAGAAAATGGAGACAGAGAAATTAAGTCTTTTTCCTTAGAGGTGATGAATCACCACAAAATCCAAGACTGCTTCTCTGACTGAGGCTGATGCTTAAACCAGTAGGCAACCTTACTGCTTTAATTTAACACCACACGTAAAACCACAAAAGATTCCTAAGTTCTAATCAGAAATACTCTGGTAGATAATCTCTACCTTACTCCAAAACAGTCAATTATAAAACATAAGAGCTTGCACTCATGACAAGAGTAATAAAGCAAATTAACCATTAAAAGATGTCTACTTACATTTTCATTCTTCAAAATTAGCTTCAAGATTGCTTCTCTTTGTTTCAGAGCCTTAAACAAAAGAGAATAATGTTACTAGAGTACAAAAATAAATGTGTAACATCTATCTCAATTTTGCACTGTGTGGGCTTTCCATCACAGTTCAGTGACACAAACTGATCCCTCAAACAGGAGATGCGATATACACTAAGGAAACCTATCTGATGGTAAATCACTCAGCAAACTGAGATCTAGGGTACTCTGACTCCAGGAGCACATGAAACTAAACATTTGAGTATATGCATTTACACTAACTACAGGGAAAGGGAAATGCACTAACATTTAGTCTTACTTTGCCCTAAATAAAAGCAGCTGTCTCTAAAAAATTTCCTATCATCTTTAGTGGAGGGCAGACTCCATTTTCAGGCTGGATGTGAGGAAAAAGTTCTTTACAATGCAGGTGGTAAAAGGCTGGCACAGGTTGCTCTGACAGGTGGTAGCTGTGCCATCCCTGGAGACATTCAAGGCCAGCTGGATGTGGTTCTGGGCAACCTGATCTAGTTGAAGATATCCCTGCCCATTGCAGGGCAGTTGGAGTGGATGACCTTTGAAGGTCCCTTCCAACCCAAACTGTTCTATGATTCTATGACTCTCTAAATCTAGGGGATGTTTTCAATACTTTGCTAAATCAAATGAAGAGGATAAACTGTTCCATTTAAAAAAGATAAAAATAAAAAAATTACAGATAATGCTTGTGAAATTCTAAGCAATATAAATCACATACTGTAATGAAGTTATGAGGTTACTGAAATAAACAGCTAAGTCATGAGTACAACCTTATTAGCAACAGGCAGCGGAGAGACTGGGTTTTGTGTCTCCCAAAACCAAACTTGTCTTAAATTCACTTTCATTGTTAAAAAAGGGAAAAAACTACACCATAACTACCCTGGCAGCTGAACAGTTGATATTCTGTCTCAAAAAATACTTCTTCCATTTCCCTCTGCCTTGCAGATAACTTCGTAAGAGTAGTTTTGGGCCTTTTCATCTCAAACTTAGTTATAAGATCTGCAAGGCTCTAGCTACGCTGCAGTGGTACTACCCGTGCACGCTTCCAATTCACAGCACATAAATTATCTTGGCCCTCAATAAAACAGTTGTAACCAATCTTAGTTGCATCACAAATTACCATAGACAAGAACATGAGACAAACATTAAGTTCATAATATGGCTGTACTGAGGTAAGGCAAATTACATGCCTGTGCCCTAAATTATACTTCCTGTTTCAATTCTGATCCTAGGAGAGGGAGCCAGCCCCTGTAATATCCTGAGGCACTGTTAACTGCAGATAATTCACCCTTCTATCTACAGTTCTTGATAGAAAGACATGACACAGTACTAAAATATACATTCTTGCCCCTTACTAATTCAAGGAAAACTTGAAGATAAGTAAGGTGTATAAAACCCTATGAGCAGGCATCACAGAAAAGTAGTTACAAGATTATAAATGCTTTGTTTCAAAAAGTATCTGCCCACAAGGAGTGAAAGCCAGTTCAAACAAGATGGGATTGGCAACATGACTACTTTCTGGCACATTCAGTAAGAGTTTTTATTCCCCCAAGTTTGTCTCTAAGTTTCTCCAAAAGATGAATAATGAAGGTTATTTCTGTAGCCAGAAGGGAATACTGACAACCACAACTGAACTTTTTATAGCATTGATACAAAAATGCCTCGTGATATTGCTAAGTGTTGGAAGGAGATTAAAATACCTTGAAAAGGATGGCAATAGCAAAATTTACAGTAAGGGTAACCTTGTGACAGCTGGCCTAACTGATAGCTTACTTAATTACTATCTATTTGGCATAAATCATAAGCACAATTAAACCAGTTTTCCAGATTGCTTGCTGTGCCTGACTGTGGAAAGGCTTCCGCGGAATGTAGACCTTGATATGTGGAATTTGCTCCCTCTTCTCTTCTTGAAAACTAAATATTGTCTATCCAGAAAGTATAAATAGTAGTAAATATGTACCTCCTCCTTCTTGACACTATCCGACCTGGGTGCCACTCTCCCCCATAGACAAGTGTGTGCAGCCACTTCTGTGCTTTTCAAATTAAAACTAAGCTCTTTCCAGAGTGCAGCATCTAAGCCACTCCATTCTTATAGATGAAGAAAATGGGTGGAAAGCTCTCAAAAGTACATCATGTTGTTTCAGATAAAACCCCCAAATAATCAAAATTTCTGTGAGAAACTTCACCTTAAAAAGACAAGTTATATATATGCTTCTAAAAAACTAAAATCAGATCAAAATAATACAGTATTTCTTTGAAAGAAGAAAACCCCAACCAAACAAAAAACAAACAAAAAAACCCCAAACCAACACAAAATCCCAACAACGACAAAAAAATACCAACCAAAAAACACCAAAGAAAGAAACAAAACCCACCAACAATAAGATAACACAACAATAAAACCCAGAGACACCTTCCTGTAGCTCAGCTACTAGGCATACTGTTCACGCAAACCTGGCATGACTTACAGGTTGGTTGATGTGAAACCGAGTTGGCATTCTTCTCATGATTGCAGAGTCAAGATCCTGAGGACGGTTGGTGGCTCCCATCACTATTACCTGTAATACACCAACAGGAAAAAACAAGTCAGCCTGAAACCAGCTTTTGAAAACATTGCCATATTGGAGTTTCAAAACCAAACGTGTGACTCTTCCACACTTTATCAAGAACATCAACATTTAAAGAAGTTACGTAAGGTTTCTTGGTATGGATTTCAGCAACTGGATTAAACAGTCAGCTTGAGAGAACATTGGTACCACAGAGTATCATCCACGTGGAGATTTTTACATTAATCTGAATCCTTCCAAGACCAATTTGAAAGTTCAAACTCTAAGCAACAACTCAAAACATTTGCTTTTAAGTCTTGGCAATGTCTCTTTAGTTCCTGTGAGTCTGGAAGGAACTTGAAAGGAGATATTCTGATAAGGTATTATCAGAAATTATTAAAAAATGTGGCATTTTTGTGCTGTGCTGAAAAAAGAGGCAATCAGTTCACCAGGACAACCAAGCTGGCAGCTTTCACATGCACTAAAATGGTGTTTCTTTTTTTTTGAAGCATTAAAAAAAAAAAAAAAAAAAAGCAATAGAAGTCAGTAAGAACCTATATGCACTGATCTACTGTCACAGCAGCACATTAGGTGTGTGCAACCTAAGTTCAATACAAGGAGAGTATTTACTTCATTCGACTGCATTACAGTTATTAGTTTAAGAACAAATTTACTTCCTATTCACATCAGCCTTGCGTTCTCATTTGTTATTCTAAGTTATGTACATTGTAAATACCCAGTCACAAAAGTGAAAAATGCCAGGGAAATTAATCTCCTATGAATACAGTTTCCTGACGTGCTTCTCTCTTTTGTCTGGGATCACTATTTGGCAGCCAGCCCTGGCAGCTCCAGCAGCCCCTGGCCAGGCTGGGTGGTGTGTCCCGGAGCAGAGTCACCCTGCCACCTAGAGGCTTAATTATACAGTGGCAAATTGCTACACAGAAAGCCAAAAGGCACGTTTTTCACCAGGGCTCCAGAAGTCTTCCATCTTCTAGAAAGCGTTATGCATGCAAGTGCTTTGTGCTTGCCGGCATGCCAAACACAAGCTAATGTTTCGCTGAGCTGCCTCTTGCAAAGGTATCACTGTATGAAGCACCCATGCTGTGCTCCCCTGTGGTCCGCATCAAGGCCCAAAGTGTTGCTCCCTCTGTGCTATCAGAGCTGAACAGTCTTCCCAAAAACACCTTTGTATGCAGCTTCTGCAAATGTGAAATGTGGCTGTACAGGGCTTCCAGACTTGAACTGTCCCTTCAAGCAGGTTACCTCTGTTTTCCAGGCACTGTGTCCCAAGTTCCTGTCAGACTGAAGACTATATCCTTATATGACCATAACACCATGTTTCAGTATTTAAAGGGTGGCTACAAAGAAGATGGAGACTCTTTACAAGGAGTCACATGGCAAAGACAAGGGGTAATGGGTACAGGTTACTCCTGGGGAGATTCTGACAACACAAGAAGAAAATTTTTTGCAATGAGAACAACCAGCCATTGGAATTATCTCCCCACGGAAGTGGTGGACTCCTCAATGTTTGACACTGAAGATTCAGCTGGACAGGGTGCTGGGCTATCCAGTCTAGGTCATGCTTTGATAAGAAAGGTTGGACCAGATGATCCTTCAGGTCCCTTCCAACCTAGTATCCTATGATTCTAGGATATCCTTGGCAGGTTTAGCCCAAAGCTGAACACACTTTTCAGGTGAAATCAGAGGAACAAGTAACATTCATCACAACACTTACTCACAATTTTGTCCTAGCATTGGGAATTTTTGTTACCATAACAGAAGCCAAATTTAATCCTTATTCAAAGGAAATTTGTTTGGCAAGAATCAGACAAGCAACCCAAAGCTCCCAAGTAAACATCTGTAATTAACAAAAGAACCCAGCAAGATGGCTGTCAAAACCTGAGACAAATGTCAAAACTATCACTTAGAGAGCACTTCCTGAATTGCAATGACATCTCAGTGAGAAGCCTGGAATACGGTATTGAAACAAAACACTCCTGCTGAAAAACTCCCCAGAAATCAACCTGAACCAATGCCTGCGGTGCCACCAGCCAATTGTTTATATTGCATTTTACTTGGTGGCTCCCTACCCTGCAGAGGCATACAAGTGAAAGGACAAGAGTGACTTGTTCAGGCTCTGCATGCTGAATTTGAGAGATGGGAAGACCACATATTGTCTTACTGCAGGGAATGAACAACATGACCTGCTCCAAGACATTCTCAGTATATTGTGGAAAAAGGTAATACATTCAAACACTGAAAGAAATGTGTGCTAGCAAGATCATGTTAACTTCCAGTTAAGTGTTCGTACCATTGGCCTCTTAAGCAAGCAAAAGTAAGCAAACACTCCACTTTAAAACTCCTCAGCATATGCATTCACTGTGTTCTAATCAGTTTTTAAGACATCAACTGAAAAGAATCTTTAGTACAACCTTTAGAGAGAAGGAAAAGCAGATTTTACAAAGGACTAATGGAGGGCAGAGCATCAGAACCCATGCACCAAAAAACACAGATTAAAAGGGCTGAAAATTTTAAAACTGAAGACTAAATGTCCTTTTTAAAGGCCTTAGAAAAATTGCTCCAGGTGACAGTTCAGAAACATACCAAGCAAGCTTTCACCTACGCTACATTTAAGTAATTTATTTCATAAATGTTTTTTGTTTGTTCGTTTTATCAATACCAGCAGCCGTTGTAATTTTTTTTTCCCTCTCCAAAACACAATACTTCTGCCCAGATCATGGGAGGAAGCATACAGTAATAACAAGATGGAAGCGTGGCTCCATTTAACAGAATTTGTCTTTTGGTAACCTCAACTTCTTTGCCCTTTCAAGTTACCTCCAGAGCCTAGTGCTTGTCTAATGCTTTTCTGGAAACAAAACAACCAACCTGTAACTGGGATGAATACTCAGAGCTTTCAATACCTTTCCTGAAATCAAAGATTAACTTCAACTGAAGAAAATATTGTTCACCAAATGTTCTTCATAACAGTTTAAAATTTTAGCAGTTCCCAATTTGGCAGCTCGAACTACACAGCTTTTATATTATTGAGACTTGAGACACTTCTGAGAATAACGCCTCTTAATTAAAACCAAAATACCTACAAAAACAGTCTTCTAAAGAAGAAAAATGAGCTATTAATATAACTCACCTCATTCCCATAATATGCTGGTAATCACTAGCACTGACAGGTAAAGAAACTCTTTTGGCAATTATTACTACACGTAATCTGCTATTCTTCCCAAATGGTTCAATGCACAATATCCAAGAGGGAATAATCTTGTTACTTTTCTTGTTATCCTTTGTACTTACTTGGCAGTTATAATCTGTGTCCAGTCCATCCCACAGACTCATGAACTGAGCTTTCATCATAGCTGTAGCTTCATGGTCAGAACTCGATCGACTTCGCAAGAAGGAATCTGTATTAAATGATTCAGTAAAACAGTTTACTTTCAAACCTGCCATAGAAACTACGCTGTTCAATTTCTCATGTGCAGACTTGTGCTATTCTCCATCTTGTAAATATTTTTAATAAACATTGTCAACAAATGAGAAATATTTCTTACAATAAAGAATAAGAAAGCAGAATTTCACCATATTTTTAAGCACATCTTTAAAGTACATTACACGAGTATGTACCTATCTATCATATGAGATTGTCCCAAATCTTGTTTTCCAAATTTTCACTTTCCTGAATTCATGGAAAGTGTAACTTCCACCTTAATTTCTCATGCAGAGGTGGCAGCAGAGTCTGGCAAGCTAGAAGACACCAAAGCATGGGAGAACAGCAAGCTGCAGGACTGATCTCAAGCAGGCTACATACTTTGTTATGCAGAGCTTTAATTCTGCCAGTAGTTGCCTAAATAATTCCCAACAACTAGAAAAACACCAAGTTTTCTACACATATACAAAAGGATAAAAAGCATCTTAAGTACATAGCCCCTTCATAAACCTGAAGTACGAAAAGAGTAAAAGCTTTATCAGGCCCTGTTTCTGCAAACTGTACAACTCGTTCTGAGAAGCGACAGTGCTACAAGACAATGAGCAATTTTAACTGAACTGCTCAAGTTCACATGGACTTAAACACTCATGTGAGAGGTCCAAATGCACTGAACTGGCAGCTTTGCTGTCTTCCTAGCTGAACTTCCCCTCCTATTTCTTCAGCCTTATTAAGCTATTATTCCTGAGCTCTCCTAAACCTGTATTTTATTTTCCACTATGTGCCCTCATGGCAGAAGCGTTGAAGTGTATTTGGTGATAGGTTTCCTGAATAAGGAGTTCCCTTGACAGAAGAAAAGCTTCCCTCATCAACCACCTTAGACCAACCAAAAATAAGCAGCAACTTCTTCTATTTGCAATTTCCTCCACTAACACGAGGAAGAAATACATTGTTTTTCCCTAATTTGCCACCATTACTTTACAATACCCTTTATATTACTAAACCTTGTTGCATTAATCACTCTTTTTAAGGAAAAGATGATAGTAGATCAATATGCCCATCAACTTGAACCTGCAGTTTAACGTCACTCTGCTATAGTTACTTACAAAAAAAAAAAAGAGTAGATTTTTACCTATTTCATCAATAAAAATGATGGATGGCTGGAGCTTTATAGCAAGAGAGAAGACAGCAGCAGCCAGTTTTTGAGACTCTCCGTACCATTTGTCTGTCAGTGTTGAAGGCTGGAGATTAATGAATCGACAACCTGCTTCTTTTGCTGTAGCTTTGGCGATCAGTGTTTTGCCACAACCAGGAGGGCCATAGAGAAGTACTCCTGAAAAAGCAACAGCATTAATGCTCTCTGGTTGCAGTACAGAAAACATGCTTTGGTATGACAGACCTGATAGTGTCCAGGCTTGTATTTTACCCAAGTGTTAAAAGATAAGAAACCAAGTTACACAGTGTTCCATCAAATACAGTTATTTAAAGATATTCTTATTATAAAATTGAAGTTAAGAATATCTAAAAACAGATATGGTGAAACCAAAGGGAGGTATCTGTCTGAAAGATGACAGTTTTATTACTATGACTGTAAAGGTTACATTGACAGGCATTGCTTATAGCCAGCTTCAGCCTGGCTAATAAAACTTAGCACAGAGCAGGGAGGGGAGAAAAACAGATTACCCACAATTAAATGACATCTCATATTAATTTTTAAACTTGTCATAGTGAAAGAATCCACAGTAGCATTTTTCTAACATAGCTGTAAAGAAAACAATTTAAAAGGGGGGGGGAAGTCAAACAGGCGCGAAACACAGAGAATTACCAGGGTTTTTTTTCCTGTTTATGTGACTGATGACCACAGATTACTCTGAAGCCATGACTTCCCACTAAGACACAGTGCAAGCCGCTGAGAAAACTGGGGAGCTTGCCCTGTATGGAAAGTCTGCTTTAAAAAGATAAATAAAAAATAATTTTTTCCTTCAGCTTATTAGATCATGACATGAAAGTAATTTTCCAGACAGTTTCAATTTGTGACATAAGCAGAAAGTAGCCTGGAAAAACTAAACCAGTTATAAAACTGCTTCATTTTCCATCACTTAGGACATAAAAGTATGATGGTCATAGATACAGGCAGTAATTAATAGTTTCAGAGAATTTTCAGAAGACAATATTCCAGGCATCAGAGCAGTAAATATAAACTTCGCCATTTTGTCCAACATTTCAGGTTCAAATTCTGCTTGTTTGCAGTAACATAGAGCAAGTATGGCTGTAAGCATTCCAGCAGAGTCAATCCAACTTCTGGTTTACTGTTGGAAAGTTAATTTGTCACCCACCAGTTTCCTTACTGCCTCAATACTGTGCAACTCAACTCCAGAGAAAATCAAGGCATACCCAGAAAAAAAATGGGATCTCTGTCTTTTTGAATGACTGGAATTTCTAGGGCTAGAAGAGAGAGATGTCTGCAAGATTAGCTTATAGTGATGTCTAATGTATGTGATTTAGGATTTTATGACACCATAGAAATATTAACCAAGTGTACAGCTGTACAGAGTTATAGCTCACCTCTGCCAAAGGACAAGATGGGGTATAAGAAGAAAAATATCAACAATTTCGGAAGTTAAAAATGCAGGCTACATAGACTAGTGCACCAAAATGTAACATTAAAAACTGAAAAGCAATCATCCCTTCATTATTAAGATAAAACTTGCACACTAGAACTTGATTTCATGGCAAGAGAAGGGGAAGAACCTGAGTGTTTTCCCTTGGCATCAGTCCTATTGGTTGCACTTTGGACCGGCAATCCACTTCCTCTCTCTTTTCTGGGTAATTGTAACCTTTTATTTTTTTATTTTTTATTTTTAACACCAGCATACAAGTCCATAACATTTCTTTCCTACCTTTTGGTGGCTGTAAGAGCCTGGAATTCTCAAACAAATATTTCTTCTTGATGGGCAAAATGACAGTGTCTTTCAAATCTGTAATAACATCATCTAAGCCAGCAATGTCACTCCAGGTTACCTAATATAGAAAAATAGTATTAGAAATGATCATCATAGTCCCTGCCAACAAAAAATATCCATAAGCTTAAAAGTAGTACAAGGCTTCAAAAATAAAAAAGACAAGTGATTAAAAAACCCTCTGCTCTTAATAATGCAACTTTAGTTTCAAATTACAGAAATATTTTCTGTGCATTTCCAAAAATACATATGTGACAAATAATGTAATCTAAAGTCAGAATCAGTATCTTCCATGACTGAAGTGCGTTCAGCAGAGTAACAAGGAAAACAATTTCTTACATGCATGCTAAGTGGGTCTACGAGATGTGCAGCAATACTCATTTCGTATTCACTAAGCTTGACATTTTTCACTCCAATTTGCTTCATTAGTTTTTCAGCCTGGGGGAAATAAAACACCAAGAAAACCAGAGAAAGAAATTGAGCTGCTGTTTGGAGTCTGAAAAGCTTTTCTGGAAGTCACATCTAAAAAGAGGTTAAATCTTTCAGAAGTAGAAGGTTCTGCTATTTCCTAATGACTTGTTGTCACTTGCGTGAAACTGTCATATGTCTGAGTTCTCATCAAATAAGCGTCACACCAGCCCTCCCACTCCCAAGCCTACACATCATACATTACAACCTGAAAAACAACTAAAATAAACATAAAGACATGGAGTTTGCTGTTCAGAACACAGGCAACCTTAGTACAAAATCATTTCCATAATCTCTCACTCTAGGAGCTTCCAAAGCTGACGCAGGTATGTTACACTTAAAAAAAGCCCATTAGCCTTTACAAACTTTGTAAGGGATTCAGAAGAAAAGACTGAGACTTCTTATTAAATAGAACTCTCTAGAGTTCTTTCATGTGTGTAATTATCCTCATTCACAACCCTGCAAATAACACACACACACTTTTTAATGGGAGATATACTTCTGTTATTATAAAAAGCATGCCCCCCCCAACCTCCATGGCATTGTATCAAGGAGAGATTAATATATTTTTAAGTAAAAAGAAAATTCACACAAGCCAGTAATTTTTTTTTTAATACGTATTCAATGATTTCTTTTTCCCAGTTTTAAAGGAAAAGTCATTTGTTGTATCAACATGCTTTCACAATTCAGTTTCTTTTTATACTCTAACTTGCGGTTAAGTCTGACATGCTTTTGGGATATTGCAACCTCTTATATAATAGCTGGCACTAGCACAGATTGTGAAGTAGGCCTAATTTTTTAACTAATGTTTTCATTAAAAAAAGAAAAAAAGCACCCCAACTAGAATTAGGTTGCTCAAAACTGCTTGAACCTATGAAATTTGTGTCAGCCAGAAAACAAAAAGCAGTTGCCACATTTCCTTCAATACTTTCCAAAGGAAACATTTAACTTTTGGTTCTGCACCTGCATCTTTTCCCAGAGCATTAACCCCCATGAATCATTCTAGCTCTATGTAAGAAATGAGACTTTTCACTTCTCCCCTTTCCAGGGCATTCTGACTGCCACTGGAGGTGGCGGCAGAATAGAGCAAGAGGGATAAAGTGCAAGCTATTCTTAAAAAGGCATTTGGATAGCAGTGTTCCTCTTTGTCATGAGTAACTACAGTCCCTGCCTTTGCTGTTAAGTTGCCAAAACGCAGCAGAGAACTAAGTTATTTCTGCTCAAGGTTTTTAAAAGCAACCAAAAGACTGATGAGAGCATTATTTAACTGAACTGCTGCTTAGCAAAATTGTCAGAAGCAGAAACAACTCTGGGACCACAACTTGCAGATAATTAGAGACAAGACTGTACTCCAGTTCAACAGTTTTTCCACCACTTCAAGTTAGAAAATTTGTTATGAAATGTAAGCACCAAAACCACCAACAGCCTAGATGCTGAGGTTTACTAAACTAATTCTAGGGTTTTGATTATTTCACATGCTTTTGTCAATTATTTTGCTAGTTATTTCAAGCCCAGTTTGTACATTTCTCTGCATGAATGGTAATGAATAAGACAGCATTTCACAGAAATATTTATGAACAAAATCCTACCTGTTTCTGAGCTTCTACTTTTTGCTTTCTGGTTGGATCAATGGCATCAACCATCCACTTAATGGTAAAATATGTTACAGCACCAAATATGGTTAAACGAAAAATTAATCCAACCACTTCATTCCGGCTCAGGGGACGTGAAAATGCTTCAGCATGGACCATTTTGCCTCTCAACACTAAGTGTAAAAAAGCGCAGGGAGGGACAGAAAGAAAGAAAATTAAAGCTGAGAGAACATCTACCTTATATTTAAACAGCATTCTATAAAAACTATTTCCCACGCACACAGTGGGCATAGTTATAATGAAGTATCTTAACAGTCGCACAATCCCAACATACAAAACTGCATGAGATTAAAACACAGAGCGCTGAGTATAAAGATGGTTTCATTTTCAGTTTCAGTAAGCAGGGAAGAATTCAGAGGCAGCAACAATTTGAGGCCTTACTTCTGGGCCGACTATATGCAAAAAGGTTCTTTTTTCACTCTCCCTCCATCAAGAAATCTGCTTTCTTCTCAGTTATACAATACCCTAATAAACTAATAAAGATTATATCAGTGCCAAGTTTACATTCCCATTCAGACTGACATTTTGTAACTGTTATTGACCCAAGAATGCTAAGTCATGGAGACAAAGATAACTACATTATTTAAACAGGGAGTTTTTTCCCGTAAGAGGAAGTTTAAAGGAAGGGCACCCAATGGCCACATTAAGAAGCGATCAACGATTTGTATTTAAATAAAATGAGGTTAAGAGCTGAAGTTTGCACCTAGCAGAATATATTTTGAGTTATTAATATCCCTGGAAAACTGAAAATGCTGGCTGTGGCACACAGCTACCAAGGGAAAAGGCTGGCTGCTGAATGAGACAAACCCAGAAAGTACAGCACCTTCAAGTTACGGAAGCATGCTGTAGAGAGGAAAAAACTCTTTCTAAAAAACTGAAAAATTACTTATAAAATTGAGGTCCTCTTTCCCCAATCCACTTTCTCCTCAACTCATGGGGTTTCCACTTGAGAATCCCCAAAGCTCTCCTTGTTCACTGCCCTATTTTCCTGCTGCAAGGGCAAAATCAGTGGCAACTCCTTTGGCAGCTTCTAATGCTCCTTGGCTGGTCTCCAAACTAAGCTGTCAGCCAGAGAAAAGCTGGACTACCTACAGCCAAGATACCCTTGAATTCCCCCTCACTTGGCTAGCAGTTGCATTATGTCGACCCTGTTCTCAACTCAAGGCAATGCCATACCATAGATTCAGTTTACAAGGAGGGGGCAGACTGGAATTAGGAGAAGCATTGCAACACAAATACCAAAATATTCCAGTGCAGATCACTAAAAAACAAACAATTTCGGTTTTTTTTTTAATCTATTCATTCTTTGTTAGGAGATTGAAAAAAATCAAGACCTGTGTATACCTGCTTGGAAATCAACTAAAATTTGCCTGCTTAGGCATCTAAGCAAGTAATACTGAACTAGCATATTCTGCATATTCTCTTAAGTCTGATTTATTAAAATAAAAGGGCTATATATATTCAGTGAACAAGAAAAAATCATCCAAAAAAGCCCCCAAGCCCAATGAAAAAAACCCCACTTCTTATGCAATCGTTGCCCTGAATACACCTTGTAAGAAAAAGCTTTAACAGTAGGGAAATTGCAGCATAACCTTTCTAAACAAAGTTCTGCTTATCCCGCATGAATTTTAGCGTTTACTCTCTAGACAAACTGCTGAGATAACGAGGACAGTTAACTGCACAGCAAACTCTAGGTCCATAAGGCTGCCACTGCTTTTTTAGCTCGCTGTCTGCATGCCAACGCTTCAAATACAAAAAAGAAACTAAAAGGAGAAGCGCTGCTGGTTTCTGTTCTGCTCCCACAGCACGGCCAGGGCAAAACTTCAGTCCCTGATAGGAAACCCTTGCCTCTCCCCGGGTTCTCAGGCGAGAGCGACCGCTTCCCTTCCCAGGGCTCGGCTTTACAGCCACACAGCACACCGACCGGTGGGGCGGCCCAGAAGAGGGGTCGGTTCCCGGCCAGGCCACCGAGATCGACCGCCTCACCGGCGGTCTGGCGGCGCCGAAGCTGACAGGACGGAAGGGGGAGCGCCACCCCGCCTGGCCTCCCGGCCCGTACGCTGGGCCTGAGCGAGGGCAGGAGCAGGCCTCGGGGAGTCCCAGGCCCTGCCGAGGACGCGGCGGCGGCCGTCCGGGGCCCTGCCATCGCGGCGCGGCGCGCTGAAGCGAAGGCGGCACCGCTGAGAGTCGGGCCGGACCCGCCGCCTGTGACCTTCCCGCCGCCCGGCAGGGGCCGGCACGGCGGCAGGAAGCGGCGGCGGGCGGCCGGTCGCTCTCCCGCCGGGTCACTCACCCCTCGGGCTGGCCTCTCGGACACGCAGCCGGCGGGTCGCGGCGCGGCGGCAGCCGCACGCGCGGAGGAAGGCGGCGGCGGCGACAGCAGCGCGGGGCCTGGCTCAGCGGCGGCGCGTCCCGCACTTCCCCGCTCCGGCCGGCTCCCGCCGCCCCGCACGAAGGTTCCGCCCGCCGGCACAGCCCAGCCCAGCACGGTCCGGCCTAGTCCAGCCCTCAACCCCCGGCTCTCCAGGCCGCTCCCCGCCGGCACAGGGCCTGGCCCTGCACGGGGTCGATCGTGCCCCGACACCTGCGTCCTAATAAACACGCTCCGCCTCCTCTCAGAAGCGGCGACACAGAATCATAGATCAAGTTTGGAAAATGCAGTATGTGGCAGATTTGGGATGCTACAGGGATCTGCCAGAATGAAAATCATCAAAATTTAAGAATTCATCAGTATTTCATCACACTAAGAGGTAATAGTTTCCCTATTTCAACTTGCAATGAAAACAGTAATTTCACTCTCTATATATGGTAACAGAAAAATGTCTAGGAAAAGGTTAAAACAAGGTGATCTCTGTAATAACTATAATTAATCCAAGGTTTTAGCAACTTGTCTTCAACCCTTCAGCTCTTGTGTCAATGCCTTTCAGACCTAGTTTTGCCTCTGAGATAAAGCTTTATCACTGAGTTTTATTCTTACCTGTAATTCATACATTGTCTAGGGGCTTCCTAACAAAATTCAGCCTGCTCACTGGGGATCATAATTTGTTTGTCAAGAGCAGCTAGCTTTTTATACAACAGTAATTTTATTACGGGTCATTTTTAAATGTCATCCCTTGTACACGAACACTGATGCTTTACCCACTGAGGAGTCCACAGAAAGCCCTAGTGGCTATGATAGACAAGAACCCCTGGAGAAGATCTGCTGCTTCTACTCTGTGATTTCTCCACAGAATCTGCTCCACCAGCACCACCTCCGGTAGAGAGCGTGACACCGAATTTCCTTCTTTCAGCTGATCTGGCTAATGCCGAACCCCATGCACGGCCTCCAGTGATCCAGATGGGATGCCATCCACCCTCCCCATGAGTATCCATCCATCATCACATCGGTGGTGCATAGTGTTTCCACCATTAAATCCAAATGCAAAACCATACATTCTTACAGTGATTGTGATTTCACCAAAGTACCATTCCAGCAGTTTTGGTTTGGTTCCATTTATCAGATTAATATACACCATATCCCCCCCAAATAATAAAAAAAGTTTTGAAACAACTTTTCCTTCATCAGTATTGATGAATCAGTATTTCCCCTTTATTGTTTTGTGTGCTACAGCTCTTCCAAATAAAAAGTGTATTTAATCAGGAAATAAATGTATCAATGTCCATATTGATTTATACAAGGCCTTCCTTTTCCGCTGCTCCTCCAGTCTTTGATGGTAAATAAGATTATAATCTTTTAATTTTTTTTTTTCAATCTACATAGAATATGTGAACAGTTTCCCTTTGATGCTTTAAAAATAAACTGGATATAACCAGTGATACTGACAGCCTTTGCTATTAATTTGAGGCTTCTACTCAGTTTTGCAATCACCACTTTTGAATAGAAAAAGGATTATCAATCATCTCACTCTCTGCATTTCATGTGCTAGGAAAATGCTATTGTGTTCAAATTACCATTCCTGTAGGAAAATATTTAGGACCCTTCTGGTTTGTCTCCCACTCTGAAAAAAATTGACATCTGTTTTGCTGCAATTAAGGAGAAATGCAAACACATACACAAGTAATAAAAGCTCGAAACTACATTTTGTCACTGCTATTTGACAGCTGTTACAGTAACCTTTGAAATAAATCCTCTGCTGAAAAATACGATTTTTCAGAAGCCGACCAGAGTCTTGAAGGTGAGGTTGATGCAGAATGCAGAAATTGGACTGGGTCCTAAATTCTCAAAATATTGAGAGATTACAATTTCCTGAACAAGTATTTCTTAAAAATGGTGAGAAACACCAAATTCATCTGCTTTCCTAAGTACGGAGTCTCAAAACCTTTACACTGCTGAAGGCTTGACACAGGACTTAACTCATTCTGGAAGCTGATGCTACAGAGGTCTCCATGAAGTCTCCATCCCTCTCGTACCACTTTCCCTGTTTGCACAGGACTGGCCACAGTGAGATGTTGCTTTGCTTCTTTCTTAAGGACATATCTAGAAAGTGGTAACAAAAGTTGAAACTCATTCGGCATAATTTTTAATCAAATTTGGTTTTGCAGCTGTGGAAAAAAAGAGAACATTTTTGGTCGGTTTTTGTTTTGTTTTGTATTTGTTTGTTTTTTAATTGATATTGAAAAATAAGATTGCACATTTCCCCCCAAATTGAAAAATTTCAAATTAAATGTATGGATGACTTGGTTGGACTCCAGGAGATTGTAGCTCTTGAATACAGGACTACAAGGTCGCAGAAAAGACCTAATGTAGTTGGAAAGTCATCAGAGAAGGTAGGATGAAGGCCACTCAGTGCATGCACTGTTTTGCTTTGGACTGCTGGGTTCTTTGCTATGAAACATGTTTTTGGTGAACTTAATTCTCCAGTCAGTGCAGGCTGACCCAAGCCTTGCCAGTGACCTGAACAAGAGCAAGATGGGAAAGGAATGGTATACTAACATCAGGAGGGTCTACGGCGGCTGGAGGTAGGAAGGGGGTTTGCAAGTCACAGGGAAGAAAACACAAAGAGAGGGAATAGGGATGAAATGAGATAAGTAGAAAGCAAGGCAAAGAGGAAAGAACAAAATGAGAGATGGGGAAAGTAACAAATAAGTTGGTGAAAAGGGGAAGCCTAGGAAAAGCTTTATAATTGGGCAAAAGCATGTAGTCATTTATCCCCAGAAGACTTCCGAGTTTCAGCAACTTACAGATCAAAGACTTCCCAAGTCAGCAGATGTGTTGTATTTTATAGCCATTTTTTTTTTCCTGAATTTGTCTATTCTGTCCTTAAAAACTTTAGGCATCTGTGAGATTTTGTAGCCAAGTCCCATAATTTAACTTTATGCCATGACACTACCTACTTCTCTTTATTGTTTTGAACCTGTTACCAGTTGGTTTATCTGGAACCCCTACATTTTATGTTGAAGAAATAGCAAAGCAAGCAGTTCCTGTCCAACTTCTTCAGTAACTTAAGATTCTGTAGATCTTTAGCTAACTTTTTTAAGTGGGCCATCACCTGTACACAGAGTTGAAGATGGAGGCACAGCACGAATATTAACAGTGACATAATTATGTTTTCTTTCTCTGTCCTACCAATTGCTGGCAAAGTCCCCCAGGTAGGATCATGAGATTCAGCAGTGGCTGTTGTTAACAAAGATCACCACTCTTATGTTGTAATGGAGTATCTGTCCCAGGCCTTGCTGACACAATGGTCACTGATAGCTATCTACTGCTCAGAATGCTTTTTAGCCTTGTTATGGCTTGGAATTGGGAATCTAGCAATAGGACTGTCAATTCAGCCATATCAACTTCTTAGTGACATGTATGTAGACAGATGTTAGAAAGAGGAGGGCAGCCTTAGGACTTGAGGACTTTCAGAAATGTTTTCAAAGATGGTCTTGATTTGCTAGCTACATCTGTATTTGTCTATGGATAACCTCCGAGTCCAGGACCCAAAAGTAGGTTTAATGGGTTCATTTCATACATTTGAAGTTTGGGAAAGGACCAGTACAATCTCACTGCACACACACGAGTTGATCCCAAAATAACTATGACCTGCCAATGCAATCACAAAAACAAGGCACTGAGAGGTCTTGGGAGCAATGTTCCTAGCAGAGTTTGGAAGGGATTAATAAAATTGTCCTTGGTGCTGGCAAGATACCCTCCAGAACACTGCATGCCATTCTGGTCATCTTTGTTGAAGAGAAATAAATAATAATGAAACTGGAGCAGAAAATAATTGCTGAGATGAGGGAGAGAGCAAAGTTAGGGGAGCTCATCTAGCTTAGCATAGTCAAACAACTGCTAAGGGGGACATTTTTGCCTGTAAGCGCACAAAAAGTAAAAAGGGTAAATGCTATGGAGTGGGAGCTATTTAAGGCCAATGCTGGCACAAGGATAAATGGATACAAACCAGTCATAAATATATATTTAGCAAGAAAATCAGAAGAAGGTTCTGGGAACAGCTTCCCAGTGGGAATAATGGTGGCAAAAGATCTTAAGATGAAACTTGATACATTTATGAAAGGAATTATATAATACAGCATTTGCAAAGGCCGAATGGCTGCAGCAACCCAGGAAATCCCTCCACCTTATGCTCCAGTTTATTTTGAGCCCTTAAAGGCAAAGAGTAGCATTTCACCCTCCCATTCCTCTTCCTGCTCCAGCTATCTGCAGCCGGTCTTCAGCACCTCTCTTAAAAACTGTTTAAAGATTGAACAAGACACCGAATTTATCTTGCACTTCTGAATTCTGTTTTGCTGTTCCTCAAAAAGGAAAAGGAAAGTTTAGTAAAGCATTGCCTAATTTATATATGCATAAATTTGTATTTAATAAATCTTCTCATACATGTAAAGAACTATGCTTCACCCAAATTTTCCTACTTCCAGACTTGCTTATTAACCAACTTGCCACAGCATCCAACCAATTCGCAAGCAAGTGGTATTTTTCTCCAGGTCGCCCTGCTCAAATGTATTTGATAGCCATTCTCTAGGTAATGCAATTACTAACCAAACCATGAGAGATATCCCACTTGTATTCCTGCAAGGGACGTCTTCATTGTGGTCCAATGGGTCTAGCAAGATAAAAAGTCTCTTCAGCGAGGTGTCTTTCCCTGCCAGCCTCAAAAACATTTGAGGTGGATTTATGAATTAAAGCCAGGATCTGTCCTTTAGGGAGACACCTGCCTGGTTACATCATCTAATTTTCACGGAGAGAAAGAAAAAAGGGATGCATGGGTTCTCCTTTTCCCGTCAGGATGGTCCTTTCCGTGATGTATCTTTTCTAGTAGTATAGGAAATGGTTTCATTTAGCTTCTGGTTTTGTTCCTTGCAGATTTTTGGAGGTGCCCAGCACCCCTCCATATAACAAACAAATGCCTTCTCACTCCCTTAAAAGAGGCTTTTTTCAAAGGTATGTTATCTTTGATCTCACATTACTTGCTGTCCAATATGAAAATGACATGAAGATTTTTCATTAATATTTTTTTGAGGAAGGCCAATTTACAAATGTATTTGCCTAGCAACCCTTCAAATGCAATGTTTGGCTAGCTCTTTCCTGATCCCTTAGCAGTTGGGGCACATGCTAATCTTTGGCAGATTTCATTCCTGATGCTTTACAGAAGTCATACATACCAAGCTGCCTTAAAATCTTGTTTTGTGTTACCTCCATAGGCTAACATTTCACCTGTCTGCACACAAAAGGAAAACAATCAGAACATCCCCCACAATCTGCCGTACTAAATAATGAGAAAGATGGAAACTGGTAACTGAGACTGCAGCCAGCGTTCATAGCCAGCTCAGGCTGCCACAGGCTACCTGATGGTCATTTTCCTGCAAATCATTAACACCAGCAATGCCCAAAGGCCTAAAGGAGTTTTCTGCATAGAGTGCGAAGAACTCTGTTCAACGGGATTGATTTGCTAATGTTTTGAAGGAATTTCAAGGCTGATTTTGAGATTTAGAGACAGCACTTTTTCCGCATCTCGGTAACTGTCAGTCATGGGGCTAAACGGGGCGACAGAAAGCTCCACGAAAACAGCATGACCGCGACCGGTGAGCCAGCCGCCGTGATCCGGGGGGACACTTCCTCTCCCTACCCCGGTGCTCGGTCGCCGGCAGGACGGTGAGGCAGAGAGAACAGCAGGTGGCCCTCCCCCGGCCCCCTTCCTGCCCCAGGGCCTGGGCGGCTGCAGGGGGCAGTACGTGCTCACGATCGGAGGGAGGGCAGCGTCTCCGCGCCAGCCCGGGTCGCTCAGCCTTACACTAAGCCCAACAACGCCGGCCCGGGAAAGGGGAGAGAGGACGAGCCCCTGGCGGCGGGCAGACCTTCCCCTCCCCCCACCTCCCCGCGGGGCTCGGGGTCGCACCGTGTCCGTTCCGCTTCCCACTCGCCGGTTACATAAGCGCGGGCCCTCCACCCGGCCCGGGCACCTCACCGAGCGGGCGCAGCCGCCGTGGCACCTACCCGCGCTACGGGGCGACCTGACTGGGGAACGGGTTGGGGTGCGGGGGCGGGAGAAGCCCCTATCCTCTCGCCCGCCGCAGGCCCCTAGCGCCGACAGGCCACGGGAGCGCAAAGGGCAGGAGAGGCGCAGCTCCCGCGCCCCTCGGCTGTCGAGCCGTGCAAGCTCCCGCGGGCCAACCCGCTGCCGGCGGAGAGTAGAGGCGGGGCCGAGGCGCGCTCCCGCTCTGCACCTCACCTCGCAGCCCTGCCCGGCCACTTCCGCCCGCGGGGGGAGGGGCCGCCGCGAGCGCAGCGCACCGCCCACGTGACCTGTCGCAGCACCGCCGCTCGGCGCGGTGGCCGTGGCGTCTCCTCGCGGCGCTCGTATCCCTCCGCCCGCCGGCTGCCCGTCCCCGCAACGCGGCAGGAGCAGCGGGTGCGGCGAGGCGAGGGGCGGCCGGGGCGGTGGGTGGGAGCGAAGGCGGTGGCGGGGCGGCGGGGCGCGGCGGCTGCTAGCCGGTTCGTGGGGGACTACTTTCTCGGTACGGCGGAGGCGGTAGAGGGGGCGGGGCGGGGCTAACTCCCCTCTCGGAAGCTGCAGCCATGATAGGAGTCTAACGCTGGCGCGGCGGTGCTGGGCGCGGAGCAGGCTGGGGGGGATGAGCCAGGCCGCGCTGCCGGCCCGCACGCCCTGAGGAGCCGCCGCCGCTGCCGCCGGACCGCCGCGGAGCGCCCGCCCGGCGGCGCGGCCCCACCGCGCGGCTCCGGGCCCGCCGCCGCTACCGCCGCCCCGGGCGGGGAGCGGAGCGGAGCGGGGCGGAGCGGGGCCGGGCCGGGGGGGCGCCCCGCGCCGCTGTCACCATTGCTGGGGCCCGGAGCGCCGGAGAGCTGCTCTCTCCGCCTCCGCCTCGCTCGCCTCAAAGACGGCGGCGGCGGCGGCACCCTCAGGGACTCGGCCCGGCTCCGGACCTTCTCTGCTCGCCCGCCGCCGCCGCCGCTGCTGCTGCTCCCGCCCCGCTCGGCGCAGCGGCGGCAGGAGGAGGAGGGGGCAGCCGCCGGGAGCCGCCGCCGCCGCCGCGGAGGGAGGCGGGCCCGCCTGGGGCTGAGCCGCCGGCGCAGCAGGCCCCACGCCCGGGGCCGCCCGGCGGCCGCCGGCCCGCCGCCGCCTCCCGGTCCCGCGCCCCGCCGCCGCTCGGCCCCTGCGCGCAGTCCCGGAGCGGCCCCCGGCTGCCAGACATGACCGCCATCATCAAAGAGATCGTCAGCAGGAACAAAAGGCGATACCAGGAGGATGGCTTCGACCTGGATCTGACCTGTATCCTCCCGCCGGGGACGGTGCACGGCACCGGGCGCTGCACGTACAGCTATTGCATCAGACCTGCGCGGCGGTTACCTAACGCGCTTCCCGGTGCCGCTTCGCCGGGAGGCCGGCGGCTGCTGCCGGGGTTCGCCCGGGCCGCCGCGCCCGCCACCGCCACCGCGCCGCCTCGGCCTCCTTTTGTCAGGGCGGCCGCCGAGCCGGGGCCCGGCAGCCGGGCAGATTAACGGGAGCTCCGCGATGGCGAGGATTAACGTTAGCGCTCCTCGGCGGTTGCAGCCGGCCAGCCTGCCTGCTGGCGTGCCTGCTGCCACCCCCCCTGTCGCGGAGGTGCTGTCCACCCCCCGGCCTGGGGAGCCCCTGCCTGCTCTGGAGCAACGCCGGTCTGGTGCTTGCCTCTGGTTGTGTTGGTTCTTCTGGCACACATAGCAAATGTGCCTGTCCTGTCGTGACTCATGTCCAGAGTACTTTTTTTTAATATTTTTTTATTTTTAATTAGTAACTGGTCTTGAATTGCGAATAGCATGGTAGGTCTATCACTTGGATTGCTTCAATCTGTGCGGCCGGAGAGGTGAAGCTGGTGTCCTCTGCCCTGATTTTCATATCTTCAGTAAGGCAGAGTTTGTGCTCTGTTGCCATATGATGCAGCAAGGTTCTCGATGACAAGAGGTGGCAATCACTTCTTCCAAATTAAGAAATACCTCTTTGCCTAATGCGATGCATGAACTGCACTTTGGCATAATCTCAGATACAGTAAACACGAAGATGTGTTACAAATGAGAACACGTTGGGTCTCATTGAGGAGGATTGTTGAGAAGTGTAATTCTGAAATACGTAATTAGTATGCAATTATCACTAATGAGTCAAACCATAGAGAAGCATTGCTAGTGTATAGTTTTGGTGGCCTTTCAAACAGATGTGCCTTAGCAGTGACAGGTAGATGTTTAGCTTTGAATGCCTTGCAGAGTTATGTAGGGGCTGTGCTGTGGGCATAGTCTGTCTGTGGTGGAGAAGGATCATCACTGAGAAGTGAGGTTCTTGTTCCATAGCCTAAAAGTTGGGACTGAACTAGGAAAAATGAGTATTGACAGTAGTAGTCAGAGCTAGACTTGCCCCATAGAAAGAGTGCTTTCTGTTCTGCAAGAGGGTCAGGATGAAATCTATTGGGTTTTGGAGCAGTTACGCTTGTGTCATATCAAGTGCTACACATAAATCCAAATTCTGGGCAGCATCAAAACCAGTAACAGCTGTAACTAGCGCAGAACTTGTGCTGTTGCACTGAGCCTTGGCCTAAAATTTGAGTGGCTTTAAACTGGCCTGGAACATTCTTGACTTTAGCAGGTGGCTGCTGAGCTTTTAGTTAAAAAGCAACTGCGTTCTGTTTATGGTACTGATAAAATACATCTTTAGGCTTGCATTTTAAATGGTTGCACTTGATCGTTTTGTTGGCCTACAACTAAGACAGCTGTAACACTGCTGTAGGCCAGCGCAGCACTTACTGCTTGACTTAGTGACAGAAGTCTTGAGTTAAATTTTTTTTTTTTTTTTTTTTTGATTCTCTGAGAGATGAGTTTGCCAGGAACTTTGGGGTTATGAGAAGAGTTAAGTGGTGGCAAAACGATGAGGTTTTGGCTTCACAGTTGAAGAGATTGGTGTTTCAGATATCTTTGCCATTGGTAGGGAGAGATGGGGTTTTTTTGACCAAACCAGATCTTTTTAACTAGCAATTTGCTCTCAGCAACAAAATTGGTGAATGTTGAACCTTGATTTTCTTGCTCAAGGTTGCTAACGATATGCTGAATGGAGTTTATTGCTTATTTTTTACTTTTTTGCTTGTTAATTTTATTCTTAGAATTTCAAATTAGAAGTAGGCCACAGAACACTGGGATTAAGCTAGTTTTTTTTTTTTTAGAAGGAGCAGCTAGCTAAAATTTTGTCATGAAATTTACGGAAGAGGTGGGTTTTCTTGGGTTTGTTTTTTTTTGTGATTGCAAAAATCTCTGGAAGAAGCTTGTACTCAGTCTTGGTTTTCTTTTTGTTTTTGTTTTTTTTTTGTCCCGTAGCTGCACATTTTGAACGGATAATTAATGAATAAAGACTGCTGCCTGCACAGTGTAATGGCTTTGCTTGAAGGCTGATGTTGCTGCAGAAGTGAAAGTGTACTCTCTTTTTTTTTTTTTGGTATCACTTTGTGCAGGCTTCTTAGAGATGTTCTTTTTGTAGGGCTTTGGTGGAATTGTTGCTCATCATACTTGGTAGCTGGGAGGTAATCTCTTTACTTTACATGTAGAGGGAGGACCAAGCTGGGAGTTAGCTCTTCAACCGTGCAATGTTAGATGCAGAAAGAGAAAACTTGCTTGGGGAAGGTATGTGGTGTGTGGTAGGAGGTTCGATAGTTTAAGTTATCAAAAGTACCTGTCAACGTGTACTGGAGGTTAAAATTTTGAGACCAGACAAGCTACCATCTGCATTTCTGCTGCTGGTTAGCTTTGCTTCCATGTGCACCCATATCTGTAGGAGTGTCCTCTGTTGCTGATTACTGGTTATTTCAGTGTAGCTGCTTCTGTCAAGCTAAAAGAGAAAGACTCACATGAGCTGGGTAGCCCACTGATTTGGGCTTTTAGCCCGGATATAGGAAATAGAGATGTGAATGCCTCCTGCGGTAAATGTTTCTGTACAAGAAGTTCAGTGGTGGTGGCTGCAAAATACTCAATAGCTGGTGATTGCTACGCTAGCTTTGGGAGGTGGGGAAGAAAATGAATCTACAGTGAGTCCAGGTGAGGTGCCTGATGTCCAGCCTATATTCTATGCTCTGCCTTTTACCCATATTTGAGGGAGGCTTTGTGTCTTGGTGTCCTAGGTAGGCAAAGAGTTGCAGTCCTCATATTTCAGTCATGCCACATTCTCCCAAGGCATTGCAGGGAACACCTGGCTGCCAAAAGATGGGCTGGGTTAGGCACTGGAGTGCCAAAGTCCTCTTTGAGGACCTCTGTTGGTTTTGGTTTGGTTTGGGTTTGTGGTTTTTTGTTTGTTTTTTTTTTTTCCCTTCACTCTGTTGGCTGTGTCAAATCCTTTAGACTGATGCTGATGAATATATCCTACAGTACACCATGCTTGTGACTCTCAGTTCCTGATGAGTTGATGAAGATTTTTTCCTGTGTGGATAATGTAAGATTTTGGGAAAGGGAAATAGTAACTTCTCAAAAGCAGTAGTTTTATGTACACAATATGAGAATAGTCTTATGCGTTAATTATGAAATAAGTGTGTTTAAAAAACGTTGACATTTCTTTCTATCTAGTCAAATGTTCTAATCTCTCTGAACAGTCTTTATATACGTGTTGGAAAAAATATTTTGAAATTAGAAGAAGAAAGGGTTTTACAGATGGAGACATTAAATCAGCCTTATAATACTTCCGATAATTGTATTTACTGCTGATTTATTTGGGTTTCTATTTCATTTCTGTAGTACTGGATACCTTTTGGAAAGTTTGGATTAATGGCTTTCTTATAGGATGCTTGCATTTCTTCATGATGCAATGCCCAGCGTATTTTCTGAGCACAGTAATCTTTGGTATTTCCAAAATTCCGTGGCTTGGTTGACCATTTTACTGTAGAGAACAGTGGAAAGAGAACGCTTGCATGCAAGTCTCTTGCACATTGCATTGATTGCCTGTGACTTAAGAGACCCGTGCATAACTGAGTTTAGCAAGTGCCGTAACTATTTAAGACTAAAGTGGAAAAAGTCGTGTAACTGCTTCTTGTGCCCATGGTTAAAGTGTCTTGTATTTCCAGGCCTTCTGTTATGTGTGAAAATGGCCATCTAGCCTGAGCATAGGGTGGAGCATGCCAACCCTGATGCTTAATTGAAGCATGTGTAGCTCATGACCCACATAGTCATGTAAACTGCAGCAGTATTCAGTAAAGACTGGATGTTGGGTGCAGTTTATTTAAAAGCCTCACATGTAGTTTGTCTCATAATGAAAGGCAGAGAATGCTAGAATTGCAAGTGGAAGCCTCTTAGAATACCATACTGCTTTATGCTATTTGCAGTCCTAAAGCTCTTTGCATTTTTAATGAAATTTTAAATTATGTGACTTCACTCAAAATGGCTCAGCTTCCAGGAAAAAAATGAATTAGTGGCATGAGGTACATACCGTGTTTAAAAATAGAGCCCAAGTTGGAAATGCTGTTCGTTTAAAATACTTGGTCTCATTTTAAAATTGAAGTTTGTTAGATGCTTTGTAACAAGTTTTTCTTGCACACAAGCCCGGTAAGGGCTGGTAAGGTTTTAGAAGAAACTAGGAGAAACCAACTGGCAATGCATTTTTATTGGTGGAAAAGCATTTCTTTGTTCCAGAGTAAACCATGTTACTTAGCAGTGTTAAGAGCCTGACAGACTCGTTTTGCCTCTGGAGCCTGGGATGATCTTGGGTTTTGGACAAGAAGATTCATGCCAGTTTTGCTCTGAATTCATCTAAGAAGTCTGTTTGAATAGACAGCAGGAAAATGGTACTGTCTGGGGACTTCTTGGAGTTTGATTCAGTTACCTGCTTATGTAGGATGTATTTGATCCTGGGAAAATTGGTCTTTCTTCACTTAGCAAGGATAAAGATTTTTTAATTGTCCAGGTGGAGAAAGCAAGGTGGTGATAGATGCAGTTGTGTTCAGGCATTATTATCTTCTGAGGTTAGAGATGTGCTGGAGCACTTAGGTTTCCTCACAACCTAAAAGAAAAAAATTCCCCTTAACATATTGCCATAGTGTGTGCATACTTGTGGATAGTGGTGTTTGACAGCTGAAGCCTATGCACAAAACCCCCACCATCTGAGCCAGTGTTGTGTTGTGCAAACCTCGCTGCATCCATTCAAAGTAACCCCAACCCCTTTCTGCCCTGCTGTTTGACTGCACTTGCTCAGAAAGGGACTTGAAAGATGCTTGACAAATTAGAGCTCATCTCTTTGTGCTTGCTTAAATGTAGTGCAGGCTTCCTAATGAACTGCTTGATCTTGCATCATCAGAATTTTTTAATCAATGTGTAGCATTGCTGGAGACTGTTTGCACAATCAGAACACAAAAGTTAAAAAATAACTGCCTGTGCATACTTTTAAACTGACAAAAGCTGCAAGCTGATTCTTGGTTTCACGTAGCTCTGCTGTTGAAGTGATAGCTATATGTTCTTTTCAAGATAGGGAAAGAAGAGAGTACAGGTAACGTGGACACTTTACAAAATTTTCTTGTACAGTGACTTTTAGAAAAAAACCACAGCTGAAGCTAATCTTTATTGAAATCTGTTTGTAAGCTTAGTTAAATGTGTGTAACTTTCATAACATCCAAAGCTTTGCCATTAAACATTAAGAGGGTAATGCTGAGTAAAGTGTAAGCTTTACTAGGGCTGGTACTGCTTTGGGGCATTTCTTTTCTTAGGAAAAATCCAAGCTCCTCTTCATTATCTCTTACAGTAAGACTGATGAGGTGTTGACACTTGAGGTCTTTGCAAAATTACCTTTATTGAGGCTTGTCTGACTTTGGTGGGGACAGTTAGGTCAGTGTTGAGGGCTTCTGGAAATCCCACCTGTTAAGCTCTTGCTTTAGGTTTCAGTGTAATTGGTTGGCCATGCATCAACTCTGGGTCCAACTCAAGTCTTGATGAGTTGATGAATTTTGAAAGTACATCTTTCAAGGAACTTGTGCTAGTCAGAAAGGCCTTTCTGTTCTCAAGGTAATTACATGTGACTTCCACTGACTTCATGAGACTGTTAGAGCATATTTAGGGAAAGGATATAGCCTTGAGTGTGGAGCTTATGCAACACTTGAAATGGCTATTATTGCTGCAGTATAATACGTGTAGAAGGATTAGTTGGCTCTTGATGACTGCTAGGCTCGTGATCAGATTTCTTTAGGACAAAAATGTGTTTTTCCCGTGCTATCCAGTGCTACACTTACATCTCATTTAAGAACTTCTTTTAATTACAAAAAGTGTTTTGAAGTACAGTGACTGCTGTATTTGCTAAATGATGTGTTAAAACACTGTGTAGAGGAGTACAGAATTTTCTAATTTTCCTTCAGAAGAGGGGTGACTATTTTCTGTTCTCTTCCGTGTAGGATGATTTTGACACCTAAATCCTCTTTGTCGTGGAAGCAATTGGTATAATTTGTTCAGTAATAATGTAACTGAATGTGTTTTATTAACACATTGTTAAAACCCCTGTGCTAAAAAAAACATAAAACCATGCCAGAGCTAAATTTCAGAATGTAATATCCACAAAGTTGAAATTTTATGTATAGTTTCTGTCTACCAAGTTGCTTTTGCCAGTTGTGGATCTCAGAATAGTTTCTAAAATGAAATTATATTTTTAGTGGATTAATGTTTTTGCCACATTAATACTGTATAAGCTAGCAAATTATACCTCTGGTACTTTAGCCTAGAGTCTTCCCTCACAACATGTTTGAACAAGAAGATGGTTCTTGTATAATGATTAAAAGGACAATAGTTGCGTTCTGACAAACTGGAAGAAAAGGGAGGGAATAGGCAGCTGGGCTGTCAAATCCCTTAATTACATTACAGACCAAAGTTGCTGTCATTAGTCATAACTAACTCCCTTTTAAAGCCCACCTCCTTTCTGGTTTGAGTACCCAGCAAGTAATCTGGAATTCGGAGTTACATGTGATTTGTAGTCATTTACTGTGCCTAATGTGGGGTGGATATTGAAGGTTAATTATTGCGTAGCTTTTTCAGGAGGGTAAATGGGATATAGCCTGGAGTTGTGAGTGGTGATGGCTGGATATGCCTGATGCTTCATCTTAAAAACTAGGGTAGTTGTGGGCTCCTTTGATTTGGCTCTTCTGTGGAGGTTTTGAGGCTTAAAACTGTACACATTTGCGCATTTTGTGAGGTATTGGGATGATGATTTCCAGACTATAAGAAGGGAATTTATTTGAAAATACAGGAACATTCATACGTGGCCCCGTAGAGCATGATCTCTTGTGAAACATGAAGGGTTTGTGGGTGTTTGACTCTGCTTCAGGTTCAGAGAGTTGATGTTAGTTTTTGAATGTATCTTAGTCCCAGATGGATATTTCAGATGTAAACAAATCCTTGTTCCAGTTTCTAATTCAAGCCATCATCCTCTTTGCTCCTGTCGTCATCTGCCTCGTTTACCATCTCGCCTGTGAGGCTCTGGAAAAAAAAGTTTTGTAGAATGGAGGTAAATAATCATGCAATTAGGCTGTGTATCATGCTGCATAAATCTAGGTTATTTTAATAGCAATTTTTAGGCAACATAGCTGAAGTAGCGGCTCTGTGATTCAAATGGTAATTGACTGTTCAGCTAAAAAAATTAAACTCAATGCTCTATGTTTGGTATGACGGCTAGTGCAAAAGCTGGCATTGTTCCCTTGAAAGATGAAGTCCCAACTTCACAGCCGCAACGTGCGGCAGTGCATAAAAACTGCTTAATTTTTTTTTATTTTTTTTTTTTTAAGTAGCGAACTGCTTTAAGAAATGTCTTTACAATTCTGCCTTTGTGGAGCTGTACTATAATAGCTTTTAATTGCATGATTAATTTTCATGGAGGCCTCTGCTTAATTCATTGCATTGCCTGGGTATATATCAGGCTGGAACTGAAGAAGTGTATATTCTGTTCTCTTTTTTTTGTTTTTTTTTTTTTTTTTTAATACTAACATTTAGAGGAGAAAAATGCTAGATCTCATTAAAATGAAATTAATATTATCTACTTGGGGCTTGTTGGTTGAGAAGTGGTTTATTAGGATGCCCTTACGTCTTGTTTTGCTGCTTGCCTTTATCTTTTCTAGGATCACCACCCCCAAATTAATGTTTGATAAATTCATACAAATCATAGTGTTTGTAGCTTGTGTTTTATAAAGCTGTTTAGTGTGACATATTTGTCCTCCAGCCCGATAGCTTTTTTAAATTCCCTTGTCTCTGAAAGTTTTGGATGTCCTTTCAGACTTGCAAAAACTTGACAGTGAGCCATTTTTCACTTCCTGTCAGTAAATATCAAAGTAGTGACTCTCTGTGCTGGCTTCTTCTTACTGAATAAAATTCTTACATGTTTCTGTGGGTTTCTGAGGTTAAGATATGCTTATGTACACATCGGTGCTTTTTAAAAGGAGATTCTGCAAAGTGCGGTACTGTGCTGAGGATGTGTACCAGGGAGGTCCCGTACTCTGCCTTGAAAAAGTTTCTGTTAAATTTGGTTTGTGGGTGCAGATAGGTAAATTTGCCACTTCAGAAATCTTAAACTGAGATGCGCCAGTCAAGCTTCTCGTATATGATGCTTCCTACTGAGAAGATCCACTCGGTAGAATTGTTACCTTGAAGACAGCTGCTCAGCCTCACATACACAGTTGTCCTTTACCACTGGTGCAGCTCTTGGCCTCGGGCTGCTGTGTGTTGCTGCAGCTAGTGGGGATGCCAGGATAGGTATGGTAAGATGGGATGTAGCTTCTTCCGAAGCGTGAGCAGGAACAAAAATACTTCTTAACTGGACCTGTGCTTGTTTTCACGTCTAGAAACTTGTTGAGATTGTAGGGGTTTTGTTCAGTGCCTGGACTTGAGTAAGGAACTGAGGTCAAATCTTTGACTCCTCAGCTGAAGAGTTCTTTCTATCAGGTTTTATATGAATAATATAGTGTGCTGTTGCATGCTCCTGTTTCTCTTGGCTTTTTCTTAATGGGAAGGGTAGCTTTTTTTGTCCTGTACTATTGTTGACTATCTTAGAAGGATTTGCAGCTCTTCACAACAAGCCTGTATTTCCTTTACTATCTGAATGCTTTTGTGTCTTTATTTGTGATTCCAAACCATGTTGAAATGGAAGTTGAAGGCAACTTTTTCTCAGTCATTGTCAGAACAAGCTCTTCTGTAGAGTAGACATCTTTCATGCTTTTCTCTTACCATTATTTGTATTTGTGCTGTAAGGTTTATGAAGTTGATACCGTATTTTGAAGAAAACCAAAAACATGGTGCCTGCTTATTATGTAGATTACGTTGGGGTTTTTTTCCAGTTGTCTTGACTGTATCAGCTGTTGACCAAAGCCTCCATATGGCTGAGAGCGCGAGGACACATTTCATACACCTCACAGAAGAAGGGAGACTTTTGCTCTGGGAATACTTCCTAAATGGAATATAGTAAGCAGGTCCAAAAACCTTGCTATGTGATGGAAATGAGCTGTGGATGTAGCTGGTTCCTGCGACAGCCTGGCAGCAGCATCTTCAAGCACCTCTGATTTACTTCTTTGCACTGCAGGAATTTGAGTTCCCCTCCAGACCTGTTGTCAGCCCCATGACCTCTTTTGGACAAGTTTACCTCCTGGGTACAAAGGAGCTGCAGTTTTTTTTTCCTTGTCTAGGTTGTTGCATTTAAATTACAAGTGGAAAGATTTAAAAAAAAAAAAAAAGGCAGGGGGTGGAGGAAAAAAAAAATCGTAGTCGAAATATTGAGCATTAAGGGGTTAAATGCATTTCTTCTAAATCATAAAACATTCCTCTTGGTCGCATCTGAGTTGGTCTCTTTTCTTGTTCCTGGAGGCACAGATGGTAGAGTTGGCAAGTGCAGCTGGCTGGCTACAAGGAATCCTCCATTGCTCTGAAGAACTTTCTTCCTGTTCATTTCCTCTATACTTCCTGATTATCCAGGCTCATAGAAAAATAGTAAACTTACTTTGTGTTTCATGTTGGCTAATGGAAATGCTGCCTATTTAAAAAAAATAATATGCACATGTACAGGCTAAGCAGTATATGTGCTAGGGAGGGTTTCTGGATTCGGCTGGTATATTTTCCTATGTCCCTTTTTTTTTTTTTTTTGTTGTTGTTTTCTTTTTTGTAGGGACGCTGTCAAGAAAATGGCACTAACAAGAGCTTGGCCATTTGTCAGGACTCCCAAATCTGTTTGAGGATGGAGTGTGGACACTTCTTGTAACACTCCCCCTGTAGCTTCGGGCTGTCAAGCTGTTGAACGGCAAGAACAGGTTTTTGGTTTTTTTTCCTTGCTTTTACTATATGGACTTGTTTAAGCTGGAGTTAAAAGGCTTGAGGTTAGCACACTAACGTTTCATGGCTGGTAGGGCCAGATGCACCGCTACACCATGTGGCATGGTTACTGAAGTCAGAGTTCCTGAGAATTGCAGACAAATTGAGACAACGGAGCAACTTTCAGAGACTTCAAAGTCACATTGTTCCTCTGCTCATCGGTGTTGCTATCAAATGGGACTTAGTACTTGACAGCTTGGCCGTTCCATGCTAGAGGCTGGTTTCCTTTGCACTGTGGTTCTCTGCAGTCAGGAGGGTGATGGGTGATGGATAGTGGAGCAATACTGACAGCAGCTTGTGCGTGAATGAGGAGTGGGCTGTTCAGAAGCAGATGAAAGCAAGTACATGCCTTGCTTGCCTGAACTGGAAGTGAAAATTTGCATTCCTGGCAGTTGTGAAGCTTTTTTCAGGCCATAGATTCATCAATTTAAATCTGTTCTTTGTTAAATAAGATTCGTATTTGGAAACTGAGGGTCAGGGAGAAAAGGACCGTTGTCCTTTTATTTGCAAGTGTCAGGTTTGAGTTTTGCAGTACATTTTTAGCTCCAGAGCATTGGACAGTGACCATCATTCACAGCTTCAGGAACACTCAGTTTGTTTTAAATTTCCTTTTTAAAGAAAGGTGAAGTCTAATGCCTCATAGGTCTTCATGAAGCCTTTGATTCTAAAGGGGTAGTAGTTTTAAAGTTGTTTTTGTTTGTGTTTTGGTTTATAATCCCTCATCAGTGTTGGGTTTAAAAAGTAAAGCTTTATGTAAATTCTTAAGCACTGCATGCTCTAGCATGCTTATAAAACAGGAAGATTAGGTAATTTGCTTTCTGTTTTTCTGTTATAGCTGCCTTCATGAGCAGAGCGAGGATAAGGGATTAAATACATTGAAATAGGACTTCATAAAATTACTTAGAAATTCTAACAATGTTACAGCTACTGTTGATCATTGAGAATGTTGAGAATGTTGATCATTGCAGGAAAGGCTATAACTGTCTTTTTCGCGTTTTCTTGTGACTGTTAAAGAACTTAAGAGTTGGTAAATATTTTGGTATGCTTTTTTGGCCTCCTTCCAATATTAGGAAAAAGGCTGAATTTGTCATCACAATCAGTTATAGGACCAACACAAGTAATTTGCTTTTACATCTGTATGTATGTAAAATTTAAAGTGTATACTGCATATTCTTTAATTTGATCTTGGCATGATGTGAATATATAGACAGCTATTTTTGAAAGTGATTATAACTGCTGATTTGCATAACGGCACAGGATTTTTCTCATAGCAACTGGAAAGACTATCATCTTTAGCATGTGGGAATTACTTCGGGTTTTAAGAACAGTGTCTTGTTAAATCTGCAAACAGTATTAGCGCAAAGGCATTTCTGAAGTGGTGTATGGATTATTTGCGTTAGTATGTATTCAGTATTCACAAAGCATTGCTTTTTTGTTTTGGCATTTGGTAACTTAGCAAATTATTGGGTTGCTTTCATTTTAAGGTTACTTGGGTATAACGAAGTGTCATCTATGTTCATTTGAAAGCTCCAGTTTTGTAGTTAATAAGCAGCATGAACTTGAGTAGAGGATGGCATTTTAATGTTTCGCTGTTGTGTAGCATGTATCTGTCTCGTGTTTGCTTTTTTGATTCTGATCGCTAGCTACAATTCCAGCCTCCATGTTTAAAAGATTGACAAAGGAGTGAGCGCTTTAAAAATGGTTGAAACCATTTCTAGGAATGGGTTTCTTAGGAAAGGGCTACTTTGGCAAAACATGGCAGGACATATTTTATGTTTTTTTTAGAAAGTCCCTTTCGAATTTTGGTAGTTAGCAGCAGTTTGGTTAACTTCATTTTACATGCTTTGAACCGCCTCAATAAATGGCTGAGGCTTTTTCCATTTCTATTTTGCTTGTCTTAAAAAAAAAAAACAAAAAAAAACAAAAAAAAAACAAAAAAAAACAAAAACAAAAACAAAAAACCAAACAAACAAACAACAAAAAAAAAAAACCCAAACAAACCAAAACCAACACAACCAAAAAAACAAACCCAACCCCCCCCCCCCCCCCCCGAACTTGGAATTGATAGTGAACTTGTTGCATGCTTTAAATCATCAGTTCTTCCAGGTTTCTAAAATTATCAGTATCATTACCAATTTGATGATGACTCAGAATTCTTGCTTTGAATTTAAGCCTAGCTTCAAAACTCCCTTGTAAGAAATCTTGTCTTGTTAGTGAATACCTTAATTTCAGCTTTGGAAATCAATGTTAAATTAACTGAGGTATGAAAAACAATGTCTCTGAGCCAGTGAGCGTGGCTGGAGATAAAAGAACTTGCTGAAGATGATGCCCAGTGGACACTTGCTCCCATAACTGGTTTGGCTCTGTACTCTTCCCTGCAGTGATTGCTGGCTGTCCCTGAGGAGGACTGTTTCATTCCCCAGCATCAGGAAAAAAGCAAGCTAGCACTGATGCAGTAACAACCATCCCCTTCACTTGCTGCAGATCTTGGAACATCTTTTTGCAGGAGAGGAAAGGGTGGAAGAGCTTGGATTTTGTCAGCTTTTTCAATTAAGTGACGAAACTGCTATTTCTGCCCAGAGGTTTAGATCATCTGTGCGAACAGCAACAGCACTTCCACTCTGTTCTTCCATCTTGTTTCTTAAAGCAAAAGGCATTCTTCAGTTGCTTGAACCAACAACAGAGTTTTGAAGCAACATGCTGCTTTAGCATGCTTGCCAGAGCATATATTAAGACATAAAATGATCTTCACCAGCAATGCATATGCATTTGTCATAGTTGTTGCTTGCTTTCGTTCACTGCAGCTGAAGCCTGCAGCCTCACATGCCTGCCATGGAAAGGTACCATTTGCTTACTGCGGCCAGTGTCCTTTAACACCAGATCTGTTGCAGACAGAAGAGTGAGTCAGCAGTGGCCTGTGAATTACATTCCAGTCTAATACTTTGAGATAATAAGTAAGGTACTTCAGTATGCTTATATTTAGGCAGAAGAGAAGTTCGTTTAAAAAGCAATCATGTTTTACTAAATCCAGCCCCTTGCCCCCTTGGATACTTGTTTTTCAGCAGCACTTCAGTTTTTGTGCTGTCAGGTTGCAAAGTCCTAGAACATACAACACTTACTGAATCAGCATCAGTAAATTGATTCATGCTTCCCCCCCAGAGTAGTTTTCCATTTTCTTTTCTTACTGGCGTATTGTTAAACATCTTTTGCAACACCAGCTCTGGGTTTAAAAATTGCACCTGTAATGATGCACAGTTAAGCTTAGAGCATTCAATTCTTGCTGGCTTCCTATTTAAAAGAAATACATGTGGGCTGTGCATGTACTGCTCATGCGTTGCCCCTGAGGAGCGAGGGAGGAGAGAGGGGTCACGTGAGATGTGGGAGCCAAAAGGGGATCACGTTTTCCAAAAGTGTGAGACTGCCCTGGTTATGTTCGAACTTTTAATCTCTCTCTGCTTGCATGTTTTGAGGCTTTAGTGTTTGGACGAGTCTGTGAGCCTGCAAAGTGGAAGTGCTGCTGCTAAGATGTTCTGTTCCCTTTGCTTGGGGTGTCTGTCTGCTTTGCTTCCATCTTGCACCAGCTGGGAATCCTGGAAAGTATCTTGTGTCTTAGCCTCTTGGAGAGGAAAAGCCAACAGCAGAAGAAAAGCATCTGAACATAAACCGCAGGCTGAAACGCATGAAAAAAATGTGTAGTAAAGCTCAGGATTGCGAATGGAAATTTGAGCAAGTTGCATGGTAATTGTGGTGAAGTTTGGGCATCCATCTCATGGGTGATACTATAGTTGAAACTGAGATTTGTTTTGATGTGTGTGTCAAAATGAATTTATTTTACTCCTGTTGCTAGCATGAATGCTTGTCTTCTATGGAGAAGTGCTGTGGAAAGCGGGCTAATATACTGGATTATTTTGCTCTGGTAATTTATTTAGCCTTGCTGCTTGGAGCAGGACACAGTAGGAGGTGCTTTTGAGTATAAATGCTGAAACTGGCAGTAGGTAGAAATCAGGTTAAAATTGGGGAATGAGCAGGGAGTGATGGGGTGTGCTAGCTGAAAGGTAATTCACTGTTAATAGGCATAGAGCAGGCGCACGTGATTTATAACCAGTTTCTTCTGCTTATGGCAAGTAGTAACTGATAAAATATGTTGCTAATTATATAGTGCCTTTGTTAATTTAACAAAGAGGTGTGGACTGCTTGTGGAGTATAATGTGTTCAGAGTAGGTTCAAAGTTTAAGATTTATGTTATTTGATAGTATCTGAAGTTATCAAACACTCTGAAAGTCAAGCAACTTTTTTTTTTTTTTTTTTCCTCCAATATAAGCTTTTGTTAGGGTTTGTGCAAGTACAGAAAAACCTGGCAACCAGCTGAGAGCCCCTTTCAGTGTCAGTATTTAAGGCAGCTGTAGGTATTTATTTGGCTTTCTCAAAAGTTTTCAAATTATTCTCACTGCATAGATTTTTTTTTGAGTAGCCCAAGCAGACTGATATCTATTAATACTTGGATTACAATATCGTAAATGCTAATTCTTTTTTTGAGAGTAGAAAACATTATTTCAGCGTATTCAGTTCTTAATATTTTCCTCGAGTCATTTAGTTAACTGTGTAAATGCAGAACTTGGTCCATGCTGCTTCCCTGTAAGTACTTAGGCTTTTGGGAATTCTGCAAGGATGGAATAAAGTACTTTGTATCCTAGTTCAGGCTTTTCTTTGTGTATAAGTAACTGGAATATTGATATCTTGGAAACTGCTGCAATATTTTCCATTCCGATGATTACTCTTGGAGCTTTGTTATGTTTTAGCCATAAATATGATTCTTAGAATTGTGGAATAATTTAGGTTGAAAGGGACCTCTGGAAGTCACCATTTCAGCCCCCTTGTTTAAAGCGGGGCCAGCTTCAAACATATCATGCTTTGTTCTTGCTCCTTCTAAAATTAGTTTGAGGAGGAGTATGTTAATGTGGTAGAGTATGGTCTGTTTTTTGAGCTGCTGGTTTCATTTCTGTTTTGCTTTTCAGTGAAACTTCTTCACTACATTATCATTTCTAATAATGTTTAAAACTTGAGAGTACTTTCTTTTCTTGAGCTCTGTTTTTAAAAAAAATTAAATCCATATATGACTACACCGCCAAGAAAATAAATATCGGTAATTTTCTAGCAATTTACTGTGAATTCTTTACTACATTGTCTCTAGATGTAAACATAGAATTTTCTTAATTGGCATTTCTCTGTAGTGCTAATTTGGTTTTGCTGAGTTCTTTATCTAGGGTTGCTTTTGGCAAGTGAATTACAGGTAGGTCAGAATATTTTTCCAGGAGTGGGGAGTTGTTTGTTTGTTTGTTTGTTTTTTAGATAAGATACAGGTTCTTTTTCAGATCTGTACATTGCCATCTACTGCAGTATCTTGCATTTAGGCATTCACAGCTACCTTAGCAGCTGCTATATTGGTCCGTTAGGTAGAAATCATGGAAAGTGATAAGAACATTAGTGTAGCCTCACCAGGGCTTGCATGCCTGAAATGAACTTTTTTGTTAGTTTTGCTGTTTTGTGTGATATACCTATTTTGGGATAACCAGGGATTTGAACGTGGGTTTTAATTTGGAACATCTTGCAGTTTAGTCACACAAGACTATTTTAATAGTTTCCCATTGGATTTAATATGCCACTCAAACTGTAGAGAACGACCAGTATGCAGCATCTATTCGATTCTAGTGAGATGATGTATGATAGAAGTGGATTACTTGACTCTGCTTTTCTAGTGGATAGCCTTCCTAATGGGTATTAACTGTCAGCTGCACAATAGCATATGCTTTTAATAAGTTATCTGTTTGAGATGTGAAAAGATTTCTGTTATAGTGGCTGTGGTCAAAGTACTGTGTTACCCTCCTTATTCCCCTTCTCTCCCCAACCTTTTCCTCAGCTTTTTTTTTTTTTTTTTTTTTTAAGATCCCTTGTATAGCTTTACATAGCATATATAAAGATGAATTGTTCGCATATGGGGAGTTGGAATTGTTGCTCTGACTTAATTAATACAATTAAACATTTGATTAATGTCCATTTAATGCTGCTGTAGAAATTTCACATGCTTTACAAATGTTTCCATAATTTGCATATCAGATATTTATCCAAACATAATTGCAATGGGTTTTCCTGCGGAGAGGCTTGAAGGAGTATACAGGAACAACATCGATGATGTAGTAAGGTAAGATTTTATTTTTCTTTTCCTTACTCTTGTATATGTTAAATATCCTTTTCTGTACTCATTTATGTTCTACTAAGGAAAGGATGTGTGTTCTGACTCGTAGAAATGGCAAGATTTTTACATCTCATAGATGATGTCATACTAGCTTTCCTGAAAACGTTAGAAACAAAATGATACTTTAAAGACTTTTAGGCTAGAGCATTGCTATGGGTTGATCTCAGATGCATGTAACCTGCTTTAGTGTGAAAAACTTACTTCAGTGAATTGTGTTGGAGTAAAATGAGGTTCTTTGCTTTTAGAAAGATGTCAGTCCATGCCTCTGTTCGCAGTGTTGAGAGTTCCTCAGATAGCTGATGGCATTTCAGAATATGTTTGCCCATAGCCTGTCTTCAATTGATAAATGAAGTGTTTGATAAGTTAATTTTGATTTAAGGTAGTAGGTGTTGGTGACTTTAGATAAAGGCTTTTACCTCTGGATGTGTTCAATAATTGTGGAAGAGGAGAAAAATCAGGTAAAATTTGTTATTGCTGGTGATGTTTTGTAGCATGTTTTTTTAAAAAACCCCAAATCTACAGGTTGTTATTTTTGACATCAAATAAAGTTACCTACTCTAAACTGCTGGTTACAGCTGTGGAAGATGTACTTGGTGTTTTAGGAGCATCACAGTTTGTTTAGTCAACATGCTACTTGGAGAATGTAGTGTGAGAGGTTGCATTAGAAATTAAATATTTGTCAGAAGCTGCCAAATGTTAGAGTTTCTAGGATCCTGAGGGCTGATTTTAAGTCGTGCATGATACTTTCAAGATCTTTGGCATTTGAGGTCACAAGTTCAGTAGCTCTCCCAGAGGGTTGATGTTTGGGGATGGGGGAATAATGCAGTAAGGGGCATGGTTATGTAGTGAAGTTAGAATTAGGTGTATGTGGACAAGAAGGTGCTGCTCCCAGGTTTGAAATGGCACAGAAAGTTTCTCATAGGTGTTGGTAGGCAGAATTAGTGCTACTTAAATTGCAGTGGTAATTGTTTGCATCCAGGTTTGTACAGAAATGAGCTGAGGTAGCTCCTCAGTTCCCACACTGGGAGGAATCATAACCCTCAACTGAAAATCATTTGTCTTGAGGCAGTGACTTCCCAGCGCAGCTGCAGTCAGGTTCTAGTGAGTTTGAGGGCGTTTGTTCTTGCATATTTAACCATCATGACAAACCTCGCTCTCCGTGAATAGTACTGAAAATGTCAGAGGCTGGATTTGACCAGGTTTGTGAAGCGACCTTGTTGTGTCACGTAGTGGTGAGGAGAAGTCTCTTTCCAGAGCTGTCGTATCAGCGAGGTTCAGCATAGCAATCTGTAAATACTCTTGCAGAGTGCATATGTTTCTGCTAGGATTGCTAAGAGGTGTGAAGTTTTCCAGTTGTGTCATTGCACATAGCTTGCATGCAAGAAAAAGCTTTTGCTGCGCTTTCTGGATAGTTAGGGGCTGTCCCACAGACTCAAACGACCTAGCCATCTTTCTTTACAAGTAGTCAGAGCCACCTTTTTTTTAAGTTGATACCGGCATTGCATCTGCTATATGAAATACGTGGTACCTGATGGACTTCACCTTTGGAAATTGTAGAATAGGGATAAAGGCTGGACTTGGAATAAATGGCATGGGAATAATCAAATAATAACAGGTAGTAGTCTTTGAAGGCGCTCTTGCATTCATAGCATTGATTTCAGTTGCTTCTGTAGGAGAGAAATGTTTTATTGGTTAAGTGTGTAGATATGTGTAAATTAGACTTTTGAAAGGAAATGACTACATAATTGTTAAGTTGTCCATAAACACTGATCAAAAGGAATAGTGGTCACCTAAAAGTATAATCAGCCAAACTAAGATAAAGATTTAGATGAAGTGGCTCTAGGGAACTGGATGCTAAAGTAGTGTTATGTTTGTTGCCCCCTGTTTTTAAACGAGAATAATGCACAAAATGTGAACATGCATTCTGCATGTTGCAGTCAGCAGGTCCTCATCTGCTCCTGTCATCTTTTTGTTGTGTAATTCTTTTGCAAGAACTTTTTAGTGCAGAAATTCAATGCATTTGAGCTCTGGAGCAATTGATATTGAGCCACAATAAGCCAGTGGGCTTTTTCTGAATAACTGGTATCCTGACAAATGTAATGCTAATACTGTGTGAGAAGTACAACTTGAACTGCTGACTGTCTCCTGTGACTGACACTTTGAGACAGTTTGGATGGAATCTTGTCCTTAGGAAAATACTTGCATGAAAGCTTGCACTCAGTTTTGTGGATATTACTAGCAGAAGCGGAGTCAGCTCTCTTGCTCTCCAGTGTGTTTTAAACAAGTGGTTTCATCTCCTGAAACAAATTGCCATGTTCACCATCTTGAAGTCTGCCAACAGGGACACCAGTGGAAGTCAGGAAATATTTTTGCAGATTAAATTGGAATCTCATACTCAGTGCTGCACAAGGAGCATTCACATCTGTTCTTATTTTAACACATCAGTTTAGCCACAGAGGAGTTCTAGGTTCTTCTGGAATATTATGACTGATAACCAGAGCTTGTTTTTGCTTAAGCTTTCCAGGATTTTAGCAGCTAGTGTTTCTTTTCAGTTTGAACAGCATGTTCTGTCATGGCTAATTAAATTCCTTCTGGCTGATGTGCAGATACACACTGTTGATGATGTTAAGTGTAAACATTTGTATGTTATTTCTTCTTGAACATTGCCAGGTGACACATCATATATAATCATGGCAATTTTGATGAATCATGTTTGCAGTTTGGCTCTCCAAGGCTTGTATGGGAAGCTTTTGTTACAAAGTGAGCATGAAAATGAAATGAGTATGAAAAAGTATAGTGGTCTTCCTCCTTCTTTCTGAACCCAGAATATCATCAGGCACTGTCCTCTGACTTCAGTGGCAAGTAATGGCTATTTTAAAAGCCTGGTATTAAAATAAAGGATTCTAGCTGTTCTAACTGGAATAAAATTCATATTCCAGTATTTTTTTTTGTTGTTGTTTTGGTTTTTTTTTTTTAATTGGAGATACCACTGTGGCAGAATACTTTGCATTGAAAATTAAATTGGAAGTGTTCACAAATATCTTGTGTAATTGATGCTTTGTGCTTTAGAAATAAACACCCTTCCTCAGCTAAATATATTTATTGGTGTGCAGGTATCTTAGAAATCAGTGCAGATTGGTCCGTACAATAAATATTTCAGTTGCAGGTCAGATTTTAGTCTCCTCAGTTGCATAAATTGTCTTATACTACTGGATTATTTGCATGAGTGAGGTTTGCAACATGCTGCTTCCTTGACGGAGGCACTGCAGGGCCAGCTGGGGCTTGGAATGCAGAACCGCGCATGCTGGATGGTGCTTTAATGATGCTGCAAATTGAGGTCAACATTATTGCGATGTATATTAATACGTGCCTCTTTCTTTTTTTATTTTCTACCTAAGGTTTTTGGATTCAAAGCATAAAAACCATTACAAGATATACAATCTGTAAGTATGCTCTTATAGATGTATTTTACGAAATAATGAGTTCTAAAAATAGCTAATGCGTGAAAGTGGCTTGTTGCTGTACTGAAGCAGAGCTAGAGATGTTTTGCACATTTCTTAAAACAATTAAGCCTGATTGAGAGCACTGTTACTTCATTTAGTGGAGCTGAGTGAGGTTAAATGAAATGCTGGTATGTATTCATATTACTTGAACTCTTTTAAATGACTTGGCATCTAGCCCATCTGGAGCTTATACCATGTGATTAAAAAGTGAAAAGTAATTCATAGCAGTCTTTCTGTTAGTGTATTGATGTCCACAGTGAAGAAATTGCCAAATGAATATTTTCCTGTTTCTTTTTTCTTTTTCTTTAAATCAAACTGTATTGGTACTCAGGTTCTGTTTGCTTCCTCACTCTTCTTGGTTGTCCCTGTTTATTACTTTGAGAAAGCTATTGCAGCAATTGGTAATGTGATGGTTTCTCACTTTTGGAAGTGTAATATTTTGCTCTCAAGATTTAGTTATGCAGAAAGCTGTTCTTGTTACAGAAGGGATTTTTTTTGTTGCTGGTGTGCCTTGATCATCCTTATATGTTAGCTTAGACTAATTTCATTTGTATAAATGATTTGGTGGTGTCAGCTGATACTGAAAAGTAGGTCATGATTTTCTACCCCTCATTTTCCCCTAGAAGTCTAAATTGAAGATATATTGATTCTTTGAGCTGTTATGGCTTTATTTGTTAAAAAATATGTTCCTAAATATTTGCAATTAATGGAAAAAATGCTGTAGTATGAAAATCCAGGCCATGCATTACGTCATAATCTGTCAGTCATTAAAAATAAGTATTTAAATATGCCTCTAAATTATTTGAAGGGGTATGCGTTAAGCAACTCTGTTTCCTGATGTTGGAACAAAGTTATAAGCTGAGAAATTGTATATTGGTTATCAAAGTTGTCTGTAAAACCTTGGGTAGGATGGGACAGAAAAAGATGTGTAAAAATATGCATTAAAACCCCCCTCATTAGACACCCTTTATACAGTTCAGTAACTATTTTCTCCAGCTTAGAAGCTCTCCAGAATGTTAGGCTTTTAATAAATGCTGTCTTGGTGGCACTTATGGGTGGAAAGGACAGTGCTTCCTAAAATAGCTGATAGCTGCTCCTGTGTGTAGGTGCAGCTCTCTAAAGAGGTAACTTTCTGGATATCTGTCTTAGAAATCTTCTGGAGCTCAGCACTAGAGATCTGTCATGTAAAATGTAATGAATGTGGGTTTATTAAACTCCCCCTAAAGTCTCCTGACAGCTTCTGCTTGGTTTGGGGAGCAAAGCAGAACAGGACAGGTACAAATGAATTTCTTCTGCTTCTTGGGGCTGAGTTCAGCTGTCAGCTTCTGCAAAGTGTGGCTCTGGTGTCACTTACAAGATCAGGGTTTGCTGAGATGCCTGATACTGAGCTGCTTGTTTCAAATTGGCTGTAGAGGTGACAGGTAAAAACAATAGGTTGCTCTGTGTAAACTTCTAGGCTTGGTCAGAAAGTAAGAATTCAGTAAGACATCTGTGCATCTTAGCTACTAGTTCTTTAGGGAGGTGGTGATTTGAAATGTTTCCACTTTGCTGTATGCTTACAACCTCATTTTACTTTAGAAAAAAACAAAACCAATCACTCACACAGGAACAACTTTAAAGTTCTTAAGTGAGAAGAACTGTGGTTGAGACAAATGCTTTTGACACATACGTTGCTGATACCTGTATTTCAGCTGTGGAAAGAACTTGTACAGGTATGCCACAGGTTTTTGTCTTCAAGTTCTTAATGTAAAAATTTTAACTTTTCTGGTTTCGGTGAAAGAACTCCTCATCGATTTTCCTTATTGGTAACTTCAAAACAACCACAAGTGAAACTTCCTAAAATTACTGTATTCACCCTCAAATGAAAATTTCTGCACGATAAAACATGCTTTTAAAGTGTGCAGGTTTTCTTCTTCCCCAAAACATGGATCAGTTGCAAATGAAGATCCAAGTGATTACTGCACAGCTTGGAAAGCATAGCTTTTAAACTGTGTATCTCTGACTAGAGAGGACAAGTTATCTCTATGCAGGCAAAATTTATACACATTAAGTACACGAATGCCATTAGGTGAATTGTTGCAGTGTTTGGTCATGAGATGGGAAGAAATTGCAGCCTTCAGGTATTTTGGAGAACAGCATCTCTTTAGATTAAGCTGATCCTTTGTAAATAATCAACCTATTGTCTGTGTTCAAAAGAAGGAGGTGGGAGTTCAGAGGAGTTATGTGATTATAATCAGAATTATTTCAAACACTGTCATGGGGTTTCAGTTCCCTTAAGGTAGCTGTTATATGAAGTCGGTAATAATGTGTGTATTGAGCAGTTCTATTTAAAAGTATTTAAAGAGATTTTTCTGAACTGGTGCTTAAATGTTGTCGGTTATGCCTCATTCTTGCATCTTGACTTTTAAATTTCCAGTGACTATTTAAGCAGTTTCATTTTGTTTCTTGCTTGTGTTGGTTTTCTCATGTGTTCCCTTGACACTGCTATTTCTTCAGTATTCTTTATTTTAGCATCTCCTAACTCCACATACTGCCAAATTGTTGTCTTCCCTATTGTAATAATCTCCTCCTTCTCCAGTATATTTCTTTTAACTGACCTACAGGCAGATAGTTAAAGGAAGGAACTGTAATGAACAGTGTGGATTTTATCTGCATATTTTCTGTACCTCTCTGTGCATGAGGTTGGGCTTTGCATAGGCTGTCATCTCTTTCTGTAGCCTAAAGTCCTGTCATCAGTGGAATCATAGTTATGATCACAAAGGTGTCTGGCTGACAACACGTAGGATCTGGGTTGCTTTAAACTCACTTTAATCATAAGTAGGATTACAAGAACCATGCTAACCCACTCCCCACCCCCAAAATGAAAAAAAAATGTCCAGGTTTCATCTGAAGATCTGACTTTATTACAAGTCTAATAGTGTTTATAAAAAAGAATGTATTTGAAATGCTAAGCCATGAAAGCATCCTCCAAATTGTGTGTTGGTAAGATCTCTGCTGCAGGTACACTTCTAGTGAAAGGTGTCCCATCCTGTGACAAGGGGGTTGGGACTAGATAATCTTTAAGGTCCCTTCCAACTCTAACCATTCTAAGATTCTATGATTCTGTGTATGTCATGTAATGAAACGGGAGTATATTTTGTACAGCTGTGACTGGAGCTCTGCATTTATTGTGTACAGCCCCCATAAGAGGGCATAGTGTGACATGGCTATGTTCTGTGCTCAGTTTCTATCCTTGGTATCAACAAAACTGTTTTTTACCCCTTGCAGTATTCTACTTGATAATCTCTCAAACTTAAAAATTTGAAGGCTTTTCTGCCCATATGTGGATTTTTTTTTTTTTTTTTTTTTTAAATATTCGAAGAATTTGATCTTTTACTAGCCCTTTGAACTGCACGTTTCTTTAAAAGGAAGCAGGAAACTCTCTTGGATAAGATGCTTTTTGTTAACTGCTTTGCTTCCTAGCAGGCTCAACTTCCAAAGTTCAGATGCTGACTAGCTTGTAATAGGCTTTGCCCAGCATAGTTGATGGCTGCTTCAGGCATGGTGACTCCATCTTGGATATACATACTGCATCTAACCTTCTCAAAGCCTCAAATATAAATGTTGTTTCAAGTCACATCAGCCAGCTTAACCTGCAGTATATCACTTCTGACCCGGAGAAAGTGTCAGCAATGTGATCAGAGTGTAAAAACTGCCAGACTTTTCCCTAGCAGAGGCTACAGTTGAGAAGGCTCTGGAACTCAGAGAAAGGGAAGCGCTGAGTGCACATGCAACCCCAGCAGACCTGCCTCTGTCACTGGTGCACGAGTCTCGTGGACAAAGCTCAATGCAGCACATGTAAGGCTCCGGTTGTGTGCAACAGTAGAAGTAGTAGGAGCCTATAAGTTTGTATGTCTAGAAGTGTCAAGCTCCACACAGCTCCAAAGGCTGCAGTCATACTTATTAAGGAAATGTAAGTTCATACCAGTCCTGAAACTGGTGTAGGTATTTGAACCCTATAAAGAGTACAGGTTATAATCAGAACAGAAGATCTAGATGTTTTGTATGCTGAAATGACTTCAAATCATTGTGTTTCAATGTGGAGTCCTGTTATTTTGAGGCAGGATTGTTCTCTTCCTTTCTGAGCTGCATTTTCACTTGCATTTTGTAGGCATGATTAATTTTGCCTGCAGAGAGCAGCTCCAAGGAAAATTATGTAAAGCATGTACTACTTGCCTTCTTTCCCTTTACTCTCAACATCTGATCCAGCTTGCTCCCTTACAGCATGCCATATTGGCTGTGTTAGAGCCCTACTGACTGGTTCGTTTATACCTGGTTACTGATGTTTGTCCCTAGGCAAGTCATCCTGCAAGACTAATGCAGTGTGGTTTGCTGCGCTACTAGCTAGTTAGTCTCTTGCAGAGTGTTGAGATAGGCATTGATGCAATCGAGAGTCTTAAGAAACGTGCCATTTGTCAGGGTCTGTGAGGGAAAAGCTGGCTGACTGGCCTGGGTTTTGGGGTTTTTTTGTGTTCATCTAATTTCAAGAACAAGTGCCAAGTTGGAAAGCAGTATCGCAATCTCTGGTTGTTACAAGTGATCTCCTTTATAATATTCAGTGGTGCTTTCAGTTTCCTGTGATGTCTTGTGGTGGTGGTCCTGTAATTTGAGGAAGAATGTTTGCTTAGGTTATGCTATCTGAGGGTCCTTGAAATGTCCTTGTGATTCCCATCACCCCTAGCACCCATGTTTTTGTTGAGGCATATTGACGTGTGTTTTGAGTTCAGGGTCAAATGGATGAAGGTCATAGCCATCTACTCTTTATGTGTTTGTGTGGGAGCATATAGCTGCTCAAGCAGCTGGAGCTGTTAATACTACACCATTAAAAAGTAATAGTGTATTGCATTACTTGTGTGAATGTCTCCATTGAATCATACTGATGGACTACAGTTACCATAGGGTAAGTAATTGTTTTTCAGTAAAATAACTGATATTTTAGTGAGCAACTTTATGCATCTGTAAAAAACAGTTTTTCTACATGTGACCTCTATCTGCATTTTTAAATCATAAAGGTGATGGGTATACATGATTTTCCCGTATGTTGATCTGTATGTGCCTGGGTGTGACAGATGTTGGGATTGCCTCAGAGTCTTGTCTTGAACTCTTGTCTATTTTTCTTTTTTAGATGTGCTGAAAGACATTACGACACAGCCAAATTTAACTGCAGAGGTACGTTTTTTACTGTCTAGTGTATGTTTTTCTCTTTAAACTTCAGTGTTTCTGAACAGAGGTACAAAGGAGGAGCTGATGAATAGATTTGGGTAAAGGAATGATGTCAGATTGCTTTGAGTCATTGCAGAAACTTGCTATATTCTTGGGGCTTTCAAAAAAGCATGTTCCTGCTGACAGTTCTGTCTGGACTGATAAGGCAATCGGAAGCCTACTCTTGCAGAATTTTTGCAGAATGGGCTATATAGAAGTTTCTGTTCAATTCAGTGCGCACTTATTGTGAAATTTAGATGTGAAGCTTAGGGTAGTCTGGGTTTTATGCAGAGGCATCACTTAGGATAAAATGGAGAACACTTAAGCCACTGTCACTATTCGTATAAAACAACTTTTTGAAGATCCGGAACAAACCATCAGTTGCTTAAAAAGAAGAATTAAAAAGAAAACAACAAATAAAAAAACCCCATGTGATGCCTCTTTGAGATGAGTTAGTTCTTAGACACTTCGCAAAGCTACCAGAACCGGTGGGGAAACTTTTAGGGGATTCTTTTGATCACCTCTTTTGATCATCTCTTTTGTGAGTGGAAACTGCTGTACCTGTTTTGTCAGTATTAACTCCCCAGGTAAATAAATAAATTCAGATTGACCTTTATTCTTTGTGCAGAGGAATATCTCTGTGCACAGTAGTGTAGAGCTTGTAGTTTCTCTTCATGCAGTGCTTCAGAATGGCAGATACGGAGTACTTATGTGTATGTAATTGTAGGAGATGAATAAATTTTGGTTAGTATTAGCCAGTTTCATAACTGGCTAATACTAGATCCTAGCAAGGGCTCAATTTCTTTATTATTATTATTATTATCCTTTTTTTATTTATTTTAGACCATCCTTCTAGTTGTAAAGAGGGTGTTTAGAACATGACCAAAATGTAGTTGGCTGCTTTAATGTCTGAATATAGAAGGACTAAAATTGTCATCTTGAAGTCATCTTCGCTTCTGGTTTGCTCTTAAAATGTTGAATGACAGTGTCCTGAAACCTCACTCAATATATACAAGCCAGAAAAAAGAAGTATTTTAAGATCTGCTTGAGCAATACTTTGGATAAGAGGAGAAAAGGCATAAATGAAAAGGTTGTGCTTCTAATATGTCCAGAACATATGCTTGCTTTAATTTTTGTGGGTTTGTTGTTTTTTTGGTTTTTTGTTTTTTTGTTTTTTTGTTTTTTTTACGGGGGTGCTGAGATCTCTTCACTGTCATTCTCAGCCCAAAATGTTGTTTGTGACGGCACCTTTCACAGCTCCTCTGCAGAAGACAGCACTGTTGTAGGGAGCTACATGCTGCAGTTTTTCTTTTCTTCCCCAAATTAGTTGCCTGAGATAACCAAATCGGTGACTCAGGACTGTTAAGGGAGCAGAATAACAGTTCTACTCTAAAATCTTCTGAAGTGAGTTAATTTCAAAGGGAACTTCTTACCTGTACACTTAGCATGAAATACTGTAGTAGTTCATTATTCAGCTTGGATGCTCTTGCATTAAATTCAAAACCAAACATTGAAGGCTATTCATCTTCTTTGGATGCCATCTTTTTGTCTAGGGTTTTTGCAGTTTCTGAAGTACGTCCATGCTGGAAATTGCCTTCTGCTTTGCCAAAGGCTTTCCTTCTTTTTTTGGGTTGTTTTTTTGTTTGTTTGTTTTTTGGTTTGGTTTGTTTTTGGGGAGTTTTTTGGTTGCTGCTTTTTGTGCTACGGGATTTTTCTTGCAGCATCTAGGAGCTTGGAGAGAGTAATCATGGAGTAATCTCCATGCTCTGTGCTCCAGTGTTCAGGAACCAAAATCCATGGAGGACCTGCACGCTCTAGAGGACCTGCTCAAGATCGTACAGCTTTGTTTCCTAAGGTTGCTTTCTGACTCCCAGTCCCTCTGCACTATCACAGGGCTCCCATACCCATTTCACCTGTTCCTATTCCATCTTTGCAGAAAATACCACAGGATTTGCCTTTGATCCCAAATCTTGGAGAGCACATTCAGAATGCTGCTACTACTTCAGATTTTTCAGGCTGTTCTTTGTCTTTCCTTTTCACTGGAACCTTACTGGATGTAGTTAGGATAGACTCAAAGTTGTATGGACAAATTCACAGCATCTCCTAGCAGCTTTTTTTCTTAGGGGTTTCTAAATAAATTTCTCCTTTTATCTATATCTGCTGCAAAAAGTGACATCGCTGTAAGTTCGCATAAAATGATCTTTTGGGGAATCTTTGGATCTTCCATGTGGAAGAATTTATTAGCATATGTTCATTAACCTTTGCTGCTTCTTTAGCAAAGATTGTTCATTTTATCGGGCTTCCTTATTTGGTTTTCTGGGAGAGTAAGTGGGTGGCCTGTACTGAGAGTGAATAAACTGTCTTCGCAGATCCCTCCGAAAGGCTCCAGACTTGTGCTGCCGTAATTTAGCAGTTCCATAACTTCATCCCTCACTTCTGCTCTTTAAATCCTTGGGGATTCATCAAAAGGAGCCTTGCGTGTGTGACAAGAGAGTAGTACTTATGAAATGAATACAAACACTTGCCAAAAAATGAAATGCATTCATTTTTAGACCAGAAAAGGAAATGGTGTTTCTAGCTGAGAATTTTTAAGTGAACCAGAGTTGTATTCATAAGATCCCATGTCTGTCGAACAAGAATTGGGGTGCACTTTATAAAGTGCAGTTCTACTGACAAAACTACTACAGCCCTGTGTAATTCTGCTAGTCAACAGAGCATTGCCTGTCATCTTACCTAAGGTGTTAGAGGTTTGGGTGCTTGTCTCTGCTTATTACTTATTTTTGCCCTCTTAGGTTTTCTTTCATTTCCTGCATGCTCATTTGAAATTCTTTCCATCTCTAGATGGAAAAAGTGTTTATGTGCATGTATGTATTCATATGAGAAAAACGACAGCTTCATTCAGTGGCTTGACTTTAAAACTCATAAGTATTGCAAGTGCCTTATATGAGGTTTTATTATCCTTTTTTTTAGTATAGAAATTACAGGTTTTTGTTTCAAAACCCCTTTGAGCAAATTCTGACAGTTTGTTCCCAATGTAGACCCAACTGTGCTCAGATTTTTTTCAGCAAAATTCCTATTGTCTGATCAGTGACTGAGGTCTGGCCCTGTTTTCTCTCAGCAGTTAGACTAATTATTGCTAGAGTAATGGGTTTTCATAAGGTTATTCTTTGTGCCAATGTACTCTTAAATTCTAGAAAATTTGTGATGTAAGATGCAGTCTGTGCCACTCATTTCAGAAGCGGTGTGGAAGTCTCTTCAGGTAGCAGGATGCTTGTTTATGTATTACTAGAGAAATGTCTGCAATGCATGTAATATGCAGTACATAGCTGAATTATATTGAAATAACAAAAGTACATATCTCTATGTAGGATGAGGGTTTATTTAGAAAGTTATTTTGCTTGTCACAGAGTTGAGCTGAGCTTGCTGTAATTTCCTTTTGAGATTTTAATGAATTACTTCCTCTCGTTGCAGTTGCACAGTACCCTTTTGAAGACCATAACCCACCACAGCTAGAGCTTATCAAACCTTTTTGTGAAGATCTCGACCAGTGGCTAAGTGAAGATGACAATCATGTTGCAGCAATCCACTGTAAAGCTGGAAAGGGACGAACTGGTGTAATGATATGTGCATATTTGTTGCATCGAGGCAAGTTTTTAAAGGCTCAAGAAGCCCTAGATTTCTATGGGGAAGTAAGGACCAGAGACAAGAAGGTGAGCTATTTTCTGTTTTTCTGTTCTCTTACTTGTCTCTTAATTGCTTTTCCTTCTGGAGGTCAGTTTGAATAGTCTTAAAGGGCTCTTTAAGAAATACTTTCCATCAGTTGTGGTACCCGGTTTGATTCAGTTTTAGCATTATTGAATCAGTGCAGCTCTTCTAAATAGATGGCTTTTAAGTAGCAGTAGGTATTGGTCACAACACTACACCTGTCTGTTTCTTCCATCTCCTGTTCAAGAAGATCTGGACAGTTTATTTTAAATAGCTTTTAAAATAGCATTCTGCTGTATCTTGCATCAAATGGGTGGTTGATGAGTGTACTGTTTTGTTCAGCATTTTCAGCCCAAATAAGAGGATTATTCTAGCTTGTTTTGCCTGAATGGATGAGTTGCTCATCTCCTCAGGTTCTCTTAGCTTCTGTGGTGATAATTTGGAGATGCGTGGTCATTACAGTGCATGTTACAGTCAAGTATTCCTTCTGGAAGAGTCCGTTGTTAGATGCCCCTTTTCAGTAAAAGGGTGGTTAAGCCCCGACGTTCGCTGCCTCAGAGCCTGCTTCACGAGGTGCTACAGTTTAGTTTCTTCTACTTCCCCTGAGAAGAAATGGGAGGATCTCATTTCAGAGAAGTGATGTTCATGGCTACAAGGGATTTCTGTTAAGATCTTGTCGGTGGTACAGACAGGCTTTGCAGTAGGTTTATGTTAGACCTTTCTGGCATGGTTATGCCTCATTAATAGGAATTTACTCTCCTTATTTGAAATCTTATCCAAATATAATAAGGTGTAACTTGCAAGGTCACTTCAACAAGCTTGCCTGCTCATCTTCCATTGTTTCCTTGTGTATGTTGGTAGAGCAGCCCAGGGGGATCATCCCAGCAGACCAGTTCCAGCCTACTCAAGTGTAGAGCTCTCTGTGTTCCTGTAATATTTGCATGAAATATTAATTTCATAGTGTGCAGACTTCTAATAAGCAGAGCTTCATGTTTGAAGGCTCTTGAGAGCAGAAATGTCACATAAGGAATTCTAGAACTTTGCTGTTAATTCATTGGAAGGAGCAAATAACTTCTTAGTTTGCTCTCTTTACAAGATAGAGCTGTTACATGTACCGTTGAGAAGATAGTCGTAGTGCAGTACTAGAGCACAGACATTGTCAAGGTTTCCCATCAAAACATTGTGGCTTTTGGTAAGAGTGCATGATAGTGAATAGGAATGAGCTGTGTGATGAGTAAACAGATTAGGTTACTGCTGCTGATAAAGATTGTCTAAAAAGCTGGATAAAATACCATGAAAGCTACATAACAAATACATGGTGAAGCATGCTGTACCTCAGCATCCTTTTTGTATTTTTGCATGTCAGTGTGTTGAGTGTAAGGTCAGTTGGGTGTTCATCAGTACCCTGGCATGTTTGAGGTAACAGAGAACTTAGTAAACAGGAATAGCGAGAGCCTTGTTTAGCTTCACTGTAAGTATTGTCTGTAACCAACGACTTTGTTTTGGTTTCGATGTCTCTACTGGAAGAGTTTTTTGGTGGTGGTTTTTTTTGGGGGTGTGTTTTTTGGGGGGTGTGTTGTGGATTTTTTTGCCTTTTTTTGTTTCAACTCCACTTGAGCATGGGCTGCACATGATTCACATAATCCTTACGGTGTTTTTATATATAGGTATTCCAGTGCAGGTTATGGAAGCTTTTTCTTCCCTTATGGCCCATATTTCAGTGTTATACGTCAAGTGCTGCTCTCTGATTTGGTACTTCACCACACTTGTATATAACTGACTTCCTGAATTCAAAGTAAATGAAGCATCAAAAGATCTGCTTGCACCTAGGGACAAGAAACTGCCTTTTTTGGTGGTGTCATTGTTGGACCAGAATAAATACATATGATGAAGGAAAATTGGCTTTAATTAGATGCCAGATTTTCTTTCAAGTGAGCACAAGGTGTGCACTTTGTATATAGCTGCTCAGAATAGTATAGCTAAAATCACTGTTGCCATTAATGTGCATGGCAAAGTGATTCTTGAGAAGGTTTATTCCATGCTGGCAGGAAGTGTGAGTCTAATTTCAAGAGGAAGTATGACTAATTGGTCAAGAGAACAACCTTGAGTACTTCTGTAGCAAACTACTTTTCCCAAGTGTCTGCTGGGAGCAGAAACTTCAGGAGGCCTTTGCAACATTAAGTGAGAGTTGCTGTAGATGAGGCTGATAATTACGATATAGTCTGACGTACTGTCATCCTGGGAAAGGTTGTGGGGAATAAGGCGTTGCAGAACTGAGTCTAAAAGTATGTCTCTGACCAAAAACTGTTGGAGGTTTGGTTTTGTTTTTCTTTATAAGTTGCCTCTTCTGACTTACGTAACTCACCATAGCAGGGAGAAGTTTTTCAGAAGCAGCAAAAAGATGAGAAAGTGTTGGCTAAATATTTGTTGCAGTGGTGGTGACTGAACAGGACTGATTTCCGTTTTCCCTTTGAACGGAGACAAATGTTTCTGAAATTGGATAAAGAACTGTTATTGTCCAGCCTGTTTTCAGAGCTGGGGGAGAAGTAAACCCCTCAAAAAAGTCTCCCAAGGAAGCTGCTGCTTCCACTGTTTGAAATGGTCAGCTTATCACCTGTTTTTTCCTTAAGATGGGTACTGAAATACTACTGTGATGATGAAGACAGACTACTTACCTTCCTACAGTTGGAGAAGGTCTTTTATTCCTGCTTCTGCTTTGAAGGTTTTTATGGTGAGGATTAGACTTGGAAGGAAGCATAGTCTACTCAGTGGATAGGTGTCAGCTGGGAACAGGTATTCAAGTGTTTGAGCTGCACCTCACGATTTTTGTGATGCCTACACAGCTTGGCAGTGCCCTCTGAAAATCTGGCATAGGGATAGAGAGGCTTATCTAATGTCCATTTAAAAAATTAAAATAGTGATAGATGGGAAGTATAAGCTTCTCAAAGACGAAGTAAAATACTTAAACCGCTTCCCTGTTCTTTTATTCTTCTTGAGTAAAAGTAAGCAGGGGTTGATTTCACCTCACGGAATATTAGCTTGTTATGAAAGTATTCTGCTGAAAAATCAGAACTTTGAAAAATGGTGAACTTTCTGTTTGGCTTCAGTGTGGCTGATTCTTAGGATCTCAGGGTAAAGGCTGTAACTCCAGGGAGTAAACAATCTCTGGCTGGAGAGATAAAACTGCCCTCTTGGCTGAGAACTGGTTTTGCTTTGAGATTGACTATCACTTTATAAGCTGCAAAAGTGACTGTATTCCCTTCACTCTGTGGTCCCAGCCCTAGTTGTCCTGATAAGGCATGCTAGGGTTTTTCTGTGGGGTACATCCTTTATGGCGTGAAGAAGCTATGAGCAGGGAAGGATGCATTTTCCTTACCTGTGAGGTTTTCTTCTGATTTGCAGCATTAGCAAATTACTGATGGTTTGCTCTGAGGCTGGGATTTTGAGTCATGAAGCTCAGATCCCAGTAAAGCAATCTTTAAAGCTCCCTTAAGAAGTGGGTCTGACAACTTCTGAGATGACACCTGAACTAAAAACATTGTCAGCGTAGAAGGTACTTAAGAAGGTCATCACTGTACAAGTACTGCAGGGAAAAGTCTGGTGTGTAACAGCTGAAGTGGTAAGGAGACATAATTATCAACTTTTTTTTTTTTTAATAATGGGAGGAAGTGAATATTTTCATGTTTGCGGAATAGGTGCTTACTAAATTAGAAGTACTCTGGCCACTCAGCTTATGGCTGTTGTAAGGTGAAGGTATTAGGGCTAATGGTTTATAGAAATACCATGTTCTAGGTTTTGTGGCCAAAGTGCTCATGGACTTGTACATGAAAACATTTTTTTATCTGCATTTTATTGCAATTTCACATTTAGCTTTAATATGAAAGTTACTTACTGATGCTGTTGCAAGTATATGGTAAGGGTTGTTAGAAACTATATAATGCATTTTCTAGGAAATTATTTTTCATCTTTATCACTTTTTGCTTGAAGATCTTAGCTATAAGAGCTTTAAAACTATTCCCTTGAAGTTTAAGTTGGTTTAAAATCAGTAATAAAAAACATCTTTGGTTGTATGTTCTCAGAGTGTTTACTTCAGAGTTGTGATTCAACTGAAAAGTCCTTCATTTAACAGTTTGGGCTATTGAGCCTTTATTAATGAAGCTTTCCACTTTTGGCTTTTGTATAAACATAATAAAAATACAGAAGGGTATTTTGTAGTAGAAGGTAGCATCAGTCTTGAGTACAGTGATATTAGCAAATAAAATTAGAATCTTTTGACTTAAACTGCTGTGGAAATGTAATTTCTGTATTGGTGTTAAAAAAGTATGTTCAAGGCACCTCCTGCTTAATGTATGACACTCCCCCACCCCATAAAAGAGCACCCGCATGAAACCATCTTTTACATGACCCTCGGGGTGTCTGAGTATTTGGTTTTTAACATACGGGAAAAATCTGCATTCTTTGTCTTACTGCTTGAGATGATAGATATTTGGAGATTTGTACTAAAGTAACTGGAAAACCAGTGTCCTGCTTGTTCGGTGCTGGGGATTGATTGGTAGTTAATTTCCCGGTGTTAGATAATGTGTGCAAACAGCTTCCTCTTAAAGTCTCTGCAGGACAAGTACGAAAAATGTGGACATGTGTCTAGGGAAAAGGGGAATATGGAGAGAGGCTGGTTTTGGGAATGGTTTGGAGGTGGCTTATGTCTTTGCTAGTCCTTAGGGTGCTCAGGGTGTCCACAGTGAAGAAATGGCTGAGAGTTGTCATGTGTTACAGTACTAAAAACCCACCTGACTGGGTTTCTGTGCAGCATAGAAAGCAGTGCAGCATTCCCCTGCTAGGGTACAGCCAGATGCTGTACCTTGATGCTTAGAGGCTTTACTCTGTGTGCCAGTCTCCAGTGTATCTGCTGCAGAGGTATACTCAGCATAGATCATGTGGTTTATTCCAGGTGCTTTGGCAGGAGCTCTGTTAGTGATGCTAATAAATGGCCTTTATGGTTTTTGACATGTGTTTTCCCTTGGTTTAGGGAGTGACAATTCCCAGTCAGAGACGCTACGTGTACTACTATAGCTACCTGTTAAAGAATCACCTGGATTACAGACCAGTGGCACTGCTGTTTCACAAGATGATGTTTGAAACAATTCCCATGTTCAGCAGCGGAACTTGCAGTAAGTACCCAGCACTCCATTAACCTCAATTAGCTCTTGTAAGGAAACACATTGGCCTTTGAACTTGGTTTGATTATGTGACGGTTACCATTCTGTTACATGACACGAAGAGCTGCACATCTTGATGGAGAAGATGATGCTTAGTAACTTCACATTCCAAAATCTGCTGGGTTAGTGTGATCTATCTGCTAGCATCCTCCCAGGTGTAGTAAGTTGAGGTCTCTGGTGGACTCATATGGTTGTTTCACTACAGTTTTAAACTGGGAAATATTCAACAGTTTGAAGGTAAGTGATGCCATATATAAGTGATGCCATATTTGGATATTTGCTCCATACTTTTTGTGTAAAGCATGTGTTTTTTTCTAATATAGCAATTTATATAGGGAACATAAATTGCTGAAAAACATTTGCTTAATGGTGTGTTTGCTTCAAATGTAGCAATGTCATTCTTCCCATGATGTTTTAAAAAAAAAAAAATGTCAGTTTAACAGGATAAGTATGTAATTAGCTCTGGAATAAACTTTTCTTTAGATGGAGGTTTATAAAGTATTAATACACCTCTAAAGGACTAATGTGGTTTGCTGATACATATGTGCATTAGTAAGGAACAGCAGATACCTTGAAACTTTGAAGTACAAGAACAGCTTCACTTCTGTCCTTCTGCAGGCTGCATTACAGGAGAGTAACTGCCCTGTGTTGCGTGTTCGTTTTTTGTTAGTGGAAAAAGTCTTTCTAATGGTTTTGCTATGGGGATTACTGCAATGTGTAATTAATTCCAGTGCCTCCTGTGGCTTTGATTAAAATTGCACTATTAATATTGTGAGACAGTGCCTGAACATGTAACACATGTAAGAAACAATCAAGCAACTTGTCAGGCTAGCTGTATTTACGGGGGAGGAGCCTCTGCCGAAAAACCTCTTCCTCTAGGGCAGCAGTGTGAAGGTTACAGATTTCTGGAATTACCACTTATTTAATGTTTTGGATAAACTGCTATACTTGCGAAATCAAGCTACAAGTATGAATTGCTCACATGAGCATTAACTTGTTTGTCTGTACCAGGCTGTTAGCACGCTATTTTCATAGTACGATGTTGGGATAAACAAAAAATTTGCTAAGCACCTGAGAAGATAAAGTATCAACTTGAGCATCTTGTGTGCTGTGATATTTTACATTTCTGTGGAGTTCAGTGATTTTTCACAATGTGAAACCAATGGTCTGTGTTATTTCTTTAGTGCTGTTACCTACTGCATGGTTTACCAACCCATGATAACTTTAAATCTGACTTCCTTGTTACCTTCCTTCTGTTCTAAAGTCACTGACCAAGCAGAGTTGTGCCTTTCCTGCAAAACAAAGGGATGACAGGGTTTCACATCTTTGAGGACTTGAGGGTGATAATTAGCAGTTTCATAGCTAGGCTGTTCAGCAAGATAGTGTGAGTATGCTTGGTAGGGACTTCTGCAGCTCTGCAGGGGTGGTTTCAGGGTGGCTACACACTCTATATTGGGGTATGGTTCAGTATGTATTGTCTAGAGCAGTCTGCATCTGATACTAACAGAGAAGTCGAGAGCAAAGGCAGAAAGACTTCTTCGAATTTTTCATGTAATATTTCTGGCTTTCATGCTGGTGTGTGGCTGTTTCCAAGGAAAATCTGCCTAGGCTGCACCAAAAAACCTTCATAATTTCAGCTGTTACCCCTACAGATTTAATTTGGAAAGTTATGCGCTGGCTGGCACTCTTGATGATGATTTACAGGACAGACTTACGGTCTGTGTCTGTATAGGTTGTAGGTGTTGGTTGGTTGTGTACTAATGTTAAATTTTTGTCCTTGTTCTTGTTTGTATAACAGTTTGGTTTGTGTAAGAGAAATCGATTGTGTTGACATGACTGCCCACTCTGCAATTCGAAGAGGCAAGAGAGAATAAAACCCCTCAATTACATTCATATAATAGAGATGAGAGGCAATATGCAAGTAAAAGTCAAGAAGTTGTCACTTCATTTAGTCATTCCTTATATTGAAAAGAAACAGCAACTTTCTAGGAACCCTTTGGATTCCTGAGAGTATTGCTACTAAGGACAGAAATCTGTTGTTTCCAGTAACATCTAGCAAAGTTTGATGCCCTGCCATGCTTAACTCTTAATAGATATTTATTGAACTTTCAGAATAATGTAGCTCATGATTGTGATTATGATACTAATATTGTGCTTTTTGACACTTTACGGTGTTTCTTACGAAGTGACGCTCTGTTTTGTCATGCAGATCCTCAGTTTGTGGTGTACCAGCTAAAGGTAAAGATATTCACCTCCCCTTCAGGACCCTCAAGACGTGAAGACAAGTTTATGTACTTTGAATTCCCTCAACCTTTGCCGGTATGCGGTGACATCAAAGTGGAATTTTTCCACAAACAGAACAAGATGTTGAAAAAGGTTGGTTTTCTTGCTTTTCTGGAAAATGTTTTTGAGCAAATCCTGTTGCAGGGCTGGGATGTTGGTTATTCTTCAGTGATGTGTAATCACAGTATTATTCTTTGATGTCTAGTTTTCCCAAGGAGAGAATCTGCTACAAAATCAAAGCTGGATATTTTAAGAATTGGTGAGATTAAGTACAAAGGCTGCATAAAAACTATGATGGATATGTATTGCAGTCGTTTGGGTAGTAGTGAGTAATCTAATTGAAGAAGAAACATTCTCATTCTAAAAATCGACTTGCATACTGAGCAAGTTAACTCCAGCTGTTTTCTTGACTAAATTTTCCTGAGGTTTGAGCAGGCACAGAAGATCCTGTCTGTCTGCTGTTGGCTGGTTTCTACCCAGCTGTCAAATTTGGTTGAATTTCCGAGATAGAGTTCCACCACACTTTGTAGAAGTATCTCTGCAGTCTATCCAAACTCCCAGCTGCAATGTCTTGACAGTAGACTTTTAGATAATTCACTCAGAGCTGAGAATTTTACCAGTGTCTTAATTGTGAAAAAAAAAATTCTAGAATTTATTTTGACACCAAACTCAGCAAGTTCTTAAAGATGAATGCCTCATACCAGGGTTTCATTAATTCTGATGCTTGTGGAGCTAGTTTGCATCTACCAAAGTGAAAGGTGTGGATGAGACCATGTTGATTAAAGACTACCTTTGTATTTGCTACTTAAAATTTTTTATGAATAATTGTTCACTATTTAATGGATGTTATAAAACTGAAGAGTATTCATTGAGTGAATCTTGTGTATAGGCAAAGCATAAGAATAAGAAAATAGAGTGGATTGGAAGACAGACATAAAGGATGAGAAGTCTCTTATAACTCTACTCTGCACGTAGGTCGTACCTACTAGATGTGTGTGTAAATACACATACACACTTTTTTTGTGGGCTTGTTCAGTTGGAAGGTATTGTTAACTAGTTTAATGGTGTAATTTCACTAGCTGGGAATGTTGTTTTCTGTTTGTGTGCTGATGTGTGCAAAAATTTTTAAACAGTTTTTTAATGGGAATATTCTGCATGCTTAACAGGGTGTTTTAGTTGGTCAGTGCAGCAATATGCAACAGATAACTGTAAACCAAAGCATTCTAAAAGTAGACATTCTTTAAGTCAACATGAAAATTACTGACATGTAAAACTGCAATAAGCAGGAGCCAGTTTTGAGAACAGACTTTAAAATGAGCACCATTACAAGTACTTTAAAATGAGTACCCAGATAAGACATAAGAGATGCAGGCACGAGAGGAAACAGAACCCAAACATCTGACACAATGTCCTGTTTTATTCAGTCTCTGTCCTATCTTAACTGTGAATTTGTTGTTTCTTTAACATCTTCAGTTACAAATGGATTGCAAACAGACTTCATAGGAAGCATTGTGCTGCACTGCCCCTCCCCAAGTAAGCCCCAAAATGTCAGTGCGCAGCTCAGATGCTGGATCACCCTGTAGCACCAGGAATGGAATTCTGTGTTTGTTTTACCTTTATAGAGCACTGAGATGCAGTGTCAGCAGAAATTAGAGCTTCTTGTTATCACATACAATTTCTGTAGTATAAATACAGACTTCAAGAGTGTGTAAAATGGTCTGCAGAAACACAGGAAGTGTTCCACTATGATGTGCTTTCAGAGTGTCATACCAGCTGTGGTTTCATTTCTTAAGAATCTCTTTGTAATTTGAATAGCTAGTTGATTTTTTTTTTTTTTTTTTTTTGGTCTACTGTTATCAAGTACCCTAACTATTCAGGTTCTGTCAATTACAGATAGTGCAAAGGTGCTCCTCTTCTCAGTGGTTTTGGACTGCTAGGGCCAAGAAATGCTGTGATGGTGAAAGTACTTCCTTCTACATCTGCAAGCTTTTCTGAGAGATAGAAACTGTCTTTTCACCAGATAGAAGTATTTTGTAAAGAAACCACCTTCATAATGTGCCTTCATAAAGGTCTCTTGAATCTGGTGTCTGTTGCCATTAACCTTGTGTAAGAATGGAGGCCAAAAGAAAGTAGGTATATGGTATTACACAATTCTGGTAAGTCCACCTCTTTTAGCACTGCTGTAAATGTAGACACAAATTGAGGGCATCTGGGACGGGGTCAGTGGATCTTCTCGGGTGTAAGCACATTAGTCTGTTTTATGAAGCCACTGCTGAGGTCTTCATATTGAGAATTAGTGAAATATTCCATCTCTATGTGCTTTGGCACTAGAGGAGATTCTTCCACATGTTCCCTTTGACAACTTGTTAAGTAAAGTGACTGAGATGAGAATAGGGCAAAGGTGAGTATTTGTGGCAGAAAACCTATCCTGGCACAAAGTTGGAACACATTTCTCTTTACAAGAGTCTCACATCTGTGCCTTTGTTAGGTAAGCTGACTACACAATTTTTACGCAAAACCCCCAAAGAGAGGGCCTTCCAGTGTTGGGGCTTGTCTCATTTTGGAGAAGATCAGCTCTATGCAGTGATCACCTAATTAATAAGAAACAGCATAATTAGGAGTAACAGGATCTTATCTTCCAGAGATTCTGATTTATTCACACATTTATGAAAGCTGGAATTACAGATCTGTTGCCCATCACTAGTTCTTGTTCTTCCAAGGTTTTCTGTTAGCAGATTTATAGTTAGCTGCTAAACAAGTTTTCTTGCATGCCCTTAAAGGCATCACATTTAACTGTCCATAAGAAATGTGATTATAACCTTAATAACATTTAATTAAAAGTGTAATTCCCAATCCATTCTGGGCCATTCAGGCTGGCGAATGGCAATGTCTCCTCTCTGGGGATAAAGGAAACTTCTATGTCCTCTTGCTGAGTCTGGTTTGGTGTTTGATGCTACTGATCTCAGCTGAAGTGCTCCAGGTTTGCTCACCTTTACTTGCTTTCAAATTTCTAATCCTCTGAAGAACAGTAGGTTATCTGCAGAGCTGTCTAGTATGAAGGGTCCTCATCAAATTTGAGCTGCTCTTGGATAGAATTATTTTGCATGAAACAAACCAAACTTGAATGACCAAGTGACTTGAAGCACCTGGTGTTCAGTGTCAGTGTGAAATTCAAAGCAGTGAAGTGTCCTGGGTTTTCTTTAATGGCAAAATTTAAATTAAGTGAATTCAGTGGCTAGCAAGAGCTGGCCTCAGCCAAAAGATTGTTGGTGCTAGTGAGGTGATGTTGGTAACAGAGTTGACTGCCTTGAAAATGTTACCCTGTTTCAGCTCTTCCATAATTTGTGCCACCTGGCATCACTTAGCAAGTCCACAACTTTTGATCTTTTCTTGTCTAATAAAGTTGCTTACTTTATTCTTGGACCATTTTTTCAGTATGATGTAGCTACTTCCTTTCAAGAATGAAATGCATGTTCGTAGGAGAACAAAATGGCTTAAGGCTTGAGTACATTTATTATGTGTGGATTTCTGATGGATAGAAGTTAGTAATTTGGGGGCAGGTTGACCATGGTGTTCTGTTTCTCTGACTTGCAGCTTGGCTATTCTTCCAGCTCAGGCTGCTGCTGTCTTCTCTCAAGGTTTGTTTCAGTGTAGCTGTGTGAAACCTTTTTCTTCCAGTTATTGATGATGACATGATAATCTTAAAGTATTCCAGATACCCTTATATCACGTGGTTCAATGAGGCTCTGTTTAAAAAGAATACAGAAGATCTCGTAATCTTCCTGCCTGCAGAGCCTGGGGGTGAAGGAGACCTTTTTCAGGAGTCCTCCCAGTATAGATGAGAGGGAAATGTTGGTGTGGGTTTGTTTTTTGGGGGTTTTTTTGTAAGAGTCACTGTATCCAGACTGTAGCATGGGCAGGGCTGACAACATTGTTTGAGCTGTTGGGTATACCATTTCATCTCTTGGGTCTGTATAGATATGTTCTGCTATATAGTTCAAGAGGACTTTGGGCGATTGTTCTTTAGCAAACACTGAAGAATGAACTCTGAAAATGTCAGAAGACTTTAACTGTTAATCTGAAAATGGTACAAGAAGTTCCATCAGCCATGACTACAGGAAGGTTGTGAGGCCAGCATGCAGCAAGTTGAAACATGATCTCCATCTTCTGATTGCTGGACAGCATCTCCAAAACCCTTAGCAATTACTGCAAAGGGATTACAAGTGCCTGTGGATCTGTCTGCAAAATTAAACTCTAAGGAGGTTATGGGAACTCGTAGCTGATGGCTTAAATGATCTTGGATTTGGATCTCAGTCTGCACTTAGAGGCAGGTATCGGCTCTAGAGTGAGGTATATTTTTCTGTCAGTCTGAGCTGAAAAACTGCACAAGGTAGGCATAAGTATTGTATATCTAAATAGTGTGATTAAACTGGCTTGTCTCAAGTGTCTGATACTGCACTGTGGATTTTATGGCACAGATCTGGTTATGGGAAGAAGCACATCTGCATTTTGCTTGTTGTTTTTGTTCAGTTTTTTCTTTAAGGCAGATGCCTGTGATGTAACTGGAATTGAAGCATAACACATTCAAAAAAAGCTTCTAGCTAATAGTATTTTTCAGAAGCCTATTCATTAAATTGTGTTCCTTGTGAGCGCTTGGTCTGGTATTCTTATTTGCTATATAAAGTCCAAAATTCAGTTTGTGCCTTGATCTTTAAAATTCCTTTGGCCCATATTACATCAGTGTTGTCTCCCATGAAGTATCTTGGAGCCTGACGCTTTAGCTGAAGGTGGTTGAATCCTCACTTTGAATCCTCACTTTGAGGTTTGTTTTTCAGTGAAAGCAGTGACAGTTATTCTTAAGAGCTAATTCCAAAAAGTCTTCCCTCAATTTGAGTGGCCATGCCATGTTCCAGTACCCATGAACTTAGTTTATTAAACTAATTTGGTTAATGTAGTGGGAAAGGAAGAAAAATAACTTGATGCTTTGAAAAGCTGGAGGGAGATAAAAGGATAAATGACCAGCTCAGCCAAGTTGTATTGTTTAGTTTGAGTCCCTGAAGACCTCTGCAAATTTATCCCAAGGAAAATAAATTAAAAGATGTCTAGTGAGAAGTCTTCTGTCTTGTCTTCTCCAGAATTTATCAGTAAAGCAGAGTCCCTGCAGTTGCTTGTTCAGGCAGGCCCTTAAATGCCAAGAAAGTCCTTCCTGGTTCTGTTCTGCCTGATGAAGTTTAAGGTGAGAAGACCATGCCTTCTGCTTCTGCCGGCAGTGGTTTACATTCAGTGGCCTTGTTTGCTTTGGCACTGCTATCCTCTGAAGCTGCTTCAGCACTATTGGTATAAGCCTTTTTCCATCCCTCTGCTGCAGCATATTCGTCAGCTTTGTCCTCTCCTCTGCTGACCTCACTGGAGGTGTCAGGGTGGCACTGAGAACCAGCACCAAAGGGCATTGCTGCTTCTGCATTGTCCTGAAGAAGGATCAAACATAGTAGTACTATCACCCCAGCTACAAAGAGGTGGAATCTCCCTTAACTGTGGTCTTGATGTGGAAATGCACTTTCTTCTCTAAAGCCTCGCTGGAAGGATGATGCCTCTTCAACAGTGGTGAGACTGCAGGTGATATATCCACCTGCTTGCAGAGCTGTTGGGTGCTGGAAGCATCAGCTCACACTTGCATTTTCCTGCTGTTTATTGTAGATGGCACCTGGACTCCAAATCCCTCCTGTTCTGTAGCTGGAAAACTGATGCCATTAGTTATTTCTGTTTTGACTTGAAAACTGGTCTTTTGGTTTGCGCAGGAGTAGTCATCTCGTCTCCTTGGAGGACTACATATTTTTTGAGGGACTCATCATCTGGGCATAGGATGAGCTTGGACCAGGTTAGCTTGAAGACATCTTTGTGAGGGATTTTGCCTGGTGCCACCTTCTTCATGAGACATCAGCAGGCTGGCTGGTGACTCATTGGAGCATTACAGAAGAATAAACTCTCTTGCCCTGGGTGTTCATCCTCTGCTTCCAGATCCTGGGGTGGGCACTCTTTAGACTGTTTCTGAGGAAGTGCTAGTGGAAAAAGAGGTTGCTAAGTGTATAAGCAGTTTGGGCCTGGCGAGAACCTACTGACTGCTGCCTTGCATGGATGGGGTCCAAAAAGGCTTCTTCATAGATGTGATGGCTTGAAGGCACTTGGTGACAGTGGCAAACACCTGTTAGTCTCTCAAGACAACTGTAATTACAGCGTGTTAATTTGGTAGATTGACTTGATTGCCAAAGGTACTGGAGAGGCATTTGTTGAAGTAGGTAACTTCTTAACTATCAGAAGTGTTTCTGCCTGAATTATGTAACTTTGGTCTTTGCCGTTGCACTTACAGACTGTTGGTCTCGTAGGAGCTTATAGAAATGCACACAAGCTGGAAGCGGTTTTGTATGCTTTACCTAAAACACTGAAAATGGGTCTGCTGACCCATTTGGTAGAGAAGGCAGATAGAAGCTTCATCAGGCACTTCTGAATTCCCAATATTTAGGTACTTAGATGTTTTTATTAATTTGTGACGAAGAAGAATAGAAGTTAAGCAGTAGCACAGATCTTCCCTGTCCCCTTCTCATTGGCCCAGGAAAATATTGTGATATTCTGCTGGTGCCAGATTACCTTCAGTAGGAAGGCATGCTCATATGATACTCACTAGAACCACTTCCATTCCGCCTCTGATTCCCCCCTTGTTTGCGAGGGGGGTGAACAGCTAGGAAAATGGGGCAAGAAACTGGAATTAGATCTCTGGTAAACCAAAATATGTAAATTAGCTCAGGCCCTGTGTAATATCAAGGAATGTTAGATTCTGTTATGTGCTAGCTTTGTCACCGCCGCAGCTTTAACAGAAATGCAGAAATACTGGCTATTGTGGGAAGACTGGCCGTTTGCATTATGGATCTTCTGCCTGAAAACTCAAATTGGAGTAAAATAGAAAGGTTAATTTGTAAAGAGGAAGTGAATGTAGCTCAGTTTCGAACGGAGAAGTGCTTAATGTGCTAGTCAGGACCAACCTGCTAATGGTAGTTGATCTTAAAAGTGTCAACTCTTGACTGGCAGAAGTATGGCAAGTGATGGAGAACTGAGAGTATTCAGTGCATCCTATGGAGCTATTTAGCTGAGATCCTAAAGGCAAAGTTCCTGAGCATATTATCTTCAGAGATTGTCTAGCCAAGTGTAAAACATAACTGTTTGTTCAATAGCACATCTGGAGATAGAAACTCACAATAACCCTGCTAGTCATGATGATAAATATGTAATATACTGGATGATATCAGTCCAGTGGCTCTTTAAAATCACGAATATATTTGTATTTTGCCTCTTTGTAAAGGTATACCTGTTGCAGTGTTACAGTGGGTACTGTAAGTTGTACCTTTCCAGCTGTGGATCCATCTGTAACGTTCTGCTTAAGTTGACTATACTTAAACTGCCAATGCGTCATATTCCCATTAAAAACTTCCTGTTGAGTAGAAGTACACCAAACAACTTTGAGTCTGACTTACTACTGGCCAGCAAACAAATTACTGGTAGAAACCATCACTGTAAAGCAGTAATGAATCCACTATGATAGGAGTCCTGTATTCGTAGGGTGGTTTTGCTCGATTACAGCTGTTTCTGTATAAAAAAATTTAAGTGCTTTGTTACACGGGAAGCTGTGGGAGAGGATATTCTCTATTGATAAATGTTACTCTCCTAAGCTGGTTTGCACACGTTGTCTCTTTGGTTTGGCTACTGCTTGGCAAGGGATCAGCAAAAAAATCTCTTCATGCCTTATGGTTACAAGTTTAAGTTGTTTAATTTATTGTCATCTGGGGTTTTTTTTATAGGTATGATAGAGTGTTTTAAAACCAACTTTCTGTAAGGAGTGACTTCTGAAAGCTTAACTGGTTAAAATTGGGTTTGATTAATGCAGAGTTTTGTGTACTATCTAGGAGAATTGATGAAAATGTCTTTGCATGCAGTGTAACCAGTGATGTACTGTTGTCAGAGCAAGTTTTGTCTGATGTTACAGATTTGTTTTTGACCAGTTGACAATACTAGTCTAATGTGCCACTAGTGTATACTGAAGCAAGCTTGTTCTTTGTGTTCTTCCTCCCCCAGGACAAAATGTTTCACTTTTGGGTAAATACATTCTTCATAGGACTGGATGAAAATTCAGACAAAGTAGAAAATGGAAGTCTAGTTGCAGATCAGGAACTTGATGGTATTTTCAGTACAGAGCGCTCAGATAATGATAAGGAATATTTAATCCTTACATTAACAAAAAACGATCTAGACAAAGCAAATAAAGACAAAGCCAACAGATATTTCTCTCCAAACTTCAAGGTCAGTATATATTATGTGTAAACAAAGCTGAAAAGCTGTATGATGTTATCTGATTTGTGTGTCTTGCCTTATGTAGGCAAGAATTCATATATTAATATGGCCACCACTTAGCAAAGCTTCTAACTTTATAAGTTTATCTGCTTTTGGTAAGTTAGTAGATGTTGAGAGACTGGCAGTAAAGTTTTCCAGTTGTTTCAGGTTTTTATCCAAGCCGTTAGAAACTAGTAGTAGGAGACCCAGGTAGTATCTTTCCTGTACCAGCTGCATTGCAGCTCTGTGCTTTACACAGTAATTCCCAAGCTGATTTGCAGAGGTACTTGCTTCATGGGAATACCTAAACATATGAGTTGAGCTTTGAGGAATATGAGCCATTGCCAGCACTGTTTTTAAAAATTAAAAAGGCATTTTTAAGAATTTTAGCATTTTCTAACTTGCTCATAAAATACTAATTTGAACTCAGCAGTGCTCATTTGACAGTAATGGTCATAGTTGCTTGTTGAAAGGTTGCTTGGATCAGATGTCTAATGCACACACAAGTCACCAGTTAGAGAACGTTTTGTTCATTCCTGTGCACACTTACTGGAATCCCTGTGCTCACAGAGGTCTAGAAGGCAGGGGTGGTCAAAAAGCTTAGTATGGCATGGCCCACTGCAGTGGTATGTTCTGCTGCTGTAACTCAAGAGTACCTGTGTTTGGTGCAGATATGCAGAACTCCTTCAGCTGGGCTTGAAAAACCTGCTGCTTTGCTAGTTCCTAATTTTGTTGTGGGTGGTAGTTTAGGAGGCTGGCTAACCTCAGAAGAGCTCATTCTTTCTTTCTTTCTTTCCAGAGTAGAGAGAGGAGCACAGGTATGATTCAGTGTAGTGAAAGGAGCCATGCTGTTAAAAATTGCATTGTTACCTGTGCTTGGTTGAAGTCCAGATTCCCTTTTTAAATGTTGTTTTTTCCTTTCCCAGGTGAAGCTATTTTTCACAAAAACGGTAGAAGAGCCATCAAACCCAGAGGCTAGCAGTTCAACTTCTGTAACACCAGATGTTAGTGACAATGAACCTGATCATTATAGATACTCTGACACCACTGACTCTGATCCAGAGAATGAACCTTTTGATGAAGATCAGCATACGCAGATTACAAAAGTCTGAATATTTTTTTTATCAGAGATAAAAAAACACACAAAAAAAACCAACCACGAAGAGTGACAAACTTGAATAAACTGAAAAAGGACCTTTTTAAATGGCAAAAGGACATAGTGTCAGATTACCAATTATAGGAACAATTCTTTCCTGACCAATCTTGTTTTGCCCTATAAATCTACAGGGTTTGACACTTGTCCAGTTGGGGGGAAAAAAAAAGGTTACGTAGCTCTTATATGTATATACCTTTTTGTGTCAAAAGGACATTAAAACTTCAATTAGGAACTATAAACATGGCACTTTCCCATTTTATTCCAGTTTTATAAAAGTGGAGACAGACCTAATGTGTATACGTAGGAATTTTTCCTTTTGTGTTCTGTCACCAAACGAAGTTTCGAAAAATATACAGGTTCACATCCTGCCCCTTTTTTTGCACTTGTGTGGCAACAGAAAAGTCTACAGTTGGCTAAGAAACGTTTCCAGAAGGTTTTACTACATTCTAATGTATGTATTTTGGATGGGGGATGGAAAGTAATGCTCAGAAAGGAATATAGTCTGCTGGAGCTTGGCCCGTGTACCATATCTGGCTATTTACATGCACCTTTCTTTAGCATGCTACCATAATTCATCCTGGACAATTGAAGAGTCGCCGCTGTCACTGCTTGTTGTTTGTGCATTTTATTTTTTTAAGTGTAATGGTGCTAGAAAAGGCAGCTAGAGGGAGTGATTCTGTTTAGGGGTACAGGAATGAACCTTTGCAACATCCTAAAGACCCGCAAATGAAGGGAGAAAAATTATTGGGGTCACAGAAAGGAAACACAGCAACAATGACTTAACCATACAAATGTGGAGGCTATCAACTAAAGTATGGGCTTGAAACAAATTGTTACAAAATTTGACAATGATTTATTAATTGGGTTTTTTATGGATTGTAATGGCTGCTCCATCTCCTGTGTAATCAAGGCCAGTGCTAAAAGTCAGATGCCATTAGTGCATACATCAGTCAACATCTTACATTTATATTATTAGTTTTTCAATCATATTCCTGCTGTGAATACTTCATGTGCTGCCTTGCAAGCTTTTCTTTCTCATTAATGTAAAAATATTTTGTAATGGTGCACAGGAAATTTCAATTGGAGATGCTCCAGGTTAATGTTTGTTTTGAAGATTTATGATGCATTTATTCAATCAAACCTCTGTTGGCTGTTCCGCCCCTTTGACCTTACACATTCTATTACAATGAGTTTTGCAGTTTTGCACACTTTTAAAAAAAACTCGTCAGTAACTGTTAGGGAATTTTACTTGAATACTCAGTACCTATGATGTTTTAAAAACAGACATTACACACAATATAGAGGAAACCAGTGTTGCAGTAAATTCTCAACACTGTGCATACATGAAGATGCGTACTTTTAAAAAGCAGAGCTTGTCCCAAATATATTCAAAAAAAGACATCAACCCAACACCAAAACAACAAACCACCCAGCAAATTAGATTTCTAAACTGGCAGTATTGTATTATTTTTTCATAAGAGATATAGCCAGGAGTAGGGCTTGAGATTCACTTTCAGTGTTTAATTGACATGCCCAGACTGCAGATGACTTAAGAGTACAACTACTGTTGCATACAAATGTGAAGTAGCTGACAAAACTGTTCTCTCTAAAGTATGCCATGAATAGCTGTCCCCAAATTAACACTTTTTTTAGGACATAATACAACCCCCCCTTTAACTTATTGGTGCTGACATTGAAGTTCATTAGCTGTGTTCTCACCTAGATAAAAACTGTGTGTGGAATCTGTAAGGGCCCTGTACAACAGCATTAATGGTAAGAATTTGAATGAGACAAGGCAGGATTTTCAGTAATTATTATTGGTAAACGAAGGTATAAAATGCCTTTTTTTTTTTTTTCCTTTTTTTTTTCCTTTTTTTTTTCTTTGGTATCTGTTGGTCAATTTTGCTCGTCAGATTTATGATTCTAACTTCTAATAAAGCCGATAAATATTTTCTTACAGGTTTAATTACACTTCAGTAGCTTAATGGTTCAAGATTGCTGGTTCCAGCACTCATTATTCCCACTGTTATTGACAAGCAGGAGGTGGTTACCTTGGGACATGACGTTTAACTCTTACCCTTCAAATCATGTTTCACATTGTCTGTTTTTTAACAGTTGAAAATTGTGTTGGCTAATAAACAAAAATGGTTGTGCTTTAAAAGTATTCGGATATTGACACTGCTGCGTGTCCCACTTTGGATAGTAAAAATTGGATTGGTGTGGTTCTGCTATGTAACACTGAGGGCTGGATTGGAAATCATGACGCAATGGGCTTTTGCACTGTTATTTTTCCTTTGGAATGTGAAGGTTGGAATGAGGGTTTTTGATTATTTTGAATGTTTCGATGTCTGAGCAGCCTTGCTTACATTTTATGGTGTAGTCATTGGAAATGGAAAAATGGCATTATATATATATTATATATATAAATATATATATTATACATACTCTCCTATACTTTATTTCAGTTACCACCCCCATAGAAGTTGACAAGAATTACTATGACTGAAAGGTTTTTGAGTCCTTATTAAAACTTTATTTATGACAGTATTCATAATTAGCTTGAACTGCATTCTGTAGGTAATCTTTCCTTGAGTTTCTGGACTGTATGCTTAAACCTTTTTAGATGTGCAACGGCTTACACGTCTGAAACTACTTGAAGGCATCACTTTGGTAAGAGCTTACTGTGAGGCCCCGAAGCATCCCCTAGTCATTGGTAGCCCCACTCAAACTCTTTGCCACAGCTATTAAAGGGCAGTTGTATAAATAGCTTCCGGATTTGTTCCTGTGGCATACATTGTAAACTGAAGTGGAGTTTACATGCAGCATCAAATGTTTCAGCTTTCAGAAAAAAAAAAAAAAGAAAAATACTAAAAAAATAGGATGTTAGTGTGCAAGTTCCATGTTTAGTCATAGCAAATGTGTGCAATATGTTAACGATGCCTGCGGTTGCCACGAAGTGCCTCGTTTACCTTTTAAATACTGTTAGAAAGTGTCATGCATGCAGATGGATGGGGTGGAACTGTGCACTAAAAGGGGCTCCAACTGCAGTGTTTGGCAGAGCTGCCTTTCTCTGCCGGTTCAAATTTTCAGTCTGTTTTCATATAGCATATATATATATAGATACTAAAAAAAAAATCAGTCTGTTAAGCAGCCTTACTCTGATTCAGCCTCTTCAAATACTATTGTGCTGTGCAACAGTGGCTCTGTGTGTAACTGAGAATACACAAAACCCAAGTATGACATGTACAGGATAATGCCTCATACAAATCAGATGTCCGTTTGTTATTGTGTTTAACAACCCTTTATCTCTTAGTGTTAAAACTCCACTTAAAACTGATTAAAGTCTCATTCTTGTCACTGTGTGGTTGTTTTATTCAAGTATTTTGAGTATGGAAACAGCTAAAATATTTTGCTTGTAAGCAATGAAATTTTGAACATGATCATTACATTAGAGCAAGGAAGCTCTTTGTGCATCAAGGGATTTTAAGGGAGCTGCAGCTTAAGACCTTTTTATGTTCAGAAGCTTTAAACAAGTATAGGCATTGGAAGTGCAGATCGTGTGCAGGGAGATCAAACCCTTTACTGTGCTGCTGCCACAGTGAGATGCAGGACTGCTTTCCTGGGAACTAAACCATGTTTAGTCTCCAAGTAAACAAACTCTTGAAAATGCTCTTTACCTTAATTTTAATGTCAACCAGTGCATCTCCATAAAAATGAGATATGAATCAAACCTGAGAAGTCTTTTCCTAAAATAGCTTTAAATTGGCATTGAGATGCATTTTTCGCCAGTGGAAGAAGGATGCTCAAGATGTATATCAAGTATGTAGTTTGGGGGTTCTATTTTTGTTGCTCATCTGTTTTCAAACTAGACTTTAAACTGGCACTTAAAACATATGTGATGTTCCCCTTTTGTGTTAGGGTTACCCTTTGAGCCTCAGAAAGAGAGACTGATAGCTCAGTGGATAGCCTTTGCGCTTCTAGTGATGGTGAGGAACCAGGGTGTTGTTCTGCACCCCATGAATCAGGTTACTTTATGTAACTCTTGTTATTCTTCCTTCCTTCCCACCAGTGATAGCACCAGCTCTGTACCACATCTGGCTGAGCATTTGCTAAAAATGTGCCAATAAAGTAGAGGTTTGGTGCTGTGACCAGTTCTTCTCTTCAGTGTAAGAGAAGCAGAAAGTAGTTTTGTTGCTTTATGGCAGGGGAGTTTGCTAGCTGTGTCTGGCCCTTTCAGGTAGATGACACGGTTATGTGCCTTACACCATTTTAATAAAACAGCAGGCAGTACTACTCAGTCTGTTAACACATGTTCCTTTTTGAGGGTAAGCTGCTTTTTCATCCAGAAAATGACCGAGTGGAAAGGTATGGAAGGGAAGGATGGGAAGCTTTAAGGAAAGTAGTCAGCTATGTTGAGTAGCTACTATAAATATATAGATCTATATGAAGGGATTTTAGTCTTGAGACAGATGAAAAGTGCTGTTGCAATCTGGATAAAGTACTGTATTTGACTTATACCTGTCTTGTCTAAAAGTCCCGTGCTCCGGTCCTTAGCAGCTCAAAGCTAATTCTATAAAAATATTTTCATTTTATCCATATATAGCTATATGAATGAGTGCTCTGGTGACTAATGTGGTGATTGCACTTCCAAGGATGGTGCTGGGTGCCTGTATAAAGGATGCTCCCTTATGTTCCACCTCTGCACCTGCAGTTTCCATGTACTCCTCTGACCACCTGTCCTGCTGAAAGCTTCAGCATGGGTGCCCTCGTGAGCTTTTGCTAACTTTGTCCGTGGCAGCAAACGGCAACGTGGTCTCTTGTTATACAGCTGTGGAGTGATAATAAATTGTGTCTTTTTTTAAAAAAAAAAGATGCAGCCAGGGTTATAAATCACACTTTTTTGAGAAGAAATTATGTTGGTAGCAGACTCTTAAAACACTTTTTGGACCAAAAAAAACCCAACAAACCAGCCCTACAGGTTGAGATCAACCCTATAAATTGAGATTATAGATACAAAGGGAGGGCAGGTCAAATAACAAGCTGACTTGATTTTTGGAAGATGTCTTCTCAGGAATATAATATGAATTGCTTGTTCCTTTTGCTTCTTTGGTTTCTTCTTAATCTTATTCTTTGGTATCTTCTTAACCTCTCCTTTTTCCACATCTATCCTTCTTGTTAGTTTTGGTCCTTTTTTCATACAATTCAAAGTGTCTTGTGTTAAGCATATGAGAAAATACATTTATTTTGAACTGATGTGTCTACTAGAATAAAAATCCATACTTGTTTTTTGCCTTTTTGGTATCTCTCGCTCCCTGTGGTTTTAGACTTTTTCTGTTTGGGCTTTTTAATGGTGTTTCATTATTTTTCTGTGTGTTTCTTATTTTCTGCTTTTCTTCTGTGCCTTCAAACTTTTTAGCCACTGGTATCTGTTGCAATATAGGGCAGGTAATTCCTTTGTGCCTATTTCCTTTTTCTTTTTTTGTATACAAAGTTTTAGTCTGAAGATACAGCAAGGAGAAATGCTTTTAGGTTGCTTTTCTTAAAAGAATAGCTCTGAAAAATGTCAGGGTTGTGCAAGTTCAGCAAATGCATCTGCCTCGGTGAGCTGCTAATTGCTGTATGAACCCACATTTGTTTATTCAACCTAATGGGAAGGATAAGCACATGTACTTGACTTGTGATGGGCAACCTGTGCAGAAAAAAACCCTGTTAACTAATGGCTGGGCTGTGTTTTCCACCTACAAATGTTTCTGTATAGGTTGTACTGACTATGGCAAAGTAGAAGAGGGTTTTGGTGGTTTTTATTTTTTTGAGGACTCATGCTTGATAACTTACTTTGTGTCCCACAGCTAACTCCAGATGGTGAAAACACGTGGCACTTTGCCTTCATGAGGTGTCCTTTTCCTGCTTCAGAGCCTGTTCATGGAGGAGTTTTAAGTAGATAAAAGATGATATTTTAGAGGCTGAAATACATACTTTAAAATAATTCAGGCTGCTTAAGGCTCTACTAATATTTTTGTTCTTTAATGAACTAGTGATAGTATTGGGATTATGTGGGGTTTGGAAGCTGAAGGGGCTGAAAGAAGGTGGGAAATGCTGGATTAAGAAATTTAAGCAGGTTGGACAGATATCAGGGGTGCCCCATCTTCCGTAATGCTTTTGCAGTGTAAAGAAAATGGCAGGAGAAAATGGGAAGGGTTCTGTAATGGAAATATGTGCATGAATGAACATTTTAAATGGAAATTAATGAGTTTCAGGGATAAGAAGGCAAACTCTTTGATGTAAAACAGGATTTAGTAATGGGAGAGAAACCTTGTGGGTGGAGGCATGGAACTTGTGAGAAAAGAGGTGATGGCGCATGTTTAGACATATTTGCTGAGGTTTTGCAAAGATAGTATAAGCTGATGAGAGGTATCTGAGGGGCATCTTGAGGGCTGAGTTTAGGCAGGAGATGAATTTGAGAGGTTGGCTTGGGGATCATTTGCTTTAAAGGTGTTTGAAACTATGGAAACAGGATGGCTGACAGCTACAGACTGTAGCTAGGACTGCAACCAGCTTAGGAGAATGTTGGCATTCATGTGGGAGGATGGTGAAAAGCTTGTGTAAAGATCATTCAGCAGTGAAAGTAGACTGATAACATCCACTCGGAAGCAAAAAGGAGTTACTTCCCTTTGAATATTAGGACTTGGGAAGGGCACAGCTTTTTCACAAGGCTTCTTAAAATCTAGATACACAATAAAGTAGTTCTGGTCTGTGATTTTTGACTGTCTGAAGGTTTAGTATTGCTCAGATGTGGTTTACAGATGGGCTACTGGAGCAAACAAACCAACTTGCAGCTGAGTTGGAGAGGGCTGTGAGGACCTGAGGGCATCCTGGATAAACTGCAGCCACAATGGAAGAGGAGAGGGCTGGAAGCGGAGGGAAACCACTGAACTGAGAAGTAGAGAGTAATAATAAAAAGCAGAGAGGAAGGAGGTGCTTCTGCCAGGTTGGTATTATTTTGACTACAAAGGGTAGTCTATCCTCTTAGTTCTTAATTTAGCTCTTTTGTGTAGAAAGGAAGGAAAAGCTCTATATAAGAACCCAAGTTCATAGCTCATGTATTTGTGCCCTGCTTTAAGAACCTGGAAAGGCACTTCTTGCAATGTGTCTTGAGGATGATGTCCTCATCTCTTCGGGTTGAGCATAGAGGGATGACACCTGGTGCCATACTGATTGCTTCCCTTGATGTGCTGCTAGCTTCCTCTCACCATTTGTCTTCTGATGTCTTCTTCAAAGGCCTCCTTTTGAATCATGTGAGAGTTTCATCCTCTCACCGGTGGCACTCCGACACCTCTTCATGCCCGGAGGCTCCTCTGCACCCCAGAATGATGGTCATTTCCCAAGCCTTCAATGAGAGCTTAAGCTCTGACTCCTTGTTGCCTGCGTGCACTGAAAAGATACCCTGTGACTGATGCTGCCAAGTCTACTCTGAGTATCCCTTGTGCCGATTTACCTTGTGCACACATATTCCTTGGGAGGTATCTGGTGTTCTTGCTTAGAGTTGGCACATGTCCAGAGTGATGCAGGTCTTGGGGCCCCTGAGGTGGCTCTCTAGTTCCCTAGTGAAGGCTTGGTCCTAAGCATGGCACACACTGTACTGGTTTTGTCATGGGAATTTTGCCTCCAGCGCTGCTGCTTCTCCTTCACTTCTGCTCTTTGTGCTGGAGGCACCAAGCTTTGGGACTGGGAGAAAAGGTGCTGTGAACCATTTCTCCAACTCCTGCCTTCTTCCGAAGTTCGGTGAATAGTCTCCCACTTTGAGCCCACCCGAAGTCTCTCTGCCAATCATAGGCTGTTTTCTGGTTGCCAGCTTTTTGACTCATCATCCCTTGAAGCCGGTGAAAGGATGGCACCCAAGGGTCAAGTCCACATGTCCTTTTTTGGTCAGGTCTGTGCTGGGTCACTCCAGGGAATGCCCTTACTCGCCCTGAAGGCTGAAGCAAAGAAGATGCTGCAAGGAACAGGCTTTGCTTTCTTCATCTCTGCAGCTCCATCTGGCAAACTTACATTCCAGGAGAGTGAGATCTGGAGATGTTATTGTAGGGGAATAAGGTAAGGTCTGCCAAACTTTCATGTTCACATAGGATAAAACCCTACCCGTTTGATAAAAATCTTAGCTTTGGCAGATCATCTCTTGACCCGTGTCTGGAAAGCACTTTGATGCTGTTGGTAAAAGTATGAATTACTTTATGCCAGCCTGTTGTTAATGGTGCCCCATGGAGCCTAAATGTTACATTAACCAAGCAGGGAGAAGCAGATCCTCACTGCTTTGCTGCAAAGGACTGAAATGGGGTTTGCCAGCCACTGTCAACAAGATCAACTTCTCTGCAGTTAATTTGCCTGACTCCTTTGCTGTTCCTGTGGATGACAGCAATATTGCAGCACAGCAAGAAGTCAGGACCTGTGCATGTGTGCCTGGTGAAGGTCTCAGCCTGTGATCATGAGCTTATCTGGGGTCGCTTGCTCAGGTTGTGTACTTTGCAGAGATTTTTCCTTCCCCACTTACCTTCGTCCCTCTTCTTCCCTTTGGAGTAGGAAATTTCAGGTTTTGGTCTTTGGTTCAGAGAAGTGCAAGAAGAGCACAACTTCAGGCTCTTCTGGGGAGGTAGGACTTGTTTGTTAAGGATTTGATGTGTCTCACAACACCAGGAGATGGATGGGTGGATGCAGCCTTAGGCATGCATATTCCCTGTGGTGGTTATTTCATGTGGTGCTCACAGCCGGTTCTTGCCAAGGAGGTGGGAAGATGCAGCGCAAGGAGGTGGATGTGCCCTGGAGCTACTTTCATTTGGCCAAGTAGGGGCTGTGTAAAGCAACGTGGCTGGGAAAGGAAATGAGTTTAGGATCTATTAAGCATAAGACAGTCCTCTGAGAGCAGTTGGTGGGACCCTATATCAGTAACTGCACCTTTATTTAGATGCTGTAGCATGAGCTGTGTCCAAGAAATACTTTCCAAAAATCAAATTACCTGTTAGTGTTAAGGTGTTCAAGGTGTGGTTTTGATGTATTTGTGGCTGCAACCTGGTGTTCTGGCTTTGATACTTGTCTACTTGTTGAAGAGTGCGTTTTTCTGATGAGGTTCGTGACTTTTTTTGGATGAAACACTGTGCCCAGTTCATCTGGTGCATGTCTATAGCTGAACTTTTTATAAATCAGCCCACTTCCTGCAGCAGTTGTGTAGGAACTGGTTTGGTCTTGCATGGTTTCAGACCCAGAACAGTAGTCAACAGGTCAGCTATTTCTCTGGTGCTTTCAGTTTGATGCTCTGTTATCACTTGATTCCTGCAGCTTTGGGTGATTTCTCTCCATAATGCTGCTAGTGACATGACTTATGGCAGAAGTAGGCCGACTGCTACTTGTTACTTCCTTTTGACAAAACTATTGGTGTTTAGCTCGTTTGCACATCTGTTTGTGGGGCTGGAGTGATTTATTTTGAATCGTGCGTATTCACGTACAGCAAAGCTTGTGAAGTGCTGTCCAATTCCCCTCTTGCCTCTTTCCACATGGAGCACTTTCTTAATGAAGAATTAAGAGACCTTAGGGACCAGATGTAACTCAGTGATGGAAATAGTTGCACAATAGCGCGTTTGATTAATGCCTTCTGACTTTATAGAAATGTTGAAGTCCTTCAGACAAAGCAAGCTTGGCTTAACTGGAGGGAGAATGAGAAGACAAGAGGAGAGGGAGAGGCAAGGTGGCATGTCTGGACAAGGAGGTGGAGGGGAAATAGAGGATGGTAATGTCCACATAACTGAATATCGGAAGAAAAGTCTGAAATACAAGAATTGAGTAGCCCGTTGCTGACTACTTGCTTTGGATGGTCGGGATTTTTTTGTTGTTGTTTTGTTTTGTTTTTTCTTTAGCTGAGCATCTTGCTGTAAAGTCCTAAAATACAGGAATAACAGTTTTGAATGTACGTTTGTGTAACCATACAACAGTTTGGGATTTTGGCTTATTGAAATGGGTGCCCTGCCTATATGGCTGGAGGTGACTGTTCCAGGATGAGTAAGAACAGGGTATGCACATATGAGACCAGCCCGTAACCAAAACCAGTTGGTGGCCAGGGACTTCCTGAGCCTGAAGTGCTTTGTCTGCTTAGTAACCTTTGATGCATTCATCTTCAAAGCACAGGACCAGTTTCTCTCAAATTGATGTGTAAACTCTTTGCATCCACTGCATCTTAAGACAGGAATTTCACAGGTCCTATAACCTTTTGGGTTAAGTGCGAAAACATCTCTTTATCTTCAGTTGATCACTCCTAGTCCTTGTGTTGGTGTTGGAAGAGACAGTGGAAGGCCGGTCTTTCCTCCTCCGTTCTGTGCCACTTGCATTTTGTACATCTCTGGCAAAGACAGCTCTTCTCCAGGCTGAAGATTTTTAGTCTGAACTACACACAATACTTCCAGAAGAAAGACATCTCCAAAGTTTTATGCCATGGCAAAAGCACCCTCTTAGGAGCAATTTGCACAGCAACTGTATTTTACCTTGTCACTTCACACACAGCTGTGACTACTGGACCTAGTGCGGAGTTTGCATTTCCCAAGAGATCATGCAGTTTTGCATCATCCTTTTTGTGATTTGGGGGGTGGTGTTGTAGATAGAGGTGAAGTAGTGACAGTTTGGTGGGGAGACAGGTGAGAATGGTTTTCCCTGGGGGGTTTATATGGCAGAAGTCCTGTGTGTGCAGTTGTCATAGGTCCATGGGCTGTTGCATGTGCCCCAGCTGCCTATCAATGCAGGCAATGTGGTGTTATTGCTAAAACGCTTTTTCTGTCTGGTCTGTGTGTTGAATTCAAAATTCTAAGGTCAAAGACGTTTCTATCTCAAGTATGTGTTTCCTTTTTTTTTTTTTTTTTTAAATGAAGGCCATTAAGTAGTTTAATAGGGAGACGGTTGCTCTTGATTAAGCATTTTGAATTAATAAGCTGGTTTAGCACTGCGTATGCCTAATAGCTTTTATATCATAGAATCCTAGAATGGTTTGGGTTAGAAGGAACCTTAAGGTTCATCCAGTTCCAACCCCCTGCCACAGGCAGGGACACCTTCCACTAGATCAGCTCAAAGCCCTGGCCAGCCTGGCCTGGAACACTGCCAGGGATGGGGCAGCCACAGCTTCTCTGGGCAACCTGTGCCAGTGCCTCAGCACCCTCACTTCTTCCTAATATCTAAACTAAATCTCCCCTCTGTCAGTTTAAAGCCATTCTCCCTTGCCCTATTACTGCAGTAAAAAGCCGCTTTCAAGCTTTCTTGTTAGCCTCTTTTAGGCACTGTTAGGCTGCTCTAAGGTCTCCTCGGAGCCTTCTCTTCTTCAGGCTGAACCAGCCCAGCTCTCTCAGCTGTCTCCACAGCAGAGGTGCTCCAGCCTTCAGAGCATCTTTGTGGCCTCCTCTGGACTCACTCCAACAGCGCCACATCCTTATGTTGGGGGCTCCAGAGCTGGACGCAGCACTGCAGGTGGGGTCTCACAAGAGTGGAGTAGAGGAGGAGAATCCCCTCCCTCAATCTGCTGATCACGTTCCTTTTGTTGCAGCCTTTCTGGGCAGCCTTTCTGCAGGCTTTCTGGGCTGCAAGCGCACACATTGCCAGGTCGTGTTGAGCTTCTCATGAGCCAACAAGCTCAAACTCTTCTCCTCAAGGCTGCTCTCAATCCAGTCTCTACCCAGCCTGTAGTTGTGCTTGGGATTTCCCCAACCCAGGTACACTTGGCCTTGTTAAACTTTACGAGGTTTGCATGGGCCCACCTCTTGAGCCTGCCAGGGTCCCTCTGGATGGCATCCCTTCCCTCCAGGGTGCCAACCACACCACACAGCTTTGTGTCATCGTCAAACTTGCTGAAGGTGTGCTTGATCCCACCATCCATGCCGCCAACAAAGATGGTGAACAGCACTGGTCCCAGTACTGACCATGAGGAATGCCACTCACGTCTTCTCACCTGTTCTCTCCCTCTTTCCTGCATTTGTGTGATGACCCCAGCTTTTATTCCCAGTAAGCCCTTGCTTGCTTGGGGCAGTCAGGTGCTGCTGCCCTCCTACCAGTGTGCCACTTTGGCACTGTGCAAGCAGCTGGGAAAGGGTTAATGCCCCCTGCAGGGGTGTCTTCTCAATGCACGCTTAAATAAAGGTGGTGGTTGTGTTCTGCTCTTACCTGTCAGGGCTCAATCAAAGCTCCAGCAGAGATTTCACAGCCTCTTGGCTGCTCTGTGTCTATACATGTACCCGATGCTCTTGCAGACATGGTGTGCATGGGGCTACAGCCTCCTGGTGCTTTGGTCTTGCCAGGGGTGCACCTTGAATTTTTTGTATTATTTGCTGCCAAAAATTGACTTTTTATCTTATCTGTGGTCTTTTACTGCAAGCTGATGTGGTCCGTGCTCTGATTTGTGCTTTGCTGTGTGGTGTGTCAGACTCGCCATGCTCAGTGCGGGTCGCAGGGCTGCTGCAGAACAGCTGTGATCTGAGAAAGTCTGTTTTCCTTTAGGCTTTCTCCCTCCTTTATTGCAGAAATAAATAAAAGTAGAGCTGCTTTGTGTGATGTATGCACTAGCTGTTGCTCCTGCTTTCCTTATGTTGGCACTTACCTTTGCAGGGTTGGAAAAAAATAACCATAATCCTGTGATCTGACCTCCTCAGGCTCCCTCAGTTGGAGCCATATCCTCAGGTTGAGCTATAGCATCTTGCTAAAGTCTTTTTTTTCCCAGTGCAAAATATGCTGATATGGGACCATTTCAGCCTGGATGTGGCAGACATCTGGCTTTCATCTAAGGGCTTTTACCGCAGGAGCTTCTACCAAAGCGTGAGGCTGTATCCAGTACCTGTGGACCTCAACCAGTGTAAACGGTGTGCCAATCCATAACGAATTGTAAATCCATAGTAAATGACATGGCTGTTCAGCACAGCTTGTCCTTCTTGGTGTGGCAGCAGAGGCCAAATAATGAAATCACTTCCATCTGCTGCTACTACAAGGTGCCAATCTCCTGCTGCAGGGTGCATGCTCCCAAGGGCTGGTTTCCTCTTGACTTTCTTGTCTTCCTCCTTGTGTTTTTTCCCTTTTTTCTGGCATAGATGGATTCTTGGTAATACGTAATTGTTACTGTTTTATTGCTAGGCCCCTCTAAATAAGGGGCCTGACCTATTTATTTTTCATCTGAGAGGCAAGTGTCTTTTCCAGCGCATCCCTTGACACATACTGGAGGTGCAGGGAATGGCAAATTCTAAAACCCATCAGCTTTGCACTGGATTTGTGCATATTTGGACTTTGCCCATTGTTGCACAGGAGTCTTTTGGCTTTTTAATTAAATGGGGAACAACCTAAGCATTGTAAGCCCCACAGATGGAAATATCTTTCTCACAGCTCTGTCAGGGGTTGGGTATGGGTCAAAACAAGTAGGACATGGTTACCACCTCTAGGTGGTATCTTCCTTCTCCACCTTGTCAGAGTTGCTTGTAGGGCTGAGATGCTGATGGTTTTCCATCCCATGAAAAATTAGGGGATTAAAAATTCCTAGCCTTTTTATATATTGGGGCAATCAAAGAAAACTTGAGATGTTTTCAGGTTTTGGCATCTTCTCGTGGATGCTGTGGATGGATCATCCTGTGTGCAATGGCGTGAGGATGCTGGGTGCATTGGGTTCAACTTTTGGTCTTGTGCTTGGTATAACTGAGACTGAAACCTGATGGGTCTTTTTTCACCCCTGTAAGACCTTGGCAGGGGGCTACTTATACTGGTTTTATTCCAAATTCTGTTCACGTGAGGAGGGACCAGGGTGTGCAGGCCAGCAGAGCAATGTCTCCATGGCCAAAGAGCTGAAAGCTGATGCAGTAGGAGATTATCAAGCAATTAAATTAAACAGAGCAGCCAGAAGGGAGCTGATGTTGCTTGAAACCACAGGGGCTTATCCTTGTATGTCTGCTTGACCAATGTCAAGGTCTCATGTTAAAGGGTCTGGTTTGCCACGTCTGCTTGCTTTTGGAGGATGTGACAGCAATCAAAACTCTAGGCATCAGGGACATCTCAAATATACCCTGCCTGGCCTGGGTTAGAAGGTTGTGTTCATTTACCCACACAGCTGTCAAGAGAGCTTTTGCTTCCTAAGATGTTATTTGTGCTGTTTGTCCATGATGCTCTGTCGAAGGACCTGAGTGTTTTAGCTTCAGATGCAAATCATTTAGTTGTAAGTGTGCTACGTGCTGCCGGCTCAGGTTTTCTGAGCCATGTTTGATTAATGAAGTCACCAGTAAGATTTCTGAGGACTCAAGTCTGCTTCAAGGCAGTCAGGGATTTAAGCGTATCTGAAGGTCAATGAAACTTGGGATTTGCCCTTCCTTTTACTTTCTGCAATGAGAAAATACTCCAGATGTCTTTGAAAATGGAGCTCCCTCTTTGCCTTGTAACCAAAACCCATGTCAGTAACAGACTCAATTAAACAGAGACCATCTCCTGGTGAAATTCCAATTTAGTGATTTGTAACTAATTAGTATAGAATAGAATATTTTCAGTTGGAAGGGACCTACAATAATGAAAGTAGACACGAGGCTCCCTAAAAATTTCCCTGAATTTTTCTGCACAAACTTTTCTTTAATTGAACATGGTTTCACAATTATATATAATCTTATTCACTATTATAGATATAGTCACTATTATATGTAACTCTAATGCATACAGTCATGTGAAATGCTGCATATTTTCTAATAGGAAATAAAAAATTTAGACCTTGCTAAAAATACCAGTGTTGATTATTGTACATAGTGATGGCAGGATAAGGCTTGTGCTCTAAATGGCACCAGATTTTGTTCAGGAGACATTTCCTCTTTTAATTTCTTTTTTTTTAAAGTCCCTCTGGAAAGCAGCAACACTTTCTCATGGAGCAAGATGCGGAAACAGGCTTGTTGCTTCTGATTCTATTCTGCATAGTGGGTGGAAGAGGGATACCAAACGCTTTCCCGCATCAGAGGACATCAGAGAAGCTTGGGGATGTTGCAGACTGTGCTGGTGTCTGTTAGACGTCTTCTGACCAGCACTATTTGTCTGAATTCCCAGGAATGCTGCTTGTTCTTCAGAGCGGAAAAATGTTCTATTTTTGGCCATGACAACTCTTCTCTTTTTTTTTTTTTTTTCTTCGGGAGAAAAAAGAGGAGTTTTAAACAAAGCATGGCAGAGAGTTCATATGTGTGTAGGTCTTAATAGTGTGTAATGGAGATAGAGCAAGGCATTGCAAACAAGCTTCAGGCAGATACATCAGGAAGCTATTAATGCTCTACTTGCAATTTAAGGCTAAGAAAATGCATCGTTAAGTGCATGATCTTGGAGACCCTGGTGTGTTGGAGTGGAGGCAGGCTTGGATATGTGGGAAAATGTCTCTTTGACCAGAAAAAGATCAAAACAAAGGGGTAAATAAACATAGAAGCATGTGTTTCAAGGCTGAAAAAAATGAGATGCTTGGTGGATCAAAAACCCAGTGTCATTCAGGAGCTTGAGGAAGCCCCCGCTGAGCAAATGGCCAGCAATGGGGCGTATTTGGGGGTGGTAGCTCAAGGCTCTAGGTGTCTCCAGCCATCATTGTGGTTGCTGGTGGTGGTGTTGGCTGGTAGTGGGACTCCTTTTGCCCTCCCACCCGGCCTGCGGGGTTTCACTGGGAAACATGACCCGCTCTGAGGTGGCAAGATGAGTGTTGTATGTTTCCAAACTGGTAAACAGCTTGTTCTTATTGTGGGTTGTCAATGAAAAGGTCGGTTGTGTGCAGTTCTGTTCTTGATGTTCTCTGGGTGGAGAAGTGTTTCCTTATGTTCAAGCTGAACCTGTGGATGGTGATCTGGGGCTGCAGCCCATCGTATCACTTGTTGCTTCTAGGAAGGGTTTGGCCCCATCCATCTCCTCCATCCCTGCCTATGCCACAGTTGGGAACTGCTTGCAGATGCTCCCAGTGTCCCCAGACCCAGCAAGCCCATTTACATTGCAAATCACAAATTGCATGTGCACTTGCACAGCTTTAACCTTTGCAGGACCAGACCGACTCCCTTCCACTTCACTTAGAGGACTTAATTGACTTGACTCTTTGCTGGCTCCTTCTCCTGTGATAGGTAGTGCCACATGTTAGAAGTGTTTTTTGAATGTAGCCCTTTTTACCTGCTTTTTAAGTAAGAATAGCTACTGGAGAATCTCAAATGTGTTTGGAGTCAGCAATAAATGAGTCCCAAACTTCTTTCCTTTAGAAAATGCCCTGCAAAAACTCTGGTTTGAGATCTCTCCAAAATACTTTGAAGTAGTACTAAAGCAGGAAGTTAATTAGAGCTGCTTTGATATCTTACAGCATGTTTTAACAGCTGCTTTGGAGGCAGCTCAAACAGTAAGAGCAAGCATGGTTTAGTGCATGCTCCTGAGAGCCTGTGCCCCTACCAGAATGCCGCTGCATGTCATGGCCACAGCCAGTTGTTTTCTTTCCTAAGAGCTCAAACTTGCTTGCACAGGGACTTGGGAAAATAAAATGGCCAAACCTCATTGGACTGCTGCTTTCTTTTTTTTAATAAAAAAATCCCTCGATGCTGTGGTGTTGCAGCCACAGTCTAAAATTTCTCTTGTTTCTCACTTCTGTTTTCAGTTGTCTTTCTCCCAAGTTCTCCGGCACGCTAACATTTTCCTTGTTTGTATTTAAATGACTTCACTGGATATTTTAAAACAAAACCATTGCAGTAAGAAGTTTGAGCTATCTCCTCTTGGTGAAGAACCTCTACATAGCAAAAAAGCACAGGTTTTGACCCCATTGATCCACTCTCTTGGAGTTTGCTTGCCAGCAAACATGATCTGAAATCTTTCACTGTGATGATTAATGGTTGGATTTGGGCAAAATCCACTGTCATGGAAAAAACTTCTGCAGTTTTTCCTCACTGCAGCTGTAACTTTTATCCTTTTTTTTTTTTTTTTTTGTCTTTTGACTGCTCTTTAAACTTATGACTTGATTTTTGTTATGTTTGTTACCATTTTGGTTGAATGAGTGATGCTTCGGAGTGAAATCCTACTCTTGGGTCTTATTTCTTGAAACCTATCTCCACATTACACAAGAAGAAAGAAGTGGAGAAACCACATAAGTCATTTGATGTGCATGTCCAAATCCTTAGATCACCTATCCGTTGTGCTTCTTCCCCTCCCATGGTTTTAAGATGACACAAGAATGCAGTGTTAAGGCTGGAGAACCAGCCTTAGGCAAAAAGTCCCAGGTCAGCCCTTCTGCCCTACAAGGCTGCTTCTCACTATGACTGCATCCTTCTGGGCAGCGTGACAGTCTTTGTCGTAAACATAATGGAAAGGGCTGCACCTTTTCCTAGAAAAGCGATTGCTCAGAGGTAGTGTTTTACCCTGGTGTGGGAGCCCAGACCCGCAGGATGGCTCCAACCCAGTGGAGCTCCAGCACCACTTTTACCTGAGGTTCCCTCAGTTGTATTCTGCCCTCACTGGGTTGATTTTAAGCAAGGTCAGCATCTGGGTATAGAGTTAAAAAAAATAAATTATTATTGTTATTATTATTAACTGTGGAGAGTTAAACAAAGCTAAGAAACAGGAGGGGGGGTATCCAGCTTGCATACATGCAACCTACCTCTTTTAGGTTAATGTCTGCATACCTAAAATGGGGAGGACACATGTATATTGGCCACACAATAGGACTGAAAGCGATGACTAGCTTAGTCAGTGGCAGGGCTGGGGGGGGAGATATCCAGGCTATTTCATTACTCTTTGCTGCTCCTCCTTTGGCTTTGTGTGAGCTTTTAGGAAAACATCTGGCCCTGGCTGAGCTGTAAACATAGGGGCAGTCAGTGGAGGCTGTGAATCTGTGGGGCTTTGCTGAAATTAGTCCAGTTAGCAGCAGGAGGATCTGGCTTTGCAGAATTAGTGATGCACGGGACCAAAGCGTGTGTTCATCCCTGAGGAGGACAAGCAGCCTTATTGCGTTTCTCCTGGAGGTGTGTCCCAAGGTGAAGCTGGAAGATGAGTCCCACCAAAGCCCCACTGCACCTCCCAAGCGTCTCTGCCTTCTCTGCTTGGATCAGCATCGTTTCTGCTAACCCTTGGCCCCAGGCCCACCTGCCTTCTGCAGTGACTCGAGAAACATCTGCTTTGCCCATTAGTGACTCTCCTCTCCTGGCCCCCAGCCCATGCCTTTGCTGCCATTGATTAACAGCAATTTCCTTCCCCTGCCTGAAAGCACACACTGAATGGGATTGTCATCTCAAAGCATCGGGGGTGTGGGGGTGTGCATGCACAGGCATGTAAACAGCAGGGACTCATTGCCCTTTTAGGCACCTTGGGAACTCTTCTGCTCACTCTGAAGTTGGGATTGCCTTTCAGATGCTTTCTCTTTGGATATAACTTAACGCCTTTCCATCTCTGACTCTTAAATACAGTTCTCTCCTACTTTCCTCCTATTTTGCTTCAGCCGCCATAGCACTACAAGTCACATAGCAGTGACTTTAATTTCCTTGGCACTATCTCATTGCTGTGCAAAGCCTCTGTGTAAGATCTCCCCGTCTGGTTGCTGGATGCAGACCACAGTTTTCCCTGAATCCATAAATACTTGCACCTAATTTACAGCATGCTGAAGACAGGGCATGGGGCTGGTGTTAATTACATTTTGGAAGTGAAGTGCTTGCAAGCCATCTATTTGGTTAGATGCAGTAACCGAATGGATAATTGGGCAAGGTTTTTGGAAGGAATGTGGTATCTTCCTATGCATCTGGTAGAAGGCTACTCTTGGAACAGATGCTTCTTTTTGGGGTGAAAACTGATGCTTTTCTTGCAAGAGTTAATGGAGCCAAGCAATGGATGACTCCAGCTAGATGAGCTCCAGCCAACACTCTTCAGGGCATGTGGGGAAAAGAAGATTAAATACCTTGTACTAATCACCTTGTGGAATTCACCACTGCTGCTTCTGCAGTCTTTGAACTTGTTATTTATTACCATTAATTATTAATTCTATTTGTATTTTGCAGGAATCTTCACTGGTTTCTCCTCCTATCTGAAACTAATGTCTGTTATGGTTCATGAAACACTTACTTGTCTTTCTGGAAAGAAAGGGAAGTTGTTAAAGCATAACTCTCACCTTTTACATAAATGATCTCTTACACCTATAAATTTATTTTTTTTTTCATCCAGTGTCCCAGGTCTGTGACCCTTTAAATTTCCAGAAAACCAATTGTGTTCATATGTGTTTTAAATGAGCAAGGAGCCCTGGTACACTCCCTGCGAGGGCTAGGAGCAGTGGGGGTCCATGGACATTGCCCACTGGCAGCTTTGGCTGAGGTTAGCCCTTTCTCCTGCATGGGGCTGTCAACTCCCATCTCTCCTTAAAGCAGAGATGCTGTCAGTCATTTTTGGCATATTTTCCATTGCTATGAGGTGAATGAGTAGGTGAGGATATGCTGTCTCATGGGGAAGACAGAGCCCATCAAAGAAGGGAATCATTCCTGTAGAAGTGATGTACCTGGGAGAGCCTGTGTTTGTGGGACATCAGCTGCTCTCCTGTTGAACGGACCTGTTTAGATGGTGTAATGCAGGATATGGCTGCATTGCACTATCTCCAAAAAAGGAGGCTAAGAAGAAGTCATGCCTTCATGTAGCATAGCATCAAGATGTGGAGGCAAACCGAAGCACCTGAGAACATGAAGGAATAATCTGGTGAAGTGTTTGGTGGAGGAGAGAGGTTGGGGCTTAGGATCAGAGAATAATTTAGGTCAGAAGAGCCACCTGGGTGTCACTAGTCAAACCTTTACCCAATACCATGCCAACAGTGAACTTACTTTGTCCTAGTCCTGCCAGCTTCTGCTTGCAAATGACATTACTGAAATCAGGTGGGATGGCTTTTCTGAGATGTCAGACTGCTGATTTTAAAGACCTGCTTAGAAGGGCACTTGGTCTCCAGGATCCTTCTGCTTGCAAATAGTGTCTGTCACCAAGCCACTGCAAATGTGGAGAGAGGGAGGGGAAATATCCTCTTGAATGCCTGCAGGTCAATGTCCTTCCAGGGAAAGAAAAAAAAAAAAGGAGTAATAGTATTTGGCTCACTCTAAAGAACAAACACAAAACCTCCCTGGCTGCCTAAATTGCCATCTGCAATGGAGGGAAAGGGAAGAGTGTGTTTACTATGGCAGGCTTGAGGGTCAGAATTATAAAATATTCTTGGAATTACTAAATGTTACAGATAGTAATTCCACCTCAAAAAGTCTCCTGGTGCAAATGAAATCTATTAAACATTGGCTTGACACAAAATGAAACTGGCATAGATGTAGGAATTAGCTGTGGTGCCAGTTTATGGGGGAATGCTCAAGGGTGTTTTACCAGATGCTCCAAAGCTGGTAAGGAAGGCTGCACTGGTGAAAAAGCCAGGTCAGCATAGAGGGGAAGTCAAGACAGCTTGACTTAAAAGGAGAAGACAAATGCCACCATCTGCCCTTTCTGCTGCCAATGTCGCCATCATGAGAACCAAGACTTCAGGTGGGTAGAGTTGGTTCACAGTGGATGAGGTTAAATAGATAGGGTTAGATTTTAGAAGATAAATTAACACTGGGATAAATTGACAAGGAAGGTGATAGATTTTCTTAAAGCCAGAAAAATCCCCCTTGGGACCCCATGCTAGTGGGGGAGAAGCATGGCGGGCAAACACTAATGCCCTCCCATGTCACTATTTGAATGAAAACCAGCCACAATAACACCTTCGGGTTTTTTTTATAAGTAGCTCCTGACAGCTTTGAAGAAGCCTGAGGAGCTTTGAGAGCTGCTGAAGCTACCAAAACCTACTATTGAGATGGTTAAAGCCTCCCAGGGAGACTGCAGGAAGACAATTTAAGCCATTGCAAAGATGCAGCCCTGCCTGCAGTGAGGGGGGAGATAACGTAATTAATACAGCGTGGTGGGCAATCATGGGAAAACACCTACTCCAGCTTTTTCTGCTCACGACTGTCAAGTTTTAAACATTGAATCTCATGTGTATGAGATACATTTGACTCTAAGGCACTATAACTGTTCTGCAAGGCAGACTGAACGGGAGACTTCTAAACACATACATGGAACACATAGACAGGTTTAAAACTGGCTGGTGAGTCTGGACATCTCTGTAATTGAAAATAATTGGAGGGTGTGATTCCCACAGTGATACTCTGGCCTGGTATTTGCGTTACACTTCAGTGCTGCTCTGCAGGGGAAAGCCTTGCCAGTGTCATTTTCATGTTTTTATGAACTTTTGTGCTGATGAGCTTTTTCCAGTGCTGGCCCCGCTCCTGCAGCAGAAGTGCCGTTTGGTCTCAGCACTGGCGTTGGCCGGGTTGCATCCAGCCCTGCCTTGCACAACAGCCACGGGTTCTCAGCTACTGCTCGGGCTCCTCATCCCAATGCACAACTTGTTCCCACGTCCTCACACTGGTCGTTGTTATTGCTGCTTTTTTACCTGGCTCTGGCAAACAGTTATTTTGGAATGTCTGAAAAAATAGGAATAAGGAATAAAAGAAAGCTTTAGGGAAGCAGTCATGTAAAAAAGAGGTTGAACACGAATAAAATTAAGATAGCGCTCGGAAAAACCAAGTAACATAGAATTCGGGTAAATCCTGCCGAAGCTGCCTGGTTTGTCTTCTGCCACTGCTGAGGCCGCTGCGGAGCTGAATAACAGCCTTGGGAGCAAGCCACCCAGATGCTATTCTTAAAGTAAAAAGGAAAAGAAAGCAGGCATGCCAGGATCCAACATCTGCTAGTGGCCTCAGCATTGCAGGCTGAGGTTGCAGCATGGTGGGGGCTAAAGCAAGGGCTGCAGCTCTCTGCCATCTGCAGGTGCCACCTCAGTTGCCAAAAAACCTTTGAGAAACCTCTCGCATGGCAAACCGTGGTGTCCAACCACCTCCTGCCACCTATGGAGGGAGGAATGTCATAGATGGCAGGAGTGTGCTTGGTCATTGCTTCTGGGGCTGCGAATCAGCACCGATAATGGGGAATTACAAGAAAAAAGCCTGTATGGTGGGATGGATGGCCTCAGCTGAACTTCAGAATGGTGGTTGTTTAAACCAAAGTCCCACTCATGCACCAACTTTAAATACGGAACAGGCATTTTTGGGTAGACCAAGGCCTTGATGAGTGTTCTGAGAAAAAAAGCAGGATCTGCCATGACATGAGGTTGAATAAAGTTCAGTAGTGGAAAATCTTGTGTAGGGAGGCACCCTTGGTAGTCCCTAAGGCCAACACTGCAGCTACAGCAGGTTGCTGGAGGCCATGTCCAGCTGAGTTCGGGCATTCCTGAGGATGGAGATCCCCTAGCACTTGAGGACCTGCCCTAGGAATGCCCCACTCACACAGGGAAGATCAGTATTTCCCATGCACTGCTTGTGCACCTAGGTAATAAACTAAGAAGCACAACTGTCAATGCTTAAATTTGTGGTTTATATTCCATGAAGAGTTTAAAAGTATTGCTTAAACCTGGTCTCCCTTTGAAGAATCAAATCCTGCTTGTAGAGTGACAGAGTATGACCTTGTTGAACCATGATTCCCTAAGAGCAACCAAACCACTAATGATGGACATGTGGTTACTTTTGGATGTGGAGTTCCTATTACTCGGTTTGATTTCAGTTTTTCTTGAGCAAGTTTGGCCATGGAGATCTGTGGGGTTTTTTCTGGATTTGATAACAAGGACCACACTGAGACACTTGAAACATCAGTGTGTTTTGCTATGTGATTCAACAGACGTCTGAAAAATTTTCTCAGAGGGAATTTGGGGGACAAGGTAAGGGTTTGCCTTTCAAATGTAGTTACGATAACAGATGAAAAGCAATGAAGAGCAGCAATTTTCAGTATGCTTATACTGAAAAAAAACCCAAATATGCAGAAAATTTGTACTGAATCATGGGCTGGATGTAGAATTATTTCCTTGCTTGCTAAAATCTAGAGCGACTCAGCCCTCTTGCTTGGTTTTGGCACAAAGGCTGCAGACTGGACTTGCTCTCCAGGAGGCTAGCAGGTCTAAACCTGACTGAGATGGTTCCAAAAAGAGTTTGTCTTCAGAGGAAAAGCTGATGCCACTTCGTAAAGACTCTGTGATGATCTGGATAGCCCAGAGGAAAGACAGCAAAGGTGGAATATGCTCATATGACAAATCTCATGCATGTGATCCACGTGGGAGGTACAGTATGGAAAAAGGGTTGGGGAGCTGGAGGAAGGAGAGCAATGCTGGAGGGGACCTGGGGTCCCAAGGGGGTTCAGAGGCAGCAGTGAAAGTCAGTCCTGTCCAGAGCTGTGCTGGCCAAAGTGCATGTAGCAGGGAAAGTATAATTCTCTCTCAGCTCAGCACTGGGGATCTGCTTGTGGATAGGGAATGGTTTGGAGCCCCGAAGAGATGCATCTGGAAACAGGAGCAAGTCTGGTGTGGGGCCACATGGAGGCTGGGAAGGGGAAAGTAGCCCAGAGTTTTCTTCCAAGAAAAGAGTAAATGTGGGGGGGTTTCTTCTTTTTGAGATAACAGGCACAGTATTTTGAAGTGGGTGTAAGGAAATCCTCCCTGCAATATGTATTTCCCTTCCACAGAATCCAGGGAACCTGTACATGCTTTTTTGCTTTTTGTTGGGTTTTTTTCTGTTATGTCTTCCAGAGGTGATTACAAGCATTTGTGCACAGCTGTGAAGTCAAGATGTTGCATGCAGGCTGACTCAAAGCACAGAGGTTTGAATGACTGATTTTATTTAGAAAGTTTCAAATCCACTTACTTTCCAATTGTGCTGGTTGTGCTCATTTATTAACTTCCTTCTCCACCTCATTTACTGTGTGTTAGATGTTCACACCCAGGAAATGTGTGCTTGCATAACTGAAACTTTGCAACTTGAATGTTTAGTGGTAACTTCGGCTTCGAGGGTTTTGGGGTTTTTTTAGATTGTGCTTTGCAGCTTCCATTGTGCGTGCAGCTTTATAGTAATAGCGTGCTGTTAATTCCTAGGCTGAGTAAAACAGACTCACTCTTTTCCTCCAGCAGGTGATAAAAGCTCTGAAAAACAGCCCTGTGTAGCATGGGAATTGGCTGAGGTTTGGGGGGAGGTGGGCAAACAAAGTGCTTCAAGTGAAAACGTGAAGCAATGACAAGAAGCCGGGCTGCACAGATAAGAGCCAGACCTGTTCTGGTTTTGATTCTTGAATTCACTTCTTTCATTTGGGCTATTGGCATTGTCTAAATACCATGCATAAATACCTTTGGTAGCCAAGTGCTCATTTCAAGATCACTTCTGCCTGCCATTTTAGAAAAAAATAATTATTAGCTTTATATTTTTAATAATACTCAGGGAATAATCTTGCCATGTACCAATAACTTCAGTATGAGGGTTTTACTGTTTGGAGGGTGCAAATAAAGAAGGAATGGGTATTGCATCCTGTAAAAGCATTGCTGGTTTTGATTTTTAATTTGCAGCTAGTGTTTTGCAGGGCATGACTGCTCTTGCTTGTCTGTGCAGGAGCAGGGATCTAATCTCCCAGGGATCTACTCTCTATGCAGGGATCTAGTTCCCCTGCTCCCAGTATTGCTCCATGCTCTCCCAGCTTCGCATATTACAAGATCTCAAGCCCAGGCTCTGCAAGACGGCCAAGTAATGCATTTGCCCAAGCGATCTTCCCCATGCAACCAGCCAAGCTACTGGGTCTTGGGAGATGATGACTACGCCGACGGTAGTAGTCATCATCGTCAAATAAGTGCTGAACTGCTTATTTTTTTACTTGTTGGAGTATCACATACTGCAGCACTTTAGTGAAAACCCTCAACATTGCCTATGCAGACATCTGGACGTGAAGAGTCTTGTCTGAGCATTTTGACTTGAGACAAATATTACTTGTAATTGCATGTAAGTAAGGAGACCCTAATTTTGAGCTAATAAATTTTGTGCTAATAAATTATTGCGATTCCTGTACGCTGGAGGGTAAGGAGGCTCTGCTTCCACCTCTCGGTGAAGCAGGAGAACAGCCATAGAGCCAAAACACCCAGTCTTGTGGATGCTCACCTGGCGACTTTGAGTTGCCCACAAAGAAGGGAAAAAAGTGGGCACAGACCTCAGACTCCTGGCACAGGTCATCCAGAGACGAAGGGGAATCTATGTCCCTCTTCATTGCTTGGCTAGAAAATGCTACAGCTTCCATGGCCCTGTGGAAGGAGCAGACTCCCACTGATGGGGAGGTTGCCTAAGCCCATCTCAGGGCTCCCAGGCTGAAATTCACTGTTGCTTTTCCAAGAGGGATTAGCAAGTTGAGGGGAAGGTGTTGTTTGCCTGTGGATTTAAGGACAGAAGAAATGCCTTGTTGTCTAGGCCAGTACGAACACACTGTGGGAGCTAAAGAGAGCCACCAGGCAGGAAAATCTCTGCTCCAGAATTAGCATGAGGAACATCAACTGCTCTTCTTATGGAGACCTGATGTTGCATTGTCTTGGGCAGCGTATGGAAAGAGAGGCTGTTTGAATGATGCTGTCACCATCTGCTACAAGGCTGACAGTGTGGTTTCCTACTGAATCCTCTCTAATCCAGGGAGCAGAGCAGATGCTCCACTGTGGAGCTAACTCATTTTGAGACAGTTACAGTTTTTGCACACTGTAAGGGCAAAATTATTTCCAGATTAAACATACATATCTGAGGTGTTATTTAGAGCATGCAATTCATTGGTTTTTAGTTAATCGCAATCTCAAAAGGATAGATACATATAAAGATATGAGGTGAGATGGGTTATGACTGTGATCTAGCGAGGTGTTGAAATGTGTGCAGTGATGAGAGAGTTACATGGACTTAACTGGCTTCTGTATTTAATAGTTGTACAGATATAGCTTTCCTCAAAGAGAAGCGCTGACTTGCAAGAGTCCTCCTTTTCAATAAGCAAACCTGCTATAACAAAATCCTGCAATGCTACAAGCAGGCTTGTGTCTACCATACAGTCATCACACACACTGTCATTGCCTCATCTTTAGAAAACTGTGTGATTCCAGACTCATTCTGGAATGACTCCTGAACACTGAATTGTGATAAGCTGTGGTCCTAAATTTTCAATAATGAATCATAGATGGTTCAATATCAGTAATTTGCTTAGAGAACAGTGTGAGTGTTGCGTGAATACGTAGCACGCTGAAGACCTTACCTGAAACCACAAACCAGAACAGCTCTGAAAAAAATCTGTGCCTTGGCTGAAAATGTGGAAATATGAGCTCTTCAGACCTTCACTTTGGATGTTCAGGGTGCAGTGCTGTGTTTGCTTCCTTTGGTGTCTATAGCAGAAAGAACAGCCTTTATGGCAGCTTCTGAGGGAACGCTGTGTCCTTCCTGTGGTATGAAGCTTGTCTCTGGTGGTGCTTGCTTCAGGTGGCTGCATGTGTGGCATAGGTGCTATGAATGACTCAATGAGATGACTGCAATACTGAAGACCTCTTACAAGGGGTTGATCAGAGGTGAAGAGAGAGAGGAAGGAGAAATCTTACATGACTCTCTGGACCGGTTCTTCGACGGTGATAGAGAAGTCATTTTTCTGTGAGTTTCTCCCTCTGGCAAAGCTTAGCCTTACAGCAAAATACTCTCAGGAGTTCTTCTGAACTTGTGAAAGCCAGGATGACTGTCACAGCCAGCAAACTGGAAATTTCCTGATGTGTGTTTGAATGCAACTAAAGACTTTATTAAATCTGACAAACTGTGCTGTGAAAACTCCTCCAAACCTAGAATTAAGCTTGTGCATCCAGGCCATCTTACAACTGCTTCTACAGGAACTTATTCAGGTCTATGGGAGCCCTACCTTCGAGCTTGCAATGTTCTCTGTTGCCCATATCTCTTTTGGAGGACCAGAAGAGTTTCAGAAGAGCCGGCTGTAGTTCCTGTAGTTGTTAGTATTAATTCCATCTTGTTTAAGAAGTGCAGCTTGCCCATTCTCCTAACCTGGTGCAATTGCAAAGGGTGGATGGATTCAAGAAATGACAAAAATATGCTCATTTGGTATCAAATACAATTTTCAGCCCTTACTGCTTGTCACCAGCTCAAACACATAGGAGTGGTTTTAATCACCTGGGTGCAACAACAGACAAGACAAAGGCTTAAGACAACATTGGTGGAATTGCTTTAACCTGAAGTCAGCAATACTAAGCTGCTGATGGGCAATTCGTGTGCCCATTTGAAAAATGTGAGTGAAGAAAACGACACAAAGGTTCAAGATTCCCCTGTGTCCTGGGGCAAAAGTTTTGGAGATGCCAGAGGTTCAAGTAGCCATGCATTTCTTAAGGTCTGAAGTTCACATCTGCCTTTAGTGACTTGGACCTAACCTTAACGTAAGCAACCACTTTGGCATGTTACACTAAGGCCCTATCTGGATGGTGTTGCAATGTCCTTTGGGCTCTGGGAGAAGACAGCACTTGAAATATGCATGTCTGAGCAAGTTCAATGCAGCTTGCCTTAGCTGGAGCCTGACTTCCTTCCTTGGATGAAGCCAGGGATTTGTGGGCTCTAATAATGTGGCAGCTATCCAACTTGGCATATAGAAACAAGAAGGGCGTGTCCCTGTTCCAGTTGCATAAAAATGTCAGAGTGTGTGGAGAGTAGATGAAGGTAGAAGGAAGACCTAGTTTATTTTCTTTCCTTCAAAGTGTATTGTGTTTCTTGTTACTAAGAATAATTTCATAATTGCAAACATATGGTGAAAATTTCTGAGTATCAGTAGGCAGTTGAGGTCTGAACCTGTGGCATTCAAGGGGGAAAATCTTCTTGTGGCAAAATTTATTGACATTTTTAACACAAGGAGGAAAAGGAATAGATGTTGGTTATGGTTATTGGGGTTGTTGATTTCTTGGGTGAAGTGTCTTTCCTCTGTCAAATACTGTGGTCACTTCCGCTCTTGTGGTTGGGTGTCATGGAGCTTGTATGCTGTGGGTGTTCATCACTGCCAGCCATGTGATGACCTGGCTGGCCCATGGTGATCTCAAAGAACAAAACTAGTCCATCATGAGCTGTTCTTTGTCTTCCAAGCTTTCAACATGCTCAGGGTCATGGTTTTCAGCTGTACCCTGTGGCCATGTGGACTAGATGTTTCCTTCTAACAGCAAGAATTGAGACTGGTGTAACTACTGGTTTTCAGGAACAGAAGCTTTAAAACCAATCATCAGAAGTAGAAAACATGTTGCAAAACTGAGGGTTCATGTTTTACTTGTTAGTGTTGTTCCAAATGTAAAACTGGAGAGTGCTTCAACATCATTGTCACAATGTTCTTCCCCATGAGGAAAAAATGCCTTTGGTCTACTGGGAACGACAAACAATGCTGGCAAAAGGAAAGTCAACAAGGCTAAAATCAAAATGCTTTTTTTACAATTGCTTGTACCAGGGTCTCTGAAGGCTCCTGTTGCAGTGCAGAGTCCGGTAGGGTGAGGTGCTATGCCAAAATAGAACAGAGTAGGATTCCAGTCCCTGAAGTCTTTGAGATTTGTGGGACTCCTCCACTGGCCAGATTGACAGTGACACACTTGGAGACCATGTCACAGACATACTGATTTTAATTGGAGAAAATAAAAAAAAAGAAAAAATTTATAGACTTCTTTTTTCAATTGCTAATTAAATTTATCCCATCTTGTCAGCGGCTTTGAATGGCCACTGTGGAAGGATCCCTTTGGTGAGACAAAAAGGCTACAAAAATAATAGAAATGAATGTCCGCAGCTGAAGAGCTTGACTGAGACTTGAAAAGTTTGCTTTGGATGGGAGCCAGGTCCTGCTGAGGTCTTCAGGAGTTTTGTTTTTGGCCTCATTGGGCCTAGCTTTCACTCTTGGAGACCATGTCCTGATCAAGAATTTAGTCTAAAATAATTTTCAAAACTTGTATTGTTTGACTCGAATCCAAGTGGTTTTTTGAGACCGAGTGGCTTTGTGTTTCTGATTGACTCGGATTGCTCCCTTTAGCATCTTTCAGGGATAAGCTCTCAACAAAGGGCCAAACACAGGAAAGATCAGATGTAAACAGGCCTGCTGCTGCATATCTAAACTGACAGCTTTTTTAATCATGCGTGCATAAGACTTCCTGTGTGTCCATTTAAGCTGTATATTTTTCATGGGAGATTTGCCTTGGAGCCCTAGCACATGAGAGAGCCGCACCATGGTCACAGCCAGGGTCTGGAGCATGGCATTGCTGGGAGATCCTTCCCTCCCTCTTGCAGAGGTCCTGCCAGGCAACTTTCTGAAAGAGGAAAAGTGAAATGGTAAAAGCATTTGATTCCTACTGTGTGTGCATGCTCTTCTTGATTATTTTCCCCTCCTTTCTCAGAACATGGTGTTAGGAAAAGCAACTCGTTCAATTCACAGTCCTGAAAACCCTGGAGCTGCAAGGCCAGGTTTTTCCCTCAGTATTAAGACCTGCTCTGGTATCACACTTAAGCAGTACATAGAATCATGGAACAGTTAGGGTTGGAAAGGACCTTAGTTCCAACCCCAACATAATTGTCAAGATTTAAAGTTTGCCTCCTGAAGTCAGTTGGTTCCATAGCAAACCCTGGCAAACTAATATTTTTTTACTGAAATACAGTTTGAAATAATTTTAACATGTTCCTTTTTGAAAACCTTGAAAACTGTTTTAGAAGTAGATTTATAAGGCATAGGCTCTGTTCTGCTGTACTTGAAGTTGTCCAGCGTGGAGTGAATGACTTAGACTTAAAATCTGTGAATCAGTGACTGCAATACAGGGACTATCAACCATCAAGAGGCTTTCTTTTTGCTAGGAGAACTTTTTTTTCTCTGCTCTAAAATAAAGCACCGATATTGTCCTGCAATGCCTCAGGCTGTCTGCTTAAAATCAAAGCAGGGCTAAAAAGACTGACCATCTGGAAGCCTGTGCAGAAGGAGCGTGCAAGGGTAGTTTGATGTGGAAGAGCATCTTTTGGATGTATTTTTGAACACTGGTCAACGCACTGAGGGCTTCTGTGTGTATGTGTGTGTGTGTGTGTGTGTGTAGTTGATGACAACTTCTCAGAGGCTTTTGCTTCATGTTCTAGTCCTCATCACTTCCTTCCTATTTCATTACAGGCTAAAAGGGAACACTGGGACACAGTATTTCTGCCTAGAAGCAGCTTCCCCCCTCCTGCTATGACTAGCACCAAACCCATCACCAGAGAGAATGGAGGGTAATGAAAATGCATTTTCTCTTGGGCCTAGGGTTTTATTTTGGTGTTGTTTCCCTGGCTGATTTCTCCCATAATGAGGACAGTGCTTTGCATAGCTGGTTTCACTGTTGTGATGAGTGGCAGTTGCACTTCCTCTCCCATGCATGGGATGGTGGATGGTCTCACCCTTGCGTTCTCTTCCCTCAGCCTTGCAGGGGTTGCAGTGGGCACTGCTGTAGCAGCTGCTTTTCCTGAGCCCTTTGGCTGCAACTGCTGCTGGGAGTAGGGATTCTTCTGGGTCAGTGGTCTCCAAACTACTTTTACCATGCACCCCTAGCTGCAGAGCTTTTGAGCATGCACCTCCAATGTATGTGTATATAGTTTATCTATAAATTATATACATGTGTTACTGAAATTCTAATATTTCTTCCTGTAAACCAATGGATTATCTTGTGCATCCCACTTTGGTGATCACTGCTGATGATGCAGTGATGAAAGCACCAGGTGATGAAAGCACCAGGAGGCTGGTGTCTCAAGTTTGGCTAGATCTCCTTTTTACCAGGGCACAGTAAGGTCCTCTTTGTCTTCTCAGGTTTTTTGAGAGGCCTGGTTCCTGTGACTCGAAAGCATGGATTGGAAAGCACATGGACTTGCTCAGCAGGCTTTGCCTTGATGCTGCTTCTGAGATGAGCAGAAATTTGCCACCATTCCTGGGAAAAGGGATGAATCTCTAGTGCATGCAGCATTCATTTTAGGTTGTAAGCCTGGATGCTCAAGACCCAGCCCTGCACATGATGATGCACATTTAACTTAACCTGCACATTTGACTTAGTCCATGGAAGGTGCTGTGTCGCTTATGATTAAAGGACTTCTCAGGCATAAGGATTTAGAGCCTCAAAGTCACAAACATCCATAGGGAAGTATGGCAGCTCTTCTGTTTTTAAGAAATGTTGGGCAAATCTGATATTTGGGGTTTTTTTTTTTTATTTTTGATGGAAATTTTCATGACACAAGCAAGATCAACTCCACTTGCTAACAGAAGTTGTCAATGCATGCAGCCTCCATGAGGAGATGATTCTTGGTTTTTTAGAGGATGGTGGAGAGAGACATTTGAAAGCTGGTGCAGTTTTTTGAAAAGGACAAGTAGGCATTTTTCCTCCTCTCGATATGGTCCATATAGAAAGTGTTGAAGGACTAAAGGACATCAGGGTGTCGCGGACATTTGTGCTGTTAACTGCTGTTGCTTTTGTCAGCCATATGTACAGCTGCGTTCTTTTTATAGTGCTGCATATGGCGCTATCATAATTGAATTTTTCGTAATAATTGATCTGACCTGTATCATTCTGTTCACTTTAGCAGAGCTAATTCAAACAGATTGAGATTAGGACCAAAAATATGGTCTGGTTAGCAGAGGAACCATAAAGAGCCTGACTTCACAGTAATGACGATGAACAATCTGTTTTACCCAGTCCATTTTGTACTATTTATATGTAGCATGTGGTCCAGGTTGATACCAGTTTTGTTTCCATTTGTGTCTTCTATAAAATGTGATATAGGGGGAGCAGGTGGCTGCCTCTGTCCACATTAGCATCATTGTTCCCTCCAGCAAGGCCAGCAGCTCTAGGACTCTGTGGTTGGGGACTCTGCGGTTGGTGACTCTGCCTATGATGTAAGGGAATAGAGCTGCAATGTTCCATCCCTGGACAGTGGGATGCTAAAGGCTCTCATATCATTTGCTTAGCTTCATACAGAAAACTACAGAAATATCAATGAAGAAAAAAGGTGGAATTGGTGAGGTGAGTCTGGCCTTGTAATTAGAGGAAAAAACCTCTTTGATGGTCTCTGAATCTTCCATTGCTGAAGCCAGAGCTTGGTTCTTCAGTTCAGATTCTCAAATGAAGAAACAATTGTGGCAGGCTGCAGACAACAGAGAACATTAGAAATTGTCCTACAAGATTAGGAAGCTACAAAAATGAGCTGCAGCTACTTTCTCTCCCAGCGCTCTCAGCTGCAGCTGAGAATCTAGACCAGACTTTATTTTTGGCAAGCGGGAAAAAATAAATCTCCTTTGATACTGTGCAAAAAATGAAAGTAAATATTAAGCCCTGTGTCTTGAGCAAGGATCTCTTCTGCTGTATAACAGCAGCGTTTTAGAGCTGAAATCCATTTGCTTTGATCACTGACAGGTGGTAAAAAAGAGACATAAAAAGGATTTATTGTGAAATAATGGATTTGATCCTTAGTAATCTTTTCTTTGGGATTAAATTTGGAATATTAATTTTGTGATCTCTGGAATTCGTCTATGCTGGCATAACAAACCAAAGCATGTGAGTTTCACTGCAGGATGAGGTTGAGCTGTGAATAGAGCCGAGTGAATTACTTGCACAGAACAAAGCAGCTGATGAATTTACAGTTCTATTTTTGATTACACAAGATCCAAAGGCAAGCATAAAACCAGAAAAAAACCCCAACCAACCCCCAGCCCAAAGCAGAAGAGACCCCAGGCCCTCTCTTCTTCATAGTTGAAAGCACACCTGAGCTGTTGGGATCTCTGAGAACTATTGGTTACTGCTTCTTTTTTGAGTGTTTTCTGCTCACGGGAATCACAAGTTCTATCTGCTCCTGTCAGTATGACCGTGGACATGAGATGTAAAATGTTGGTCCAAGCTTGGTTGGTGGAGACACTTGTGTATGGCCACAATGCTTTCCAGAGAGATTTGTCAAGCCTGAGTTTTGGAGCTGACATTCACAAGCCTTTGGTGTCTCAACACATGGTTAATTTGGCCCAATATTTTCTGAGAAATCTTCCTGAGCAGTTTGTTTATGGGCATGTTAAAACAAAATTGGTACAAAATGTGCTGTGAAACCTTCGTATGTAACTCTGAGGTCCCAAATCTTTCACAGAAAGCTACTCCAAGGAACTTCTCTTGTTTTCCATGCCAAATTTCAACTTTCTGCACTGGAGGTAGAGCATAGATGGCTTTTATACAAGGGGCAAGTTCTTCTGTCTTATGCTTAGAAATAGCTGATCTTTAAAACAAAATGAAAGAAAATCTGTGGGACACAGAGCAAGCTATGGAAAGGGAAAAATTTTCATTGCCTGCCTGGTTTTGCTGTTGGACTCACAACCTCACTTCTGGTTTCAAAGGGCACTTCTGCCATGGAACTTTGATCAGGCTCCCAACCTCACCCTAGGGCTTGGGATCTGCAGTCCTGGAGTGGCATAAAAAGTGGGGGTGAAGAGGAAACAAGGAAATGAGTCCTGGAAGCCCCTTTGGGAGCAGGGGCCACATTGGCCCGACGCCCTGTGCCAGCTGCATCTCCAGAGTCTTGGCAATGATCTCTGGTCATTGCATTGCTGCGTTGCTAGCAGCCCCTCTTTTGGAAGCTATGGAGTGCCCACGCCAAATGAGAAGGACCTCAAGCATTACCTTTTCTGAAAAAGCATTACCTCCTGAAAGTGCTGGGGTAGGATTGCTATGCCAGCTCTCTAGGTTTGGGAAACTCATAAGCACTTGGATTCTCATTAAAACTTATGATGCTAACATGGGGATCCCTACAAAAAAACCCAGACTTGTAAGGGACTTCTCGAAACTGGGAAAGGCATGCCATATAACGTCCTAGGAAGCAGCCAGTGACTACAGCCTGTTTTCCAGAGATAAAATGGTCTTGTGTTTCCTTTGGGGATAAAAAAGTGTTAAACCTTTCCATTTTTGGTTCTGAGAGAGCAAGCTACCTTTCCTATCAGCAGAGTATAGTGAAGGGTTACAAGCAGTGCATGAGGAGCTTGGAATAAATCCTGCTTGGCTGATGTTCAGAAGCTTTTCTTGAGTACGTTGTGCCTGATTATGGCTGCTGACAGCCTTGTACATCGCGTACAGCAGACACCACTCCAGTAAAACACCACTGAATGCCACCTGGCACAACCATGGGTGTAAGCTACGGAGGTACAAAGACTGGTGTGAGAATTTCTCCCCTTGAAACCTTTAAGAAACAGCAGGAAGGTCAATTCAGATGCACAGCCTCCTGCTCTGGGGTGGGTGTGTTCATGCATATGTCTTGTCTGCTGCCATTTATGTAGAGCTGGTAGGTCTGTATATATATATATACCATTGATGGGGGTGCCCAGCAGGACCCCCAAGCCCTCATGGTGCTTCGGACCTGCCTGTGCACCACTCTTTCATCTGTTCAGTTTGTAATGCCTGTTGCTGCTTCCTTCCCTTTCAGCCACATTGGGGAACATTACTCAGACTTCTCATTTTTCTACTGCACAGTTTTGCTGTTGAATATTCCCTGGCCATTCCTCATCCCCTGTGCCTTTTCCCCCTATCTCCCACGCATGCCCTTGGACAGAGCACACCCTCAGCAACTTTGCAGACAATGCACAACGAGGAGGAGTGGCTGACATGCTGAAGAGCAGAGTGTTGGTCCAGAGGGATCTCGAGAAGCTTGGGGATTCAGCCAACAGAAACTTCCTGAAACTCAGCAGTGAGATTTGCAAAGTCCTGCATTGGGGGTGGGAAAACCCCATTGAATAGATCCAGGCTGGAAAACAACTGGCTGAGCAGCTCTCCTGGAAAGGACCTAGGAGTTACAGCAGATGTTGTGTTGAGTATGACCCAAGGTGTGCTGTCATTGCAAAGACGGCAAATCACACCTGGGCTACCTTGGGCACAGCAGGGGCAGGAGATCAAAGGCTGTTGTTATCCCCTCTATTCAGTGCCAGGGAGGTCATGTCTGGACACATTGTCCAGTGTTGGGCATTACCCACAAAGGTGGTGCTCGGAGCAAATCTGCAGAACTCTGCCAGATGTTGAAGGAGCTGACACAAAAAGACTCAAAAAAGAGAGAAGATGCAACCACAGAAGACATATCTGCTGGGAATACACTAATCGAAGAACAGTCTGCACAGAAAACCACTAATTATATTGATACCACCTCTAATTAGGTGAAGTACCTGAGCTCCAAACTGCTGGAACCTGTTAGAGCTTTCTGGAGATGTATAGTTGTATGCTTGTGCTGATCTTCAGTAATAAGTACTTGTTAGTGACTGCTGCTGAAGGAATGATCAGGATACATGTTTGAGCTGCAGAGATTTTGCTCTTCTGCATCTTCCTGGGAAGTCCTTCTTCAGTGAGAAGGGTGGTAGACAGGTAGAAATGTGCCTAGGTTTGGAGAATACTCAGAGGAGCTGTTGGAGGGGGATCCTGGGATAGTGTGCGGGAAAAACAGGATAGAGGATTTTTGCCCCATGCCTACTTGGCAGGGCTGGGAGAAGAGCTGATTTGAAGAACTTCCTTAAAGATCTCTCCCCTTGGATCTCCTTGGAAGTCAAACTCTAACTTGGTGGATGTGAATGTGACTTTTTCCTCCTGTTCTCCTAGCTCAGTAGAGAATCGCCTGGCCCTTGTGTCTATAGGCACCCCCAAGCTGGCTTCATCACCTATTCTTTTATGGTCCTGTAAGTTAAACCTACAACTTCTTGTGCTCTTCCCGCAAAGATGCCAGAGTGTAAAATGCACAAGCAGCCTTCCTGGAGCATCACCCTCTCTCTGGGGAATCCCTTTCTCTTTGGAAGCCAGAGCCAGGTTCTTTCTTCTTGCCCCCCTCTCCAGCGCCCCCTACCTTGTGTTTCTTTTCTGCAATGATATCTCCTATTGCTGGGAAGAAAAACACAAATGTGCCTGGGACATTCTTCTTTTGCAAAACAGACCCAGTGCCCCTTCATAGAATTTGCTTCCTTACCTGAGCAAGAGACCTGCCACCAACGCTCCTTAAATTAGCATGCTCAGAGGAAAGGTTTTGGGAGACATCCCTATTTGTCTGAAATCACCAAAAGAACTGCATGTTGACTTTACTGGGAAGTCTCTGTTACTGCAGTCATGCTGCACAGCTCTTTCAGCCATCTGAATCTGCTTCAGAGATGCGGGCACTGATCCTGCAAGCTGATCTTGTGACCAGAGGTGAGAGGACTGAAGAGGGAGGGGCTTGTCTGCAGGTCTCAGGTGCAAGTCACAGAGAAAAAGTGTTGGGTGTTTCGCTGCCCATCAACCTTATTTTTCCCTTTTGGTAGAGGGTGGTGGTTCTCAAAGATAAACAGAGTTTATTTATTTAGAGAATTCTTGTTTTAAAAAAGGAAAAGGAATGGGAGGAAAAAGCAAACCACAAGTACTGCCTTTCAAATGTCTGTGTTATCAAATATTTGGAAGTTTGGGGCCTGTAACTAAAGGATGGAGCCACAAGTTTCCATTAGCAGACAGCTTAACAAACGAACATACATGCTAAGAGATGAGTAACACGATGCCAAACTCCCCTTGTGCACTAGCCTGTATTGTATCCACAGAGATTTCTGTTGTTTTTTGTTTTGGTTTTTTTTTTTTTTGCAACCTTCATTTAATTCCTAGATTTGGATTCTTTGATCCAAAATTCCCAATCAGCAGAGTGCTCTGATACTTGGGAATTTTGCTGGAGCACAAATTAGGGATTTGTGCCAATGTAAGTTACACCCATAATGAAGGAACAGCAGCTCATGTTTTGGGATGTCTGGAGTAAAGACCACACAGCATCTGTTTTTTCCCAAGGGAGTCACTCTTTACAGGAAAGCAAAGCCCACCTTTGCCCTGAACTCATGCAGTAGTAGTAAAGAAAAAGCAGACATCTGTTGGGGAGGATCATATGGGCTTCAGATTTTGGTGGTGTGGTTCTCTTCCAGCTTCCCAACTGGTCATCCCACTTTTCTAGTACATGTTTTTCTATGGAGGTTGTGCCTCGCATTAACACTAGTTCTAGTCTAGACTCACACTGACATGCAGGAGACAATCTAGTGATACAACAACAGATGTGACTTACAGTCCATAATGACTGTTGCATGAAGCAAAAGGGCACCATAATTAGAGAATCTGGTTCCCTACCTGGTAGAAGGAGGTAACAGTAGTATTTGCAAATCATGTCATGTTTTGCTTATGTTGTCTGAATACTTGTGCATGTAATTTTTTAGTACCTGGGAAGAAGTTAGTCTAGGCACCATTATGCCAAGAGACAAAACATTCATACTTATGCTAGGCTCCACACTGGTCCCTTAGCACACCAGTGTGCACAGTCCTTCCACATACACAGGACTAGAGAGGAGGCTCTCTTGTGCAGCAGGTGCTGAATATCCAAGCAGTGACAGCATGCCCAGGTGGAAGTCTGCAATTTCTCTTCTAATGTCAGGTTTCTCATCAGCAGCACACTTGAGAATGAACATATGGAAGACTTGACAGAAACAGGGCAGAATCTTTATATGAATGATGTGGGTATAAAAGACCATAGAAACTGTGGAAAAGCTGAATCTGGGAAAATACCCTCTGCTTTGAGAATAGCTTAGCAAAGAGATTGCCAGGTCAACAGTACTGCTTTCCTGAAACATAAGGGCAATACTCCTGCTTTGTTTCAAAGCATTGTGCCGTAAAACAAAAATAAAAATTGAGTTTAGCTGTTTAGTTTGTCAGTGTATGCAGCAAAGTTCATGTAAGGGGAATGAGGATTCCCCTGCCAATCTCCCTGAGGACCTGTTTCCCTGTCTGAGTGCCTCTTCTCTGATCCTGCCCATGCCATGGTCAGGGACTATTGTGAGACCTCTCCAGACTCCCTGTGGACCTACCCAACAATCCCAGCTCACTCTCATCAACTTGTGGGTTGGGTGCTCCAAGACCTAAGCAATTTGGTAGAGGATTATTTTCAGCAATCTTTCTGCCACCTCTGTTTCTGCTCCACAGAATCGATACAAGATGTACTTAATGCAAAGATACACATTGCGTTATGCCACCACTTACTGCTCCAGGCCTAACAGCAAAAAGGCATCCTGAGATGCATGTGCATTTGATTGCTTCATTTTTCTTGGAAGCAAAGAAGAATTTCCCCCTCCTGCAATAGAGCCCATGCTCCCCAAGTGCTCCCTGCAGCTCAGGAGGTGAAATCTTTCTCACTCCATGGGCACAGGAGGCTTCTGGCTATAGTCATGCAAATCTCTTTCTACCACTTCAGCAATGACCTGTGCACCAGCTGCCATGAGCTCTCAGGCTGGCATCTCATTTGTGCATGCCTGAGCTTTGGTGTTTGCCAGCCATGCTAAATGTGGTTAGCTGCACAGAAACTCAGTGTTGTCTCTCAGCAGCCAATCATGTTGTGGAGAAAGACACCGCAGTTTGAAACTGCCTAAGTCCTGCTTGTCTTCTGATTTGTGGTTCTCAAAACCCGTTTGGATTGCTCCCTTCACTCTGCCTAACAGATACAATGTTACATGTTGTGCTTCATGTTGTGCTTCAATGTTACATGTTGTGAGACCCCACTTGGAGTACTGCGTACAGTTCTGGTGTCCTCAACATAAAAAGGACATGGAGCTGTTGGAGCGAGTCCAGAGGAGGGCCACGAGGATGATAAGAGGGCTGGAGCACCTCCCATATGAAGACAGGCTGAGAGAGTTGGGGCTGTTCAGCCTGGAGAAGAGAAGGCTGTGTGGAGACCTCATAGCAGCCTTCCAGTATCTGAAGGGGGTCTACAAGGATGCTGGGGAGGGACTCTTCCTTAGGGGCTGTAGTGGTAGGACAAGGGGTAATGGGTTCAAACTTAAACAGAGGAAGTTTAGATTGGATATAAGGAAGAAGTTCTTTACAGTGAGGGTGGTGAAGCACTGGAATGGGTTGCCCAGGGAGGTTGTGGATGCTCCATCCCTGGCGGTGTTCAAGGCCGGGTTGGACAGAGCCTTGAGCCACGTGGTTTAGGGCAAGGTGTCCCTGCCCATGGCAGGGGGGTTGGAACTAGATGATCTTAAGGTCCTTTCCAACCCTTACGATTCTATGATTCTATGATTCTATGAGTTGTAGTTGATTGCTGCTGGACTTGACTGCTTTTCTCTTTCTTTTTTAAGCATATCCTCCTTAAGCATATCCTCACAGGTGCTTCACTTACCTCTGACAAGCCCATGGCTCCTCTGCTATCTTTAGGGGTCCCTGAATGGAGAACTGGTGTTCATCTGGTTTCCTTCCTATGTTCTAAGCTGGTATGAAGAGACATGTACATGCGCTTGGCTGGACTCCAGATACTGCCTCTTTCCTGCCCAAGAGGTTAAAAATAAAACCAAACCACCCCAAACACACAAGCAACACTTGAGTATGATGATCTCTCATACTTGAGAGTATGAGTATGACCTCATTGAACTTGGGAGCCACAGCTTGACATCCAAGGGCACATCCAAGGCAGTGAGACTGACACGATTTTTCAGGCTCGTGGTTTTGTGCCTGTGCCATTCCCAGTGTGTGGTTTGTAGTTTACATTGAGGTTTCCACACTTTTATTCCTTCTTTGGAAGAAAAAGATGCTGGCCTGTGCTTCAGCTGAGTGGCCACTGACTTTCTCTGGAAGCATGTCATCCTATGCTATCAGTTCAGGCAGGCTAGCTCCTATAATTTGAGTACAGATTTAATCCCAGGGAGTCAGGGAGTTTCTTGCTCAGTATTTACTCTGTGTAAGCCTGAGGTGGTATTAAAGAGAGGAACAGACTGTGGGTTTGAGGCCTGCTGTTGTAACTGCCTTTTTCACTGCCCAGCAGATGTCCAAGTCACTTGGATGTCTATGAGACATTTCCATGTGCTCTCATGTTCCCAGGGTCTTCACACTAGTGTCTCCAGATTTCTGGGTAGGAGATGCTGAGGTACGAGAGAAACAATTGGAGGTGGCCTTGAGTCAAAGTGAACACGGGTGGGATCCTGACACTAAGTACTTGGGGCTAGATGAAAAATTGCCAGTGCCACCATGAGTACTGAGTCTTAAGTAACTTCGGAAGCATTTGACATGTGCTCTGAAAAAAGCAAAAGCTGAAGACCTCAACTGCTGCAAAATTCACATCCCAAACACAGCAACCTCTCCTTGCTTTCCCTGGCGGAAATGACCCAGCTGGTGTTTGGTTCTCTGAATATCAGTTGGAGCCACCTTTCTCATTGAGTGCATTTACTGCTTGTTTATCCTGCTGAACATCAAGTTTGTAGAATGGTTTTGGTACTGAAAACAGCAGAAATCAAATAATGTTGCTGAAGTGTTCAACAGCGGAAGAAAATAGGTACTGACACTGGATGTAAAGACTGCAGAGTAACCTGGTAGGAGGTCTGTAAGAACCACCTCTAAATTATTAAAAAAACCCATACTGCTGATGGTATCAGGATGCAAAACGGCATCAGTTTCTGCAGCGCCAGTGGGGCAGCCAGGAGGGAGCCGTCAGCCGGGTGGAGACCTCCACCAGTCTCTACAGGCTTCTGGGAGACTGGATCTCAGCCTGTTGACTTCAAGGTTTGTCAAGGTGTGTATTAATAACTGATATTGAAAATCCTTCATGATAAGTAGCAGGTGATGGAAAGCCCACATATGTATTTTATGAAGCATGGGAACCCAAAAAGCTCAAGTTTAGCACCCATTACTTATTGTTTTAGCTTTACATAGTAATTTTTCTTGCTTAAATGGTGCAGTCGTTAGCTTAACATCGTGCAATAGACCTAATTTCTTTCTGTGGCCTGCTCACCTGGGAGGCAAGGTCACAGCTTGCTGATCTAGCAGGCCCTGATTTTTCTTTTTTCTACCCGTGATCACACAAAATAGTTTCTCAAATACACATGTGTCATGGCATCAATTTTGATAATCAGTCTGATTAAAGAAACAGTTTTCTCAGAGAGAAAGAGAGAGACAGCTATGGGAAAGTTCTGCTCTTTTCAGCCCTGTTAGCGCAGCAACAGAGCAAACTACAACCTGCAAAGCACTGCAGGCTGATGTCCTGATGCTGCAGAGTCCTTAGCCAATGAAATGCAATAATGGCTAATGGCACAATAGAATCAAAACTATCAATTTCTAAATGAGTGTCTTCCTGTGGGCTGCAGTGGAAGGAACATCTACCTGCCAGGAGGATCCTTGACATTAAAAAAAGTGTGAAGGGATATTTCTTTGCATGGAGGTAATGTCTCCACTCCTGTCATTGATATTCAAATGTTTTGGGTCCAGTTTGATTTCATTTTTTTGCAAAAAAAAAAATCTTGTTGAAAGAATAAAAACCAAGTGGTTGTGTGTAGGAGGCCAAAGCACCACTCTGTGTGAATCTTCAGGGCTCAATAAGAGTCAATGCATAACAGCTGAGCCTCTGTGCCAGAAACTTTTCTGTATTTCCCTGCCTCATTGATATATGTTGGTCATGCATTATGCCTGCCTCTGGTTTATTATGCAGTAAGTGCCATGCTAAATAGCATAAAGATTTAAATGTTGCTTAGGTTTTACAAAAAGTCCGTAGCAGCCCCTGTTCATCACACTCAAAGAGCAAGGAAGCTTTGCCAAAGAGATGCCTTATGGGTGATTTCACCAAGGCATCCTTGTGCACAGCCAGGCAATACCAAAAAAGGTATTCCTGTATGCATTTTCCGAATTTATTTACCTACATGAAGTCCTTGCATGAAGTCTTTATACCCTGAGATGCAATATGATTGTGCTTGAATTGTTCTGATATGCAACATAGAAGATGGAGTTGCTCTGCAGGATGGGCAGGGCATTATGCATCTTCCAACGAAGATGTGGTAAGAAAGCATGTGAGATAGTACATTGTCATCTCAGATTCAGTCCAGATCTGCCACAAGATCAGAATTTCTGGTCAGATAAAACAGCTTCTGCAACTTTAAAAAAAATGAAGTGTGTGTGTATGTATATACACACATGTAACTTTGCAGATTTATTTAGGCCAATGTTTCAGAGCGTGCTCTCTTCTCTCTGTATTATTTCATACAGTGGTGTCCACTGCAGGAATCTGTGGTCATCACTGAATTAGAGCTCACATGTAAATAACATAAGCATCAGGGTGACATTATTAAATAAAATCATAATTAAACTGTCCTGATGAGGAGGTCAAATCCACAGGCTGAAGAAGAGCCAGGTCATGCTGCAGCCTTGTGCTCATTTCCAGATGCATCCTTTCCTCCCTCCTGGGGCTGGCCTCCCAGGACATCCCCATGGCTAAATCCCCAGGCAAACAAGTGGTCCCTACATGGGTCCTCACTGTGGCAGTGAGGGGGTGCAAAATTCCCAGCTGTGAAGCACACTGGCCCTATTAAACCTGTAGCTAGTCCCCATCCAAGCCAGCAAACCCACAGAAATGATTCTCAATATCAGTGCTATAGAAGGAGGTAGTAGAAAGAAACATTCATCCACTTCTTGCCACGTGCCAAAACGTTAATGCAACCCATATGCCCATACATGAAAAAGAAACAATATCTTATGCAAACCAGCTGTCCCTCAACAGGGAACAGCCTTGGCGCTTCCACGTTGTTTTACATTTTTTAAGAGGGGTGTAAGGTTAATGAAGAAATCCCTGTAACAGCCCTTTGAAGTAGGGGCAGCTGGGCTGAATTCTTCCTCTTCCTCCAGCTGTCCAAGTGCCTGTGGCAGGGCAGGTGGGACTTTGAGGCAGGACTTTATGGTTGGAGAAAGAGGATGTCACAAAACGGATGGGAGCCCACCAAAGGGAAGAGGGTTTACTGGGCTGGTACACATGGCTGGCAGCTGTTCTGCCAGAGGAGGCAGGTGAATCTGTAATGAAGCCACTGGAGATGTCAGCACCACCTGGGACCTCAAAAATTTTGAGCAGAGCTCAAGCTGAACAGGTTTTTTCTGTGTTGCATTTGCTTTTCCTTGGGTTTTCAAAAAGGCTCCCTGCAAAAATGCCTTTTCTTGAGCATGGAACAGTAGCTAATAAATGAAAAAAGTACTAGAATTCCACTTTCCACTTGCTTAACTTCATCATCTTCCCGGGCATTCCAAAAAAGCACAGTAATATAGTGGTTAAACCCAATGATGCTACCACAAATGCCGCACTGTCCAATATTGGATACGAGGACATATCCACTTAGCACACTAGCTATAATATAGTGGCTTGATCTCCCTGGGCTGATGATGCCTTGGTTATTTTAGTCTTAACAGGTTTATAGACGTCTGAGCAATGGAGACCAAACAGGCCCTAATGTAAAATAGAAGGAATCCTGTACAAATGAGTATATTTACCTTATTTACATTTTAGCTCATTAACTAGGTTAAGACCCTGGCTTGCTGCCTCTGTGAAAAGGCAAACCAAATGATTTCCTTGTCATTGCAGATTTTTGGAGCTTCAGACTCATTCCTCAGGACTTAGGCAATGTTCAAAAATCAGCTGGAGGTGCCCCCATCTTCATTTACAAACCCAGGCGTGGAGAGAATATGCAGTGCTGGGGACACTGGGAGCCTCTGCTGTCAGTAGGGATTTAAGTATTTCTAGTCAGATTTGGTATTTGGGGCTGGACTCTGCTCAGAGGGGCACAGAAAGAGCCCCAGAGACACCAGCACAAGCTGCAGCATGGAAAACCTTCCATTACTGAAATCCAGGCTTTTCAACACATTTGTTAGCAACCTGGAAAAGAGGAATTGTGCTGATGATGCTCTGTTTTGCAGAATGGTAGAGCTGAGGGACAATGGTGGAGAACTGCAGATTCACTAACTGGGTGCAAAGTGATGCACAAAGGGAAAATAAATGCCATGTATGAGATGGCAGGCTCTGGCTGATGATGAGCACTGCAGAATGAGATCTCAACGTTTTGTTGGATGGCCTCATGAAAAGCACCAGCTCATTGCTCAGGAGCATCAAAAAAGCCAAAAGACCACAGGCAATTACCAGGAAAGGAAAAGAGAGAATCACAATGCTAAAGCACAAAACCACCATGCTCTTATGTTTTGGATGTTAAGTCTTCCCATCTCAAAAGGGATACAACAGAGCTGGAAAATCTTTGGGGAGGGTGAAAGATCTGTAATGGCTTCTGTAGGAGGGACTGTATAAGCTAGATCTGTCTGGTTGTACATAACCTCTCCAGCTATAAAAAATTAGAGTGCACTATATAATCAGATGGCACTAACTTCAGCTGGAGGTAGGTTCAGGTTGGACAAGAGAAGGGTGTTATTCTCAGGACACGTTTCCCCTGCAGGGTCCCCTGGTGTGAAGGGGGTTTCTGTGGGTGCGAAGAGGTTTTGTGAGTTTAAAAAGGTGATGAACAGGTTCATAAATGAGGAATTTGTTCATAAATGAGGAATCTGGTCACTTCCAAAATGACTTATTCATAAAATCCTTGAGCAGAAAAAGTACCAGAAACTGTGAGAGCACCCAGGTGAAATTTCCCTGCATGTTTTTCTTATTCTTAAGCCCTTCCCCAGGTTTTTGGCCAGAGTTTCAGACAGGATCCTGGGCTTAGTGCATTTGCGCCAATACAACCATTTTCATGTTCTTCTGACACAGGAAATCAAAGAGAGGTTCCCTTGTGAAGAGGATGTAATGAGCAAGCCCTCATGCATCAGTGATTTCTGCTTTACATCCTGCTTTACATTCAAGCTAAACATTTAATGATGAAGCCCAGAATTTAGAGATTGAAGGATGGAAAAATAAAAAGCCCAAACGTGTGTGAAAGGATAAAAATGCATTCTGTTTCAATAAACTTGTGTTATTCGGTTTCTGAGGATATCTCACAATCATTCAATCATTCATGAACTGAATCTGTAAGCAATATCGACAAGATAAAAGCCACTTGCACCAAAATGCTGAATAAGCAAAGAAACCTGTGCAATTTGCAATGTGTTCGTGGCTTATTTTGCCAGCAGAAAAGGGTCTCAGACTTCTGGGTGATTCACTTACTGCCATTTGGCTCCACTTCAGAGGTGAAGGTTTCGGAATTACTCACAGCCCCATGCTAACGAATCGGAAGCCATGTAACGCTACTGAAGTGTCTTGCAGCTTTGCCTCCTTTGAACCTCCAAGAGGTACTGAGCAGATGACTTAAAAATGAGACCTCACCACTCTTTTCTTTCCCAGCTTGATGCAAGTTTTAGTCCAATTTTACACAAGTCCTTGTTTTAGACATACTGGTTTGCTCATGGCTGATACAACGAAGACTCAACAAAACAATCTCAGTACTTCACTGTAAAGAGACAAGTGGGCTTCATTATTAATGCTGCAGTCATTACCCAAGCATCACAAAGATTTTTCCAGAGTCTCTCTTTTCTCAGACAACTCATACAAGGAAGGAAGAGGCTTTGGTGCAGTGTCTGGGGCATGGGGCAAGGTCTGGCAGAGATGGGACAACGTAGAGTGAGAAAGCTCAACTTCTAACAAGTGCAATCCTCTTTTCACTCTATAGATGCTTTTTCCCCTACCTCAACTTCTTCCCCAAGAAAGAGACGTAGTAAATGAGAAGGACATGTACTTGCTGGTGAGAAATGGGAAAAAGCGATAGTCCTGTCATGGAGGAACTGGACTGCTGTTGCCCAGTTGTGAATGTTTGCATCTAGTAACTCTGCCTAGCTGCAGATCAAACCCAAGATATTGTTGATGGTCAAACCCAGGAGTATTAGAAACATCTCTCTAAGAGATCTTACACTCAGAGGATACACAGGGGTGTCTGTTCAGCTCTGCAAGGCTAGGAATCCTTGAACCAGGGAGCTAACATCCAGTTCTCCACTGGGCCTGAGCAGCCAAAGCAATACTCATCAGCATTGCAACTTCATTGATAAGGTACAGTTCCAGTGGGGTAAAATAGCTGAAAACCACTGGGTTTAAGTTGCTCTAATTGCACAGAATTTTTTTCCTCACTGTGTTTTTAGTTTGTCTTTTCCCTACATACCTATCTAGCTATGACTTTTACAATCTTGAAATGCCTAGAGCCATTCTAAGTAGTGCTAGTTTTGTATGATCTTCAACATGTTCAACACAAGCTCAATACACATTCATGTTGGAGTTGCATTGACATATGTGTAAGCATGGTGCCTGTGCTGAAATTAGAATCTGACATGAAAGAACAAAAGAAAGAAAAAAAAACAAACCAAAGCTTTCCTCAAGCCATGTATCTAAAACACTTGTAACAGGAAAGTTTGGAAGCCAGACAAAATTATTTGTTGTTCTGCCAGATAGTGTTATTTTTAAAGCCCACAAATGTATTCCTTTTCCTTCCATGGGTCTGTCATTAAAAAGCTACAATGCACCCTGCATAGACGTATTTCTAAAGGTGTAAAGCTCTGCCCACCAGCACAAGCTGGAGGGGTCAAAGAGGATACTATAATGGTGATCTTGTTGCAATAGATGCCTCAACCTTGCAGAGTTGGGAGCTATAGTAAAAAATACTGTGGCATCTAGTTCCATGTATATGGATTTACAAAAGGACTGTGACTATGAAGCCACTCAAGGCTTCCCTGCCAAGCTAAATTCTGCTTCCCAGCATGCAGACCGAGCCTCAAGGTGTATTGCGTGAATGTACCAGCCTGGTGCCCTGAACCGGGGAGGTATGGTGACAGCAAAGCAGGCATATCCAGGTTTCCTCTAATTTACTTGCGCTTCACCAGCAGTGAATGTGAGGCTTAAAGGGTGGGTTGAACAAGCCTCCTGCCTTCCCTGCACCTACTGTCTTTGGGCTACCATTGGTCATAACATGGATGCTACTGCTGCTCTTCATGCTATCTTCATGGATTGTGCCTCCTGGTCAGTTCCAGCCAGAGCTCTCCAAGGCAGTGCAAGGCTCATCTTTGCTACAGGTTGCTCCTCCCAGCATTGGAGCCATCTCTTCTTGGTTAGTGAGGAGGAAGAGCAGTTCTTGTAAGAATCCATAGGTTTCTCTAAGAGCCCTGGCTTTGTCCCATGTAGGACCCCTCGTGACAGCCTCCCTAGCCCCCTGTGTTTCTGCTGGGAGTAGGCTTTTCAACTACATGGTCACCTTTGTTTGCTCCATGGAGCCTCCTTGGCCAAACAAATATTTTTATTAATACTCATCAGCAAAAATATAAACAGATACTGAGTTACATCCAGGCTCAGTTCTGATTATTTGACCTTTAGTTTCTATTGACAACAGCAAAGTAAACAATTTCTGTAGCGACTCAATGCTGATTTCAGCCAGGAATAAACAAGAACATGAGATGCACACAGTAAGCTATAAGTTATTAAACCAGAGATCTAAAGCCATTGAAACCAAAATGCTGCTCTTTGCTTATCTTGCAGGCTTGTTTTAAACCACGACAGTTTGTTTAACATGTTTAACATGGACAGTTTGTTTAACAGTTGTATAGATTTGAGCTAAGGCATCTTCCCCCCTGACCGTTTCTATGTCAGGTTTTCAGGTGAGCCCTCGAGCCAGCAGCAACTTTTAAGAGTGTAAATGGGCAGTGAAGTTTCTGGGAAGCCTGTGAAGGTACTTTGTATGTACTTACATAGTTGGGTATCTTCATCTGAAAACTTGGCCAGCCCTCAGCAGCTCTTCATGTTTCTGAGGCTGTCACCTACAAATAGTTAGGGCAAAGTAACACTGGTAGGTGCACTGAGGACACATTCTAGTAGTGACCAGAGGGCCTTTCTGCAAAACAGAAGGTGCAACTCTGCAAAACAGAAGGTTTTGCAGGAGAGCTTTCAAAATAGCTTCGTCTGGAGGATCCCCTGGGGTTTGGTGCCTCTTTTCAATTTCATGGAGGGGCTCAGCTGGGATCTAGGAGTGGGTCCTTGGCCTCCCATCTGAACTGGCTGTGTTTGCTGCACATTTCTGCAACCCACCAAACCGTCCCGCCAAGACCAGCTCAGAGTGTTTTGGTTATAGTATCTGAATGATGATTTTAATGCAGATCTGTGCAACATGCCAAGTCTTAGAGAAGGATGTCCTTCTTGCCAAATCAAAGTGAGTCTATGAATGCCTTGTTAGGAGGGACAAATCAGGGCGTGCTTATGCCTCTAAAGTATTCCTCCAAACTAGAAAGCACTTGGCATGACTTAAGATTAACTCTAAAGCTAATCAAGTATATATTTTAAATTTAAATCTTCAAAATCAACCAGAAAACCCCAAGGTCTGGATTCTTGAGAGACTCATGTCTGTTACACTTCATAAACTTACCTAAACTGCACATGTAAGTTTGCAAGATGACAACCCAAATTACTGGTGTCTGCACAAGAGTGGCAACTGTATCTGCAAGACAAAGACAGTGCCCACTGCAAACACAGCTCTCAGCTTGTACGAGAAAGATTATGGGGGAGAGAGCTGTTTCTGGAGGTTGCACTGTATAAACCCTGGCTCTAAGTTCAGATCCTTCAGCAGATAAGTGCAAAGTAATTGCTAAAACACCAAGCAAGCCACCATCCTTGTGCTGGCCAGTTGTGGTGGTCCACTTTTTGATCTCAGGCAGCACTTCCCAGTTTGCAGTTTGAGTCTGTGCTGTGGGACTTGTTTAATTTTCTGCCATCCCAAGGCAGCAATGTTTGCAATACTTTACAGCTTTCTTACAATAAACAACCACTTCTAATGCTGGAATAAGAAAAAAGGTTTGCGGGAGGTGAAGTTTGGAAACTCAGAGCTTATCTGCCAACACCACACATGGAGAACCCAGTCCCTATGAACCCTTATTCTCTAGACTAACTGGTCCTAAAAGTAGGCATACTGGTAACAAACAGAAGTGGGATAAACCAGGAGCAAGTTACGTCCTTGCTCCAGCCTCAGAGTGGCCTCTTCGAAAATCATCTTGTCCAACTGACATTACACAGATCTCCTGGTAAGGAGATCTTCAGTGTGCAACAGTGCAAGCTCCTCTTGATCATCACCTCTCGTGGGATTCAACCTTCCCCTGGCTAAAATGAAGGATGCCCTAGTATCTGATACACCACCTGCCTGGGCTGTGGCACTCAAGGGCTGTGACCCAAATAGAGTCAGATGCCCTGTGATCTCTGTGAGCTGTCTGAAAAAAGATGCCCTTGTTTTGGTTGAGTCAAAGCCGTTGATTTCCACTTCTGGCACTGGAAGAGCAAACCCCCTCTGCTCTTTTTCTTTTTGAGATGAAATAATCAATACTGGCTTTTAATGAGTCACTGTTAAGGCAAATTCATTGCCCCTGTGCACATGCATCTCTCTCTGAGTTGATGCCCCCTTGAGTTTGTGATGCATATTTTTTACAGCTGCCTTTTCAGGCTGCAAGATACTATTTCTGACATGCAAACCAGTGTTTTGTCCAACACAAGCCCTGGATTAAGATTGAAGCATTTGCTGAAGTGTCATTGGCAGTGAGAAAGGACTAGGCAACAGAAAGAGATCCCTAAAAATGACCCAACAAAATGACTCCAGTGCTCCAGAGGCAGGTCACAGCATGGGGAGCAAGTCACAGGGCAGGGGCAGGATGCCCTGGCCTACTTTTCTGCCTTCAGATCAAGTAGAGACAGTTATCACGCAGTTTGGTTTCAGGATGTTATTTAGGACTGATCAGAAATATTCCAGTGGAAGCTTTTCCTATGGAAAAAAATTAAAATTGCAATTTGACAAACTTGAAACAATTTTCAAAGTGAAGATCTCAACAGACCTTGTACTGGAGCAACGTGTGGCTTCCCAGGCAGCCTGTCAGGCGGGTTTCCACCAAACACCCCCAAATCTCCTCCACCCACTGGGACCCTAACACATTAGAGGAATCACACTTCACAGTTTTGGAGCAAAACCAAGGGAATCAAGGATCAGAGAGGCTGGGGAATGCGTCTTCATGGTTTTGTTGAAGATGTGTTTTCTTCCAGATGCTGCAGTCACATACAGCCACACTGGACGCAGAGCAGCAGCCAGTGCTTCTGGTTGTTTTTGCATTTTGATACAGAGGTTTCTCAGGAATAAATTTCAGGAGACCTACTTATCTGTCCTGCTCTCTTTCCTGTCATACCAACCTGTCTTGCCAAGGTCCTGAGACTATTCCTTGGTCTTTGTGCTCAACCAGTAACTAAAATCAGTTCTTCCTTTCCCACATGCTAATGTAAAATGGTTGATAAACTGAAATATCTCTAGACCTGTGCAAAAACAATGAGCCTGGGCTTTGCTATGTAGGTCTTCCATATGGTTTTCCCCAACATATTCACTCGCAGGACGGTGAGAGAGAGAGACCTTTCCGTGGCTGGGCAGAGCTCTCCATGTGTCTCTAGTTCCCCTAAGGTTGTACAAGGCGGCTTGAAATTCAGAAGAGGTGGATGTTGACTGTGACATCCCTAAGCCAAGCTTGTCTCTCCAAGCCCGTCTCTAAACATGCACTCAAGGATTTGCTGGCATTTCCCAAAGCCCTGAGCAGGGAGTTGAATGATTCACAAGTTTGAGGGTGCTGCTAGATAAATAAGTGTCTCCAGAGAGCAGCCACCTTACCCAAAACCACCTGCCATCTGTTCTGGGTGAGACTCGTATGTCCCAGGCATTTGCACCAGAATCATGGAAGGGCATTTGAAGGAAGAGCAGGGAAAGTAGGGCAGTCTTGCCTCTGTAGAGGAATAAATGAGAAAAGCCAGTTTGTTGTGCTAGAAGACCACAGCTGCTTGTAGTAATTAATGTCTTTCATTTGCAACACAGAAAGGGTATAACCTGTGGTGCCTCTGCCATGGGCACCTCCAAGAAGGACAGCTTCCCAAACCAAGAGGAGCAGCCTTTGCCATGACTCAAAATTGGGAAGGGCAGTGGCAAATTCAGTGATCTGTGGCCGAGGTTTGCCTGGCATTTCAGGGAACAGCTTGGGTGGGTTTTAATTTGCTTTCAGTTTGTTTGGATAGCGCTACCTCTTTCATTGAGCTTTCCTCCTATTCATGTTGGGAACCTTTATGCTCCCACTCCCACCCAACTTGTCTCTCCTTAAAACACAGCTTCCCATGCAGAACAGGGAAGTAAAACTCTGGATGCATTGCTTTATAACCAGATAGGATAACATTAATTGCTCACAACTAGTCCAAAGAAACCTCAAACACCGAAGAACCGAAGAACCGGCAACGAAAAGGAATGTCTTTGAAGACTGCAAAACACCCTGGCTTTAGTATAACGACTGCTGTTAGCCAAGAATAATATGCACGTCTCAGTCTAATGTTCTTAAATCTGAACTGGGGATGACTAATTAAGCAGACAATTCAATGCCTGATAGAGTTGAAAGGTTACAGTAGCTCCATGCTCTGCACTGACCTTTCAGTAGTTGCAAACTGGCTGGCTCTCCCATCCCTCCCCCACAGGCCGGGACAGCTGTAAACATCCCTGTAATAATGAGACAATTGTAATATCCTATTTATTTTCCATTAAGAACCAGCCCGGCACAGGCTTAGGTGGCCCCAGGGGCTGGGCAAGCAAAGTCTTTCTGTGCCCTCCTGCCATGACCTGGCTGAGGCTTGCCCTTGAACCCACGAGAGCACCAGAGACCATTGCACGCACAGAAATGCCTCTGGTGCTCTTGCTCTGACTCTCCAAGCAAGTCCAGCTCCAGCATCTCTAGGACCCCTTCTGCGAGATTAAAATAGCAATCCTATTCCCTCTTTGCCTCTCACCAGCTCTTCCCATCCCTGATTTTCCCCCGGGTGCAGGAGCAGAGGGTGGGGAGGAGAGCAGGAAGTTGCTGACGCGTGTGGTTGGATTTCAGTTTGAACACTGTCCAGAAAGGAGCATCAAATATTAGTAAACAGATCAGGAAACATTTCTGTTTTTGGCGATAACTCTGCTTTTTCAAGGCAGCAATCTCCAGTAGTTTTTCCACTAGAGAAAAAGACCTGCTTGGTCGCTTTGAAGCAGCTCAGATCCTGGACCCCCTTCAGATCCTGACCTTCAAACACAGGTCTCTCCCCATGGGGGCACATGCTGCAGCTCCTGACTTTGTGCATGGAGCCTGCACAGCAGAGCATGCATGCTCTCATGCATGCCCAGGGGATTACAGGACCCTGCTGCCATGCATCTTTGTAATGATCCAGGCTAAAAAGGAAAGGATCAAGATGGTTGGCCTATTTTGCTTTTCAAAAGAAGATTACGAAGCAGTTTACTTGCCATGTGTTAGAGAGGGAATTATTGCATACCAATGGGCTCTTTAGAGTCCTGGTGGTTCAAGCTGCAGACAGTCCCATTTGAAAAAAGATGCGGGAGTGAATCAAGCGCTGAAGCAGGTAACTGAATGAAGTCCTAGTTTTACCATTTATTAACATCCTCAGGTTGAGCTTGGCAGCCTCTCTGGGATTGAGCACAAGCTGCTCATCTTGCAGTATCTAGGGGAAATATAATGGCCCCTGCTTTCAGAGGACTGAACTGATGGTTCCTCCTGGAACCATGCTGCAAACCCCATGTTTCTGCTCTCTTCACTATGACTTCCACTCAACAAGGTCAAATTTAGGTCCTTGGATAAGAAGTGGTCATGGACCAGTTTTGGAAAGGCCTCATTTTGTGCACAACACCTCCCACCGCAGGTGTTGATGGATGTTGATGTGGATGGAGGTGCCACTAGCATCAAGAAGAGAAATTGAGAGGATGAGGGTCATGTGAGGCTTGTGAGGAGAAAATGATTTCTCATGAGACAATCTCAATGTTGGACAAAATGCCTCCCTGATACACATACAACAACCCTAAAAGCAAAGAAGGAGGAAAAAGAAACAGAATTTAACAGAATTTGTCTGTTTTCATGTTAAACTTCATGAGATGGTATGATAAAGCACGAGCCCTGCTTGACTTGAAACATCTTATTGTAGTTTAGCATACTTAATTAGCATGGCTATGGCTTAGCATAGCTAACACTGTAATTTCAACATGCCCCACAAGCAGCTAATTTATATAGCACTTGATATGCTGACGTAACTGGCTTGGGTCAGAGAAGTGCCATTCACCTGGGTCGAAAAGGTGCAAAATTCACTTGTAGGTGAACTTTGAGAGCTGGAGCACTCCAGATATCCAAGTCACTGCAGCTACATGTCCTCTGCGTGCACATCAGCTGGTGGATTTGAGATCAGAGAGCAGTAAAGTGATACGCTTCATAGGTAGAGCAGTGTTTGGTCATCAGCTCAAAGGAGCACATAGGATTGGGAACTACAAGAGGGAGAAGATAGCAAATAACATTTTATTCCAAGGAATTAGTTTGCTGAAATAAACCTTGTCTAAAACCAAAGCAAAAGCCATAGATCTTCCACAGGCTGGAAGACATGGGTGGCATTTCTGAATGCTACTTGGCACTGAAGGAGTGACTGGCTCTTTTTGAAGAACTACCCTGAGACTACTGAGGTTACTGGAGGGCTTTCTATTATCCCAGCCATTGAACATACTCCCTTCTTTTTGGTTGTAAACATTTTACCTAGCAGTGCAGCTACAATGAAAAACCTTTTGATTAAACCTGCAGATAGATCCCACCCAAGGGGACAAGGCACATCTTGTGAAGGTTCATGTGGTAGAAGCCTACTAGTCTATAAGCTGGACTACTTCAGGTGAGATGAATCATCCCAAACAAACACATCTCCCTGGTGATGCTAAAGGTGTGCACATAAGGTCCTCACTGAAAACCCACCACAGGACACACCATGTTAGCTGTTTGTTGGCTGTGGATCATCTCTCTGTTGAGTCAACCTACTGGCCATGATGTTATTATTAATACCAGTTAGTCCAGTACTATTATTACTAGCAGTAGCAATAATAATAATAATAATAATAATAATAATAATAATGATGATGCACTGCATTTAGTAATAGCACCTTTGTGGTTGTTGCACATATGCCTCCTGAGAGACCTCTGGGCTGGAGCAGGAGGTTCAGTTTCATCGAGTGATGGACAACATGAAGAGTATAATGCACCCAGCTTCCAAAAGGAAAGCCTCAGCTCCATACATACCATCAGCCAAGATGTCTGGAAGAAAGATTATTGAACTGGTACCCATGGTATAGCTATGTTCAAAGATTTTTGCTGTAGTCTTCCTTCCATGCCTGCATGCACTGTCTACATGAATTGCCCTGCAGAAGCATGCAAGTGGGATCCAATTGCTTTTTCTGGTGTATTTTCAAATGGTCTTACCCCACACTGTCAGACTGGGTGGTATTTTATTTTTCCAGAAGGAGGGGAAGGGGGCTACTGAATATATGTATAAGCCAAAAAATGCCACGCCAACTGGTGTGAGGAGAAGTTGCACCAGCTGTGCCATGCATCCCCTCCTATGGCACCATGACACCCTCTATGTGCCACTCCTCTGGCTTTACCACCAGGTGTACAAGATCAGTGGTGGTTTTAAATGATGCCATCAATGCTGTCTACAATAATTAACAAATGACATGTCCATTTAGGAACTAGGACCTCCAATGAGATGCCACCACATAAATCACCTGTTGCTTTTGCCATTTCAATCTCCTTCCTACACTTTTGTCTTACCTTTTCTGGTTTATAAAGATAAGGGGCTTTGGGCGCAGAGAAACTACTGGAAAAACAACTTTCCCCCTTCCTACACAGCTCCTTTCTACTGCTTAGGAAACTGGCTCCCACCCCATAGGATGCACTTACTGAGTACAGGACTGCCCCTGTAACCCCCTGCCCACCTTATGCATTGGCCAATGCATCTGTTACCATGTTGTGCTTCTCCCTGGTGTCAATGTCTTTTTGGCTTTTTTGACAACCAGTGAAGGGAAGAAATGCAGCATCTGAAGCCTCAGCTGTGCCCGAGAGGTGATACCATTCCTGTGGTTTTATTTCAGCAGCCAGAGCAGCCATCTGTCAATGTGCCTGCTACTGAGGAGGGATTAGATGAACTGCTGTTATAAAAGAAATTAAAGGGGAGGCCCCGTCTCCTCCATCACCTCTGGGTCTGGCCTGGCCATCCTATGCAAACCCGTGTGAGTTTGCAGGGGCTCCACCACCACCCTATCACCACCCACTGCGGTAGGATCTATGCCGTGGGTCAGGGTGCTCTGAGCAGACCTCCAAACCGCAGCCTGAGTGCAGGGAAGTCAAAGCAATCGATGCAATTGCCAGACCAGCACCTCAGTGGTGTGTAAGGGTGGATTAATTTTTGGAATAGCCTCATCCTTACAGACAGTGTTGGGGAGGTTATTTTCATTGCACCGCTCACTCCCTGCCACGGGTTTCATCCTGTGACCCTGAGTCTAAGAGTGAGATTACGAACAATTCACATGCAGTGGTATTAGACCCCCGATTTCCCTTCTGTGGCTCTTTGCAACTCAGTGGAACGACTATGTGTGTTTCTAGTTCTACATGTCCTCACTCTTCTGCCAGCGACCAGAGATGTTACTGTAGGGAGGTGAATATTCCCTCCCCTGCAGCCCATCCTGGGCATCCTTTATCCCCAGCAGTGCAGTGTTAGGAAAACATGCAGGTCTGGTGTCCCAAGGGAAGCCTGCAGGACCAGCTTTGGCATAAATCATCTATAATCAGCCCACGGCACATATTTTGGTTCGGAAACACCAACTGAAAGCATCCCGAGGAAATTCCTCATGCAGCCTTCCAGTGCAGCTGGGAAGTTAATGCGCAGATTCAAGGGGCTTTGCTGGTAATGGGCTGCAGATTAGTCATGCACTCACCTTCTACAGGGCTCATCTCCAGCTCTCATTCACCCAGTGAAAGGGCTAAGCATGCCGGTGTGTTTTAACAAGGTTTGCAAATAGTTTCTACCCATCTAGTCTGCATGTCAGGCTTACATGCAGCAAACAAAAACTATGCTGAAGCATAGATGGAGCCTGAATCTTTTGCTGGCAATGGCCAACTGGGAATAAGAGTTACTTCTTTATAGCAGATGTGTAGCTCAAAGTTCACCATAAGTGCACTCACATCGAAGAGCACAGCATGTATTGTTCTACAGAAAGGCTAAGCTCAACCCTTCAAAAGACTATGGAACAATTAATTTCATTATTTGAAGGATAAAGTAAGCGAGAGAGAGTGACAAAATTAACCCTCTGTTCACTCTGTGGAAGCAGGGATTTCTTTAATGCCCTTGAGTTAAACGCCTGTGCTCACACATGCATGTAGAAAATCTATCATACAGTGTCCTGTCTCTCTTTTTCTCACTAGTTTAGGAGTTGAATATCATATTCCTTTGAAAATGACTAGCTGGACCAAGGCCAGATGGAGCACCCGCAGATGAAGTCCTCTGTGTATACACTGCATCAGTGAATAAAGCTTGGGATTTTCATCTGCAGTTATGACCTCCAGGGAAAATCAAAAGCAGCAAATCATGTTGGGTTTTTTTCTCTAAATTATCCATACAGAAATAGATTGTTCTCTTACTGACCAAATGAAAAAATACCTGCAGGCGAGAAAGGAAAAAGAAGACAAGTCCCATGAGAAAACTTCACCTGGGTATTTTTAGGTAGATTTGAGCAAAGAAAAGTACATTCCCACAATTGCCAGCAAACCACTTCAACTGGTGGATCTCTGCCTACACTATTTATTTGTTCAGAGGAGGAGATAAATACAGTCCCTCACTGCAACACTGATTTTAGCCTGGTGTGGTTCCCTCTCATTTAACATGACCAGATTCTGCCCAAAAGCTAACCCTAGCTCTTATAATTTGTGAAGACTGCCATAACAAGCCACGTGTCTCTGGTTTTCCTGCAGCCATGCTCCAGCAACACACCAGTGACTGGGGATAGGGAGGTTCAGCTCCTGGTGTTTTCCTGGGGCACACATCCACCTCCTCATGCTTGGCAGGACAAGGCCCATCTGGTTCACCTTGCTCTCTAGCCATGGTAATGCAATGCCAGCAACAACAAGGACCAACCACATCCCCTCCTGCACATGACCATGGCCATGTACAGTTGGCCATGTGGCTGGTGCATGAATTATTCTTGAAATTCTCCCTGCACGACCAAGTTCCTCTGTCTGGAGCTAAGCTGGTCACTCAGCATGAGTCCTACCTGCAACTTTCGCACTAATAGAAAAACTCACTCAGGAACATTTCACACCTAAAGAAACACCCATCCCAGATCAGAAGGTTAATAATGGGGGGTTGTCAAAGACCAGCTGTACCTTTTATCCCATGGGTCTGCAAGGGTGCACGTGTGCAGAGGTTTGGTGGAAAACTGCTGCTGGTCCAGATTTCTCAATGAACAGGACAAGGGGGTACATCATCTACTAGAGCTTTCCTTTATTCTCACAAAGGCACCCCATGCAGTGATCCCCCATTGAGAGAGAGTTTAGCCCCACCCCCAATATCTTCTCCTCTGGGTGAAGTCAACTCAGGTGGCCAAGAAACTGTAAACAGGCCAGTTGCAGGGACACCCAGCTCACACAGGGAAAAGCTGTTTCCTTGGGGCCCGTCAGGGTTTCCTGTGCTGCAGTTTGTGTAAATGCAGAACTGTGTCCTCTCATGGGCTCCTTTCCTTTCCTGTGGGGAGCTGCCTTGCTCCCCTTATCCCTGGGAGGGAGCATCGCTGGTCCTGGTGTGACTCTGGGTGGTGCAGAGAGAGGAGGGGGGACAGCCACCTCGAGGTGCTAACACTGACGCCAGAAAAGACCTAAGATGCTGTTTGCATTGGTGTCACTCTGCCAGGACAGTATCAGGTTGGTCTGCCTCAGATTAGGATGGTGGATATTCAAGGAGGGGGTCAGTGAATGGCATCTGTGTCCATTGCTATAGTGGGGACACATGGGAAGCAGAGGACATGGTCCTTGGGGGCGGGAGCTGACTTGTAACCACCCTTTGTAGCCTCCTTGTGAGCATCTGCCATGTAAAGGGGGTCAGCTCCCCCTTGCAGTGCAGCAAAGAAGCAGATGGGTCCCTTTCATTTGCGGTTTTGCTTCCAGTTGCCAGTGCTCAGTCCTGGGGATGCAAATATGACAAGCTCTTTTACCTGGCAAAACAGCCAAGAACCATCTTCAGCCACATTTGGGGCAGAAACCTCAACTTTCTCCATAACCCAGAGCTGTTGCGTCCTGCTCCAAAATCCTTTGGGAAGTCCTCTGGCAAGGGCCAGGGGGCTGGCTCAAACACTGGACTGTGACACGTTAAGGGTTTTATTTATACTTGCTCCAATGCCACTGTGTTTGTGGTTCACATTTCCAATCTGGACTTCAAAACTGTCTTTTAAATAAAAGGAGAGTGGGATTTGCACTGCACAGGTGTGCTAAGGGAGGCAGCAAATCCAAAATGACCAGGTTGCAGGGTGCTGATAGTCCAGGATTTGGACCAGAATTGCTCCAGCATCTCCCTATAAAGATCAATAATTATGCACAGCCAATGGCTATTTCTATAACACATTTGTGAGCAGCTTGAGAACAAAAATCTCTTTGTTCCAGAGCATTTCTGAAACTCCATTTCTCCTGTGATGGGGAATGGCCACATGCATGCTCACTGCTTGGTGGCTGCAAATGAAACGCCAGCCGTGTTTCGCTAAGCTTTGAGGTACTGAGCTGGGATTTTCTGTGCACTGAAAAGGTGGTGAAGGTGAGTGGCTGAGCCCCTCCTCCCCTGCCAGCTCATCCCTTTTCCCTCTGCTCTGGGCAAGGAAAGCAGCTGCTGGGACAGAGGCTGACCTATATTCCAGTGCTGAGCAGTGCCTTACTGGTCACCACTTTCCCATCCCCCACAGCCTGGGGTTAAAAAGGCAGAGATGGCCAAATCTGTGCACGAGGCGAGCATCCCTTCCATGCCCTGAAACAAGCCAGAGGAAACGAGACCTCAGTCCTTGCAGCAGGGTGTGCTTCACTTTAAAGATCTTGATGTGTGTGATTATCGTGGAGGGGAGATCTGAGTAGACGATAGCTCTGAGAAAGGAAGGATGTTTCGGCACTGGCACAGGTGAGGGAGGAGGTGCCATTCAGCTCAACAGGAACCCTGTGCTGAAAAGATAATTTCAAGCTGAGCTGTGGTTTACCGCAGCGTCCTTGTGACCGGCTGAGCGGTTGGTGGCAGGGGCGGTGAGGAACGCGCTCATTTTCCCACAGCCAGGACCTTGCACAGACGTGTCAGGGCTTGGCTGGGGCAAAGCAGCAGCTTTCTGCTCACCCCACACGGCCCCAGCTTGCATAAAACTCCCGTGCTGTAAAACCCCTTCCCCAGATTTCCAGAGGAATCGGGGAGAAGGGTGACAGCCACACAGTGTGGTTCACAAGCACCTGGATTTTTTCCCCCACTGGGACAATGTGCAAACAGTGATGCTCAGCTGTTACGGGATGAAAACTGGGGAATGATAAGAATCACGAGGCTTTTCAAGGATCTTTGCAGACTTCAGCACCACAACCTCCAAGATGACAGCAATATGCTGAACACCTTCTTTGCTCAGTGCTAAATCTCTCCACTTGCAGTTTGGTAATAACTCTCCTGGAGTTATTTCTCACCTGTTTTCATTCATTTGCTTCCAGAGGAGACACTCTGCTCAGCATTTCCCAAAAACAAAGTCAGTCACTCTCACTCCTCCTTGGCAAAGCAGTCATGTATGGCTGCTTCCTCTACAGTGGCTGCAAGCCCTGGCCATGCTGTGCATCACCGCAGCAGTGTCATCACCGGCTGATCTTGAAAGTGCCACCTGAATGTGAGAATTAAGCAAAAATCCTAAGGAAGCTAATAGCGAGGCAGTGTGCTGAGACAGGCAGAGCTGCAGAAGGCTCCAGGATTTCAGGGCTTCAGCTCTGCCATGCAAAGCCGCCTACAGATGGCACATCCGAGACAGAGCCTGGATTAGAAGCAAAACTGGCTCCGGCTCCAGGGAAATCTCTGTGCAGCAGCTCAAGGTGCTTGCTGGGCAGCTCAGGGGGTGACCTTATCACCCTTGAGAGTTCTCGGGCTCCTGATCCCAGCACCTGCCTCCTAATGGTGTGTCACCAGCCATTTGGAGTTTATTACGCTGAATTGTGCAGCACGGAGCAGCCAAGCAAATGCTATCTTTGCCCAGGCACCCAGAAAGCCCTTCAGTGCCAGGCCTCAGTCTGCAGCTGAGGTTGGGATCAATGACCCAGACCCAACTGCAAGATTTGATTGGCATGGGGCCAGGTTCCTCTTCTTTGCATTATTTCAAAGAGGAACTCATCTGCCAGTATTGAACGTCAAGCTGTTGCCGTCACTTAGCGATGTCTGCTTTTAAGCAGGTACTGTACCAGCACAATGTTGTCCCTCCATCAAGAAGTGCGGTCATGGTGGAGGGTGGGGATGCTCACAACTTGCCCAGACATGGCCCTGAGCAACCTGCTGTAGCTTTGGCATTGCTGGGAGCAAGGTTGAGCCAGAGGCCTCTACATCTTCCTTCTCAGTCACACATGCCCGCTAGAACAGCCAAATATGATGATGCTGGCAAATCCCAAGGACAGCAAGATCTCTAGCAAATCCTGGCCTCTGGGAGACCAGGTCTTGCTCCAGCGGCTTTGGCTTCAGGGATGTTTCACAGCTCAGTGCTATGGAAACCTACCATGTATTATCACCTGGGCAGCACCTCCCCTCTGCAGCTGCTTTTAAAAACTTTAAAAAAAAAAAAAATCATCTCTTATTTTCGTATGCTTGCACAAAAACATGGCCCAGATTCTTGGAGACATGCAGTTTGTGAATCAATGTGAGCTTAGGAGCTGGGCACTTGTCTCCTCTTCCTAGCTCGTTTTAGAAATGGACTAAATTCCTACAAACTGCACTAAACACACCAAGAGTTGTGCAGATGGTTTTATAGATCTGGAAGAGTTATTGCAACTAACAGCTACAATATGCTTCCATGCAGGCAGGGTCATAACAAGACATCCTCTCTCAGCCTGGCACATGGGCAGATGCAGTCCTGGTTTGGATGGAAGGGCTGGGGAGGGGTTAGGAAAGGGTTCCCCACCCAGCAAGCATGACATGGGGACATGTCCACTGGACATGGCAGAGTCTTGGCCTTCAGCCGAGAAGGTGCCTATGGATTTGGGCTATCATATGCAGCCACAGCTTCTCACCCTGCAGCTCACCTACAGCTAGTTTAGCCTAGAGTGGAATGTTTTCCTCCAAGGCACTGCAACTCACATGATGAGCATCTGCTCCCAACATCTTCCTTGCCTTGGGAAGGAAGAGGTCTCTGACAGTGGGACACAAGACAAGCAGATCTGTCTTTGTTGGGGCTGCAGCTGTAAAACTGGGGATAATGATAGCTCTTTAAGCACATCATTAATAGCACTTTTTGGAGTCAGGCTTTATGGCTCTGATGGGCTCCCAGCAGTCCTGTGACTTCCTATTACACTTGGTTTCTAAAAGACTTTTATCCAGTTCACAGCACTTTTAGTCCATCTTAGGGATCTGCAAGCAGGGTCAGATGCTAGGACTGGGTAGAGACCACTCTACCCAGAGAGCAGGGTGGGTTCCTTACCCATAGGCTCTAACCTCATGCCAGAGGGATGCCCTTCAGGAGGAGAGGGTGTGCCATGACTTCAAGCCCATCTCTGCCAGGGCCTCCTCCAAAATTTGTGATGGCATGGGATATGATGGCTCCACCTTAGTACCCCTGACATGGTGTCAACAGCATGGACATGTGCCATATGTCCCACCCACTAGGCTGAAAAGCACCAAACATCTCCTTGCGCATGCCAGAGATTTCAGTTGATACTGCCTCCAAAAACACCTCTGCAAGAGCAGCATGTGAATGCACCTCCTAGAAGAAGGAAGAAAGGCCTGCAAAGATCACCAAGGGTGATCTGTGAAGGGAAAAGGTGGCAGAGTAAGGGGTCTGATGGGTTGGTACAGCATGCTTGGCTTTCTCAAATGATTGAGGACCATGCAACAATTGTGATGCAAAAATTGCCTTGCATCGAGACAGGTGTTGGGTGGATCATACCTGGCTGAGCCGCAGGTCTCACAACTGGGAGATGACAAGGTATACTTGTGTCTACCAACCCTTCCTGCCAACACCTAGTCTGCTATTTGGCCAATAGTATAAAATCTTTCCTGGTGAAACATGCAGCTGATGCCAGCTGTTGGTAGGACAGCAACCAGTAAGAAAGGATTGCTGTTAGAGATCTAAAGGTACAGTTAAACACTCGGAGATCAGCAAAATGCATCTCATGCAGCTGAATATATTGTAAAAGCACTAGATGCCACGGGCCAGCCCTTCAAAGTGATGTTCACCAAGTGGAAGTTAACACAACTGTGAGTTAGAAGTCTTTGAGCATTTATGGTCCCGTCTTTCCTTGTGATGAGGAAGACAATAACATCGTCGTCCGAGAGCTGAAACGCTTTAATTCAACTTTGGGTGCTAGCTGTGGCTTGTGACATATAGGAGACCAGACGCAGCCGTCACCCTTGTCTGGGAACAAGGAGATAGTAGTTGCAATTGATGGATCAGCCAGTTAATCAAAAATTACGTCCAGCCAGGGAAAAGCCCAGGAAATAAACCAGACAAGTCTCCTCTGTTGCCATCCTTTTGGATACAGTGGACTCTTTGAAATATCACCACTAGTTACCCGCCTTGCGTGGGAAAGTTAATACCGTTGTCTCCCTGTTCACATCTAGAAAATGAGATATTGCCACAGGGACCCCCCCAGAGACCTTAAGTGCCCGCTGTCTGGAGCGCATCCAGAGAAACGTGTCCATGAACTTTTCTACTCCACCTTAGAAAAACAAGTCGGTTTTGTTTAAATCATCTTAATCTGGGAGGAAGCTATAGGAAAGAGGCACTTTGACAGACTGTAATGATACAAGGAAGGATGGGAGTAATTTGAGACTCACTGTGATTCACGTTCGAAAACCTCTGAATTGAAAATCTCATGATTCAAAAAATCTCTGAATCTGTGTTTTGCTTATTATCAGGTATTTTGAGGTCTCACAATGACCAAAGCTGTAAGATTGCTGAAAGGATGGGGTCAGAGACATCTCCACTTATCTGTCACTTGTGGCATTGAAAACTATTGCTGATATAAGGCCCATGTGAGAGCATCATAGCTCTTCAGAGCATGCCTGTTTGTGAGCCAGTGAGAGGAACACCACACAGCATTAAGTCAAAGATGCCTCATTTCCCGTTTTCTGCATGTCACATGCTTTCAGAATTGATCTTTATATAGAGTTTTAGTGGCTTGGCTTGCTTCCATTCAAAATGGAAGAAAGAGGAAGGAAGTGCAAAATCCATCTTTTTGGAAGAAAGGAGCACAAACCCAAGAGTGACAATGAGGGAAACAGCACAAGAGAAGAGTCTGGAAAGATCCCCTAAAGTTACAGGCTGCTCCTTCACCCCTGCAGGGAAGGGACCCACATCCTTCCCTGTGCACTAAGGCAGAGCTTGCATGAAGGCAAACTGTTGGGATGGGTCCCCTGCCTGCCACGGTGACATCTTCAAGGGCAACTGATAATCCAGCAGAAAACTCTCTTGTCCAGCATGCTACGCCTCTGGGGGTCTGCAGGACAGCCAGGATGGAAACTGAGGAGAACATATGAAAAATGGGGCTTGGATGCTTCCAAATGCCATCCTCTGCAGGGCAGAGCTCTTTGATTAAGGTTTTCCAACATTGCAACATAAACCCTTATTTCAGCTGGGACTTCGGTTGCTTTTGATCTTGTGCTAAATCAAACCAATACCAAATGCTTCACCAGATTAGATTTATTCCATGACCATGTGGCTCTTCATGGTTATGTTGATCCAGGGAAGATAGGAGATCACATGCCTTTGTAAAAGATTTGTGGACATACATGACCACCAATCTTCCCCATTTCTCCACAACACACAGTGATTGAAACCCGAGGGTTTGGACCTGGTTGGTTCAGACACAGTAACAACACCTAGTTTTAAACTCCAGGGTTTCATGGAAAGAAGAAAAAACAACAATAAAACTGTATGGTGTCATGTAATATTCTTCAAAGATGTTTTTAAAATTAAGTTTTAAGGTTCTTACTGTCACTTAAAATACTGCATTAGAAACAGTCAAACAGCAGATTACAGTGTTCAGTTACTGTGAATACAGGATGTCAGATTTTTGTGAAATGGAGGATATAAGAAAAAGAGGCTGAATGTACTTCTCTAATGGTTAAAATTCTGTCTGCTGAAAATAGCACTTTGCTATTTTTAGTGCTGTAGTATAGAGAGGTGCTAAACTTGTGACACATGACTTAAGAGGAAGGGCAATTTAAAATCAAATTTAGAATAAATAAATTATTTCTTGGTTAATTTCTGAGTAATTTCAAAATTTACTTCACGAACATGATTTGGTATCTTAGAAATACCTGAAACCGTGACAGGTAGTATTTTCAACACTATTATACTTGCTTTATGTATTATATATAAAAATTATATATTTTTATATATAATATATAATATATATTATATATATTTTCTATACTATATTTATAAAAATTATATATTTTTTAGATTTTCAAATCAAATTCCTTGTCTATTCACTCACACATGTATTTATATCCTTCCCTGGATCTGCCCCTCCCCTTCTATGCCTGTTCTGCCAAAAAAAAGTATAGAGCTGTCTAGAAGTCACCTTTCTTTCAGACTGGCTGTTTACTTCAAATTAGTGTAAACTCATAGGGGTCATGATGTAACTGCCTGAAATGTCAGCCCAATTTTCTTTATTAACGCACTGCCATGGACCGTACTTAGATAAATTCTTTTCCTCCTTCCTCTTGGCATTTGCCAGGCAAAGAGCTTCCATACTGGCTGCTCTTACCCTGATTCCTCCACCACCTGGAAGGAGGAAAGGGCTGTTCTTTGTTCAGGGAACCCTGGGCCAGCAGAGAGCTATGATGCACTGGCAAATACTGAACTATTTTAAGTTCATCCACTTTCCTGGCCAGTCTGCTTTACTGTGTTAAATTCATGTCACAGCCCAGATGTCAATGTCTATTCCCAAGATGACTTTGGAATAGCAGTCCTATTGCTGTGAGAAACATGCATGCCTTCTCTTTAACATTCTTGCTTTTACGAGCACAGCTGGGCTGATACTGCTTAGACTGCACCCAGGACAGGTACCGTATTTCAGTGGCACACCATTGCCAGTAACACCATTGAGCTCTTAAATGAGCTCTTCCAGCAATGTGCAACCAGGTCTCCAGAAAACTGTGGGCAAAGAAAGCTGGTCAGCAGAGAACTACTACCCCTCACTTAAAAGTTGTCCATGCCTGGAGACAGGGTTAGACCTTGAGTTGATATGGTTACACCCTGCATAGGCCATGCAACTTGAGAAGCATAGAAAGGTATGCCCCATCACTGATTCCACACGGCCAACACAATAACCCATGAGCAGGACTGATCTGCACCAGAAGAAATAACCACATGTATGTATGAAAGCTCTGGGATCAATTGTGCATGTTTCTTCTGTCACTTCCAGGGCTCCGAATGCTTAGAGGAGTAAACTCTGCAGCTCCATGGGGTTTTGTGCTAAGTCAGGCTCCTCTCCTTGACATAATTTTCAGGGGCTGTAAAAGTATCAGCAGACTTGCTGAAGCTCAGTGCTTCTGACTAGAGCCAGAAAAAGTTCTACTTCAAGTAAGTAACCACTAAAAATTAAATTCAGTTCCATCTCGATAATTATTAAAGCACACCAATAGATCTTCCTTTATTTATTTTTGTAAGATAGAGGCCAGTGATGCTAACGCTAAACTAGAATTCAATCCAACATAGTAAAACTCATCATAAATCTAGACTAAGTTTAGCAGCTGACTTTGTAATTGCTGTAAATGAGACTTCACAGCCTCTGCAAGACTCACAGCAGAATCTATGCAGCCATCAAAGTTGGAACGAGTAAATCCATCGCCCCCACAAACCAGGAGAGGTTGAATATGAAGAATCATTTGTCCCAGAGAATTGGGCACAGCTTTTGTAACCTGAAAAAGAAAAGCATACAGGGAGATGGAAAATAAAGTATTTTATTTACCCGAATTTCACGCCAGAAAGGTCTGCATTCCTGAGAAACATGCCTTCAAACAAAGCACTCCTCCCATCCCAGATTGTGGGTCCAAGCATTAATGATCAGCATACCCATAGCAAAATATTTGTCTTCTGGAGTTAAATAATTAAAATAAAGCTTTCCTATATGTGGAAATTTAGAAACTTTACAGCCCTGCCCTGTCTCATTCTCTGTCCGTCTCAGCAGAAAGGAATTGCCAGACCCTGGATAAATGAGGCATGGAGATCTCTAAGCCAAAAGGTATGAAGACAAATGACCTCACATCAGCAAAGGTGGGCTTGCAAAACCCCCCAGACACATAACTTTTCAACAAAGGAAAGGGAGCCTGCTGTTTCCAAGAGAGCCTGCAACATGACTGGGTTGACCAGGTGATCTGCCTGGATGGGAAGTGAGGTGGACTTCAGAGTAACAACTGTTGTGATGACCTGCCCATGCTTCATGTTGCTGAGCAAGCATACATAAGCCTTGCGACAACCCACTCTCTCTCCAGCTCTGCTATGCTGGTCACCTTTTTCATCTGAGTAGCACAACAAATTTTAGACACTGCTAGAGATACAACCAACACCTTCTCTGTAAGTAGCATGGGACAAGTTCTGAATAAAGTTGCATTGATAAATATTTAATGTAATTCTCAATATATGCACTGTATTCATTTTCAACATAATTTTCCTGGCACTACACCCTCAATTAAATTTGTATCTGTGGAGTGGCAGCTCTTGAGCAGTTCTGTGTAACATTTCTAAAAAGGAATGGACTTTGCTTTGGCTAGTACCTATTAATCTGAAGCTACCTGGAATTCATGCGGAGAACAAGACCTTTTGATACTGTATCTCACGACAAATACCAAAGTGTGTCAAATGGCAGAACAAAAGTATACATCATTTGTGGTTTTACTATGCTTGGCTGTGTCACACGTTGTAGCCTGTTTCAAACCTGAGTATCCATAGTGCCCTAAACCAGTGCATCCCAGAACAGCACTGGTGAATCTCAGAATGGAGATAAGACAGCAGCACTGGCCTAAAGGTAAACATGAGAGCAAGGCAAACTCAGGCAGAAAGCATAAAAAAGATAATAAAATGCGGGACAACTTGATGATGAAGTAATCAGAGGAGGAAGGTGAGAAGAAAGTCTGAGAAAAGGAAAAAAAGAAAACCAAGACCCATAAGGATGAAATACTGAAAAAGAGGGAAAAATATCTAGAAAGCCAGAGAGAGAAAGAAAAAGAATAAAAGAGCAGGAGCACAGCAGTAGACCAGCAATAGTGATCAAACCACAGAGATCATAAAGCATGATGAGCACAATTTTTTTTTCAATCATTTCTTGACTGTTCTGCCTTTGATCCAAAGATATATTTTACATTCAAACATATCTTCTGGTCCAAAGACATGTTTTGGATTCCTGTGCAGTAAACCGTTACTGTATCCCATCATACAACTGTCAGCTTCAGTGAACAAGACCTAAAGTCCAAGGCATCCTGTTCAGTCCAAGGAATTTTCCCCTTGATTCAAATGTACACTAAGCTAGCCACTACCATTATGTTATCTGCCATTTCCAAGTACGGGTCGGCTGCAAAACACCCACATTTATGTTACTGGCTGCATTTTGTGTTACTGGCTTGTTAGCATCTCTTTAAAGGAGGTAATTATCTGAAATTAATTTGTAGCCAGTTGCAACAGCCATTCTCCATTATTTAACTTAACAGAAGAGTCTAGCCATGTATGGTAAATCCAGCTGGAGATTGTCTTTGTCAGCACTAATTTTAGGTCAGTACTTTATTCCCGACTTTTTCTTACAGATTGAGGTCACTGAACATAAACAATGAAGAAAGGTTTAGCAGAAAAAGGCTTTTTGAGTGTCCTTCCTTCTTGACTACCCTGTGTCTATTTGATGCTGACACCAAACACCTTCTGGTTTGTCACACTGACCACAGGATCAGTATTTCCACGTCTCAGCCTGCACCTTTTTGCCTGTGTGGAAGATTTTGTGCACAATGTAGTAAAGGCCCTCAGTCTAAATATAGTGACGGGTGAAAGAAATGATCCTACCCCTTCTTTAAGTTTTCCTGAAGGTGTTGTCCAACCTAAATTCCAAATTACCCTCAGCTATATGGCCCAGCCTGTTGGATCTCCATCCTCAAAGACTTCAAGACTCAGCTAGACAAAGCCATGGTTGAGATCACCTAGTGTTGGTGATAGTTCTGCTTTGAAGAACAGGTTGGACTAGAGACCTGAAGAGATCCCTTCTGACATCCCCTCTGAAGAGATCAAATTTCTATGACTCTGTGTTTTCCCAGTATTGCTTATACATATAAAGTGACTCTGTCAAAGGAACATGATGGGTTAGGAAGCTGTTGGCTCTGAATGCTAATAGTGTCATAGTGTAATTAAAGCAGAGGATCCAGAATTGCAGCTGTGCTGCTAAGTAGTGTCAGTAGAAGTTTGGAAGTCCTAATCCCTCATCTGCCATGGATAGTTATAATGTCTGCATTTTAATACCAGGATTGTGTTTGGCCATGTGAAAGATGTTACAGGCGGATTTAATTAACAAGTAGGATAAATCCTGTCTAAGAGTCAAGGGAAAGATGCACCCATCTTATCAGTTCCCTTTGCTTCTGTCACAACAGCTTATTATAACTGAAAGCAAATATAGCTTTAAGAGAAAGAAGGAGCTCTGTCCCAAATATTTAATTTAGGTGGTGATTATTTTATAGGGTGGCATTAGAGATCTCTTTATTGAGATAATGGATCTGACCTACACTGACCTGTTTGCAATCTAAGACATACTGACATTGATCCACTGAACTAAAGACTGGTGATAATTCCTCCTGTGACACAGCATAAAGCACAAGCAGCTGCTGAAGTCGGTGGTTTTGGTTAGTAGCAGCATGGTCAAGAGCAGGCACAGAGGCAGGAGAAAAAAGTGGGAAGAGCTGTAAATTGTACAGTGCTTTGAGAAAATAATAAAGTATCATCCAGCAGTATAATGTCTGAATGTAATTTTTAAAAAGGGAAACAGGACACACACCTAGTGATTTAGGGAGAGAATAGTTTTGAAGCAACTGAGGAAAATAAGAGTTCATTCCTACAGTCACTGTTCCAGCTACCTCTGAAAGATGAAGCAAAAGGTACATGATTATAATAAATCCTGTATGGCCATAATTTTGCCAGGCTTCAAAAAGCACAGTTGTTTGGTAGAATGCAATTGAGAATGCAATATTTTTTCTATTCGGTAGCAAGAAATTAACTGCCATTCTTGTCTTTTGCTTTATTCATGTTTTCATGGCGAAATAAATCAGAATGGGCCATATATGATGCATATGCTTATATGTCACTTCTGACACTACACTAAAAGTGTAAGTAGTACAAAGAAAAGACAGATTAAGCCCTTTCATTGCACACATAAACAAAGTAGCTGAATTTGACAAATTTTATGATAGAGCTCTGTTATAGCAGCAGTATCTGGAGTCTATTAATTCTGTCTAAAATATATGTTACTTAGTACTCCCTTTCCAGAGCTGGTAAACCAAGTGTCTGTCTATTGGAAAGACACTTATGGTCACAAGTAGTTTGAAGCAGGCAGGTAATAGCGCGGAAGACAAGACCAGAAGTCTCAACCAGAAAAGGATACTGTAAGAGTGATAACTATACAAAGATATTGTTACTAGGAAAAAAACCCTGTGAACTGATAAAGAGCAACATATAAAATATACCATGATTTTTGTATGAGTCAGAAAAATAAACTTTGTGCTAATGAGACCAGGTTCCTAAACTGGATGCAGATCAAAGGGTATGAGCAGACTTCACAACAGTCATCTCCAGTAACTTTTCCAGATTTCATAAGAGCAAAAATTTTTAGGAGACTGCTTTAAGTAAATATTTTGTATCAACTTCCACATTCAATTTCACCAATGTAATTTAACTTAAGAGGCTTTAGTAAACATGTAGATACACTCCAGTACTTTAGGAAATTGCCAACAATTTCCTTGGATTTCTAAAAGAAGTCTGTAAAATATACACATTTTGCTATTATTACTTTTAGGTAGTTTACTTTAAAATATTTTTCGCATAACATACTATTAAATTGAACTAGGCCAAATCAAACAATAAGAATTAGTACATCTGAATGCAAGGACTTCTGCTACTCTGTGGTAAACTGGGAATTTTGCTGATAATACCACATACTTTCATATACAGAAGAGACAGATTGAGTCATATTTTTAAATATCAGCTAAAATCCCACTGCAGTATGTGGGATTTACTTCCTGTGCACTGCTCCTTTCCCTATTTGCCACGAGTGCTGCATAACTTACTGTTGATCCAGGTCCATTCTGTAAAAACATGACTAGAAATGATCTGGCTGTTGTTGGCCAGCCTTAGATGCTGCTCATGGCTATGTGGAGGAATGTATTATGGATATCAAGCAACTATCCCCTTTTCTCTTGCTCACTGAGGATGAAAACCACTGTTTGATGCCCTGTACGATGAGCTGTATGATGCCCTGCTTCTCGGGATGCACTGAAAGCTTGTACTACAGCATTGCCCCACCAGCATCCTCCCAGCTGTCTGATCCCACCTGAAAGTACCTGAGAGTATCTCCATTTCTGACACTTGATGCTGGATGGTTTAGGTAGGGATGGCAAAATTCTCTCCAGGTGACTGAGAATTAACTGCTGCACCTCTGTAAGGTCTGAATCCAGGTATTTGCTACCAAATGTCACAGTTGTGTGAACTACAACTGAGGACCCAATTTCAGGAGACTCTGAAATAAAGAAGAAAGATGTTTTTGAAAGACTACTCATTAATATTTGCCTTTCCTGCATGTTGACAATCATGCCTCTAGCCTAGGACTCAAAAAGAACAAAAATATCTGTGGCACCACCCTGTTCTTCCAGCTGGAAAAAAACACAAGGAGTAACAACACAAGTTGTTCACAAGAAGTACAGTGAAGAAATACAGCCTTTTTGTGAAATTTGTAATGGTTTTCCCATTGCAATAACCCTAGTTCCACACATCTCCTAGAGGAACCTCAAGGCATTCCCACACCCTGTAAGTAGCAGCTGGAAGGAGCAAGGAACACAATGAACGCAAACTCTTCCCCTTTTTCCTCCCAGACATTTCAACAGGCTCTACAAACAGGGCAACCACATGGTAATTGTGGCAAACTGGCAAAAGAGAACAAGAAGAAAAAACATGTAAAACTGCTTTGTAGACATTTTTCCATCCGGGTTTACAAATAGTAAGAATTGCTACCCCTACAACAGCAGTGAACTTGGAGGCATTTGGTTGCTGCAGTGTAGTTGGGTTGGAGGTGAGGCTTGTCAAGGAGCGACAGTTGCATCTGGTACTCATGCTACCACTGGCAATGGTAAAGAGGAAACCCTTTACCAAAGGCTGAAGCTCACCCAGCCATGTGGTAAGATTAAGGTGTTTGCCATGCAACAGTATTTACATGGTTGGAAGGCTAGAATAAAACCAATACTTTACATTCATGGAGAGGGAGAAGTGGAACAGAAGCCAGGGAAGGTTAGATTGAGAAATCAGCACTTCCTTTTGTCCTGCACAAGTGAACACAACTTAAATTTTGCTGCTTTAGCAACTTCCAGGAAACTGATATGCAGTCATCGACATGCATGTTTTGGGGAGTGTGAACTTTCAATATAACTTCTGTCCTCAGGCAAATATTTGCAAGTGAGCAAAACTCAAAACAAAAGAAGAATTTGCACCTTAAAAATCAACCAGGCTGCAGTGCCAGAGGAGGAACTGAAGGCACCTCAAGTGCTGATGTTCATCCCCGCAAACTTGGAAATGGCCAAGCTTCGTTATGACTGCGGCTGATTGTAGGTTCTCTACAGCAAGGGACTTTGGCCCCCGCTGGCACGTTGGCTTGTCACTTTACAGACTTGGTCTGGACAGCCAACAACCAGTGGCCAGAGAAATTGCCTAGAATAGGGGATTTTCAGGCTCAGTGATTTCCCTGTGCCAAAGCATGATGACAATCCATCAAGGCAGAAGATCCTTGTGTGAGCCATTCCTGCGGGGGCTGTTTCACTTCAAATGAGCAGGATGCATTTGCTGGTATAAGGACACAACCTGGGTTCTGCTATATTTCAGCTGAGAGCTCAAACTCACCAAGCTGGTTGTTAAATTAAGCGATTCCCTCTCACTCCATTAAACTGAAATCCCATCTTTTGGAAGCTAAATGTTTGAATTAGCACATTCCTAGAAAAATATTTTAGTTTCAGCAAATGAGCATTTTAAGACCAAAGGATCCACAAAGAAAGAGGCAGTTGGACGCTTTCTGACCAGTTCTGGCTGGTAGGTACCAACCTTGATTGAAATCTTTATCTCTCTGTTGGTGATGCCCAGCTCCAGCTCCTCCAGCTGGAGATTCCTTTTGAGAAGATGGCAAATTCCAGCTTTTCAAAGGCAACCAACATGTCTTTCTCTGATAAGCTTTCTGTTCTGGGCTGATACTTCAGAATACACTACTGAGGTGCAGCAGTACCAAGTCCTAGCACCCAAAACAAGCATGAAAGCAATGCCTTTAACTTCCTTAACTTAAGGAAGGATCTCTTAATGAGTCTCTTTCTTGGGTGGGCAGCTCAGTCAGCCCTCGCTCTCAAGAACTGGGAAAATGTGGCAAAAAGGGTGGGAAGATGTTTCCTGGTTGTGTTCAGAAATGCACCCTTACAGGCCATGTCTGTAGGCACCAAGCCATGGTGCTGCTTTTTCTTAGAGTTCTCCTTTTCTACATAAGGCACTCCTCAGAGCAGAAGATCACTCACTTCACTCCCTGGGTTGGGCTTGCAAGCTCTGTTTTCAGCAAGTACTACAGCTCTTTTCCTGGGCAATTTCCTGAAGTCTCCAGAAACTGAGTTTGTTTCCTATAATCTGAGGTGCTGATTTTGCTCTTTGTGTCTTCGGCTTGAAAGTAAGCCTGAACTATGGATGGGGATGGACAGGTCCAAGATATCCATCCAACAACGGATTTGGGATGAAGGCAAGGCAGATCTGGGGACTAAAACTAAGTACTATGAAACAAAGATCACTCTTGTCTGGAAGCAGAGATTCAATCAAAGGGGCCATCTTCTTCCCTGAGCTCTGATGAACTGATTGCCTAACATCCAGCCTCAGCCTCATCTTCCTGAGATTCCTCCTACCACCCCAAAGCCTGGTTTCACAGGCTAGCACAGGACATATCTCTGTTCATACAGCTTTTCCAGTTATCTGGAAAAACACCAGAAATGCTACTCAGTCTCTCCTTCCCATTTTGGGGGAGAAAACAGGTATTCTGACATTCCTACATACAGATTCAGGGACAGCAGACTGAGCAGGGAAGCCTATTAGGTACCTTGGGATTTATTATAGCGTGCATGGTATTTTGGCAAATTCTTCCACATAAACTTGGCAAAAAGGCTCACTAAAAGACATCTAACTTTTTAATAAAATAAATACTCATTGCTTGCTGTGACTTGTTATAGCCAATGGTTCTTGGACCGGGCCGCCTTCTTTCAAATCTCTCATCTCTTCCACAGCATGTACAAAACAAGTTTCAGGAGAACAGGCAGTTCGTTGAGCTTTTAATTCCTCCTTTGAGCTACTGATAGCTTGGAGATCTTCCAGAGGCCACTGAGTCACAGCCTTCCAGTACTGAAATATGCAGCCTGTGAGGATCAAGTTTAGCCTCAAGCCCTTTTCTTTCTCCTGCAAAAACACTGGTTTAGAGGGGAGTTTAAAACAGATTTTTCCCTGAAAACAGTGGGCGTATCTCACCCTTGATGCACTGGGTATGAATGACTGTTCAGCCATTGCAGAGGTAAAACCACCATTTTCCTCCCAATGCATTTAGATCAGGATGCAACAGCTAGCTTAAAAATGATAGCTTCTGGCAGGGCTTCTCGTGAGATTTTGATTTCTTTTATCTGTGGCAAGAATGCAAGCCACCTACAGCCATGCTAACAGATGACAAAGTAGCATGGGAGATGTGGCAAGCCCAAGAACGCTTGGCAATGTGAGGGGTAATGATCTAAGGGTGAATGGAAGCAGAATAAAAGCTTTCATCTGCTCCTAGTTCTCATCCCAGCTGCATGGCAATTAATCTGATCAGGTGATGCGGTGGAAGGCATAAGACACCAGGTAGATCACACCTCGAATGAGATGGCAGAGTTGGCTGTAGCTTATACCTACTTGCTTAATGAGCAAGGAGACACCCTTGCCAGCGTTGGCAGCATCCTCAGCATCCACAGTTGCTGAGGGACCCCACTGAAAAGCTACAAGCAACGAGCTTGTGCTTGGCTCTCCTTCCTTAGTGAGCTGCATCACCACAGTGGCAATGTTGGCTGCAGGATCTGGTGCCTGCCCCTGTCCCTTCTGGTCTGCCTCCCTTAATTCGCACTAGGAAGAAAGTGGCTTTTTGTGCAGAGACCCTGTTGAGGCTGCAGCCAGGAAGGGAAGTGCTGGTTATCATTCTGCGTAGCAACAGCAGTTTGGCAGACATAGTTTGTGCCCAAGGTTCAGACTCTCCTCCATGGCACAGGGAATATGCAATACTATAACTACAGGTTTTCTTCACTTCTGCATTAAGTTTTCCTCATTCTACTGTTAATTCCTTTTGCTCTGCTGCACTGCACAGGACCAATACAGGATAGTAGATGCAAAGTGATGAATGTGAAGATAAACACATACCTTTCAAGATTCGTTTTGCTTCCATGTAAACAGAAAAGAACTGCATGATTTCTGGCTGATCCAGCCCAGCATTCCATCTGTGACAAAGAAGGTGTCACAGCAGCTGCTACATGCCTGCTGGGCCCAGCAGCAGTGGCTGGGGCTATGCAGACCCCGCAGGCTGTGGAGTAGCTTGTTCACGGGGATGAGAAGAGTGGTGGAGACAGGCTTTGATGTGGGCCCCAGATTTAACACGGCCACCATCTTTGGGATGTCTTGGCCACCACCACTATCTATATGCAATCATTCTGAGCAGCCTGCAAGGGTAAGCAAAGTAGTAAACAAATTCTCTTTTTTTTGGTCTCAAACTCAACGTATTAAGTTCCACCAGTCCCCCACAGACAAGTCTAGTCCACAAAGACCTTATGGGAGATGCTGAAGCACTTTAGACCAAAGTCAAGCTGCACTGTCAGTCTGATCAGCAGTGCCTATCCCTCTTAGCGAGTCTGAAATCACATACATGGAAAAGGAAGATGGATGAATTGAAAATACAGGAGATAAAACAAATGCAGAATTAAGTAAGTGGGGAATAGAAAAGTGAGGTTCTAACCGCATCTTCCACATCCTAAAGGGAAGGTGACAGAGATGACACAGCCAGACTTTTCTTAGAAGTGCAGAGCAACAGGACAAGAGCCAATAGGCACAACTGCAACGAGAGAAAATCCCAACTGGACATAAGGATACAGCCTTTTCTCATGTGAGTGGGGCACCCCTAGGATGGGGCCTTGAGTGGTGGTGGGGTCTCCATCCTTGGGGTCTGCCCTGATTCACCTGGACACCGGATGTAGCTGTGATGTTTGCCCTGCTGGGAGCACGGTCAGGCCAGAGGCCCCAACCCTGCTGCCTCCAACTGGAGCCTGGCAGGTTTGTATAAGCCCATGAAAAGAGACAAGGAAGACTTCCAACACTGAGTAGTGTGAAGGAGAAGCTGTCACAGGTAGACACATGAGCTATCTGGAAGGGGTGTCAAGGACAGAAAGCATGAAAGTGATTAGAGCTCACCATACACTGCACTTCAGCCAGTTATAACTGTGAATTAAGCACTAGCAAAGTCTCCCCATGTTGAAGTCTCTGGGGAAACTGGATTTTAACCTACAACCTGGGAATGAGGGGAAAGATGTTTGGACTGTGAGCAGAAGGTGGCCCTCAGCTTCTTAATGTTTTGGGACTGCCTCAACACTCATCATTAAATCCCAGCTGAAAGAATCACACAGGCTGTGTAAAGAAACAGGACAGACTGCTGACAGTAAGAATTTATGCAGGATTAAGCCTGTTAGGAGTACTATCTTTCAGGAAAAGGATGGGGCTAATAAAAGATGTCCTGAGGAACAGCATAGAGAACAAAGCCCAGGGCCACTTCCCCAGCATAGTGGCTTGTGGCTCAAGAACATCTGGCACCAGAAAGGTGGCTCCTACCTTTGAATAACACATTTATTGTGGAATGGTAGAAGAGCATGGTGTCCTGGGTGAAGCTGCTCAGCAGAGCTGCTTGGGCTAGAAGTGCAGCTGTCACTATTATAGTGGGATAAAAAGACTTGTGGGCGAATTCCTCCACACACAGGACTTCAGGACAGCGACAATATGAAGAGCCCCTGGTGCCAAGTCCTCCCACGAGGACCTTCTTTTGTCCTGGGAAGTTCTCAGATGATATTCAGTGTTTAAAGTCAGCTCCTGTGGTGGCCATGTCCTCCTTACCATCAGTCTCAGGGAAGGAAGGGGAAGGAGAGATCACCAAAGCATAAACCTCAATAAAACAAAACATAACTTCTGTCCACAAAAATCCTCCCCCTTGCAAAATGTAAAAGCTACTCTTGTCTGGTGAATTTATGTCAAGGTCAGGGGGGTTGGACTAGATGACCTTAGAAGGTCCCTTCCAACTCAAACTATTCTATGGTTCTATGAAAACCTGAGGTCAGAATAGACACTGATAAAAAAACAAGACATGGTTTTGCTTCCTGCCCCTCAGGATTTTTTAATCTTACTGGGGAGATGTGTTTTGCTATGCAAAATCCATTCTGGTCCTGGGTAGCATGAGGAGAAAGGGAAGGGCTTCATCACTGCCACGCCAAACAAACCCTCAGCACAAGGCTGTAAAGGAAATACTGCTGGGTTAACACGGAGGACAGCAGAGATGCTGGAACTGTATCCCTATTCCCTGGGAGGGGTCAGCAGGCTGCCAAAAGACATGCATGCAGACATACATAAAATAAAAGAAAGAACAGTGATTAACTTTACCATACCTAGCAAACAAGCAAGAGAGATGAAGGTTTGCTTTCAAAATGCCATGCTGCTATTCAGCAAAACGGTTAGCAAGCTTTCCAAGTTATCCTCAGAAATTCTTGTGGTTCATAAGGTCCTGTATTCTCCCTGGAATAAAATCTGCTCTGTCTTGCAAAGCACATTTTGGAAGAGTCCATGTAAAGAACGGCACTACCTTTTTTTATATTCAGAAATTCAGTATTTCATTAGCCTTACAGACAGTTTCTTATTAGTTTTCTAAAAGGCAGGCAGGGCAGGCAGGGGATTACAAAGAAATTGGCCATGTAATGAGGTGAAAACCTAAATAACTCTATAACTCTTTCATCTTCCTAAAAGTTCGCATGTCAGTACTGAGAAGATACAGGCATCTGTATTTTAAAATTAAAAAAGGATACTCAAGAATTACATGGATCCTGAAAACCTGTAATGAATCTTCCCTTTAAATTATATAACCTTGCAATCCTGAAGCAAAAGATTCCATTTTTATCTGTCATCTATCTTTAGTTCTCCAGAATGTAAAGAGATGCAAAGACTGCGGTATTACATAGATAAGGCTTGAAATATTTTATACTGAAGAATTCCCACTGTCCCAATGACCAGCTATAAATATTTACGGGGTGTTTAAGGCAGCTAATCACACAAATATTTAATATTCATTCATACCGCACAGGGAATTCAACATACACTTCTTGTAGGCTCTTTCTTATGTAATGCTCAAGCACATTACCTCTGCAGACAGACACGCAGTTTTATGAACAGCAGCTGAGATCCTCAGCTGATGCGGAAAGCCTTCCTTCTCAGAGGCTCAACATGCTCCAGATTACATCGGTAACAGCAGTACAGAAAAACAGAAACAACAGCTTTATTATTGATTCTTCCACATAAATCGGGAAGAAAACAGATGTCATGCACAGTTATCAGTAAGAAACTAGGCTGTGTTGCGATGAAGCCAACTAATGGTAGCATGTTGTGCTGCAGAGAAGAGCTGCCAGGGACTTCCCTGAGTGCCTTCCTCACCCAGCAGACTAAGCTGTGCCTGGGTCAGGCTCACTACCTCCTCCCCATCACAGCGCCGGTTAGTCCATCACAGAAGACTGTATTCCTCTTAACAGCGTAAACAAAAGACACAACTCTGAGAAGTCATGCTGCTCTGCTTCACACACCTGGACTACCAGAAAGATGGCATGTTCGCCTGGCTTGTTCTCCATTACAGAAGTTCATGGGACATGCTGATGAGAGTTATGTTGAATGCAAACTTATGATTTAAAGAATACCATTACACAATAAATGTCTGAAGAACCAGCAAACCTTGAGCAGTCTGCATAAAGGAATTAAGGAGAAAACAAAAAGAGAGGGGATGCTGCCGTATCTCCTAGCCAGAAGAGGCTTTATGAGTTTGCAAGTGCCATGCAACAAGCAGCGATTCAGAGCTCTGCAGCTCATCACAAGGCAGCGAGGTGTCAGTGGTCCTGAGGGAAGTGTGCAGCTTTAAGAGCAAGCAAAGGCTGAGATTTCCAGAGAATTACAGACTGCAACTCACTAGCTCTGCTAACAAACGCATTCTATTGTATATCAATAAGGCTGTTTTAGGTATTTTACTGATAACATGTGAAACCTGTGTAAGAGAGAGTTGTATATCTCTGCTTTACTAAATGAGTCAAAGCAGGGACTGCTATGTCTCATACAAACAAAAAGGACAGTTGGGACTTTCAGAGTGAGGGCTAGACTTCCTCTTTTATCCTTTGAGGGCTAGACTATTACTTTTAGGTAGATGTCATATAGATGTACCTATTTTTTTGGATAATTATGTGTTTATTGAAGAGTGCCTTAGCAGAAAGCTAGAGCTATTTCCTTTGGATTTCTATAGTTCAATGCTGTTCACTAAAATGTTAGTATTTGAGGTGGTAACAAGGGTTAACTAAATCTCCTTAATTGTAGGTGTAGAAACACCAGAAAAAGCAAATTTCTGTTTGTGTCTGATCCATTAGTCACTTTTACTTGTGCTTAGAGAACTGCAGCCACGCTCCTCTACCTGTCGAGGATGTACATGTGATAAGCATTGCAGCCACATCTGATGGGCAGCAAAGCAATTTTCTCTCTTAAGACTATTGCAATGGAGGGATGCATGCATGCAGGTGCTTGAGAAATAACACACAACTGAATATACAGGGACAGTGTATATGGCATAGAGGGGAGGAATGGTGGAAGTGGGATCATTCAGGCATCAGCTGGAGAAAGTGATGGCTTTTTGGGAAGGATGACTACCCTGAAAGATCTCAGCTGCTTCACCCAGGAGATCCAACATAAATCTTAGCCTGAGCATTTCTGCTTGCTTTCTCTGAATGCTTACATTTTCACTGTCACCACCATCTTCTTCAGATGAATCACAATCAGTCAAGGTTGAAGAATGGAACAACGGGATGAATGGTAAGTGGAGCATGGTGTTAAAACATTGGCAATGAGACCCCCCCCCAAAAAAAGGTGAACAAAGGACAGCAAGGTGCCGCTGTATATCTCACTGAAATGTTCTGGAGGTCAGGAGCATGGAAAGAAAAATACAAATGCAAAATACTTGCATATGTGCTAAAACAAGCATAAAGGAACTTTATATTCAAGTGTTTTGGCTGCAGTACTCCATATGTGTAAATAAATATCACACTTAGCGCCTCTTGCCCATGATGTCCTAAAGTATGTATGTACGTGTGTATCTCTATTATCAGCAGAGCTGTGCATGCGTTTGAAGAAAAGTGAATCGCTTGGTGACCGCTTTTGATTTTTATACTTCTTTATGTCAGCATTACTGAACACAATACAGGCATGCTTTCCAACCCTCCTGTGCTCAGCTCAAGTGCTCACAGCCAGAAATACTGCTCCAGCTAACACATACTGCTCTCTCCTGAGCACTACTTTTCCTGGAACAAAGTGCAAATCTGCAAAATGCAAGTTCATCAGGAGAGACAGCACAGTCAAGGCAGCTGGTTGACTGTTTATATGTCACAAGGAGAGCCCTAACAGAAAGAAATCATCTTCAGTTGCTGGCCCCCGGCTTGTTCCAGCCCTATGAAGGCATACAATTTGTTGTTCTTGGAAAATTTTGCTCATATAAACAGATCCCTCCACAATATGAGAGAAATTTCAGTGTGAAAGGTATGTGCCAACATTTGTGTTCTTGTTGTTTCTATATATTAACAATATGGCCCAAATAATATGCTTTCTATTTGGTTAAATTGCATTTGGAGACAGCAAAGACACCATATTAGCTATTCGATAATGCCACTGTAATTCCATATTTGTTGCTGGCACTTTGAGGCAACATATGCAAGCAGGTTAGGAAAGGACAGGTGAATTTCTCCCTTGGGCTGTCTTCTGCGGCACAGCTAGAATCAGGCAGCTGGGATGGACAATGCCAGTAGGTGCTATCAACTATCAAGTACTTATCATCAAACGCAACAATGGCAATAGAATCTTAGATGCAAGAAAATCTCCCAGCTGCACACTGTCAGTAACAAGGAAACAACGCCAGAGAAAAAAAAAATCACTCTGTATTTGTCTTTTCTTAGACTTTTTTTACATATTCACTATTGGTCCCTCCTAGAGGAAGCATATCAGGGTACATGCATCTTTGTTTTGCCCAGTTCAGCTATTCCTTTGTTTTAAAAACTTTTCCCTCTTTTCAGACCAACAGGCTAAATTCTTAGGGAAAATAATAAAATTGGGCTTCCACAGTGGTGACTTGATTCATCTCTCCAACTCCTTTGCTCCCAGCATAAACTGCTGTTTCTGGAGGCACTTCAGGACCCAGCTGGCTTTGGTGAAAGAAGGGCATATTTGGAAGAGCTGACTTAACTGTGCTATCACCACAAGAAGGAGGAGTGCAAGGTCCTGTGTCTGATACAGGACAACCCCATGCATTAGTTGGGCTAAGCAACAGACCTTTCTGAAAAGATCCTGCTGGTTATGGTGGATTGACCACTGAATATAAGCCAGCAGTGGAAAGGTGGCAAATCACATCACATCAGGGCCTTGAACAACATGATAGAATTTTGCAGCTGGATCTAAACTCAAACTTTGCATGGGGATAGGACCAGACAACCTCTCGTAGTCCCTTCCAACCTGAATGACTGTGACTCTTTAATTGGTAGAGGCAGGCAATGGAACAGGGGGCAATACTCACAGGCTGAACCTTGGGAAGTTCAGACTGCAGATGAAGCAGCACTTCTTCCCCCAGCAGAGGTGCAACCCTGAGACAGGTCACCAGCAATGGGGGGGGATCTCCATTCTGTTTTGGTTTTTTTAAACTCAGATAGACTAAAGAACAGCTGCCCCAACCTTGTGCTAGCACAGGCTGCTGTGAATGGGAGCTGGAGCAGAGATCTTCAGAGGTCCTGGCCACCAGAACTGCTGTTATACTGTGACATGTCCTTATGATAGCTTATTACATTAAATTGCATGTTTACGGTGAAAAAAGGGAAGGCATGCTCAACGTTTAGCTGTTTTCTAGCATGGTGACAGTGTGTAGATATAAGGGTGATGGGCAAGGTTTTCAGTGCCCCGCCCAGAAGGTGCTAACATCACTGATGTCTGCAGACTGCAGCCAGAAAACAATGAATCCCAACTGAACAAGGAAGACTACAAACAGAAGTCTTCCAGGTCTAAACCTGAACATGCTTTAGCACAGTGAATTTGGTAATACTTAATAATTACACATTTAGCAGCAGTTGATTATGAAAATCCTTCCTTATTCTGTGACAGTGAGTCACAGTGCTTTGTAGGGCACCACAAAGGTGGGTAGGCTTTTACCCCTACTTCACAGATGTGGTTAAATCTGGTCATCATTGCAATGTGAGCAAGTAACGGAACTGGGAAGCATTTTCAGCTCCTAATGAGCTTGATTAAACTCAAATGCTAGTGTTTTTTCTTGAGCTACTTTGTGCCAGCACACTGATGGTATATGAAATACATTTAATAAATAAAACATTCTTTCTCAACTGCCATCTTCCAGAAACAGATGAGAAGTGTCTGCCTTGTGGGCTGGTCTCCAAGCTTTACTGAGAAGCTACGCTACCATTTCAAGGGTTCTCCGTGATTATAAAAGCACACTGGCTAACTCTAAATTAGACTGAATAGCCTCAATTATATAATTCATTACTACTTGTAGGCATGCTTTGTGGAAAGAACAGACAGGAGTTGTAAAGTAATGGACGATGGGAGATAAATTGGCATATGTATGAATCAATGTTTAAACAAAGGAACTCCAGCTCTTTCTTGGAATAGCAATATTTTGATGTCTCAAATCCCCTGACACTGGTTTCATAAATGCAGTAACATAAACCATGTGCTGGGTGGTGATTTTCTGAGGACCTTCCCACTTTCATTGTGTATTTTATTATAGGTCAAATCTGACATGAAATGCTACCCGCTGCGGCTTGGAGTTAAATAATTGCTCTGTTCAGAATAGCAACACTCAATTAAACAGCATTTTTCATGATCTACACCCTCTATTGTCACTGTGTTTAAGGGAAATAATGGGAGCACTGACCTATATTGCGTTTCTTATTATCGATGGAGATGAAGCGTATGCAGGGATTATCGGTGATGTACTGTGCAGCCCAGGGGACATCAATCCGTGTACCGGCTTCATAAAAAAGTCCCAGAGCGTAGCGGGAGGAGTAGCTCACAGATTCCAGTTGCTGCTTTTGACTTTCATTAATTACTGTGGGGAAAAAAAAAAAAAAGTCAGACAATTCTTCTTCTCCCAGAACATTAAATATGTGAATGCTGTGGGTAAGCTGAATATTCCTTCCTGAAAATGACCAGACTGCTAAAACTAAGAATTTAATATTAAGCCTAGTGCTTTGTAACATTTTTTCTGGGACACCTCTTCACGAAGTTTTAACGGTGCATTATGCAGAGTATGCCCTCCACACGCAACCCTCCCCCATCTGGTGATGGCTTATCTCCCAGTTCTCCCCTAGTTGCTTCTGACTTGAAATTTCAATGATGGGTGACTTCTTTCCAAATCTTTTCTCAAAGGGTGAATAAATGGGAATAAGTGGTTTGGGTTGCCTCTAGCACATCAAGTAAATTATTGTATAACTCTTCAAAACCCCAAATGACTTCACATATCAACGAAATGAACACAAGGGACTCTTGAATCTCTGGGGAAAATAGCCCTGAAACTTCTGTGTTGCAATTCAAATGGATGAAGAAAACTCTTCACTTCAGCACACAAACGGTTCATAGTGAAGTTCAGTTCCTTCAGCTGAAGGTACTTGAAAGCAGTTTAAAACATTTCAGAGCAAATATGAATCCACTCCTCCCTACGATTAACTCTTACATCTTCTAATTACAGTAAGATCTGCTTTTTGCCTCAATTTTGTAATCTTCATAGAAAGCTGCACAAAGTAGCATTAGCCCCACTGTGCATTCAAATCCAATTTTATTTTATGCCAAAGAGAAATACAACAGTTTGATTAATTGTGGAGTAAGGTAACACATCTCTCTTCTTACTACTGAATGGATAGCCAATGCTTCTGCAAGCTGGAGCAGGATGCGCAAAGACAAAAAATCACAGTGGCGTTCTGCTTGTATGTGAAACTGCATGCTCAGTTGGGCTTGTTTGGAGATTTGATATTGAAAGGCAAAAGATCAACAACTGAGGTGCTTAATTTTATGCAAAATTCAGCCAACATGATGAACAGCTTGTATGAAGAAAGGAGCAGCTGATGGCTATATTTACCATGGCACTTCCCACAGGCAGCAGGCCAGGTGTTGAGTGGTATCTTCAGAAGGACTTCAGCAGAAGTCCTGCCCCAAGACAGTCCAGCCCCATGAATGGGGTAGGCTGAGATGGGCCGGAGGGGGCAGCTCTCCATGCAAGGCTTCACAGGTGAGAAGCGTCTGCAGACACATGCACACCAAGCTGTCCTGGAGTCACAGCAATGAAGGCCAACTAGCCCAGTGTGAGAGCATCCAGCAGGCCAAGGGAAGGTATCATTCCCCTCAGGTGAGGTCACATCTGGCACCTGGACACACTGTGCAATTTGTTGTGCCCCCCAGTACAAGGGAGACAACAACAAACTGGATAAAATCCTGCGCAGGGTCACTAATGCCGTCCACTAAAGGGGATGTCCATTCCCAGGAAACCACCCGGACACTACCCCAAACAATTTGCTGCAGCTGCAGTGTTGCATCTGGTGGGAGCAGTATTAGGCTGCAGACCCCTACCCTGGTGCCTCCAGTCAGAATCGGTGGGACTCGGCAATTCTGCATACCGTACCCACACCACAGCCACCTCCCTCTGACTGCAGTCAATGTGCTTTGAAGAAGAACGCTGGCGTGACATGACCGTGTCATGACTAATGCTGCTCCTCAGAATTTGCAACCAGGATGGCTTCATCTCACGGTCACTCCACCAGCACACATTCTCTCCCCAGAAACTGATATTTCCTGCTGTGCCAAAGTGAGACTCTGGGAACAAGGGCTGTAAATCAAACCTCTGTTCATGGTGCCAGGATACAGGCAGTCCTGAGTCACACAGTGCCAGCCAGCGGCAGGAGCCCAGAACCACTGGCAGAGCGTTTTCCAGCAGGGTGCATGTTTGAGAACACATGCAGTCATGCTGAAATCCTCAACAACTGCCACAAATGCCACAAACCTGTAAAGACTACATAGCACCAGTATGCATCAAGGTCCATTCCCACCACCACTACTGCTATACTCCCTTCTCAAACAGCATCAAGGCTGCCTGTATTCCCAGTCTATTTACATGTCAATGACAAGGAGCAGGGGAGAGTGTCACTCCTGAGCCCATCCTGGTGGAGAGGAAGGGTGGTGTCAACCTCAGATCTTACCAATCTGTGGGTGATCATTTTGGTCTACAGGTTCTGAGTTCAAAGTCTCTGCCATGACTAGTCCATTCAAGCAACTTTTCCATGTGGCCTCCCAAAATGTGTAGGGACACAATTCATGTCCCTATTCAAGGTCCTTCGAGAGTCTCACTATGTAAGCCATGAAGCCTACTATGTCTCAGAAGCCTTGGTGAACCACCAGAGAAGGTTCACCGAAGATACTGAGTCCACTCATCACAGACAGCTGCCTTCTACAGGAGGATGCATGGTCTGCAGACTGTCACAATCACCTGAAAACCCACCAGGCTACTCTTAGGTATCTGTCCCATCCTGTTGTTTCTGTAGTTGCGTATTTTTTCCAAGATGTCTCCTCACTCTATTCCTCTGCACGTCATGGAGAAGACTGATTTCAGAGGCTACTTTCTGCCTCCTGCCCTGAAACAGTGACCTCACATACAGAGTGCTCTCCTAATTGAGGTTCCTGGCCGGCCTGCTCCACCCCACATGACTTCCACTCCCATACCAGCCTTACTTAATCACCAGCACATAAGAAGATCACTAGTCAGATTCCATCTCAAATCCCATCAGAAATAAACCTCGAAACACCCCCGAGAAAAACCCTCACAAATTTAAACACAAATATACTGGGGAACAGAGAAATGGGGGGGGTGGTGGGGGGTGGTGCAGAAAGAAACACTGGTCAACTCATAAAAGCTGGGGAGAAGAAAGGAGAAGAAATAAGACATCTTGCAATAGGGGTGGTGGTGCTAGAGCTGCCTGACAGAGGAAGCCAGAGGACAGGCCATCCCAGGAGTGCAGGACTGGCTGAGCAAGCACGATGGGGTTTGAAGAAGCTCCCTTTCTCCCTCCAGTCCAATGCCCCCTCTGAGAAGGTGTTGAGGTCAGCTGCCTCTCACCTCACCCTTGCATCTTTCCAAGGAAGATCAACTCCTTTCCATGGGCCACAGGAACTCCCCTAAGTACTGGGTCAAAGACCCTTACACGTCTGCTGTCACATTCCTTTGGCAAAGCTGCCTCCATGGAAGTTATGGCACAGAAGGGTTCCTGTTTGTTATACTGCTGTTATACTGTGACCAAGATCCAGTAACAGTATAGCATGGAGAATGCTGTTGGTATGCTACTGCCTTGAACAGGCTTCTGCAGCACGCATACATGCTCTCTATGGAAGAACAACTCTGTACAGCATGTTCCAGAGAAAACCAGAGAGCTGTGATTGCAAGAACTGCTCTTCAAGGTCATCTCTTCTTGCTTCACCCTGAGCATGTCCCAGCTGAGGAACTGGTGGTTCCCGTCTTGCCCCAGGACTTCAAGGCATGACGTAAACCCTCTGTCTGCGCGTGCCACACAGATGGCTGGCTCTGAAAGCCATAATGTGCAAAGGACGCTGCCCAGGCTCTCTCTGCCTTCCTCTGGGCCAGGCTGCTCCCCTGGGGCACAGGGCTCTTGGGTGCACAGGGCTACATACCAAACCTCCAGAGCAGCCTGATAGGGCAGCCACCCCACTCTGCGGCAGGGCAGTGGTATTCACTGTGGCTTTTCATGCCATTCAAAGGTTTTGTCTTGACCCAGGGAATGGCAGGACTCCCCCAGCTCTGTGAGTCTCCTGCAAGCTGTCACCTCTGTCTCCTATTCTTACCCTCTTCCACAGCTTCCCTCCAGATTCTGCAAGCACCCAGGACTGTGAGCTTTCGTGGTGTGGCGCTGCTGCTTGGCAAAGCCTGTAACGATGAGGGGATTAAGCAGGGATGCGATTAAGAAGGGACGCAGGGCACGCTGGAGGTCTGTCCTGGATGGAAGGATACCAGAGTGACAGGACCTCACACATCCCACCCCGCTACAGAAGCTCCCCAGCCTGTGCTAACCTGCCACTCAAGCCATGAATTTAAAAGCACAGCATACAGTGCCAGCATACAGGAACTGTCCTGGGGGATCTTTACTGCCAAGTCAGAACACGACGTTAGTGATTTCAGCAATGCTTGTTCCAGTTCCTCCTGGCAGACCACAAGAGCCTGGACAGGGAACAGAGCTGCTGCTAAACACACAATGCCTGGCAGAAGGGACAGATCTCATCCAGAAACCCCCCCATCCTCTTTCAGGTAAGCTCTGCACTGCTGGGTTTTGAGATGTTCATCACCACCATGCCCCCTTCTTACAGCTATGATAAATAATCACAATGTATTATACATTCTTGCTGTGCTTCAAAAGAACATAAAAGTCCTATAAACAAAAAAATATGAGGCTGTAATATCCCATCTAAAACACTACTCTTTGTCTGGGTTACTTCGGCAACTCATTTCCCCTCGGGGAAAAGAAAATAAACAAGAACTCCGCCAGCCTGCAAAGCAAATTCCCCCAGCAAAGCTCAGCATCCAGAAACCTCTGTGCTGTGGGAATGCATCTGAGATGATCTGCCCAGCTGGGGAGGGGGCTGAGAGCTGCCTCTGCTCCACAGCACACATGGGCTGCTGCAGGGGAAGGGACTGGCGGGTTTTAGTTTGCTCAGGCAAATGGCCCATTACATTGAGCGCTTCAGCAGGTACAACCTTCACAACACTAAATGTTGCCAAAGCCAAGCCAGCCAGTTGACTCTGAAGTACCTCTTTTAAGACTTAACATTGTTTTATGGACCTGTCTTCACAAGCTGTTAAATTTCAGGTGTTATGGGTCACTGGAGATGAATGCTGAACAGCACCGTTGTAATCAAAGATAAGTTACAATTTTATCAGCTTTAAGTATACACGTACACATGGAGCTTGGCTGGGGCATGTTGGCGAAAGCAGATGAGGGAAGGCAATGATCCTAGCTGAGCAACTTCCCTCCCAGGAGAGGGAAGAAGGGGGAGGGCAGGCGCTTTGAGGGTGTGGGCACCAGCCAGACATGACAGAGCTGTGACTTAACAGATCAAAGGGCTGTAAACAGCTAGGGTAGCTTGCTCACAGTGGAGAGGGAAGGAACGGCTTCAGGAAGAAGTAACTTTCCAAAGCCCTGGGGAGATGGAATAATGTACAGACTAAGGATACCTGGTTACACCGGCCAGTGCCAGGAGGCAATTCAGTGACAGTGACAGGCTGGTCACTGACTGACAAGTGAACCCCAGAAACACTGGGGAGTCTCTCCAGACTCAGTCTTGCCCCGTCGCTGGGTAAACCAGAGCTGGAGGGGAACCTGCAGGGTAGAAACAGACAGGCAGCGCTGCAATGCTGGCCACCCCACACACAAGCGCATTGGACTCATGGTCAGACTGAGGTTTGAGGCAGCTGCAGTAGGCTGCTGGGGGCTGTATCAGGGTGAGTCAGGGCATTCCTGAGGCTGGGGATCCCCAACTGCTCTGGCCTTGTCCCAGGGACACCCTGCTCACACCAGGAAGGGATGTTTCCCTGGGGCCGGATGGAGTTTCCCATGCTGCAGCTTTGCTGATGCCTCTGGGTTCTTTCTGACCAAACCATAAAGCAGAAATGACTAACACCCATTCTCCCAAACAGTCATGTTTATATTTCAAAATTTAAAAGTGCAAGAATTCAATTACCAATGTACCTTTGCAATTACCAATTTAATTATTGCTTAGGTTTTTTAAAAATAATGTCTGTGGTTCACTGGATTCTAAACTGCTGCAAACTTACAAAACCAAGTAAGTTTTTATAGCTTGAGAAGACAGCTAACATAGTGATGTCAAGTGTAAAATCCAGCAACAAAAAAGCTGAACTGTTTGGTAAGAGTTGTAAGACTGAGGTTTTTCCCCTGCTCCATCTATTATGCATTTTAGCAAGGCCAACAAGTTGATCTCAGGACATGAAATAAGCATTCATTTTGAATTTCCATACTTTTATTGGAAAACCAGACTGTTGTTTTAATGTTGTGTATGAAACCACAGAACTATTAATTTTCCCTTTTCCAACAGAAATGGTTAAGATTATTTTAATAACATTTTGGAAAACAAAAAAAAAAACAACCAGCTTTCAGCCCACAGAAGTGTCCTGCGTAAGAATCAGCCATACTGATATTTTTAAAGCAATGCATGAAGACATCAAAATCTTTTATTTTCCACTGAAAAACTCAGCTACAGCTGCGCTGCAAATGCCACTGAAGTAAATGTCCTCTGGAGATTTCATCACATCAAAGCAAGGGGCATGTATACTTTATTTGCTGTTTCTCTAAGACACTGACAGCAGAGTGGATTACTTATCTGTAACACTCAATAAATACAGTAAGGGCCTTTTATCTGCTGTTCCAGTACTTTAATGTCACCTTGCTGCCTCACTCATGTTGTGGGAAGGAGAGGACCCTGAGATCCCATTAGGGCCAGCTGGCAAGCTGGGAGCACAGGCACTATGCCATCCAGGAGTCCAGGACTGGGCCCAGCCTACCATCACTGAGGCCAGGGAAGCAAAAATAAACCCAGCTGCTCTGATGGCCAAGAACCAACTAGGATGATCAAGGTTTAATCCTTAATGTTTAGTCATCTGCCAGCAAGTAAGGGAGGGGACTGCAGTATGCGCCTTTATCTGGAGAAAGGCACTGCAGAAGCGAGGTAGCACCTTTATCATTCACCACTAACTTGTGGCAGTTGTCAGAGGCTCCAGCAAGGCCTGGACTTGCAACTGCAATTTTGAGCAAGCAAAGATGGTGAAAGAGACATGATGGGTCAGTAAAGGATTCAGGTCAGTCTGGTAACTGAAGCAGATAGGTTACCCATAACTTCACACGCAGTCCTATGTACTTGTCACTGTAAGTCACAGATGCCGGGGACAGGGAGAAACCATGTTTAGAACTGCAGGTAAAGGCAGATGCTATAACATGAGATGCATTTAAAATAATACTTGTTTTAGAAAGTTTTGTTATTCCTAATTTAGTACTTCTAAAAGCTTGTGGATATTTATCTCCCTATCGAGTCACCACATGTTTTCAGAGCTCAGCCGGGATGCTTGTATCCAGCTCTTGCATGCACATAAGGGTGTGTGGGCAAACTTGGGTAAACAAATTGAGGTCCTGGTTTGAAAGACTTCCAAGAATGGGAGGGAAAATGCTCTTATTTTGGTTCACTGTCCAGTCTTGATGGGTGGTACAGAGGATGTTGCATCCTAACAACCAGCAACTCCAAAAAAGACAACAAACAGCCAGATACAGCTTGTGTTTTAATGCACACATCTATCACCTGATATGTTCAAAATCACTTACTAGGTATGGCCAAGGTAACTGTAAATCTAGAGCCACCTAGACATTACGAGCCACTGAACACTGAGAAAATAAAACTTATAGCAGTGCTTTAAAGGAATGATAGTGCTATAAAAGTAGCAAAATACGAGGATGCTGGACTTGTAGTTTTTTCTTTCAGGAAAAGATTGCCTTTTTTAGTCTTAACTTCTTTTAATGGAAACTCCTTATTCTTCTAATCTGACAGCTTCAGCTTTCGTTGTAATAGCATTAGAGCCTGGCTTGAGCTTTGTGAGTTTTCCGGAGCACCCTCCCAATTCAGTGTAACTCCAGCTCCTTGTGGGCCTGCTTTCAGCACTTCCTGAAGGCATTCCTAGCAAGCAGTCTGACACAGATGTGTATGATGGGGCAAGTAGTTTCTGCTAAGCATAATAGCCCTGCTGGGGCTGTGAGAAATCAGAAAAAATTAAAATACTCTGAAGGACACTGTGATTTGTATCAAGAGATGCCACAGCCCACTGTATCTGTCCACAAGGACTACAGGAGGGAAAAGGTGCTTCTACAGTCACCCTGTATTCTTCCTTCCTGCTCGAGTTTTAGCAAGCAAAAACTCCAGCTGAAGCTTTGCCAGTGACCGTGGCTTATGCTGTGCCTCAGAACCAGCTCTCAATTTGTCATATTTGAAAAAGAAATTTCCCCTTCATCCCTAGAAATGTTCACCATCAAGGCTGGATGGGAAGAGGTCCCTACAACCTGGAAGAAAACCAGCTTTTTGCTTCCTCTTCTGAAACAAAACCAGCCCTGTACAACTCCCAAGTCCCCACCTGCCATGGGATGACACAAAGAGAAATAAAATGTCCTGCCCATTTCCTCTTGTTCTCTCTCCCACCTTCTGGAAAATTCTGTCAGACATATGGATTTAAGAAAATCTGACAAATTCATGAAGGATCGTGGTAGGTGTTGCTTATTTTCCAGCAGATGGATAAGCTGGTGCAGAAGCCCCCCTTTAACCTCTAGTACTCAACTCAGCCTTTGACTAGGAAGATTTCTCTCCACCTCCTTCATTTTTTCCATACTTTATTTCTGTGACCGCACGCTTTTCTCACAGCTACATTCTCAGTAACCCTGCCACTGACATTATCCTTCCAAAGGTTTCATTATTTCCTTAGATTGCTTTGCTTAAGATTTTATTTGCAGCATCTGACAGTGATACACTGACAGCAGGTCTAAGTGCATCAATCAGATGATGTTGGTGACACAGTATTTTTAAGTGGCTAGTGATCACCGTGATTTAAAAGTTCAAAAGGAAATTCTGTGGTTAAACGGCAACAAAGATATTTTTAGCCTAGATATCAAGTTAAGAGATTTTAACAAGACTCTCACCCAGCAGAATAGGCAGCTCGGCTAAGTACCTGGAGATACAGTTTATTGTCACAGCTGACAGAAGGCTGCCATAGCTCTGTTCAGGAGACGAATTATTCAGGATGGCACATTATCATAACAAATAACAAACAAACATAAAAAAGCCTCCTTGGATGGCAACCTCTTTTTCCTTAGCTGTCTTGTGGAGGCCTTTCCTGCTGTTCTCTGGAGCAAGAAGGCACTGCCCTGAGCTCTCTCTAGTTGAGTGGTGACAAAGGACAGACTTCTCAGGCAATCCCTCTCTGCACAGTCATCAACCCTGACACGGCACCACGACACTGGCCCTCTGCCACCGCACTGTCCGTTTCAAGATGCAGACTGTTCCCGGTTCTGCCTTTGCGTAGGAGGGAGCAGAGGTTATGAGAAAGGCTTCAGTTTTAAGTTCAGCTTCCTTATCAAACAGCTCAGGATTTTTTTTAAAAAGCAGCATAACAGTTAAATGCAGCCGTGCCTATATCTGCCTTAAAATACTCACTAAAAAAAGTTACACGATGCGTTACTTTTCATTTTCTTATTATGCTCACTTTTGTTTGAATAATCCTGTTTGGATGCAACACGATGCTCCCTCGTGTGTGTATGCAACATCCAAACTAAAATTTATTTCAAATCATTGCAGTCCTGGCTGACTTGGCATAAATCTTTATCAATAGTTTGCGCACATGAAGGTAAGGCATGTTTAGAAACATAAATTATTAAGTAGAAAAGAAAGATGCTGGGGAAAAAAAAGACAGTACAAGTAATTTTTTATGAAGTTTATGATTTTGAGAACTAAGCTTGAATACCTGTCCACCAGCAATTCTTGACAAGATTATTAACAACTCACTATTAAACTAAAACCTTCGTCAATTTTCACAAGAAACATTTACATTAGCCTCCTACAACACCACACATTGTGTTCAACTTTTGCTATCTTCAGAGAAATGCACCATTACTAGGACTGGGGACAAAGCTGGCAGGAGGGCAGAGTACCACCATGTCCTGCCTCCTGAAGGAAGGGCAGGTGAGAAAAGAAGAGAGATAAGGAACCAGGGAGGATCTTGGCCAAACACTGGACTGTGCTGCAGCTGCTGTGCTAACATTAATTTAGGAGTTCTGAAAGGGCCATACTGCTCTAAGAGCTGCTGCATTTGGGTGCGTGCACCCTGCCATCCCCCAAAGGCCAAGCCCAGTGCCTGCCTCTTCCAGCCCAAACTGACAAATACCTTGGGATTTTGTTGTAGGAGACTGGTATAGGAGAATGCTGCAAAGCTACCTTTGCTTTCTCTCCATTTAAGTTATAACTACTTATGCTCAGGTCATACTTCTTACAAAAACAACCAACCTTAGTCCAAAACAATTTTTTTTTTTTTTTTTTTTTTACTTTTAATATATAATTCAATTTTTTAAATTTAGCAGACTTCTGTCCTCTTTCCCCAATTCCATAGCTTACTCTTAACTTGTATGCTCTATTATACACAGCTGAGGAGCTCTATGCTGTTCTCTTCAGCATGTATGCTCAGTGTCCAATTTGCAGGTGGCTTTAATGCATATGTTGACATTAGATTCACAATTTTTGTATTTTTATTAATGGAGACCTTTTCAGACTCATTATTTGGATGACTGGGTTGTGAGTGCAGAAGCTGACAACCAAAAATCTAGTAATTTCTTTGGTGATGCCATCAGAAGCAATGCAGCCCCTGAAGATGCGTACAATGACAGCACACAACTTTTTAGTCTCATGAACTTGAAGCATATGCAATGCCCACACACCACACCACAGAAATTCCACTCACTGTGGTTTATTGTATCTATGGTTTTGATTCAAAATTAATGACATCTTAGTTTAAAATATGAATCTCTGTTAAGCTTCCACCTTGGGAAGAACAGGATACGACATTATAAGCAAATAAAACTAAAGACGACAATAATAACTGATTTTTCACAATCCAAACTCTTCCTACAGTTACACCACCACTGGGGAAAGAAAGCCAGTCTCATAATAGTTCAAAATGCCTATATTTTAGCTGGGAAATTTCTTCCAGTTTTGACTGGGAATGAGCAGAGATACCTGACTGACTGGACAGGTCAGGACAGACTGACTCCTTCCAGCAAGGAATGAAGCCACCCAGGATTATCCAGGGGATTTTGGACATGCTTGGAAATTTGAATGCCTTACAAAGAACCCTAACAAATTAGTCAGTAAAGCCCAAATAAAAAATACAATACACATGTACACTCCAGTTTCTAGTTTGTAATCATTCATAGGTAATGCTATAGAATATATATATGATATACCATCATATAATGCTCAGTAGCATGACTGCAAATACAGTTCCCATACTATAGGCAGAGCAACATTTATTATGTGTTACTCTTTTGTAAAGCCTGCTAGTTTCTGTAACTGGCATTGAAGTCAACAGAACCTGAAGGCATCTTTGACAAAATCTGATTTTATTGAGACCTCTGTATTGATATAAGATCTCATCTTTGAGCTTGAAAAATTTTAGCTAAGAAAATAAGTAAAGCTCATTGTCACATATCCTCTGGATTAATTTGTAAATTAATTTGCAAAAGTTACTTTGTAACTTGATGTAGGAAGGAAGCTCTTCTAAGTCCTCTGTAATGACATGGCACAGCAGGAAGATGAATCTGGATTAATTTGCAAATTAATTAGGATTTAGAAGAGCTTCCTTCCTACATCAAGTTACAAAGTACTACACACAGATCTGTTACTCTCTGGTGCCAAAATGTAAAAGCTCATTATTTACATAATCGGCATCATAAAACATTTAGCAAATAACTTATGCACCTACTGTACACAGCATTGAGCTGAATAATGAAGTTGAGAGGATATATTTTATTTAAATATGACACTAGTTGCCACAACAGCATTAAAAGCTTTTCAAGACAACAAAGAAAGACGTTGACTTACTGCTCTGTTTTGACTCGGACAGAATAAACACATACATAAATTGAATTAGATATACCTGACCTTTCTGGTTTCTGGGCTGCAGCTCCCCATTGACCACAGTGGAAGACCATAAAGGCACGCAAAGCTAAAGCATGGCAATTGGAGGCTCATCCACAAAGTCTCAGTACAGACTGACTCCTTGCAATGCTTCCGTATTACTAACCCAAAGTCAATACCTGTATTGCAATACTAGCCAGTGGTATTGCACACTCACAGTATCAAAATGCAGCTTTACAATAATGGACAACACAGTTATTTCAATTTAAATAAGTACTAGATAAAATGCTCTGACGTATTAATTATTGAGGAAGGATTCAGCTGACCACTGGAAATTTCCACTTAAGACCAAAAAAATTAACATATTTCCCTCTTTTGGAATACACGTCTACTTCATTACCAGGAAAAGGCAAAAGGCAAAAAACACAACTCCACACAATATCAAAACTGCAGGCACACCAAGGACGCATCTAGCAGCATCATGATATCCCCCTCTTCTGTTCTCTATTTATTTAATTGATGTTTAACACTCAGTTTTCTTTCACAGTCCTGAGGTGAGATAAGCTTATCTTTTCATCAGATCTCAAGCTCCCACTGAATGGTCAGATCAAGTCTCTGCATCAGATATAGGAAGTTAGAGTTGTTCTTTTCAATCACTTTAAATATTTACACTTCTGATCACAAAATGAAAGGGGACAGAAAAAAATACTGCCCTTTGCAAAGAAAAATAGAACAAGTTATAGAGACTAGCATCTGTATTAACGTAAAGTAGTATCTGAATGGAGCTGGTAGATGATGGCAAGAAGCGGCAGTGTTGGAATTAGTGTGCTGACACGAATTTTGGAAGTGAGTGGAAGAATACCTCCAGAAGATGCTCCAATCAACTTGCATCTTATTTGAGCAGGCCAACTAGACAATCATACAACCAAGAGAAATACACTAGAGAAAAGTCTCTCCCTTCCTACCCCTTCTGCTAACGCTTACCTGGCTTTCTGTCACAAGGAAGACCCAATGTCAGCTCTGAGCGCATCCCAGCCCACCATTAGCACTTTTGCTGGAAGTTACTTTGGTACTGCAAGTTTAATAATACCTTGTATTTCCACACGTTTAGGTAAGGAATACATAACTAGGAGGTGCTCAGCCTAATGAAATCTGAACAGTAGCCTGAGTGTCCAGTTCTGGTCTACCTCCTCACCTTTGACACTGACCTGTCTTGGACAAGCCATGTAACCTTCTTATCCGAGGTTTTTTAGTGCTAAAATGAAAATAATTATAATGATCTTTCTCATAATATTGTGGGAATTAATCAATCAAATTCCTTCATTGACAGTAGATGTGGTAGAACTGAAGTAGAAGATGTAGCCAAGAAGTGGTTTGCTGCCAGTCCCTTCCCCTATAACAGTATAGCTATAGTTTCCATGTTTTTTACTTGTAAGGGAAGATTGTGTTAAATACTGGTGGATCTGTCTACTGTTTTAACTATTTAAGAAAAATGGTTATTGGGGAACTAAATGACCTTACCTGTCTGCAGGGAATTTTTGGACATTTATTACTATGATTAATTCTCTATATTAAGTTTTGTTTTCTCAATTCATCATAAATAGTCTCACTTTTTTAATATTATTAATGGCCATGAATTTCTATCTGCCACATAATTTAGCTTAAATGTTTCCAAGCTGCTTCTCTTCAGTTCATTAGTTTGGCCTGAAGCTGCCTATATATTTTATAATCCTCAGATAGGTCATCTAACAGCTCTGTTAATTTCTACTCTCTTCTACTGCAGTAAACCTGGACCTACTGACAAGGACCTCACTGCATACATCTCTTGGAAAGGAGAGTGTTGGACCTAGCGAGAAAAGCGTTCTCGCAGAATTACTCTCCTGACACACTGACCTCGTGTGGTCATTTCACTGAAGAAATGTGAATTGCACTGTATTCAGATTTCGCAATACCTTGAAGTTGGACACCTGACTTCTTTAAGAGATGTAAGCCATGATTGTAGAGTCAAACATGTCTATAACTATGAATATCATTTGGTGTGGGTTGGTGGTTTACGGTTTTTGGGGGTTTTCTGGTTGGGGTTTGGTTTTTGTTTTTTTTAATCTGCAAAGAATGATTCCCTCATGGAGGGAATAGGAACCAGCTGCCTAATCTATATTCTGCTTCCACCACAACAAAGCTGAGACCAGTATTAAAGCAAAGAAGCAAACAAAAAGCAGTGTAGAACCAGTCTCAAAGTGAAAAGGGATTCTGAAGTCAGTTTTAGTAAGACAAGTCCTGAAACCACGTACATGGTCCTGTCCTTTCCCTTAGATTGGTGAGCTGAAAATTGGTGAGCAAGAAATATTGAATCCTACTGTTCGTGTCACCATATGCTGAGGAAAGTGTCCGCTAATTAAAAGGCAAAAGGATCATGATCAGAAAGCTATCAGTGAGAAGCAGAAGAATGGCACTGGCACAGAGAAATGCCAGTATTGAGGTGTTAGAAAATTCATGACAAATCACACACAAATATTTGCAGGAAAAAAAAGGACTAAATTATATTTGGAGGAAGTCTGTGATTTTCTACTGTTGGGATAAATCTTCTCATCACAAGCTTAAACACTGAATACATTTAAATGTAATTTAAGCTCCCAATGAGGCTTTCGAGTGAATGTTTTCAAAGGCATACAAATTATTTCAAAGGATGGGCTTGTATTCCGCTAAGACAAGAGTGAGAGAACTGTGCTTGGTTTGCCAATACACTTACTTATAAGACAAACAGTAGGAAGATGCAATGGGTTTCAAGGGAAGAGAAGAAGACATAAGGTAGGAAGTGAGAGACATTCAGAAGGATGACACAAGGCAAAGACACTTGTTTCTCATCTCATCTTACACACACACCTGTGTGTGTAAATACAACGCTCATACCAGGGCCTACACTACCTAGCACTAGTAGCTTTCTGGTTATCAGCCTTTTGCCTAATCACATCCAATTGCTCCCTGTATTAGAGGATTTTTATGAAGCCTTTAATTCACCCAAAATACTTTTAAAAAGCAGCCAATAAATGCACCTGCCTACTTTATTAGTATTTTAGGGGACTGTGGGGAAGGAAAGAAAAGCTTAAACTTTATTCTTTCTCAAGGAAAATAAAACTTTCCTGAAGAGCAAATTTATTATAAAACATAATATCTAATGGGAAAGTTTATTTTTAGAACCTGTCTGCACTGTAATAATTAGTTCAATAGAATCTGGGACAAGCAGTTTCAGGAATCCATATCCTGAGATAAAGCTACATAATACTGGAGCATTATAGGGCTGGTGATCTTTATAAACATGTCATGAATATCTACAGATCCAAATTTAGACAGAATTTAAAGCTTAATATTCACAATATTGTGTACAAAATGTAAAAAATAAAAAAAATAAAAAAGAATCAGTTTAATTTGAGAAGTGTCTAAGCAGTCTTGAAAGATACAGCAAATCCACTTGCCTGGAAGAAGAGTCTACTGGACAATGGGAAATGCCAGGACTTCACAACTACCTGCCTGGACAGATGTTTCCTGCAGGAAGAAATTCTCATCCACCACATCTTTCAGAACTGACTCTCATCTTCTCTAAAAATGCTCCAGATAAACCATTTTCAAGTTATGTTAGGTTTAATATCAACCACCAGAACAGAGAAATACACAATAATCTCACTTCATATAAGCAAAAAGGCCCAGAATATAAAATGCAACTTAGAACTATACATGCAATCCTGACTCTGTCCATAGGTAGAGCACATGAGATATGCTTTTTTTGGTTGGTTTGTTTTTTGTTTTTTTTTAAATCAAATAGATTGTGGCTATATTTCTTTCTGGTTTCTATTTTGCTCTTATTTTTTTCCCTGCAGCTGAATTAGTTATATATAAAGTTTATGGGGCTTTCCTCCCAGAAGTTCCAATAAAGCAAAGACTGAAAAACTGAAAGTTTTATCCTTTTACTATTTATAGAAGCATATTTGAATTCTTATGTGCATATTTCAGTAACTAAAAGGGCAGGGGAGCGAGGAAAACATTGTTTCCGATGTGTTCCAGCACTGCAAATGGAAGAATTTGATGCAGTGGATAAAAAAGGATAGTAAGGAGAGAAAAGGGAAGAAACCAGGGCTGAATAAAGAAATGCAGAAGAGCAGATGAGAATCAAGGTACCAGGCAGTATGCACAGAAGTAAGACAACATGAAATACAAGGCAATAGGGCAGAAGACAATGAAAAACATTTATAAACAAAAAAGTTCAAGGAAAATCACTTTTCAAAAGGCAAGCAAAGGATGAATCAAGATAAATGTGAACTGAATGAGAAAAACTTAGAACTGAAGTTAAGAGAGAAGCAGACCAGAATGAAGGCTCACAATTGGGGTTAACAGATGCTTTTGTGCATTTCCACAGCAGATGTTTCATCTCCCTAAATTTAGAAGAGACAATGTGATGAATCCTTTTACTAAATTGGCAGGGTACTTTATTTTCAATTATGCAGTTCAAGAATTAAAGTTGCTTTGGCAGGTACTAAATGTCTGAAAGCCTCGACCATATTCTGGTACCTTCGCTGTAGATAATGTGGGTTTTGGAGATACTGCTTCTGCTAAATTAATTTTACTATTTTCTTCTTCAACTGTCTAGTGTTTTGCAGCACATGCAAGTTAGAGGGTCTGTGCACTTTCTTAGGTCCAGACCTTAGCCACATAAATAGGCAGGCTCTTTAGTTCCTGATGTTTTCACACTAAAATTTAAACATAAATTTAATGTTGAAACAAGGGACACAAAAGAAGTACTGGTAGAATAAATCTAGTTTGTTGGACACAGCTGAGATTGTTACTGACAGGAGTCCATCCAAGGTGAGACATTTAAGAGAGGTTCACAGATGCCACTGGTTCCTTAAGAAAAAAAAGATGATTGGAACTTATTTTGTTTCTGCAGTTGACTTAGTCTAAAAACCCCATAATCTTTGCTTTTAAAATGATTCACATAACTCAGGCAAGTTCAGTTGAGCACAGTGGACTCAACATTTAATGCAGGGTTGCCTGCAACTGCAGAAAACTAGACATCATGCTCTCAGTGGACCACAGCAGCCCATGCTGCTACTGCTAACATCAGTATGTTTGACGAGGATTGCTCTGCTTCCCCAGACAGCTTTTGCCTGCATTGCTTCACATTTTAGAGCTCAAATGGGAAATATGTTTATGGGGCTTTATACTGGATGTTTTCTATCAACCAAAGCCTAGTGGAGGAGCTGTCATAGTTATCTTTATAGTTCAGGGTTAAAACTGATGACTGTCTTAAGAAATTAAATGTCTCTGCTTACTGATGTAAACTTTAGAGGAAGCCTGCAGTCTGCAGTTATCGACACTTTATTGAAGCAAAGACAGTTACCAGTTTAAAAGATGAACTTTTTTAAAGATTACTCTCCATAACTTAGCATTTGGTTACAAAATAATCAGTTTAATTCGAGAAGTATCTAAGCAGTCTTGAAAGATACAGCATTAAAATTTCCACCCACCCAGCCTCCAACAGGGAATACCTCAGGCTCTAGGAGACATTGTCAGAACTTAAAACACCTCTTTTAAGATTTCCACTGTAACTGCTGAAAAGAATAATCTAGGGACCTGCTTTTCTTCTCCCAAATATGTGACATGAGTTGCAATTTACTCTTCTGAGCTGCAGAACCATGCCAAAACAAATCTATCATAAAGTACCTTAAAAAAATAGTACATTCTGCAATTGAATGTGCAGTACCACTACTAGTCCCAAACAAGTTTTGATTTCATTCTACAATTTCAGAAAACAAACCAAAAGGCTAAGAGAACAAACAAATAAACCTGAATAATGTTCCAGGCCCACCAGTAGATGCAGTGGTAAAATACACTAAAAATATGACAAATGCAGAAATGTGCATTTGTATTATTGTCCAAATATAGAACAGGAAGACTTGTATCACATAAGGATGGATGACGAAGCATCTTCAAATACAGAAATACTGTCAGTGACAAGAAAGCTGTCACTATTACAAGGACTTGACTAGCAACAAATAATAGTGGTCTCTGATACAGATTTTTAACTTATTCTGGAATTCTAGGGAACTAGGAGATGTGGAAGGGTTTGAATATCATGCCAAAAAGAAATGACTTAGGTAGGAGGGAAAAGCTGACATCAGTCCCCAAGCATAGTGAGTGAAATCTGATTAAGAGCTCACTTACTAGAAACAATAGAATTAACGGCAACATGACTCCAAAATAGGTCTTCCTGAACAAATTTAATCTCTCTTCAGAGGGACTGCCCATTTGGTTGATTAAAACAAGTATGTACAGGCAATACATGAATCTCTGTAAGGTATACAACTTTGCCCTTATGCCATAATGCTTAAAAGAGAGCATCATAATATAATGATAATACACATACTAAATGGGTTAGGAACTGATGGGCTTGACAGGTCTTGAGAAGCAGCTGTCAGTGGGTCTGTGCAGAGACTGGCAAGAAGCTTAAAAGCATACAAACAATTTAATTGTTGAAAAATTAATGGCAATAAAATTTGCCAGTGGCACAAAGTCTGTCTGAGTGGGCAGTCATGCATGATCTGTATCACCATGCAGGAAGCTAAAGCAGCAAGTAGGAGGAGAGCTTAAATTTGTGTACACCACTTATCAGATGCATACTGAAATGCTGTGTCCAATTTTTATCTTTAAAAGGATCTGGAAGAAAAAGTTATCTGAGAGGTGGGATAATTAAAGAAGCTCAGCACTTCTCTAGACAGAGAATTGCCATCATTAGGAAGATCTGCAGCCAGCCCCATAAAAACACTTAAGAGCCAACGACGAGAAAGAAAAGTTTTCAAAAGCACAGTTGGTTACCTAACAGGTGCTTCATCTTTGATGGTTTCTGCAAACCCACAATTAATTTCTCTGCTGAAGTGCCAGAGGGAAACCTAAGTATGCTTTATTGTCATCTGTGTTACTGGGCTTAATATATAAGGTGTCTGGATGAAACGTGATTGTCTTTGACATACCAGCAAATAGAAAATGATCAAATGATCTGCTTGATCCTTTCAAACTTTAAGCAATTCATGAGACCTGTCTGGTATCAATCCACAGTTTTCAATGAGTTTGAAACAATTTCATATTTATTCCTAAGTATAACCTAGGTATAACCCGCTCTTCATCAAAGCGGGAAAGAATTACGGGAGGGCAAGCACTCAAAGTCTGGCTTTCCATCCAAAGGCTTGGTTGATTTATGCACTGGAAGCATACAGAATGTGCTCTCATAATGAAAGGGAACTTAGATGAGGAGCACAGGAGAGTTTGCTGCACTAGCCTTTTCAACCACACCTTTAGATAGGAGCTCTCTCTTTCACCCTACTGCATCATCCTGTATGACTCACGGAAGTCAAGATCAAAACATGCCTTCCCCACATATAACAAGTGACCTCGTATCAAAGATATTATATGGCTCTTAGTGATTCTGGTTCTTCATACTGCAGCAGTCTGACAGAGGAAACCCAGTACTCAATTACTGACTAGATTAAATAGCTGCTATTATTTAACAAAACAGCTTTCAAGAACAGTTATCAAACAGCCTCTCATTTCAACAGAGTAACTGTCTGGCGTTAGTGAATAAGTCTTAATGAGTGAGCAGGCCAAGGAAACTTCCCATTTTGGCAGTAGAGCCTTAGTCAAAGAGAAATCTTAAGTTTGTATAAAACTTTGTAAGAAGGGAGAGAGGGAAAGATGGGAAGAAATACCTTTAAAAAAACCAAAACACTCAAGTGTATCTCAAATTGCCTGCTTGGTAAGAAAATATCTCAGGCTGTGAAGAGAGGAGGAGAATAGCAACTGGCATCAACCTGTTGTGCCCCTGCCACTTACTTCAGCATGGCCCACTGGCGTTACTGCAGCCGTATAGCCCAGACAGCATGGTTTTCTCTTCCTCACCAGGACTGATTCACACAGCCCTTCTGCCTTACCACTTGCGACTTGGATGAGTGGCTAAGGGGAAGACAGGAGCCCACATGCAGCTGGGCATTTGAGCTCAGAAAACAGGATGCAGGATCTGTCCCTCGGCCAGCGCACAGCCGTGCGCTCAAAGCACTGGTAGCACCGCCATCTGCTGCAAGAGAGCTGAACGTCAGCCAAAGGCATCGCTGAAACACAAAGCAGTACAAATCACCTTCAGCTCTTAGGCATGAATAGTCACGCAGGAAGGTATTAAAGGCAACTGTCCTTGCTGTGTGAAGCATTATGTTGCTACGTAAACATCAAACTTCAGCACCTCCAGCTCCCGGATTAGGCACTGAAATTAAGTATAGGGCTGGGCCTCTTAGCTTTCTGAGTCTTTTTTTTTCCCCTTCCATATTTAAAACTTCTCTCACTAGTTATAAAAAGTATAAAAATAATTTTTTAGATATGGTCCAAGTAGTTTAGAATGTAAGGTGACTCTTTATCTCTGGATTTAGAGAACAAAGCAAAACCAAACCCCCATATGTTGCAGAATAAAACTGATACTGCTGTAACCACATGAAAAAAAATACTATCATGATAGCTGCAAAAACAGTATTTCTATTTCTCAATAGTTGCATGATACAACCAAAGCTCTCTGCCAAAATCTGCCAGAGAGAAAACTCCTGCCACCCCATGCTCCCCCCAACAAACTCACGACAGGGAAAAAAAGTTCAAAGTATTAGAACGACGCTGGCAGATTAAAAAAAAAAAAAAAGAAAGAAAAAAAAAGAAAAACAAAAAAAAATCCAAAACAAAAAAACAAACCCCAACAACAAAAACCCCCACTATCTTCTGTGGAGTAGAACTACATTCCAAAACAAGACCAAGTTCTTGATCAAGCACTACAAATTTGGGCCCCAATATCTTGACTCACAGCAAAAATACCATTGATGCCCACGGGAAGTCTATCTGGGCCAAACTGTTTACTGAAAAACTATCTAGGTTGCAAAGTAACCGTGGCAATATGCACCACTTCATTGGAAAATACGATACTGATCATTTCCTGGGTAACATTTAACACTGCCCTTTTATTATGTGTTGCATCATTGTTAATTCATATCTAGTAAGGAACAAAGGTTAAAAGGCCTTCAATTAACACATTTAAAGCTGAATGAAACTGCCACTAGATCTTCAGGCTACTGTTCAGAAGGTTCGGTCTCAATCACTAGGATTGGAAATGATTTATTTTTGGCAAATCCCTTCATTCTGTGGAACATGGACTTGCCACAAAAGCAACAAAAGCCCATTAAGTGAGTGGTCCAGGCTTTGCAGAGCATTATGTCCCTTCCCTCGATCAACTTGTGCATGTTTAAATATAATCCATAATAAGCACCTAAATGTTATCACATTAATGGTAAACAGCAGTGCTTTTCAATTTAAACAGACAACCCAAAATAGGAAACTTTTTCTGAAGAATAAATAGCCAGGAAAATTTTGTTATATTTCAGAGCATTCTGAAAACCTACTGGCACAGATTCTTGTCCAACAAGAATCTTGGAACAACCAACTTACCAAAGGGAAAAATCAATTGCAGCTCAGTCTCTTCTGCTAGAAACTGATCCAGTATTTTCTCACCTAACTAACCAGAAGTCAGAAAGACAAACAAAACCAACACCCCACAAAGAAAATCTCTCCAGTTACATGGAAGCAATTCTTTCAAAAAATCATGTCTTGGACCTTAACAGAAGGTCTGCCCTGTTAATTCATACATAATGCACCTGCTTAACTGAAACACGTTATTCTAGGATTCCTACTAATACCTTTGGCTGAAAACAAAGCAGAGACAGTATATCCTAAACATGTAGAAGTTGCAATTTACCTCTCATGCTCATTTGCTTGGTATTAAGACATGCCCCTTCCTACCCTTGTTCTGTTGTGATTTATGAGAAGGGTATTAAAGTGCAGGAACTTTCTCTTCCGGTGTTTGAAATGGATCTAGCACATAAGGTCCCAGTCCTAAATGAGGCTTTTTATACCATCACACAAACAATAAAAGAGACTTCAGTATTCAAATTATATCAAATCACAGAACGACCATAACGGATATTTCATGGTAAGAAATACCCTAAGCAACAGTCAATATCAGCCACTTAAATATGTATTGTTTATAAGACTGAAAACTCTTCTTTTTATAAATAAAATATTTACCTATATGATTGAAGAGTTCTTTGCAGCCATACCGAAAAAAAAAAAAAAGGTTTTTAAGTTAAGAAAACACTTTAAGGTTGAAGCTTTCCTAGTCCAAGTCTCAGCCTGCAGCAGATTTTGCAGTTGAGTAATAAACCCTTTTAAAATATGGTTTATTATGGAAATACTGTCAGAGCCTTAATTAAAAGTAGGCGCCACAACAGTAGAGCTGCTTACACAACAAATGGATTCTGCTAAGAACATCTGGCACACGCTGACCTCTGCATTAAATGCTTTTATTTCAGCCCACCATTTCAAATGGCACTGTCGGTACAGTCATCTGAATGAGATCACTCATACATCCCGCTGCACAGTCCATGGAGCACTTGACAGAAACGAGAGAGATGAAACAGTTGCTAATGTCACCAGCAGCAGTCTGAAACCATGAATGTGCATATGTCTCCCACAACAGACGAAGGGATCGCTGTTGTTCTGGAAAATTAAAAAGGACCTTTAAATCACACTTTCAGGTCTGATACTTAATTCAACTTTGGCTCAAATTTGCTGCCTAGAGCACAAAGAATTGTGCTCCCATGTCAACAATATTTGTTTTATTAAATTTTCATAAAGGGTGAAATCCTGGCCTGACTGAAGTCACAGGAAATTTTGCAAATGGATTTAGAGGCCAAGTTTTACCCAAAATGAATCAGAGAATCACCTGCTCATCAGAAAAATCAAGGCTTTTAGAAAAATTATGCTTTATGACAGAAATTCATAATATGCTGATGAAATGGATCAAGACTGATAGAGTCTGATAAATGCAAAGACAACCTCAGTATCCTTCTGTCAAAGGAGTTCAGTCTGACTGTAAAACAGTGTGCCTATCCCAAGCAAGAATGTTCCCAGAGCACAGTGCCTCCCATCTTACTACAGCCCTCACTGCAACATGCACACATGTGTCTAGGTTTAATCCCACAGTTCCTTATCCTGAGGCAAACAGGATTCTTTCCCAGTCAATTATGTTAACTGCAAAAGAACTTGTCTGTCCCTAGGGAAACTGTGGGAAGATCACCGCATCACCATGCCAGCGATTCTGGCCACATCCTCAATACCACTGTAAAACTGCAGGGAAGACAGAGAAAAAGGGGCTTTTGCTTCCAGGCGTAACTAACGCTGTCAGCAGTGCAAGCTGACTAGTTTGAGGAGGATGCTGCAAGTTGTCTGAATAGATGGCATCCCAGGACACAGACAGTTTTTAAGTGGGTTTTTGTTCAGTTTTTTTTTTTTTTCAGGGTACAATGCAGGCACAGTCTCCCCTCAGTTTTTGCAAATGTCACTTGGACATCACTATACGTGTCCCCATTGCCAAATTCCTTTTGTATTTGGTCTTCCCTGAGAAAAGGTGTTAGGTGTGTGCAGGACATCACAGTCATATAAAGCATGCCTTGACATCCAGGTTTATTCAGTGAAAGAAACGCAGTGCTAGTACATGAAAGAAGCCCTGTTTAGGAATATATGAAGACACAGGATTGAAAACTGTGTCTGCTAATGAAAAGCCGACAGACTGTGCTTTATCTAGCCCACAAAGAGAAGGCCAAGGAATAACTTAATCCCATTGGGATTGCGTAAGTATGTGAAACAAACATTTAGTAGAGGACTTTTCACTTTGCCAGACACTAGTCTAGTAAGATCTAATGGCTAGTTGAATCTAGACTCATTTCAAGGCATGACATAAAGGGAGAAATAAATCAATCAAAGGAAAGGAAAGGAAGACCTCTTGCCCTTCCCAAAAGCTGAAAAATCACAAGCCAGAGAAAACCCCACTAAAACATACCAAGCATTCTCTGGATCCTCCATCACTGAAAGTGTTTATGCCAAGATTGGACGTTTCTTTCTAGATTGGCCCAAATTAAAACAATATTATGGCCTGCAGGAGACTGTTCTATCTGGTCATCGTGGTCCCTCTGGGCTTTCTAATCTGTAATCTGATTTTCAATCACAGAATGGCACTACTGTGTACTCTTTGTTGTCTCCATCCTTGGAAGTGCCATGTGGTGCAGGATGTGGTAAATAAAAAAGCACACAGCACTTATCTTTAAGCCTGGCTGGGATGAGATAGGGAGGAAAGACTATTCGTGGGTGATTGAAATGAATGTACTATATTTAATTCACGACATTCATCAGGTAACACAGCAAGAGGCACATAACAGGATCAAACAATTAAGATTTACTGAGAAAATACACTAATTCTAGTTGTTTAGAAGGAGTAAAGATGGTCTGCACCTCAGCCAGCCACTAGATTTTCATTTTCCATTCATCAATTTCCCTCCAAAGCCTGGGACTAAAATACGTATTTATTCATGTTGGGTTTAGTGACGTCATATTTAAGAACATATTAATTCTCTGTCACATTGACAAATTTTGGTGTGTAAAATGGGAACAGAACTGAAAAATAAACATATCAGAGTATAGTCTGTATGTTCATCATTTAACCAGCTCCAGCTTGCTTCTGATCACGTTTAATTCTTTGTGGATTTGCCAGAGTGGAGGTGGCCAAGTGGCTCTTCTACCTGCCTGAGACTGCTGAGCTGCTCACGATTTCAACACATTTCACACTTGGCACAATGGGGGCCAGGTCTGCTAAACGCATGGGTGGATTTTTACAATCAATAATAAGTCTACTTGGCCCAAGAACGCATTTTTTTTCAGTAAGTGCCCTATTCTTTCTCCAATTCTCAATGTGGTCAATAGACAAAAGATGTTCTTATCTAGCATTTTGCTTTGAAAAGAAAGTCTGTAATTAGAAAGAAATTTAACTGATACAAAGTTAGCTCAGTGGAAAACTGCAGGAACAATGAAATGATCAAAGTCATTTGTAAAAAACAGACAAAACTAAACATTTGCTTTGTTTATCCAACGGGGCTCCAGAAAAGAAATATTAACGAATATTTTAATAGTACATTTCACAGCCTAAGTACGGAAAAAATTTAATTCCAAATCTTGGGCAACTTATTTTTTGTGTATAACTTAAAAGATTCATTACTGCTCTGAAATCAGTAGCCTCCTACTTCTTGTAGGATAAGCAGATCCCTGTTTATTAAATATCAAGCAGCCAATTTTAATTTCACAGGGCTTGTATATACAATTACTTTAAGTTTTTCTGGAAGGCAGCACTGAAGTGTTCTCAACAGACAGTCATTCTTTTAATCCATTGATGTCTGTACTTCATGAGCTTATGAGTGGGAGGTCCTTTAAAATTAACATGAAAGAACTATACACACATAAAGAGCATATTCACAGGCAGACAAACAATAAATAGCTCAATGAGGTCAGACTGTGATATTACAGCAAAGACTTGTCCAGCATGTGTGCGTGTTATTTAAAAGTTCAAAAAGTCACATACATTTTTAACAAACTGAAAACATACATTATGACTTGGTTACTGTTGAGTCTTTGGAGCAATAGCTTAGTGGACTGGAATAATAACCCAAGTCAAAGTTTATGATGTCCCATGTTTTTTTCTGCCCTAAAGGTTTAAGTCCTATGCAGCTCTGTAACCAGAAAACACTCCCCACCCTTTACTCACTCAGCCTGGGATTCCCATAAATGACAAACTTCCTCCACTGTAACTAAGAGAAACTAAAACCAAGAACTATGCAAATATCTCCCCAAAACACATAGCTGTGTCTGAGAAAAAGGAGAATGAAAATTAATCCACTGTAGTTTAAATTCTACATAAGTATTTTCTCTCACTTCGTTTAGCATAAGAGAAACACTTTGACTGCTTTGTGGTTAAGTCTCAATGCATTTAGCAAACTTCCATGGTCCCTGCAGCAGATCTAAGGCTCATGGGCTCTGTTCATATTATATTAGAAATCCCAGAGTTTTGAAAAAATTAATAATTCCTCAACACAGAGAAGTGCAAATGTAGCTGTTTAACCACCCTGACACCTTGTTTAAAATAAATCCATTTCATTAAGTAAGGAAGTAAAAGTGCCAGCATCACCCCTACAACATTTCCTCCAGAGTGCTGCATGTGGGGAGCATGTCAGCATGAAAACCATGCAGCGTTGTCAGCCCATGGAGAGAATTGTGGTTATTTGCACCTCTGAAACCTGGGACTTGTGCACAGGGCCAGGCCCTCCCTGAGTGAGCCAACACAAGGGTGGTCCTGCTGTCCCCAGCTTCCTGGAAGCCTGACTGAAAAGGGAATTTTTTTGTTATCAGTTTGCAGGATTTGGCAGAGACCCTGGAGGGAGATTCCACCATCAGACTATGCTAAAATGTTGAACCTCCCATGGGAAACTCAGCTGGTCACTGGGTCAGGGCTTGGTTTGTCCCTCTATTTCACAGACTTCATGTTTCTGGGATATTTGAGAAAGACTTCTCAAGACTTCTCACAATCCTGCTGGTGGCCTCACCTCCCCGCTCCTTGCGCCAGCTGCATCTCTTGCATAGCCCCTAGAAGCTGACCCACTAAAGCCATCCCTATAGGTAGGTAGATAGGTGGCTGAACTTTTCAGAGGAGGAGCAAGCCTAACAAAACTCTTTCCCCTACCTTTGCAAAGGAAAAGGACCGCCAAAACATAGCACATCACTTCATCTGGGCCTCCATGACAGAAGCAAATGGGGAAAAGTGGAAGCTAATTTTGGTTTCCCTCAGCGCACACCTTTGCGCCATCTCTGGGAACACACTCACAGCTCTATGCATATCCAGATACTACAGTACCTTCTCTCAGAATCACTGAGATGGAAAAGGCCAAAAATTCCTCAGTACTAACTCCACAACAGGGGGAACATGCTCCTAATTGAACCAAGTATCTCTAACGAACAAGAGTACAAAACCAGCTCACTAATTTTAAACTGATACAGTTACCAGCTTCAAAATCAAATATATTAAATCTCCAAACAAAATAATTGCTGAATTTTGTAAAACCAGAGAAACACCCAGTGATGTCTCTGTAAGATAGACAGTTACCTGTGGCAGCAGAGGAACCTCTTAAAATAGTGTTGTATCCTTTGTTTCACCAGTTGAAGTTACAGTGATTATCGTTTCCAATGGACCTAATCTGTACCTGAACTTAGATGTGCTTTCTCTGCTTGCTTTATTGTTAAACTTCTAGCTGGTGACACCCTTGGCACAGGACAGAGCCAGCCATAAAACTAGTGTCTACTTCAGTAATCAATCACTGCTTGCAGCACTCTCTATCACTGCCATTCCATTTTAACCATAATTGAATTTTTGAAAATTGTTATTGATACTCCAAGAATACCTCTGTCCTGCATCAGTGATGAAGTGAGATGCGCAGAGCTGCCTTTGGTTAATGGTTGGACTCAATGATTTTAGTCTTCTCCAACCTAAATGATTCTATTACTCTACTCATTCTGGCAAGTCCCTGACACCACCAGCTTCCTGCACAGATACTTGAGGATGTCTCAGTCCCTTCTAACAACCATTTCAGCCCCACAGGTCTGCAAAGGTCTGTCTGAACAACCCCCAGAAGCTCCAGGATGTTTGCCAGACAGAGAAGCTGTCAAACTGCCAACCTTACAGTAGTTTGGAGGCCACGACTTCACTGCTCACTTAAAACATGGTAGATGTATGAGTTTTCTGCTTAATTGGTTTGAAGGGTCCCAACAATCAAGTATTTTCACATGCCCCCTTCTTTTCACCCTATATAAAATATCTGCCTAGAGTTTTAATTCAACAACTCTCCAAACTAAAGCTGGTTACCTAGTCATTATGAAATACAAAAGGTATCTAAAAGCATTTAAAGAGCTATAAATTACCAAAAAAAACCCCAAAACCCCAAAACAAAAACCCCAACCAGAAAAAAAACAAAACAAAACAAACAAACCCCTGATTTTAAGGTTTTTATAAAAACTTGTACTCTGTCCCCCAATTTGTAAATTGTACATTCACATGGAGGATACCAGTGAGAAAAAAAGTCTCGAATAGTTCATGCATTCACATTAACCAATAACAAATATGAACCACTTAATAGAATTCCTTTTACTTTAAGGGGGTGGAATTTAAGATACAGTTTTCAAACTGGCTATGAACAAGTCTGCAGAAGCACAAAAACAGGTAACTAGGAAGATGATTCAGGCTACCTGAAACACCATGGGCTTCCCTCTACAGTTCTTCATGCAACTGATGGTACTATCATCAACAGAAAATTAAGTTTAAGGCCTGCACTCACAGATAACATTGCTGCACCTCACCTTTGGCACTATCAGACTGAGCATGCCAGCTGGCAATGTCTCATCTGAAAGATCACACACATCACAGACAATATTCAAGTTAAAAATCAAGTTGTATACATATGATGGAGGGAACAGTGAGGCAGTTCACAGTTCTCAACACTTACCCAAACAGGCCTGTATTTAAAGGCTGCATGAAAAAATCTCATGCTAATCTTATGTACTGTGGTTAGCCGCTTCTAAAACGGAACTTCCATCCTGATGTGATCTGATCACTGTGTTGCTTAACCAGTCACACCAGATTCACTCTAAAATTTCAGGCAGTCTGTTCAAAACTATCTAAATTGAAGCTTGCTATAATCACACCTGGTTTAGCCTACAGCTGTGTTTTACCAACTTGATTAAAAGAATGAAAACAAAGCCCCAGTGAAAACTAAAGCCACAGATAGACATCACCTTCAAAATATTAAGCTCAGTATTGTTCTTGTGCTACCCAGCAAAAGTCACTAGTGTTGCTCATTGTAATAAGGGTAGATCTTAAGGCAGGACTTCATTTAAAATAGCCTGCAAATGAGAAGCAATAGTCAATTAGTATCTATCTGATCTGGTGAACAGCAAAACTCAAAACACGGTAGCCAAAACAGCTCATCCCATCTTGAGGGCTGAAGTTAATCCAAGCCTCACTTGCAGAAACGTAGTGTTAGTTCCCACATCAAAACATGAAATAAAAAATAAAATTACTGTCCCACACCCTTCAGAAAAAAAAAAAACCAAAACAAAAAAAACCAAAAAAAACCACACACAACAACCCACAAACTCCCCCCAAAAAAACCCAAAAAAAACCAAACCAACCAACCAAAAAACAAATCAAACCCTAAAAGAACCAAAACAAAGAACCCCACACTTCTAGCATGCTCAGTGCTTTGGGATTAGCAGAACTCAAATTATCAAAGAGTATACAGAATTTCCCCTTGCTCTTCCCCATTAATTATGAAAATTAAGACCACATAAATTAAAATAACAGAAAACATTGCAGAAGATATTTTGATTTATTGGGCAGAGTCCTGACTTGCTTTAACTTGGCTGCCACAAGCCTAAACTTCTCCTTGTTACCTTCTAGCTTTATAGGAAAGGAAAAAGAAGGATGCTATGTACTATGATTAGCGAGGAATCACTTCACACAGTCATCCTATGAGAAACTATTGACATCCCAGATGTTCCCATTCAAAATTACAACTGTGATAACATGCAATTCTCAAACATCACATGCACACCTTGCTAGCCTTGGGAAATTCACTCAAAAACAGGCAACCTCACATGGTAAAAGAATATCATACTCAAAGCATTATGTGCATTCATGCATGTGTGCATATACACACAGTCAATGTCTGTAAATATATGCAACACGTATATACACACCTACACAGACACATACATTCAATATATATACTCTCTTAAGAGCATGCAAACCTAAAGCATCCCAGAAGCTAGTGCAAATCAAGCAGGCTTAACCACTTTCTCCAAGACTTTGCACATACAGTCATCAGGGCATAGGTGCTGTCAGAGAAACAGTTTACAGGAGCCTGCTCAGCTGGATCGGATCACTTCATGGAAAAGCAGACAGGTAAATGAAACTGAGCTTCTCTCTGAAATGGACAGTATTCTCCATTTCCAGGCATCATTCGTAATGCTCTGCTACTATAGTTTCCAACAGCTAAACAGCAAACCTTAGTGGCCAGCTTTCCCTCTAGATTGCGGAACTGCACAACTCTTCCCAAGGCTCAAAGAATGTCTGAAAACATTGAGAAACACCAGAGGTGTCCACTCCCATGGTCACAAATAAACACTACTGAAGCACTTCTTTATTCCCCAAACCCTGACATGCTACTGCCTGGACACAAGTACATGCAAATGACCCCTGAAACAATCAAAAAACCAAAAACCAACAACCAAAAAAAAAAAAAAAAAAAAAAAAAAAAACCAAAAACCACCACGAACCCACAACAACAACAAAATAAATAAACAAAACCAACCCCAAACTATCACCAAAAAAAGCCCAAACAGAGATAACCAGAAATTTGTATTTGCCTAGCTTCCAGCATGCGTAATCCCCTATTATGCTTGTGCACACAAAGAACACACAACATTCTCTTCATCATTCTAAAAAGAAAGTTTTAAAGCACGTAGTGAACATCTTCAGATCTTGCACAAGATTTCTAATCCTAATACAATTGATGACTCATGATTTGTAGCCTCAGTAAGTGAAACTGCTGACATCAAAATCATTGCCAACTGTGAGCTGGGAGGATAATTATGTTCACTTAACTGTCAGCTAGCCAAATGCCTCCCAAAAATAGAACCAGAGATATGAAGTCTAATTAGAAGTGTCTGAACTACCAGGGTTCCTGTATTACAAAGAAAAAAAAAAAAAAGAAAAAAAAAAGTAAAAAAAAATTTACTGATGAGAACTCAGCAGAAGGTCTCCATTCCCCTACAAGCATGCTAGTAAATTATTTTCTTTACAGCATTCAGAGTATTAAAACTCCAATTTAATGACTGGGCCCATGATAAACCTCCTACCTGGCAATTTTGTCCTTTGTTCAGAGCGGAAGATTTACAACTAACTTTATTTTGTATGAGATGCACTGCAACAAAACCGCATCTCACAAAGGATCACAGTGATCAGACATCTGTAAAGAGAAGATCCATGCTATAAACTGTATCGAATGCTTTTGAAGTACAATCCAGTGTAAGCCTCAACTGGCAATGAGCTATTAATTACCATGCATTTGCAAAAACATTTAAAATTTAGGGTTGGTCAGATTACACATAACCATTTACTATGAAAATGCTTTTACCACATCTGTGCAGTACTGGATTACTTCCTATGTTATTAGAAAGCATCCTAAGAAAGTGCAGAATTGTATGTGAAATCGGAGCCCATATCTAGATGTTTCTTGGAGGTCAACACAAATCCAAACTAACTCCTTCAGCAAGGACCTCATCTTGCATCTATGCATTGGAGCCTTCTGCTTTAAAGATATTGAATTTAATCTCCTTAGTTTTCTTACTTCACTGGGACTCCCATTTCCAAAAGTCCACATATCCCTTCTGCTATTGCCTGATTTGGGCAAAAATTAGCATAGGCTCACAACAGCTGGATATCAGCTGTCATTTTCACTACTTTTTATAGTATCTTCAGATGCTCCAGAATGAGCCACAGGCTGGGATATACCATCAAGGACACTAGTTTCCACTTTGTGCTCCAGATGAGATATTGCTGCCTAAGCAGGACAAAGGCCTTCTAACTCAGAGCTCTGGTCCCTCTCTTTATGGTCTCCTCCCATCGTCTCCTTGTTCTACATCCATATTCCCACACTGCTGATGCTACCATGCTCCAAATCCCATATTCCCATCATGCTTATTTCTCTGAACTTCTCCCACCTTCCTGCCATTTCTCCAATCATTCTGTTTAACCAGAAACATCTGGCAAGCCACCCAGGACTCATCCTGCAGACACCTGTATGCACAGCTTCATTTTACATGCAGACAGTAGACATGATAAGGGAAGATCAAAACCTTTCGTTTCCCAAAGGTGCTTGTTACAGCAGCCACTGTGCAAAATTCAGCAAAGCTTTTTTCAGGCACTCCAAACCTCAATGAGCCATTTGATTTAACACTGCCTTAGAGATCACTGTTCTCTAAAGGATAAATATCACCACCTTTGAAAAAATTCTCATAAAGTGCTGAAACTTAGTCAAGCCACAGAAAGCAGTATTTGCATCACACTGAAATGAACATGCCAAAATGAAACATTTTTGGTACCAACTGGTTCCCACAGAAAGGGAACACTCACTCCGATTTCCCCAAACAGAAAAAAAAGCAAGGAAAGACATTTTTAGATTGTACAAAAATACAAAGAACTGATATAACCAACAAGGAAGTGTGGCTTGTGTGTAACACTATTAATCTAACTTGACTGAACAATGTATATTTTTTTTATTTCACTCTTCCGCCTCCACTTTTTGTTTGCTGTTGAGGACAGATAAGTGCTACTGTCTTGGCACAGGCATTTCATTAAATAGTGGGTATTGTAATAGCAAAAAAATCTTAGTCCCTCAGATTTTGCAGAACTTTACTTCAGGTCTATTTGACTGAATGATCTCAGTTCCAGATTCACTTTGGAAAAACAACTGTTTACAGAACAGCAACAAATGTTTCATATGTAGAAGAGTGCTAATCCAGTCAAACGAGGTATTTTTAAATTCTGATTAAATTCTATAAGCTTCTGCCAATCATGTACTATAAGTAGTACACAACTGGCAAATAATAACTGAGACAAAGAATATAACTTCTGGAAGTCAAGTGGCAAGTACAATCAGAAGTATGGCTGGTTGACTGAGGCATATAAGGAGTCCAAGCACAGAGACAAATGCACCATGGTCAAATTGAAAGTCTGGTGCTGGAGACTGCTTAATAACCAGAAATAGAAAGTAGTTTTGATTCAGGCTAGCGTTTAGGAAAAGCACATTTAGTACAGAGACAAAAACATGAACTGTAATTTTTACACTGAGCAACAAAGTGTTGGTAGCAAAAGTTGATCATATTTTCTAACCATGGAATTATTTTTATTTGTCTTCCTCTTGTGGTGGTGTAAAAGCTACCAGAAACACAAAAAACGTTACTGAAAGTAAAGTGAAGCAGGTTCTGCTTGGAGAGAAAAAACAAGTCCTGTGACTGAAAATGCCAAGGCCAGGCTGAAGGAAGAACAGCAACATCACTATCTTTATGGAAACCTAAGCACAGAAGATGCATCTTCTTGTTACTCTGCTTTGCAAGAGACAATTCAAAGTACATGCGAACCACATCTCTTGGTGCGAAGGTGATGGTGGCAGAGAGGAAGATCAGCAGAACAAGTGCCACGCTCTGTGCTTCCAACATTGGCAGGAACGGACACAAGAGCAGATGAAAATCCCAGACCATCCTGCAAACATCAAGTTATGGTTGCTCAGCAATGAGAGCATCAAAAAAACCCTGGAAAGGAGGGTGTTTTAACAACCACAACCACCCAGCAGTAGTCTATTTCTAGAGGAAATGTAGATCACTCTATCTTGCAGAGCTATACTTTAGACCTGACCAGAGTGGTGCCCAAGAAAGCAAGACTGACATGCGGATGAGTCCCCTGGGTAGCTTCACGAACCTGGGAAGTCTCAGTCAACTGTAGCACTCCATAAAGGCAAGATGACAGACACCCTGCTGGAGATATTTTAGTCAGTCTTCCCTTGGGTCAGGCTGCACTGAAGACAGAGGATAAGATTATGAAATGGATGGGAAGCTATTCCCTCGCCAGTATGAAAAACAAAAAATGCCAATCAGCAGCAGGTAACACATTAGGAGTTTTCCTATGGAAAAAGGAGCGACTTGCTTGTTCTAGTAATTATTCAGAATTACAGTGTATATGCATTCTTTTTCAAGATATTTTTCAAAATCAGTTCACAGCTGTATGATCTTTTGAACCAACTTTGTCAGGCTACTAAATTAGCTTTTTCTATTTACTCTGAAGTGTCTTTTTACAGAAGATTTAAAACTGTGCCAAGAAATAAAAATGCTAAGTCTTCTTAGACATGGAAGTATCTTAAATAACTGTTGCTGTGCCTTTGATCATTTAAGGGTGTAAGTTTGACACATGCTGTTGAGAGAAGTCACAGCCTCTATTAGTTTAGCAGATAAAGCACAATAAAAAGCAGACATAACTCCAAGGCTCACTAACCTTGCCTGCTTTTATCAAGTCTGAAATAAAAGCTGTAATTGTCAAACTAAGTACTAATTGAGAGCAATTGTTCTGACTGTAACTTGGTTATGTCAGTCAAGCAACAGTTTGGGGGGGGAGATGATAGTTAATAGTAATTATCTTTCATTTCTGCAAGACTAATGCATGCATTATGTTCCTCTTTGCTAATATCCTTTTACTACACAGGCATGCACTACCTTTTCTTTCATATTGTTTGACTGAAATACAGCTGTGCCTCCTTAGGCAGGATGTTACACAGGCAACATTCAGATTTGGTTTTAATTTTGTCATCCCCACCTTCAGCTGGATTTATCCCTTTACTATTCTCAGCAGTTCTGCAAAACTCTTATTAATTTTTGGCTTTCTTAGATAAAGAGGCAATGGCATCCTTCAATACTCAATACGATTGAAGAATGCAACCAAGGCAAAATCTAGTCATGATAAAAGAATCAACAGAAATTTTGCTATCAGCTTTGACCAGGATGAGTTGGACAAACTGTCAGATCCAGTATCCTCTTTCTTTGCTCATGATTAATTTGTCACAGTAGTATTTTTAAAGTAGTTTTTCTATCTTTTCTAGGATTTTCTTACCCCCAATTTATCACAGTTCTGAGAAAGCAGGCATTACTGCATATTCATATAAATATCCAGCACGTACCGGTAACTCCTCCTGGGTTTTTTCAGATGCTCAAATTTTCCATCAATTTTAATAACCAGCATTTCTTCTGCTGCCTGCTGATCAGTTCTTCCTTCTTTTCCTGAGTTGAGGGATTCCACATTTTATTTCCTCTTTTTCTTTCTATTGGGACTTTTTTTGTGTGTGGACAGTTCCTGAATTTTGTATTTTTGACATTTACCAAAGTTCTCCCAAGATAATTATCTAAACCCAGGAATTCGTAGTGAGTATTGTCTCCTACCAATTTGATCTCAAACATTCCGTGTACAACTAGGGCAATTCGGTTTAAAATTACTTTTTGAGTAAAACAAATACATATACCTGAATTGCAACTAAAGATGTACCAAACCTTGCAGTGCGCATTTTCAGTGAAGGACATGCTATGAAGTATGAAGAAGTGACAAAGAGATAAGGAAGAGAGTCAAAATACCTTCCCACAGGAACACACATCCCAATTCTTTATTGCAGTCTAAAATACACCTTGTCTTTTGATTCAAAGTGCTTCACTCAGCTTAGCCTATCAGTATCATGGAAAGCTAGTAATAACTCTTATTAAACCCCACTAATAATGTTAATGGAGAAAAAAAACTCTCAAGTATAGATTTTCCTAGAGCTAAACATATGCTATTACAAAGCTGCAAGCAGTGACTGTAACAAAAGGGGAGGTGCCAGAAGTTTCAAAAAGAAATTGATAAAGCCTTCAATAGTCCACTAAAATCTCCCCTGGGAATAATCTGCAATTTTCTTTACTTCATGCAAACATTGGATTAAGCATCTGAGTGTAAAACATAATCTAGGGTTTTATTCACTATGTGTTTCCTTCCCCTCACTCCCCCCATTTTAAGTGATTCAGCAGAAGCACTTTCTTCACACTACCAGCAGCCCAGTTACTCTAAGGAAGAAGGATTTAACTGATCACAGCATCACACAAATTTCACATAAGCCTGTGATCCTGTTGCTAGCATCAGTCAGCACTACGCTCTCTAAAACCAAAGTTTGGATTCTGCAGCTTTAACAGATGGCAGGTCCTCCTATCCCACTATTACTTGGTGCAAAAGCGAGATGACACCTACAGGGCCCTTCCTTTTCCCCTTCCTTCACTTCCATCCCTTTTCACAATACCACATTTACACACTTTTCTAACCTACTGTCATTTTCACTGGCTTTAATGCTAGACATCCTCATGATTAATTTTTAGCAGCATTGCAAAAGATTCAAATGGTATTTGCTCATGATGGCTCCAGGCATATTATAACATCTACGTTACACAGCCTTTTTCATAGATCATATCCTGTTATTACCATAACACCCTACTGGCTGTAAACCTGCATCCCTCAAATATGTTTCAACGAGTTGTCAGCTGCATTTCAAAGCAATCAAACAGTGAATGAGGCACCTCAAAAATAATAATTTATCATTACTCATCACCTTGGGAGATGATATGCTTTGGACTCATGAAAGCCGATCATTGTCTTTCACTTCCCTCTTTCATAAAGCAGCTTTATGTAAAGTAGACAAAACCTGCAGGCTGGTGAGTGCCAATGGGATTGCTGTAACCAAAAGAGAGAAATATAATAACGGAGTTCCAAGAAAATACATGCAGGAACATGCATGCTAAATAATATCGCAACTCTAGAATTAAAAAAATAAAAACAACGGGAAAAAAAAAAAAACCAACACCCAACCAAAACACACTACCAAAAAAAAAAGAGAGAAGCAAGAAGCAAGTACAGGGGAGAACTTCAAAGTTAAAACTGGAACTAGAAACAAAGTGTACCAATTTTTTTGTAGCTGTCTATTGTTCTGGAGTGTGACTCAGCAGAACAAAGGCTTTTGTCTTCTCTTAGAAAGAGTCCATATTGCACAGGAAGTGGCAAAGATCTGCTGTCTGGAATGTGATTGTAGTTCCATTTGTTTTCATGGGGACATACAACAGAAAGTCCCTAGCTTTATAGAAACAGTAAGTCATGACCCTGTTCTACATGAGCTGATGAGATCAGGATAAGACTCTAGTTTTCCTGTAAGCATGGAGAAGCACTCAATGGAAAAATAGAAATTGGGGGGGGGCGGAAAAAAGATGAGCGAGATGGTCATAGCTGAGAACATTCAATTTTTTACTTGCATTTAATAAATCTGCAAATACCTGTATTTATAAATTAAAATAGAAAGAACACTCCGAGAAGGACACAAGTACATGACAAAGTCTGTGCTATTACTACAATCCAACATTGCGTAACAGTCACCATAAAAAAAAAAAATGCCAGCAGGTTTAAGACTAACCTATATTTGAAAAATTTGTACTTCCCTTTTTATATCGTATCTGTCACAGACATAAATGTTGAAGGCTGAGATGGGAACATGAACATCAAATAGTTTTTAAATCATCAATTTAAAAACCAAAACAAAACAAAACCAACTTGTTTTAAACAGTACCAAGAGATGTTGATATTCACTTGGATGTGATCAGACAAAGAAGCTGTAGTTTAGTAGTGTTTTTAAGTTAAATATCATGTAGCAGAAAATGCAAGCAAGCAACATGTTCATTTAAGGACAGATTTTTTTTCTGTTCATACACACACACTATATTATCTGTGTTTGGACTAGCCTCTGTCACTCTTCCTTCTTCTCCAGTCATCAGTGAATTATCTGATGAAAACACAGCATTATTCTACAGACAGAAATTACCTTCTATCGTGCAAAGCAGCATGTCAGTTAAGAAGTGTATGTTTTTTCCACTATATAAAAGTTAATTTTCTTTATCTTAGTGAAGTAATACGTACCCCCAGTTTGATAAGATAAAGCTCCATCTACTTTCATGCACTTTTTTTGTTGCCGTTTTTCTTAAAAATGTTACTGCCGGTATTAGAAGTTTTTGTTTGCTTGCAGAGTGCATGAGTGGGAGTTCAGTACACAAGAAAGCCCTATGAATGTCACACTTGTCATACATGTTAAAAATAAAACTATATGCTCTTAGATGAAATTTCAATCTCTCCCCTTTTGCTGCCTGCTGAAGGAACTGCTGAGGTAGATCTCAATGAAAGAGTGAGGGCCTGCAAACACACATACATTAAGCTTTGCAGAGAAACTGATAACAGAATAATTTCTCCAATTGTTCTGCAGGGTGAATACATTAGAATTTTAACAAGAATGATATGATTTGGTTTCCTCTTATTTTCTTACTTGAAACAATTATGAAATGGTGTTGACTGGTACCTGCGATAGATGCCTGATATTTTAGTGTCTAATACTCCAGTGATTTTCAGAGCACGTACCTGATGATGGGGACGGAAAAGCATCAATCCACTGTGCTTGTTAAAATAACTGAATTAATAACAGATCTAACCCAGAACTGGTTAGAAAGTTTTGTAGTTTGACCTACCAGTTACAAACTTTAATGATGCCCTGTGTAGCACTCTGCAGAAAAACTGTGAAACCCGACAAACTGTTTTGCTAATTCATTGTAACACTGCAAAATATGCCTCTGACATGCCATGGTAATAGTTTCTTTTACTGAAATCATGTTGTTCTTTTTCCTTCCTTTTTTATTTTTAAAATACGTGCTCTCGTGACAAAGGAAGGCGAACACAGAACATGGTGAACAAAGATAAACTACCTCATTTCTCTCTTGTAACATGAATTCTTTTAGTGATCTAAAACATACCAAAGGGGAAGTCACATAATTCCTCTCAATCTATTTAATTTTCAGTTCTGAGTTACGCAATTATCTCTCCTGTGAGCAGTTTTCTTTCTTTGGCTAATATTAGGTAAGATGCAAACATATAAAGCTGACTGTGTTACCATCATGTTAATTTTCCTTACCCTTTTGTATCTCACCTGCTATTAAGGTTGCCCTTAATAAAAGGGGCAACAACAAAAGCAACACTTCATAAATGCTGCAGTCTAGTGATGGAAAAATTAATACTGGGAACACAAATAGGCAAGCCTAAGAAGTCAGATTAATCAAATATGTGAGAAGGGTAGTGGAAAACACCTCAAGGAGTCTGACAATGAACAGTCACAGCATTATACAGGGGAAAGTGCTTCTGCAGATTAATAGAAACATATTTAGAAAACACTGTATATTTTACTAAACATTATGCTGCATCTCCATGTTCATCACCACCTATAACTGAGTTTGTTTGCAGAGCTAGAGAGCGGAAAAGCACCAGACAGGCTTTCTTGTCTCAAACTTGAGTCCTAATCAAACCTTCCTATCCTACCCTCAGTGTTTATCTATGTGGTAAGCATTAACCTCCACTTGCACAGGTTGAGGTACTGATAAAGAGAAGTTAAGCTTTCCTCAAAGCTGAAAACGACACTTGCATACAAACCACATTCACCCTACAGAGTTAACAAGTGTTGTCAGAACATGGACCTATGAAGACTACTGTTCCATTAAAAATAGGGGGGTTTGTTTGGGTTTTTTTTTAAGAACTTCCTTGACTTTTATTCAGATATACCTAAAATATAATCACTAACAGAAAAGAGCAAGAAATGGGAAAAAAAAAATAAATTAAAGCTGTATACATTTTAACACTTCGTCCACAATCAGTACGTTGTTTCATGTGGCTTCAACTGTATCACATGTTCTGGATCTTACCCATTTTCTTTCTTTTGTTTTATCACACATTGTTTCATTTTACATCCTGTGTCTCATTTCAGACTTTCCAAAGGATTCAGACATACAAACAAGTATACAACTTAAAAACCTGGTTCCCCAGCCTCTTTTACTTGGAAGGTTATTACTGCTACAAAAGTATTAATGCTCAAAATGTAACAGTGGGGGGGGAAAAAAATGGTTCTGTGAAAGTTATTGACAGATCAGCTGCAACCAATGAGAGGATAAAAAAAAAAAAAAACCCAACAAAAAAACCCCACCACATAAAACCAGATGGAATTTAAAAAAAAAAAAAAAAAAAAAAAAAAAAAAAAATCCCTGCCATTACTATATCATACCAAATGCTGTATTGAAAAGTCAAACTCTCCCATCCTCCTGCCACAACAAACCATTGATGGGAAAATTGTTTATACCTTTTTCAACTATTGATGGTGACTATCAATTTTAACATCTAAATCTGACGGACTGCTGCCCAGACTTATCTTCCTCCAAATCCCATTAAAAAAGAAAATGCAGGTACTCACTGAAAATCGAACCTTAAACCCCACAAACTGTATCTTGACATTTGATTTTGCAGCAAAATACAAGTACTGCCAGGGTGACACCAAAAAAAAAATTTAAAACAGGGAGGTAACATTTATGGATAAAGGCAAATGACAGAAAAGAACACTAATTTAAAAGAAACCAACTATGCATCTCATTGCCTATAAGCACATGCATATCAGCAGCAGTTTTATTGCCAGCATATTTATGAGGGTTTAAAAAATACAAAGCCAAAGCCCCTAAAACTGGTATCAATACAAAACCCAGCTCAGGCCAGCAAGCCACCCAAAATTCTTGCTTAGATGGGTTCCAAAACCCTAGGCTACTACAACACGTGTGAGCACCTACAAGATGTGAACGTTAACCATTTCCCTTAACAAATCTGGAACTGAAGCTGTTCACGAGGAACTACCAGACTTCTTCCCCACGGGATTACTACGGCATTTTACCACCTCTTACAGGTTTAAAAAAGCCCAACAAAACAAAACAAAAAAAAAACCCAACTGATGTGTTACAGCTATTTTCCAAATATCTGATGGAGTTTCCACTTCTTCCACTGTATCTGAAGCACAAAACATGGCATTGTGTCTGTTACCATCAGAGAGGAAAGAGCTAGAAAACCCACACATACTTGTAAAGAACAAAGCGGCAAAAACTTCGAGGGACTGAAGTTTAAGAAGTGCTACCTCCTTTGCTTGCCAATATTATGACCTTTCACAGTATTTGAAGCAGTACACAAATTAAGACTAAAATGCCTTCCTGGAAGCATTTTGACAGCATCACAAATACATAATTTATTAGTCTGTTTTTTCCCAACCTGCAGATGCTAACCATGCCAGGGTCCTGCAGCACAAGCATGATGCAAACAGACTTACACTGACATCTAAAGGTATCTGTTATGTGATGCCTTATAAATATGTTTGGGAAGTGTTAGCACCCTATAAAGTGCTAACAATACAGAGATTGAGAAATGTCAATTCTTATACCCAGGAGACAAAAATCTCACTTTTAAACATGAGATACGTTAAAAAGTTTAAGATTCCACATCATACTACAAAGAGATGATAGCCCTCTGTAAATGCAAGGGAATATTGACATACAAAATACTAAAAGTTACCAGAAAATTGTATTTCTGAAGTTTAAGCAAGGATTTACTTGGTAATTTTACACGAGCTGAAATGTAAGTATGGGAAAAGACACTGAAACCCTAGGAATTTCAATTGAGTTACTATTTAATTCTTCCAGCGATCCTTTGCAGATAGATTAAAAATATTCAAAACCCAAACAAGGAAAGTTGCCTCAAATTTAAGAACTACACAGCATTTCCTTCAGAGTAGAATATTAAGCTTTTACTCAGACAATTCTATCTTATGGAAACAACCAACCTTTCCAATTGAGTTGGGCATAAATTCTAAAAGCAGTTCAGCTTTGAAAACAAGTTTCAAAGTTATTTTTGTCCTCGTTTCTAATTTGTCTTTGAGCATAACGTACATTATAAAATGTGAATGTTGGTTTCAAACTTACTTGTTTGCAACAAGCATGCCTTAATCAGAATAGATGAAATGGGTTTTGATCCATGTTCCAAAATACACTTCCTACTGTGCTGGTGAGAAAAGGATATGCAAACAGCCAGCAAATCTATTTCTCTTATGCTTTATTAAGTCATTGTCGTGGTTTAAGCCTAGGACAGTCATATAACACTTTCTTGTTCCGCAGTCACTTAACTGTCTGCAAGATGCTTAAACCACTTGCCAACTGCACATAGTTAAATTAATAAAATTTACTTTGCTAAAATTTCCATAAGCAGGTACCCTGTTTCACTTCAAGTATAAATCCAATGAGCAGAGATCAAGAAATCCTTTATGTAGAGGTATATACTTATCCGCTCATACCTGTCTTCACAGAGGAGCATCCACGTATCAGTCCAGTTGTATTTTTTAAGCATTACTTTTGGAAATAGACTTGGAGGCTACTAATTGCATGTCCCTTGTTCTTTTAAATAAATTAAGAGAAAGGATAGCTTTAATCCCTTTAAATAAGGCAATAAGTTCTTTACATTCTTAATAATTTGTAGCAACTGAGTCCATTGCTGTAACATAGGGTGCTTTATCAACTAAGTTAATGAAGTCAACCAATCACACCTTCATTTCTCACCTAGCCCGTTCCACTTCCTAAATTAAGTAAGACTGCCTGCTTCCTCTGTTAGCAGTAGAATGGGAAATCCACCTACACACGATGCTTCCTGAAACACAACCAACATTTGAGCCCTCCCTAATCACCCTAACAGCAAATCCTGATCAGTGAAATCCGAACACTTACAGTGACTCACCTGACAACTGCTAGTAAGCTACTAACTAGTGTTTTAAATCTTCTTTCCCTTGAGTTTTACGTATGTGAAGCTGGAGTGAGATAAGTCAGCATTTCAAAGATTAAAAATTCAGTCCTCGTTCAATAAAATAAGGCACAAAAGTAAAGCTTAACACATCTTTGGGGCAAACAGGAGATATTTGAAGTTTACTATATTCAACTGCTATATTTTCATTATGCAGTCCAGGCATCATTACAAGCTATATGAATTTAAAAAAAAAAAAAAAAAAAACCAAAGAAAAACAAACCCACAATAAAAACCAAAACAAACCAACAATAATAAAAAAATCAAGCAGTACTTAGAGCTGTTCTGCAAACCCCATGTGAAAAAATTCAACCCCTCAAAAAATCATGAGATGAAGAACTGATGGCAGATAGTAAAACAGCTGCTAAAGAAAACAGAAGTTCAGATAAATTTACTTAAAACCCAAAGATCTTTGGGAAGTCTCGCATGTGATGTTTATTATAAAGCTCAGACAACATTTACAGTTTTCAAACAAATTTTTAAGGTATATGACAAACACAAGACCTTAAGGCACACCATTTGACACAGCATGCTCAGAGACTTTAACCTCCACTCCTGGTCATCTAATCTAGGCAGAAGTGAACACCCCTGGTCATCTGCTAGCTCTCAGGAAACCCATGCGGGTCAGAACAGCAGAATGGGTCTTATGATTACAAGTCTTGGAACAAAGTTCATTCTGTCAAACATACCACCATTAACCAACCTTTAAAGACAACTCATGTTACAAAATACTGGAAATTACGGTAAACCTAGCAGGGAACTCAAATCCCAAGGAAGAGCAAGGCAACCACAGTAAACGCAACCGCAGCAAATGCAATTCTAAGGCAATGCAGGTAACTTCAACACACCATGCAGCTAAAATACTAACAGGCTATGATAATATTCTGGATGGAAATTATAAAATAAAAGGGCCACTTTTCTCAGCTTCTCTGACAACACAAGCCACTGCCAGTGCTGCCTGGTCTTTTCTGCTACTACACCCCCCAGCCTAATTTCAGTTGGGTTGACACAGCTGCTTGCTGGCCACGCAGGGAAGAGGATTAAGGATCTGACCCAGATTTTAAACTGGTAAGGAACAGAGAACAGGCAAAAAGAGAGGCGACAAAGGAAACATGCCTGTATCCTGCATTTCACAGTCAGCTTCAACTAATCCAACTGCAAATTTCTAAATAGGGAAGGTGTTCACATCTCTCAGGTTTGCTCAGGTATAGAGGCCCTCACAGCCACAGACTAAACCTGACTGACCTGCTGACACAAACACAAATCTTTTTAGCTGTGGGATTTTAATCCTAGTGCTAGTTTTCAGCCACATCAGTGAGCTGACCCATCTGACACCTTTAAGGCTGACAACGTGCATTGCAACTCTTCTGCAAAGTAAAAATCTTTACTATCTACATCATCTCACCTGATGGCACATGAAAAGGAACAGAACTTACTTTCTACAAAAAGTGTCCGAAGGTAAATTATTGTAGGGGTTTTTTTTAATACAAGAGCATACCATACATTCTTGGAAGTTATGACGCCAAGTGTGAAAAGCTGACTGCAAACTCAATGCAAATTTTACGTTTGACTGAATGGAGCCAAAATCTCATTAAGTTTAAAATTAATATTAATTTCTTTTTCCTGCTCTAATCCAGACGTGGACTGCAAAAATAAAAGTTTCCATATGTAGCCATGGGAGGTAAAGATAATCTTGATAAAGAACAGTGATGTCAGTGGTCAGCAACTATTAAGAAAACACTAAAAATTCATGAAAACCCATCCAGCCCAGAGGCACTGCCTAAGCTATGAGAATATATTAAAATGCACATAGCATCAAAAAAAGAAAAAGAAAAAAAAAAAACCAAACAAAAAAACATTCCAGTGAAGACTTGTCTGTCTATTTGATTGCAGCACTAAGTTGAAAAAAAAATAAATCCCAAAGCAAGCAATTAAATGTTAAAGCTACTTGCAAACCTGCACCAGACTTCTCAAAGGTTTTCAACTCTATAAAAACAATAGTTTAAGTTGCAGATTTCACATCTAAACAAAGGCTATAAAGTCAAAGTTAGCCTATGGTCACCTTCACACATTTCTTTCCCAAGTATGTTGAGCAGGTGTGATAACAGAAAAGGACAGAAAGCTTTTCTAAACACATTTTCCCCATCTTCTCTCCCTGCCCCGAAAACAAAACAACAAATGCAAAACATACCAAAAAACAAGGGCAGAACTTCAAACAAAAAAGAATTCTACTCAAAGGGAGAGGCAAGATGTACATTATCATTGTTTCCCAAGATCAACCATCGAATTTTTAGATCCAGAATCTAAAATGGTTTTAAGTCTGATATAAATGACTTAAGACTTAGTGAAGAGCAAGTTTTTAGTAGCACATGCAAGCTTCTTAGAACACAGAAACCATCAGCTCATTAAATGCATGTCCCATGAGACGCAAATAAAGAAGTTTCAGAATTGCTCAGTTTGGTCACATTTTTTGGCAGGGAACATTTTTTTTTTATTTTAGGCTCATGGCAAAAAGCAGCTTTTTCCATCTAAATACAATCCTTGGACAGTACCAAAGACTGTGCTGTTGGAAAAAACTGAGAGGAATCTGTGTTTATTGTTGAGATAAATAAATTTTAGAATATTTATTTGTTCTGTTCCAAGCACATCCTGTGTTCAAATACCATCACCTTTATTATTTACAAAAGAAACCTAACATGTGCACACACATGGGCTCATGTCTATCTGATCCAATATTCCTGTGGTCCCATTCTCTATTTTGAGATACACTACTGGAATAACATAAAGAGGCTATACAAGCATTAAAGTTCTGTGATCAAGTCCTGCGGCATCAAAACACTCTGCCAACCAGCACAGGCAGTAGTGACAGGAAGAAAAGCATGCCCAGGTTACAGTAATTACAAGTAGCCAGATTAGGCTGAATTAAATGTGTTAACACAGAAAAGCAGCACTGCCTTACACGTCAGAAGTTAACGTTTTTTAAAACCTGGTTTAGCTAAATCAGCACAATCTTCTGCCAGTTTAATGTGCAGGTGCTCTGAATCTCTCCTGGGACTACACAGGAAACCTAAGTTTAGAATTCAAACCACAGATTCATGAGCATTTCTTTGCTCATATGGCTCAATCACTTGCACAGCCCCTGCGCTACTCTCCTACCTTTGCTGAAATATGCATAATGTGCCACTATGTCTGTGTGCCACATGGTGAACCGACGATCACACCACTGATCCTGCTAAAAAAAACTCCCTCGCATTCTGGGAGGGGAAAGGGACAGGGGGAGCTGCATTATTGTAGTCCCACTTGCTGGAGGTAGGGCAGAACAAGTAATAGGGACTGCTGGAAGAAATATTTCCGCAACACTACTAGGCACAAAAGAAAAAAAAAAAAAAAAGAAAAAAAAGAGGCTGTGATAGAGTGAGACCCCCCTCTACTGGGTTTCTGTTTAAGGTCATGCTGGTCTGGCCAAAGGATCTAATGTAGGTTTCCCCTGGAGCGGGAAGCAGCCGCCACACTCCCTCTAAGTCTTAAGACAAGGCAGAATACTTCAGTCTTCCAGCAATGTATCTTGCTTTTTATCTTCCCTTCTACTCTGAGATCTGTCAAATCAAAGTTCCAGCTTTCCACCAAAGGCAGGCAGTGTTGAGTGACAATAAAATGCCAAGTAGCCCTTTTTGTAATAAATGTTCTATTTCATTCTCCTTTTCAAACCTCTCATGCTCACACACACCAGGTTTAATCCTCACACTTCTCAGACAAAGAGGGTCACTGGAATCAGTGTGGTAGCCTGATTTTCGAGAGGCTTTCAATGTGTTCAACTAACAACTGCAGAACAAGTCCATTATAAGCACTCTAGATATAAAGAAACACCTAGAAATCGGTTAAGTCAAACATGCTTTTATGAATACACATGCCCACTTAGCTTCTTCTCTTCTTAATGTGCAATTCCAGCTCCAGTAGCCATTTTAAAAAAAAAAAGCAACTTCCGAAGAAGGGAAGCTATACCTTAGCTGCAGAATGCTGAGAACACGTAACAACTGCACCCGCTTTAAAGACTGACATGGTGGTTTCAGTGGCAGCTGAATAGACAAGTGTGTGCTGCTGCTCCTCCTTAGACCCTCCTTCTGCTCCCAGATGTGTAGTCCCACCCTGCCCTTTCTGCCTTCTTTCTCATGCCTGTGAGACCATTCCACAAGCTAATCCAACTCCTTGACTGAGCAAAAACACCCCCAGAGAGAGAGAGGGAGAGAGAGAGAGATCCTTGCTGGATTGGTGCATCAAGTCAACTCACAGGAAGGTACGAAACGCTGCAGTGGAAGGTTAGAGGTGGAGCAGACACCAGCAGTGGGAGGTAGGGACAGGATGCCATTCACTGAATCACAGGTGAAATTCACGGCTAGAAGCAAAATAGAGAACAGCTCATCATAACTGTAACAGCTCTCCCGGGGCAAGGACAGAGGGTTTCACTACTAAGTAAGACACCCCAGGTTTCTGCTGCAGCACTGATAATCCAGACTGTATTGCCCAATTTTACCAACACAGATCCTTCCAGCATCACAACCTCAGTCAGTACCAGGATGCTTCCATGTCAAATGAGTGACAGGTTTTTAAAGACCACATTAATATCACCAGCCAGTCTAATGCAAAGCTAATAACTTATATTTCCAGAAAGCACAAATATTTGCACTGTGTGATCTCAGCTCCTAAGGTCTGATAAGTAAGCAACAAATCAGTGTACATGTTTACATTAGATATTTCAGGTATGTTAGGTAATGAGAGCAAACTCAAAGCCTGGACAAGCCCTGCTAAGATTGGAACTGGAACCACAAAATTCAGAATTTGCCATCATGCTATCCAAAACCAAACACATACACTCAGCAAGAACATGGGACTCCTGAAAAATTATCAGCTGTGCTTTCCTAATTCACATTATAAAGCCTTCCTACATAAATACAGTCCTGCTTTACTTGTATTTTCTCATCAGCTTGTACTATTTAAAACATGTGGGACATTCACAGAGATGGAAAAAAAAAGAATAGGTCAGGCTTGAAACAGAAGCCAAGCCATTCTGTTTCATTAGCAGATTAAACATGCAGAACTGTAATTTTAAATTCCAAGTAAAGCAATTTAATGAAAACATTCTGAACACAGATAAAAACTACTGTAAATTGTTGCAATCTTTATTAGGCATGTTGCCAAATGTCATATTAGAAACAGAACCAATAAAAAAGTCTGTCAATCTGATTTCAATATGCACAGAAAATATATTGTTTAGTGATCATATGGAATCTGGTATATAGATCTAGGATTTTTCTAACAGCAGCAGCCAACAATCCAGCATGTCTGAAACACTACTAGATGATGAACATTAGCAAAATCTAGTCTTTTCATTTGCAAAGATCCTACTTTTAAGCAAATCTACTCCTTTCCCTACACTGACTTTACATTACAAAACTCAAACATGTTCCTTTTACCTTCTTCATAACCACAATACTTACTACCAAATACAAATGAGTATACTAAATTTAATGTATTTATTCAAGCTAAATGTCCTAAACATCATTTGATTGCTGCCACCTATTGCTGTTCCAAACATGTTACAAGGAGCTAACTCACCCTTCTCCCCTTCTGCCTCAATCCTATACCAGTACTACCTATACCAGTACTACACTATTTTAAAAGCTTTGAAAGTTACTAACTCTTCACACATGCAGCATGTCACGTAAAAAAATGAAAGTGGTGGAAAATAAATCCATTGCAGAAAAAATTTTTTCTTTTGATTAATTTTGTTTGGTAATTCTGCTGTAACTTCAAGTATACAGAGGGCAAACATGATTTCTGAATGAAAACCAACCAAATCAAATCACTGAAGGGTAATTTCATCAGATACCAGTGTCAAAGAACCCTAAGAACGCCTGTTTCATAGAGTACCAGTTCAACAACTTTACTAATTTAAGAGATTTCAAAGCTTAGGACTTCCAGCAGCCTTATTAGACAGACTACTTCTGCCTCTGTTATTCCTAAATATGCAACTGATAATTCTATTATTTGAGCACAACAGCTGTAGAAGAAATGAATACAGGTTGAAAATGAGGATGAATAAAGATAAATAAATCTAAAAAGACTGGCCATAATAATAAGATGTCCTAAAGACACTGAAATAAAGATACAAGTTAGCATTTGCAAATGGAAGAGCAAATCGGCCACCAGCCCCAAAGGCACCTACATTAAGGTAACTCAACTGCCTTAATGCTTTTGTTGAAGCATCTAACTACAAATATAGGAGCCTAAATTTCAGGAGACATCTCTGAAAACATAGTCATAGGTGTCCAAACTGTTCTGTTATTGAAGAAACACACTGCATGTTTATGGCAATTATCTAAGGGACCACTGCTTAGAAACACAATATTCAGCCAGTTACACACTCTCAAGCGAGGGAGCAGTACTGGTACGACAGAGTCAACCTGGAGGCTCAAACAGCAAAACGGTGAATTCCTGCAAGGGGTGAACTACCACTTCTGGCTAGTCATTTGAACTCTCCAACTCAGGTTCTTTTATGCACAAATATCAAAGGCTAATTCCAATGGATCAAAGCACCACCTACTCCACACAGCTGTTCCTTTGCACCTTCACTTATTTTACAGCCATTATCTATACATTAATGCTAACAATCCCTCATTATAATCCATTTAAAACTTCATGTGGCTTTGAACTGATAGATCCAATCACACATAAGTAGCTAAAATGGAACCTGGCACAGGTCCACTGTTCACAGTTCAATCTCTAGTGTGCAGCAAAACAGACCTGAAAATGAATCTCAGAGAGGGAAAGCAGAGGGAAAATACGGCAGGTATGGAAGGTCTTTAGACTAGCTGCCTCTAATTAAGAAGCTGTTGAAGTAAGGATGATACACTGAAGTAAAGGAGGGCTTGTAGTAAAGACATCACAGTCAAAAACAGGGCTGTTGGGGAAATAGCCAAAGCTTTTTCCATTGACGCCGCTTTGCCACAAACCACAACTGAGATTAATACCGCCACAAGGCACCAAGCCACACCTCATTTAGCTTCAGCATCTGTCTTCTACAAAATAAAGGCCTGCAAGACCAGCAATTAAGGCAGCTGTGCTCCTAAATCCTACCTCTCCTCCACTTTAAGCCCTTTGCCTGCAGTCTCAGGCCAGTTACACATGACCTCTGAGCTGGCCACACAGGCTGCTGTTGCTAGAAAGAGAAAGCCCTCCCCTTCCTCCAGCTCTGCACATCCCTCATTTTAGCTGCAGCATGAGCACAGCAGCAAAATGATTCCTCCCACCCGGAGTGACAGCAAGGGGGAAGTTTGCAACAAGGAGCAGGAACCTCCCCTTCCAGGAGCAGCTGGAATTGCTAGTTTGTATACCAGGAATGCACAAGTATGTTTTCCATTAGAATCACTATTTTTGCCTCTGGATTTGGAAGACCAGAGCATACAGATGACTAAACTGCTTTAACAGTAAGGAAGCAGCCTCAGCATATGTGCAGGCTAATACTAGCAACCAGGGAGTCACCTGACAAGTCAGATCAGCTTGCGTAGCCAAGTGAAAACTAACTTTTCGTCTGCACCAGAGTCAGTTTTGGGTCAAAACAGGGAGCAGATCTGACTCCCAGCATGGTAGCCACACAGTAGTGCTGACAGAATAGGCAAAAGGACAGTCACTGTGGAAGGGAGAGGACAACTATTCCTTTCAGTAGCCGTCCACAATTAATTACCTTAAGCTCAATGTGAAATTACATCTTAAATCCTGAGAGAGGTGGATGCAGGAAACCACTGTTCTCTGTCAGCAAAACTCAGCTCTTCAACATGCAACCAATATAAGATTGAGATTTAGAGACACAGTGATGTACCCTGACCCTGTGTTAGTCAAAAAGGACCCGACGTCTACACTGTTCAAGCTCTGAAACACCTTCCTTACATTCTCCTCACCTACTGTCCCCTTGCTTCTTCCCTCAAAGGAACAGTAGTAAAGAAGCCAATAGTTCCAATGCTAAGGAATCCCCTAAGATGACTGGGGAGTCAGCCCTGTTGCCCAAGATAAAGAATTAACAATTGGCTAGGAATCTGGAAGCCAGTCTCACACAGGGTACAGGCAGAAAGGAGAAAATGGGAGAAGAGGAAGAAAAGACAAAACTTGCTCAGTTCCCTCAGATAAAAGTTAACCCTGAAATTATACAGAAGATTAAGAAAAGCATGTAGTGGAAAGCATCTAATAGTTCCAGCACTCCAAGAGCAAGAGAAATGAACTGTTCACCTTAATTACATCTTCCGAAGGGAACCTGCCCACTTCTTGGACATGAAAGGATTTAATTAGCCCAAGTAAAACAATCTGCAAAGACGATGACTCTGAGGAAGGCCTTGAGATGCAGACTACAGGAACCTCAGGAGGACTTAGGGAAAACAGTACTACACACTACCTCTCCTTTTCTTCTGTTCCCAGGACATTCACTATCGACGCTAGAAAGGACAGGATGGGACAGAGCCACTCCCTCAGTCATTTACCTCAATAATGACACCACTTCATTACACCTGACCCCACGTGCTTGTACAGTTTGGGCTGTTGAAGTTTCCCATTTGCTCTGAGCTGACATGATGTCTCTTCTTGCAGACACGAGAATGGCCCAACCCATTGTAGTTATACACCATGCTCCTCTTACTTTCCAATGCCTCCAAATCATGTTTCAGTTAGTGACCAATCTTTTTAACATTAGTTTACTGTATCTTCATATAGCGGAACAGCACACATGTGGCTATCAAAATGAAAATATGTAATTATGGAAACGGTACCTATACATTTACCCTGCTCACACGATTCAGAGTATGAAGTGAAAGAGCACACTCACCAACCAAGAAAATTCAGTGGTGACATCATTACTTTCCATGGTAAAGGGACAGGGAAAACGGGAGATCTTAGAAAATAACGAATAGCAGAGAAGTCCTGTTTTTACAGGATATTTACCTATCTAGGCACAAAGCTTAAAATATGAGGTTGTAATGAAAATATTTCTCTCCATTACCGTGATCAGGCAACAATTTTCCCTTTGCTATCATAACACACTGTGCTGCAGTTCAACATCTGGCTACCATCTATCCTTCTCTTCCCTCATCCTCTTCTTTTCCCTCATACAGGTCCTGGCTACTATGAGGCAACTTCAGAGAGACCCTGCTGGTCACAATGCACTTAAGCTAGTAAAACTTATTTGGACCTGAACCGATACTTCTTTCTCAGCAGCAAGCTGCTCTTTCTAAGCCTCCATAGCATTGTTAACATATACACCCCAATAAATCACCAAAGGATAACTCACGTTTGAGGAATACAACCCCCATGGGGCAGCCAGAAACAGCAAACAAGCAAGAGGGTCTGAGAGGCTTTCATCTTACAGAGACCAACAGCTCCAATCCAGACTTTTTACTTCCCTGCATTTCATACGCTTTTAGGCTCGCTCACTGCAATGCCCTCCAGATTTTCCCTACAGCACAGCTGTTAATCAAATCTTACTCTCTGGGTCACCCCTACTGCAGACATACTAAAGGCAGCACCGAAAACCAGCATAATATGTCAACAAAGAGATAGTGACAAGGAAACCACCACATGGGGACCAGCTGAGGCCCTTGTCCGATTTACTAAATATTTTCAAGTTACAGAAAGACAACTCTGGTTTTAGAAGTAAAAAAATTAAAAAAATTAAAGATTAGATTAAAAACTGACTCATCTATTTAGATATTTTTGCTATTAAACTCAGGCACCAGATGTACAACCTTGAAAGTATCCACCTCCTATCATTTTCAGATTCACCTTAACAGACAGCTGAGTGACGAGTGCTTCTTTGCTATACAAGATGCTCAACTGCCATTTTAGGCTAGATACCTGTTATTTTGAGGTATGAACTTACTGTTTACAATGTCACCTTGCAGGTGAAGAATTTGTGGAACAGGCATTGTGAGAATAACTATATCAAACAGTTCCGGTGGTCCCGTTTTCCTGGAGACTTCCCATTTCCCGTCTCGGAGAGAGATGCGAGTTACATGCTGTTCATAGAAGACATCTGCACCTGCTTGGAAAAAGAATAAGTTAAATACATGTAACAGGGAATTCCACAGAGAATTCATATAGAGATGTTTATATGCCAGCAGTGCAGCTGAAGTCAGTGAAGTGCTTGCAGGACTTGGAAATTTACAGAGCTCTCAGACATGTTTGTCCATATCAGCAACTTCAAGACATTTATAAACAAAAAAGGAATTTGAACTGTCTTTTGAATTTACATCTCCAATGAGAATGTTCAAGAATACCATCAAAACCACAGCCATTAAAACCTTTCATTTCATACAAAGGCATCTAAAAACTTACCTGACTGCTTTAAATAATACTTGACAACTGAGGAGATCCCCTGGGGTGCCACATAATTGCATGAGCCTTTTTTCACTACCATTCCTTCAATGCGTGCAGTCAGCTGTTGCAAGATGCCATGAGACAGAAGTTCCTCATAGAAGCTTAAACGGAGCAAACAACACAGAGATGAAGATACACTGCATGTAAACCAATAGCAGCTGTCATTATTTTTCACAATTAAATTTAAGGACAACCTAACTTTCAGATTTAGAGAACAGTTTTTAATGACCTCATACAAAATGCATTTCAAGCCAGGCTATGCATGAATAGGAACCACCAGTGTAAAACAACAAACTAGCTTGCTGCTTCATTAGTAGCTGACCTTTTACACAAGACCAAGGCAACCGACCATACCTGTAAGAGAAACTGTTAGCAGTTTGACCTGAAGGTTTCAGGACTAACTGAGGCAGGGGCATAAATGACAGTTACTTAAAGCTCTGAGTATCAGTACGAGCTGCACTGCCACCGTGGAAAGCAGGAATATTCCAGCAGCTGGATGCAGGTGCCTGAAACACACCTGCCTTCTCTCTCATTTCCGCAGAAATAATGCGTTTTTACAACACTGTAACATCACCATCCCCTGCCCCAGCCTGAAGCAAACCGCCCTGCGCACCCAGCGAGCACAAGCAGGCCCCATCAATGCAACCCTCCCCTATCCCTGCAGACAGCCACCGCTGTTCTCTGAGGCAGAGACATCACGTCCCCACAGACACCTCACGCTTCTTTCACACCCAGCTTTCCGGCATAGCGCTTAGGCGACTCTGAGCCGTGCTACCTCCTGAAAGCAAAGATCTCTGCGGATTTAAGCAGCGAGACCACAGCACCCGCGTTCCCTACAGTGGGCAGATTAGCACCACGGGTGAAAACACTCGAGCCGCGACACGTGCGGGCAGGGCAGGGCGCTTGCCCACCAAACCCGCCCGACCCGGCGCACCGGCCCCCACTTCCCGCACCCCACTTCGCACTTGAGACGGGCGGGGGGCGGCGGGAGGCAGGGCTGGGGCCCAGGCACGGCGGCGACACCGGCCCGGCCCCGCCGCCCCTCTCGCGGGGGGGCTCACCTGCGGTGCGGCTGGGCGCGCTCCGCCTCCAGGGTGATGTACTGCGCGCCCAGGTCTGCGGTGCAGGCAGCGTCCCCCGCGCCGCGGCTCGTGCTCATGCGGCCCCCTGCGCGACAGCCAGTCAGACACCGCCACGTCACGCCGAGCTCGGCCCCACGCCACCCCCTGCGGCACCCACCTGCGCCCCTCGCCTTGTCCCAGACGACGACGCGGCCCAGCGCCGCCCCCCGCAGCAGCGCCGCGCAGGCACCGCCCGTCAGCCCCGCGCCCACCACCAGCACCCGCGACATGGCCCGGCCCGCCCGCCCAGAGGCGGCACCGCTGCGCCGCCACGCCCCCCGCAGCGGACGTACCCCGCCCCTGGGCGGTGCGGGCACGGGCCACCGTAGGAGCACCGTGCACAGAGCGCGGCTAGGGGGGAGCGGAGCGGGAGAGGGTGGTGGTGTCTCGTTTCACCCATTATTCCACATTATCCACGCCGTGACTATAGGCACTCTAAGTTCACAATGCTCAGTCTGATGTAGGAACGTCTTGTACATATGGACTCAACAGAGGAAGTCAGTAAATCAATTGCTTTATAATAATCCAGATTCTAATATCCGGAATAAAGTGCAAACCAGCTAATGTCAGCACAGTGACAGCAGGGTGAAGCATCATGTTAGGAACCAAGACCGGCACACTGCGGCGGCACAGGCCCTGCTGCGCCCCTGTGCGGAGCCGGCGCTGCAGTACCGCGCTTCGGCCACGAGGCGGCAGCACCCGCGAGCACCCGGCGGGCGGCTCCTGACCAGGGGCGGCACTAGCGCAGTTCATTGCTTAGCGCGCCGAGCGCCCTTCGGCAGCGCGCACATGGAGCGACAACGACGTTTCCCTACCGGGAGGCAGCAACAAGCGCGGCAGCATCACCTCGCAGGCACGGCAGCATCGTGTTACCGCTACCGGCAGCGCGGAGCCCGCCTGCAGTACCGCGTTTCCTTCGCAAGGCGGCAGCAGTGAGAGCAGGAGGGCGCCACACCGCGCATGCGCGTTGCCCGAGCTGCAGCACCAAATCTCGCGACAGCGACGAGCGTGGCACCGCGCATGCGCTCTGCAGGCACGGCCTCACGCAGCTCCCGCAGCGGCAGGTTCTTTGCTGCGGGCGGCTCTCCCCGTGTAACTTACCTGGGTAAGCTGGATGACCAGCAGTTGTCGATAACAGATGCTTGCAAACAGCCTAAGCCACACCCCTAAGAGCTCAGAACAGCACCGAGCACCACCCCCAGGATGAGATAAGGCACTCAACACCGCAGCTGATTTGCCTCATCCGCACCTGGATGAGGTACACACACCTGGGAGCAGCTAGAACCAGCAACAAGCTGCAGCCATGCCCTCTGTCTCCAAACCCAGGGAGAAGACATGGTGCAGACATGGACAGCATCACCAGAGCAGACAAAGGCATGCTCCGCTCTTCACTGATTCCACCACACTGTTCCCCAGTGTTACTCCTTCATTTGCACTGGAGCTCAACAAGACTGTAGGACAACGAAGTGACAGTTCACTTGAATTGTACATGGAACGCCAGCTACCAAAATTGCTTAGACATCCATGGAATGCTATTTGTTACAAAGACAAAAAAAAAAAAAAAAAAAAAAAAAAAAAATCCTCCAAGTCATCGTATTATTAGGCTATCAGAGCTCATGCTGTAACTCTAAATCTACTGAGTGCATATGAAATACTGTCTGCTTCACTGCATGGTTTTATTATGCTATACCAACTAACTCAAAGGATTAAACATTTCACTTGTATTATAAACCCAAATTTACTTTCTTCAGAAATAGAAACATCTTCACATATGCCTAGACCTTCAGTTTTCAAATGAAGGTCTGAAAGATAGTTGTATTTCAGCTCATTGCTGGAATTACACTTCCACGTGCTGGCACTGAACCTTAGCCAATGCCTAAGGTTACCAGAATGAGCACAGAAAGGTGCACTTTCCTTAGCATTCCATTTTCTGTCAAGTTTTACAGTGACAGACCATCTCATTTAATGCCAGAAAAGTTAACTCTTAAAATCACATGAGCTCATTTCAGCTGCTAAGGCACATCCTTTCTTCCACTTAAGTTAGTTTCATATGCTGCAATGAACCGAAGGTATTTCAACACACTGGGCTCTTTACAGAGACATTGTTACCGTAGTAGTTAAAAACCCCAACAAATATGTATAGCAAATACAATTCCAGTACACATATGACAATTTATTGTACCACCATTCATATAAAGCATTTCAGTCCAAAATGGTCAGAAACAATCTTAAATATCTGCATAAGAATTTATAAACATTAGTAAAGATATACCACAGACTATAGCTTTCTAAGTTTTCAAGTGTAAATTCTGGTAGATATCCATGTTTAAATAAAATGGACAATACCAGTAGAGATGCATACTTCTATCATCTTTATTTATAAAGAAGTGACAACACTAGAAAACACATTGATAGCCAGTGCTTTGAACAATGAAGGTGGGATCTAAAAAAGTCTGATTAAACTAAACAACCTTAGGTCTTTATCAAGTTGCATATCTGCCAGGAATGCTGAAATGCAAGAGTTTACACCTGCAATATTCCATAATGGAACAGCCACATAATATCAAATATAGTCTCCAATTTCCAAACTAATACATAAAAAAAAAAGCCATCACTAAGTATGAGAAGACCTCTGCAAGTTCTTATTGCTTTTTGAGTTAAATAATGATCTTCAAATAAACCAAAACCAAACAATCTCTACAGTATCTTGCTCATCCTCCTGTTCATTCATTAACACTGGAAGCAATCAGTTATTATATGATGCGGCAACACAGGCATTTAACAAAAAAAATCCAAACAAAAACTTATTTAAGTACACGGACATCCCCACCCTCCCTGCCCACCCTCACCCTGAAACCCACTATAACCACTTACTGCCTGGAGAGGAGCAAAACTCGATAGACAAAACCAGAAATCTGACTACAGTAAGAAGGAAACAGAGGGAGATACAGCTTCCTTAAATATTCAAAATCTGATGTCTTCCAAAACAAAGCACACCATCCTCATCATTTAAAAACGGAAGTTGCTTTATATGTATCTAATCCTTGCACATGCTGAGCAGTTCTCAAGTCCACTGAGTTCCACTGTGCAGCAGTTGATTTTGAATTCAACAATGCTTCAAAAACTACAGTAATATTCAATGCACTTTTTACTAAGGAGAGGAAAAAAACAAATGCATGTTGATGTTGTTCTTGCCAGTTCAGCATTTCTGCAGCAATTCCATTTGTCTCTTGCAGTATTAAACTTCTAACAGCATCAGTCTTCAGAATCATCCTCAGAAGCTGTTGGAACAACACAGTATAATCAGAAGCCTTGACAAATGTCTGAAAAATTTTTTCCAGCACTTTGAGTGGTGGAAGTAAAGGTAATTTTATAATATCAAATAGCAGATTTTAATACCTGCCTAAACCTTTGTAATTACACAGCTTAATTTTTAAATGCATCTCATGTCTAAAAATTACAGCATTTTCAAATCAAATCTCAACATTATGAAATGCAGTGTCCTCCTGCTGTTCTCCCTCAAAATAGAAGGAAGAAAACTTAATTACGCCAGAGATTCAAGTTTTATGTAGTGTTTACAGTGGCTAATTCCAACAGTAGTCAGAGGAAAACATATTCAATCCATGACAGCAGCACCCAACACCAGGGAAAGAAATGACTCAAAGTTAACAATTTGGATACTAAAATACCTAGAAAAATTCAGCAGTCTAACCAAAGTTTTTTTTTTGTTTAATATATATATACTTCTTAACGCAATTAAGTCAGGCCTAGCTGCAAACAGCTCCTCTCTCCAACCCCATTCTTTCGGCATATGCAAAATGAACATAAAGCCCACCTATGCACAGGATTTTGTTGTTGCAAGGTGAATTATAAGACAAATATGTACTTGTCAACTCTAAAAATAAAAATCAGCACACATCTACAATAGGTTTGTACCGTGTTAAGCTTGTCCATAACAGGAATTTATTCTGACGTCTTAAGCAAATTCTAAGGCAATAAAGTACTTATACTCAAGTAACTTGTTCCATCTCTGTACATAAAACAAAGCAAGGTAATGTCTGTCTGCTCACTTCTCCAGTTCTTCAAAGAGAAATGTAACCAAAGTACCATTAGTGATAAATCTAAGCCTCAGTATTCCTCAACTGCAAGTTAGATAAAGCCCGAATCAAACATAGATTAAATTACTGTGTAAAATGGCACACAATAACGTTAGTTTTTACTCTAATAAGGATGTACATAACTCAGGAATAAATTCCGAACTCAAGTCCACCTTTGTCTGCTCTGAATGCAGAAATAATCTCCAAATCATCTTCTGCTCCTTGAACTAAAACTTCAGACACACACACACAATATCCCTTATCATACTCCAAATACATCCTATGCATTGAAAATTCATATACAAGCTTTGAATGTTTTCAAACATTCACATGCACACTAGGGAAAAAAAAAGCAAGCAAATGAACAAACAATGGTAGATCAACTAGCTACCCTTCTACTGCCTATTCATCAAGCCCAGCATATAGTTCCAAATTCAAACACACTGAAGAAGCTATTCAGCAAAAAGTAGGCTAGCCCATTGCCAAAACTGGCAACTGTTCAGTTTCATTCCTGAAGTGGATAGGCCGGATCAAGGCATACATACAGCTGTAAAGTGTGTGTGGATAGAAAAAAGGGGAAGAAGAGGAAATGACAAGAGAAGTATGGTAATTTAAGTGCAGTGAAATTCAACTTTAAATGTTTCTTTTCTACTAGGACTCATGTAAATGGCTACAACCTGGAGGTCACCACCAATTCCCCAATTATGTACGCCTAGAATTACAATAACCAAACTGTAACTAGTGAGGAATCTTGTTATCACTTGCAGAAAACACTTCTGTGGTCCAAACAGAATGCTGTTGGGAAATTAATCATGGAGAATTAAACCCTCAGAGTAATTCTACTGATAATGGAAAAAGCACTGCTGGGTAAAATCAAGTTTTCCATAATTAGGTTCAGTATTATGAATCTTGGCAAGGAGGATTGTACTCATTTAGCTTTGAGTTGATCTAATGGGAGGGGAGAGGAAGAGGGGAAGCACCTACTTTCAATATCTTCCATATGTGCCTGAAGAGTTCTTGCAAGGTTAATAAACTAGAAACAAGGCAGAGAGAAAGTAGTTTAAAAGTTGCAAAGTTATCTGCAGAAATTTGCAACAAGTTAGCAAAGTTTTCTTCACTTTTTGTTCACTTTTTACATCCCAAAACCTCATCCCAGATGTCAAAAAAAGACAAAAAAAACCAAAAACAAACCAATGCAAAATTTAATATAAATCCCCACACATTAGGCTTCAAATTGCTATTTAAGTTATTTCAGCTTCCGCTCCATGTCAGATGTTCCTGGTAGCAGTTAGTGGCATCATCTTTATGTTCTACAGTCTGTAAAATACATCAATTTTGAAAGTAGCATGCATAAACAAGTGCCAGTGTTATGAAAACTGCTCCTAGAAATTCTAATGGAAAAAAAAATAAGAAAAAAAAAAAAAAAATCACATAACCTGTAAGGACTGCATTATTTGGATCCATTTCATTTACTTCACTATCACTATGGCAAAACAGAGCCCTCTGACTGAGAGGCATAAATACACTTGAGATTTTAACTGTAAATAAGAAGTTTAAGAGCAGGATTACTATTGGACAATGGTGGCAGCTTAACCTTAGTAGTATGTGGTATCAAAACCAAAGCCAAAATCCCTAGGAACACAAGTTCTCAAGGCAAATTTGAATGTCTCGGCCAAGTTGGATTTTTTTTTGGTGACAATCTACATCACAGTTTCAGTGATAGTCCAGATGTTGAGACACAGCAAACAAAATGAAACAAGAATATAATGCTACAGTTTCCATAGCTCAGGTTGTATGCTCCGCATCAAACAGGCATCGGTGTTCTCACCGGTTTAAAAATGCAGTGTCACGCAAGTGCGTAATGCTGCCTCTGATGACAAACCTGTAAAAAAATCTTATTTCTGCAATACGCTCAAGCTAATAACCTGCACAGGATGCTTGCTAATATCAGATTATAAATCTCTATACCTGTAGCAGAGAAAACTAGAAATTTCTGTTTGTGGATCATGGAATACAAACTTTACATTAGATGTATATGGAAAAGAGAACCAGTGTTCTAATACAGTAAGAGATTAAAGCGCAGTCCTGCCTCTACCCTAGAAGGCTAGTACCTGCTAGCAACCATTCCAATAAGCCTTGCACAAGCTGAATATTTTAATAGCGTCACTTTGTATGTAATAAAAAAAAACAAACAAACACAGCTTTTCAGGAGCTCAGTTGACAAAGGGCACCAAATAATTATCTAGAATCAAACAAACACATAGAATACAGGATTTCTGAATAAGTCACTATGCAGCAATAACTTTTTATGATGATCTCTTACTGGTAAAATGTGTACTTACCGTATTTCTAAGTCAAGACATTAAAGTAACAAGAATCCAGTCAAACACGACCAATAAAAGTGTTGCCTAACACCAGAAAACCATACTATAGCTAGTCAGTTTCAGAATGTAATATACAAATACATTGTTAGGTACAATCCAGCAGACAAGCATTGCAAGGTCTAGACCTCTGCAGTGTAGACAGGCATAATGAGAAAAATCAATCAAATAAGGTAGTCCAACATTCTCAACTGCATGTTTTGTACAGAGGGAGGTTAACCTTCCAGTTTCACATAAATTCACAATAATCATGATTAAATGCAAAGCAATGAACTACCAATAACCTTGACATAAATAATTTTGCAACACAGTAACTGCAGTAAAGTAGTACCCTCAGTTTAAAATCAAAACATGGTGTTACTGCATTGACAAACCCAGACCTAAATTTGTTAAATAAGCATGCTTCTTGGGTATCCAGCTCCTAGGTTGCTCAAGGTAACAATCTAGTTCCAAGTTGTCTGTACAAGCAATTCCAGCCGTAAAAACACTGCATACTTACTCTAACACGTGTGCTGGCCTCACTTGCAGTTCCTAGCATATCAGAAAAGCGCTGCTCACATAAGTGTAACAACACTACCAGGTAGAGACCAGAGCTGATAAATTCATAGTCTGCCTTAAAGGAGATCAAAAGAAACATTCAGAATGTCAGTGATGTCTGCATAGACAATTCAAGAAGTAGAACAAGAAATAAAATTTATTGGAAACTTTATATATTTGATCAAGTTGTTCCAGGAAATATTACTGAAAAGCTATTTATACTTCTGGTTCTTCCCACTCACCCCAGATCTAACATGTTATCCTTGAAGATTATTTGTAGAACTTTTTCTATTCAAGTCTTAGCATGATTAGTTCACAGTAAGGAATCTGAGAATCCAAGTATTGTATCACTGGGGAAAATAACGGCAAGAAACTTTGCTGGTTTCTTTTCAGTGTTCCCAACCCTTTACAGAAAGCCAAATTAAGGGAAATATTGTAAGAACTTTATGATGATATAAATGTTTTGAGAAATTATTTTCCCTGTTAAGATAAACTCTGAAAATGCCGCTGCTGAACTGATCATTTAGAATCAATTCTTTAAGTAAAAGTTCTTATTCTATTGAAGTAGAGTGACAGTAACAAACAGCCCGCAGTGCTAAAAATTAAGATGATGGCACTCTTGAGAAAGACTTTTCAGAGTCTGGCCCAAGTGACAGGAACTAGAGTAGCAGGGTTAGAGCTTCTGCTAAATAGTAAAAAAAATAGAGGTTGATGTTTGCCCTCAAAACTGGTGTCACTATTTTCTTTCAACTTCTGAGGTAGGTAAATTTTGTTAACTCTTTCTATATTCATAGAATAACCCAGAGAATAAGGAAAACTCTCTGAATAAAGTTCATTAAAATAACACCAGCTTTTTGTTGTTTGTTCATTTTCAAATACTGCACAATCCAGTAGTTCTAAGATAATGTATTTTATATAATGAGAGTAATACTAATGGGCCTTTAATTACTTTTAATTTAGGAAAGGACTTGAAGGAGCAGCAGGAAGCTGTTAGTAAAGAGATTAGGTTCTTCCACTCCAATGAAACACAAAAAAAAAAAAAAAAAGTTTTTATGGGATGTTATGTTTAAAAAGTGGTATGTTTAAAACAACTACTAAGGTGTGTTAAAAAATAGCTAAAAACAAAGATGACGACTTAATTTAAAATTCAATCGAATCATACTAGTACTCCCACTGCACCTATGTGGCAGACACACTAGACTGCAAAGCTAGATGACAGATCTCCAACCAAGAAAAGGATAAGATATATTACACTTACTGAAAGCTCAGATATAGGAAGCACAGCAGGAAGATAGAATTTGTCTGAATATTAAGAAGAAAAAACTGTCCCATGTTGACATTACTTTATATGCTTAACAGTCCTTCTGAAAAGGAGATGCATTTTGCCTTCTCTGAAGAGCACCCTCCCAGCACTAAACCAACACTTACCAAATAAGGCAAAATATACTAACTTGTTCATTTGCATGTGCCCTATAGAGTTCATGAATGTCAAAGTCTTCCAAATTCAGATGCAACTTCTCCTTGCACAGTTCACAAGTTGTCACTGCTTCCAAAGAAGAACCTGGTGGGGAGGAGCAGGGGAAAGTCAGTATCAAGTTACAACAATCTGTAACATATGACACAATTATACAAGCATGACAAACTGTAATTAATTCTTGGCTTAATTTTTCAGAGCAAGGTTAGAAGAAAAAAAAAAAAAAGCCTCTAATACAAACGTAGCAACTATCTGCTAATGTCAGAATTTAAAAGCTATAGCATGTTTATTCTCTATCCAGCTCCACATATTTTGCCTCATGTTAATTCTGGACACCACATGCCTCTTCCTGAAAGTATGGCATAAAATCATTGTTTAAGCTGTTTGAATTCTACAGGGTAATCCAAAAATACACAAACATAATAATAAATATACTGGAATACCTTAAAGTTATGGCCAGAATAGCATTTCGTCTTCAAAGAACCAGGTTTAAAGCAAGCTGATCCATAGGCAACAAGATGAACAGAGCAAGTTTATGGTGGATTTTATGTCTTAAATAGTTAAATACTTCAAACTAATTTCTCCTACAGGCTGAGCCTTCTAATATATCCCTACTCTGATGTGGGTCCTCTAATACCGAGTAAAAAAAATAGAAAGATGCTAGCACCTTCCTTTGGGAGAAGTATTCCACGATCTTCCTGTCTTCTACCAAGCCAACTATTTTTAAGTCTTTATATTATTACAGATAAGTTATAAACTGGTCAATTAATTTATTAAAAACATTTGTACCATGTGCAATTTGTGAAGTGTTTCTTAAAATTCTACATGCACTTTGATTTTTTTTTTTTTCTTGAACAGTTTTAAATTGCCTTGAACAGGAGGTAGTAACATTTTTGGACTGTCAAATCCCCACCACTCTGCTACAGTCAGCCTGGCTATAAAAGTGTTAACAACTAGAACCACATGCACGAGAGAGTGGGGAATTCAAACAAAGTTGTAGAGTAGCTCTGAAGCCACACTTCTGCAATGTTATATTTTGTCTAATTTCTTAGTAGTCAATCCCAAAAATGTGAATATCTAAATGAGAAACGCAGCTACTGGATCTACTTACATGAGAAGCTGCACAGACACATAATAAGCCTGGAAGTGCCACTCTGTTGTGTCCTCTCAACTGCTACTTTTTCAAATAAATACCTTGATACTAGAAAGAGTAATTCTCCTGATAAGCCTCCCAGTGTAACTGGCAGTCTATCTTGGTCTTGAGTCTGCTTTACCTGAATTAATCTTGGACTGCAGCCATTTTTTCATGCACTCCTGGTGAACATACTGCAGACTTCCAGTGCACTTGCATGGCTCTATTAAAAGGTTGTCAGAACTTGAAGAGGACATCTGACAGATTCTGCATAAGTCACCCTCCTCATCTTCAGAATCTTCTAAAAGCAGGCTGAATAGGAAGGAATATCAACAAACGTGACCCACTGTATGTAAGACCTTTTATAATTCCATTCACCAAACTGTTCTCAAACCAACAAGGACTAAAACAAATTTCTGTGAAGACAAGTGAGAACACAGGTGACAGAGGAGTGAGTTGCCACTTGAAGTTTCCTTTTAACAACAAGATTACAGAAAACTCATGTTAAGTCAGGTACATTTCATTATCTCAAAAGAACATACTAATTTACCTCTCTTTAATTTTCTGGAGTCTTTCTGGATCTCTTGATGGTGGTATTTTAGACTTGCTGCTTTCTTGTCCATCAGACTGATTCCAGCCAGAGGGAATAATATCTACAGTTATCATAAGATTGTCAGACAGACTGCTTCCTAATGTTGGAGGCACTGCAAAGCGAAAGAGAGAACCAGGCAGAATTCCAGAACTTCTCCTACTGTGGGCTGAATCTGGTGGGGAGGCAGTAGCTGTAGGAATACCAGATACTGCAGGTGTTGGTGGTCTGTTAACAGAAGCCCAAGGAGGGCTATCTGATGCTTCAAGAGAGGTCTCCTCACCTGACTCTCTTCTTCTGAAGATATGTTGTGATCTAGCAGTTGTATCAGAGGTAGAGATCCTTGCAGATTCATCTCTCCCTTCTCTCCTTCTTCTGGAAAAGAGAGGCGTACATCTATTCCTCAAAGATGATGATAACCAGGATCCTGTGCTCCTACTTTCAGAGTCTGGTCTGTAACTTTCCCCATCTGAATCAGAGTTATGATTTTGTGAAACTCCCGATAAACCCCATCTTCGTCTAAGAAAACTAAATCCCTGAGAAGCTTCAGATGTCTGAAGTCCTGGAACTTCCGGAGTTGCAGGTCCATTACTGCTCGACAGAGTAGAAGCTTGAACTCTTGGGACTACTGTTGACTCTTCAGAGCCTAATGATCTTGTATGCAATGAGTCTTGGCTAGACCTTCGAGAGAAAAATGTAGATGACATACTAGAAGCTAAACGAGACAGAAGCTGTCTGGTTGTGCGCCTCCCTTCACCATCAGCTGTAGGCTCATTCAGTGACCTCTGAGAAGATAAGACCCTTTCAGAACCACTTGAGGAAGGAGTTTCATCTCTAATGGCAGTAAGAGAAAATGCTGGCTGCATGCTCCTCTGGGGAGATTCCAATTCATTTCTCCTTTGCCTTGAGGAATAACTGAATCTTGAAGAGCTCATGTTAGAGTCTCTGTTGAAAAGAGATGGCTGATGATCAGAAGGCAACTGGCGGTTCATGGATGCATTCAGCCTCAAAGTGCTTAATGAGTTCTCTTTTGGTCTTGCTCCCTCTGCATACGAAGAGGCAGGCCTGTCTTGAAGATCTGTTGGAGAAAAGCAGAGGAAAATAATATGACAAGATGTGCTCTAATTGCTACATTCTAGATGGATAACTCTGCAGAGTTCCAATTATTACATTCCAGATGGGTAACTCTAAAATGTAAACACAAAAGACAGGATTTTGTGATCGTTACTCAAAATTCTTTCAGATTTGGCAGATTAATTAAACTTAATATTGCTCTGGAATCTATTTACCAGAATTCTAAAGTTAAACTGAAACCTAGACTTGTTTCAGTCTGGTAATCCATTTAGAATTTAACACCCCCCAAATCTTCAGATTATCTCACTTTCTTATACGCAAATATGAAATTCTGACCATCTGTCAGAAGTTACATAAGAAAAGCATCTGAATTAAAATCAGCAAACTATATACAATACTATTTATAACTTAAAGGTCCATTCTGCCTATAGACTGAGAAAGGTTAATCAAAATCTCAGCAATGCAGCAGACACGAGAGCACCCGAAAAATGCATGGATAAAGCCACATATATTCCTCATCTATTACAAGCTACCCTTACTCTTCGCATCATAAAATCACCAAGAGCTGCAGTTAAACACTTCTTAAAGGTAGCAGAAAATTACTGGCTTTGGATAACAGAAACTGAATAGTATCTAAATTAGTTGTGTATCTTACTATAATATTTTAAACAAAGAAATCAGAAATAAAAAGAATACCCCAGAAATGCTATAATTCCACTGCTCCAGTCCAAAAGTGTTATCTACCTACTGATTTTATCAAAGAAATGCAACAACTAAGTTAGTTCCCATGTTCAGCTATGCAACTGGTTTAAGCACAATCAGGCTTAACCATTCTGGATTAGTCATCTCATCTGCTCTCCCAATAACTTTGATTATCTATAGTCAACTAGACAACTATCACCACACTTGTGTGTCCTCCCCCGCTTATTAAGCGTGCATTTGATTGCCCAATGCTTCCCAGGGGCCTGCAGGTTAAAGGAGGTGGCTCTGCTCCTCTACTCCATGCTGGCGAGACCCCACCTGGAGTACTGCATCCATGTCTCAGGTTCTCAGTACAAGACAAACATGGACATGTTACAGCTGGTCCAGAGGAGGGACATGAAAATGATCAGAGGGATGGAACACCTCTTCTGTGAGGAGAGGCTGAGGGAGTTGGGGTTGTTCAGCCTGGAGAAGAGAAGGCTGCGGGGAAACCATACTGCAGCCTTTCAATATATAAAGTGGACTTCGAAGAAAGATGAGGACAGACTTTTCTTAACAGGGCCTGTAGCAACAGGGCAAGGTGTAATGGTTGTAATCTAAAAGAGAGTAGATTCAGACTAGATGTAAGGAAGACATGTTTTACAGTGAAGCTTGTGAAACACTGGAATGGGTTGCCTAGAAAGGCGGTAGATGTCCCATCCCTGGAAACATTCAATGTCAGGTTGGACAGGGCTCTAATCAGCCTGATGTAGTTAATGTCCCTGCTTATTGCAGGGCATTTGGAACTAGATGACCTTTGAAGGTCCCTTCCAACCTAAACCATTCCATGCTTCTTATAAGCATATTTTCCATAAATTCTGTGTAACTAACCTCAACACACTGAGAAGAATTCTGCTGTAGCTGAACTGTAGCCAACAATACATGAAGCAGCTGAGCAGGCTACCATCAGCTAGTCTCCTTCCTCAAATGGCTAGATTTGGCAGGGGGGTGGGAGGGAAGGGAAGAAGGAAGGAGAAAGCAGCTGAAGCCTACTGACCTCATTAGAAGGGAAAATACTTCAATATTTTAACTACATAACAAGCATAGGCAGATTAAGACAGGAGGCAGAAGATTTCTCCATGTATTCTGGAATTGAAGCCTTTAATGTTTGTAGCTTTGGTGTTTGCTGTTGCTTTTTTGGTCAGGAAGGAGGGGTTGTTTGTGGGCTTTTTTGTGTTTGGGTTTTTTGGGGTTTAGGTGTTTTTGGGGTTTTTTGTTGCTTTTAAATGGGCTCTGCATTGCTATCACCATTATTGTTGAAACTATATGGCAGATTCTGACTGAAGAAACATCTGCACAGAATGTCAAGCATCTGCCATATGGTTTTGATTATACAGCAGGGAACACAGTTGGGAGTTATTTTTATAGCACTTTAACAGTGGCACTACTGCTAGAAAAGCAGCATGGACAGCACAAAGCAAGGGTCTCCACCCATCAATTTTTCCCATTAGGCTCTACCATGTAAATGCCCAACTGTCTACTTATTAAAGAAATGTAGAGTATGATGACATTAAATCATACTCTTCTGGTAAGGCAAGACTGCAGGATGAGATCTGGAACTAGTTTTTATCTTTTCTGCTGATATCCTGTAGGAATGTTTTGGGGCTGGGGGGGGGAGGAAGTGGTTTTCTTGTTTGGTTGGGGTTGTTGGTTGGTTGTTTTTTGGGGGGGGTGTTGTATAGGGGTTTTTTCAGGGGTTTTTTTGGTTGTTTTTTTGTTTTTGTTTTAAATTACACATTATGAAGTACCACTAATGCATCTGCAAAAGGTGGCAGATCAAGACAGATGACAAGCTTCCCCAAAGGCAGCTCTAAAAGGCCACAGTACTGAATAGAAAGTGAAAATGACAGTACAGAAGTCAATACTAGTCCTAGCAGTTACTGTGGAACAAGCCTCTAACCTAATGTGAAGTATGTGTTTATTCATGATTTTCAGTGGTCTAGCAGTTTCCCCTAATAACTACTAAAAAAGAACCCAAATTGAAAGAGATCATACAATATGGTCACCTTCATTAAAACCCTTTCCTGAGTCAAATCAACATTACTTTTTTCCCCCCACATGTAAATACACAGAAATCTTACAATGAACAAGACGCTTACTGACTATTCACACTGTTACAGTGGCAAACACCAACAGCATTTTCTTATAACTGAATGCATCTACAAGCTAGACCATTCATATATCCTTTGATGGTTCAGCCAACCCATGGAAAGTAGCCAGCCAACTTTATTTAAAAGGGTACCCTAGAATTAAATAGATATTTTGGCTTTGTGTTTTGAATAAAATATTCAAAGAACACGCAAAGAAGCTAACAAGCATGCAACCTATGGGTTTACAGGCTTTCAGATGTACAATACATACATGTTGCAGATGAAAAGTCACTGTTTCTGTAACTGTGATCCACCAAGTTATTAACAGACAGATCTGTTCTTCTTTCCAACTCTCTTTGCTCTCTCACCAGCTCAGTTCCAAGGGAGCCAAGCATCACTGATGAAGATCTAGGAATCCTACTGCACCTCCAAGAAGAATCTTGAAAGAAAAAAGTAAGTAAATCCCATGTTTCTGTAATCATTTAAATACCAATTAAACCTGCGACTTAGACATGCATGCTGGTTATACCATATCAGGTGCAAATTTACAGTGTCACTAAGCTGATCAAGTGGAGAAGAGTAGACAGCACTCTGCTGATGCTGGCACTTACTTAATCTTGCTGTGAGTTAGTTCTGAAAGCTAAACAGGAAAAAAGTAATAATACTTTTGTGAAGAGTCAGACCTATTAACACTCATACAGCAGAAGAGGAGGAAGAGAAATAGCATCTTGCTTCTAATGGTAGCTAGTTAATACATAGGCTTTGCAATATGGCAAAACAGCAGCATGAGACTTAGTATGTGCTGCCATTCTAATGATGCTTCTAAAATTCTTTTTCCAGAAAGACAGCCAAAGCTTAAATGCAGCTTAGACACAACTATGACTAATACTGTTCTTGCTCATATTGCAGAGTAAAACACTCCAGTTTAAGAAAAGGGGCTCTTGTTTTTTGCTAACAGCTCCAACAACTGAATAGTGACCTGTACTTACTTCAACTGTGAACAAAACTCTTGCTCCAAAAAAAGCATTCTTCAATGGCTCTGAAAAATCCACCTTGATTTTGTTGTGCTAACTTATAAATCCAAATTTAAACATTCATTGATCAGCAGTACAATGACCAACCAATCTAAAAATGGAAAGACACAATTGTCCCATACCATTATAAGAAATGTTAATGGTGGTCATTAACCAAAAGTAAGAAAGCACCAGCAATACTGGGTTTTGAGCAAGAATTCATTATTTGGGGGGGAGGGTGGGGGATGGCTGCGTGGTTCCATAAGGGAGTATAAAAAGGAACATCCATGCATCCTCACAAGGGTAATCTGAATGGATTGAACGGTCTGCTTCAAATTTCCAATTAAGTTTTTGACTTATTTCCTGACCTTTAGACTTTTGTTTGCATATTGCTTAACCTACATCTATCCAAGTGTCACGGTTTAAGCCCAGCCGGTAACTCAGAACCACACAGCTGCTTGCTACTCCTCACCTTCTTCCTCCCCCCGCTCCCGGAGGGATGCGGAGGAGAATCGAAAGAATGTAACTCCCATGGGGTGAGATAGGAACAGTCCAGTAACTAACACAAAACCACTACTGCTACCACTAATAGTAAGGAGTTAACAAGGGGAGAAAATACAATTGCTCACCACCCGCTGACCAATACCCAGCCCAATGCAAGCAGCAATCTGGGCCTTCCAGGTAACTCCCCCCAGTTCCTATACTGGGCATGACATGCTGGGTAGCCCCTTTTGGCTAGTTTGGGTCAGGTGTCCTGTCTCTACTTCCTCCCAACTACCCCTCCTCCCTGGCAGAGCATGAGACCGAGAAGTCCTTGGTCGGAGTAAACATTACTTAGCAACAACTAAAAACATCAGTGTTATCAGCGTTGTTCCCAGACTAAAGTCAAAAACACAGCACTGTACCAGCTACTAAGAAGGAGAAAAAAACGACTGCTACTGCTGAACTCAGGACACCAAGTATAGCATACTTATTTAGAGCTTAAATGAAAATCTCATGTTTTCCTGAAAGAGCACCTGGTGGAGAATGTTTCTTTTTGCCTGGCCTACAGAATGAGTTTAGGCTCTGTTAAAAAAAAAAAAAAAAAAAAAAAACACCAAAAAAAAAAAAAAAAAAACCACCACCAAAACACACACAAACACAACAATTCTTTCTTCCCTGACCCCTAACCACAGTGCTCTAACCAGCCCTGACAATGTGCTTCTTGGAACACAGAGTTAAGTATGGTAAAAATTTCCTTTCTGCTGCCTCTGGCACATGTAGTTTACCAACGCCATATGACTCATGAAACAACAGTAGCTACACTCATTCTTTCCTCAAAATCTTAACCAATTAAGACATATTTGAACCATGAAGTTCAGCTTTACAGCAAATGGAATAGGTACAGGTAGCAGTTTTGAAGGAACATGAGTACAATTGGGTTTTCAAAAGACCACGTTAGCAGCATTCTCAGAACTTCAGATACTGCCATCAGTGTGAGCATACTGTTCTGTTAGGCACAGGGTTTTAATATTAAAGAAAAATAAAAGCATAATATTTCAACGCAAGTGTTTTAAAACTTGATAAAACCTGATCTTACTAAAGACAATTTTCATGTAACTCAGCTATAGTTATTAACCTCTCACCTGAAAAGGCAGTCAAGCCATTATTTCTCACAGAAGAGGTAGATGTACAAGATAGCTTAGGTCTCTTTGAATCACTATCTCGCTGCTGGCCATGGAGTCTTGAATATGCTCCCTGAGTTCTCTCGGACTCACCGTAACACCCAGATGTGAAATGAGAGGAAGATGATGTAGACTGAAATAACAATAAAAAAAATTGACACATTATTTCAGATGTACTTACACTGAACAAAGCATACATAGTGTAAGATTCACAAAAATAGTAAAGAATAATTTTAAGATGCAAAGACTTTTTATTTATAACAACAGAGAACTAATGCTTGAGCTCTTTATCACTATCCTCAGGTTTACTGAATACAGTCCTACCAACAAAAGCTGGTTTCTATTATAATCAGCATTATTTTTCCTTTATAGATAGATGTAGCTTGCAGGGGAAAAAGATATTTCTGACTTGTACGATGCTATAAACACGATCAAATATAGCTTTACAGATCTCCAAGGAAACACAATTTTGCTGTCCAGAAATGGCCAAAACTGATCAGCTTCATCACTTTAATACTTTAACTAATCAAGTTTATTTTTTACCAACCCAAAATATACTTAGCTAAGGAGTCAGGCCTAGCTTCTTGTAAGTTGTTTAAACCAGATATATTTTGATTATATTAAGCCCAAGTGCAACTGAAACAGTTCAGGGTAAAGAACGGGTACAAAACAATTTTTGCAGTGTACAGCATTGAAATAAAGTTTTTCACTAACTAGTACTAAATAAAAAAAGAAATTGAGATAGCTGTTTGTCTGGTTACTTGCAGCCAGAGCATTTATTTTTTATTTGAAATATCTTTATTTTTTGATATATAACATTTGAACTCAACCGAGCTGTTTGTCTTCCCAGATAGTATCTACAACCAAGATCCTTTAAGGATCAGCTGAATTAAGATAAGATGTTACAGTTGTGTCTTATTTTTATTTTGTTATGGTTTTTACTAAGCTTATGCCACAACTTTTTACTCTTTAAAAACTAAGTATTTTTCTTATCCCATCCTAAAAGACAAATAGGAAGACACAGAAATACATCACCAAGTAAAAAGCCAGGTTCATTTCCCTCATGAACACATAACTTCTCTTTTAATAATTTGCTATTTGATAAGCAGAGGTTTCAGAGTGTCTTCTGCAATGTTAATTTGCATTAGAATTGAATTTAAGAGAAAAACTAACCTTAATGGGGAAAAGAAGTATCTTTTTGAAAACTCTACAGCATTAACTTGGCACATAGGCCACTTGCAACCACAGACTCCGTTTGCATTTCATCTATGGAGACACCTACTGTGACTTCCTCCCTTGAAGGCCATCATCTCCACACTAGCTCCTCCCTGCCCCAGTTATTTCAAAGTGTCACCTTTAAGTGACAGTAAGAAAACAGGTATTTAAGGTGCCAGCACTTGCAAGTATCCAAATATCTTCCACAGTCTGAAAGTGAGCAGAATTTTCATTTGTCCAGTCTTCCCACCAAGTATCTTCGCAGTTGTCTGCTTTTCTCATTTTAGTATTCCTACTACAATTGCAAGTGTTTTATTGCCACTCTACAGTGCATAAGCATGTCAAAGAAGCAAACTAATTTATTTTTGGAGTTATGAAGGTATATTCTAGAGCCCAGCTAAGACAAGCTGTTAAAGCCCGAGCCTTGGATCGCGGGCAGGTGACAGTTAAGCCTCCATTTTCTTCCACAGTGTGCTGTAAGCAGCATATAAATAAGCACAGTCAGACCACGAACTCCACAACCAAGTTTTCTAAAGCACATCTCCAAAACCATGAGCTTTATCATAACTCACAAAGCTGGTACCATGAAAAAAAACACACCTCCTAGAAATACCTGACAGAACAAGCTAAATATAAACAGTATTAATTTTGCCATCCATAGGACTATAACATGTATGAGATACTAATCACCCCCTCTTTGTTTATTTTTAAATGGATACTTACATTCTCACTTCAAAATTATTTCTTATTATTTTCACGCTCTAAATAATTTCTTAATACCACTATCATCTTGGTTTTCCTAAGACCTTCTTATCCAGAAAGATTACAGTGAGCCCCTGCTAGCAGGTGTGCAGATAGAGAGCACTAAGGTAAAACCCTGGTTAAAAAATAAAAAAAAAATGTGTAAGATATTAACAATTCTCACCAATCTGCTTCTGCTTCCCAAAAATCTTCCAGAATGTGGATGATCAAGTGTCCCTGAGTAGTGAGTTGGAGAGGATGTTGTAAGCTTCCAAGGAGTTTCACGGGTGTCTCTTTCTCCAATTCCCCAATCTCTACTGGAACTATTCAATACACTGGATTCCTGAAGAACAACATGCTTATCATACATAACTTGTAACTCAAAACTAACTTAATATCTGGTCTGAATATTGAAAACACAGGGAAGTGGAAGTAATCACAAATCTGGAAACCTTTCATGTAAAAACCCAAGGGATACCCAGGAGGAAATGAAAGTCTCAAGAGACAACCACTGGCAAAAGGAGAGGTTCTTTAAACTACTTCCTAGCAATTATCAGCTCCTTTATCCACCTCTCATTTGACTGTGGACAGTAAAAAGTTAAAGTGTAAGGCTTTTGAGGCATTACCCCAACTTAAGATACTCCAGCAACAGGGCAGAATTAAGGACCTCACTTGTGTTACGTAAAAAAACCTACATATGTAGAAAATGAGTCTCCATGAGAGCAAGAGCGGCTCTGTCTTTTCCTGGTCATCCGTTCTAATGCAGAAAAGGCAGTGCAAGGGGGGGGGCAGGGGAGGAGAGGGGAGGAGGAGAGAGAAGAGAAAAATGGGTTTTGGGCTAACATAATTTTTTTTACATAAGGAGCATGATCTCCCCTAGTAAAATAGATGGGACAACACACGTAAACTGTCTCATCAAGCTGTTATTCCTTAAAAAAAAAAAACAACCACACAAAAAAACCCACACAACACAAATGATACTCACTCTACTTCATATTGCATGGTATTGCCTTAAACACTTTCCTCTTACTGCTGCCTAAGTTTTTTATTTCTCTGCAGTCTATTTTAATAATCTATCATTGTGCTATTGGTAGGGAAGGCTTGCAAATTAAGTCATTATTAACTCCAATTACATTTCATGCAAGCAGCAAAAATACATTTCCATTTGTCACTACAAAATTTAAACTTGTGTCTCTCCAAGTTTCTTACAAATCGCTAACACTGACCACCATAAAACAGTAAACAGCACTGGGTACAAAGTCACTTTGGGATTAAGAAATGAGGTAAATACTGTTAGTAGTTAATTTCAGACACAGCGCAAAGATACTGACTGCACAGTTTGATATACATAAACTGTTTGGCAGAACAGTCCTGCAAATAAACACTGTTTGCTGCATTACCTCAGAACAAAGTGCTCAAGTTATCTGAGGTTTGATGTTTGAAGGGCAACGACTATAACTGTTCTTTTTGTGTTTTCTCTTTCAAGATACTCAGGAGCTCTCATTTTTACTTTTGGTACGCAGGCAAGTTCTAATAATGAGACTGGGAACCGTTTAACATAGAAATCTGTCTGTCCTTAAGACAAGCTTAAGGAATGAGGTTCTACACTACTGGTTTCATTGAATGTCAATGAATAGATGATAATTAAGGAAAGACACTGCAATTTAATTTGCTCCACAGAATAACCACCGAAATTGGTAAAATTAATAGAATTAACAAATCAAACCATTTTATTACAGCTAAGAAGAGTTTGTAAGTGATTATTTGTCCATACTCTTTCTAGGAACTATTAATACTACAGCTACAGCAGTTTCTGTCACCATTCTTAGAAGTACTAGGATTTAAAAGGTTGAAGAAATAGTAATTCTCATCATTCTCACAAGCAAAATTAAATCTGAAAATAAAGTGTCAGCCAGTAAGTTCTGTCATATTTCAGACTCTCAGTAGGATTCTTCTGGTTCCTAAATTATTTCATATATGGATAATCTGCCATGGGCACAAGACTACAGAACTTTAAGATAAAAGTAAAGCTCTCATAAAACGCTCTTAATACAAGCCATACCTGCACTTAAGTGATCTTGAAATACTTTTCTTTTTCGTCATCTGTTAGATACTGAAGATCTGAGAATTTAATTTTACACATCTGGATCACCACAGTAAAGACCTTACTCCAAGAACAACACACCCACACTAGCACAGCACTGAAAGCCAGTTCATGGAACTACACCATCTACCGTTCTAATGCCAGCACAGCTCCTGGTAGCTGTGGCACCTCTGCACTGTGCTCATCTCTTTGAGAGATCTCCCAAAGCCAAACCAGAAAATAAGCAACATACTATGTATCAAAAAAGTGGCTTTAAGACAAAGTAAATGATCTGGCATGGTGTCAGGAAAGCTCAACCTAACTGCTATATCTGAAACTACAAAAACAAAAAAACACAAAAAAACAAACCACAAAACAAAAAAGAGAGAAGAAACACAACCAACAAGCCACCCTCCACTTCATGTCTCACAAAATGGTTAACAATGTTGAATCATAAAGCACAGGATTTTAGAAATTTTTTTTCACATACCATTACACTATTTTTGTATTGTAACTCACCTAGAAACAATGCTGTCATTCAGTATTCACCAGAGTCATTTACAATTAGCTTGCTTGTTATGCCTCCTCAGATGAGGAGAGGCTACCATCCAAACTGATCTCAAAAAGGGGTGACATACACACACACTCAAAGTTTGACTGCTGTCTCCAACAATTTTTTGAGTTAAGCAAGTATCAGGTATGGTCTCCTGCTGCAGAAATGACTTTACATTAAAAAGCCAAGTCCCTACGTTCTTTTTCCTCTATATAACCAAAGCACTACGGACAGCCATACATTTTTTTTCTTCTAAATGACAAATCTTTTAAATTACTTGAAACTGAAGCAGCTCTTAAGATTTTACAGTAGCTTCTGAAAGGATTAATCAAGCAAAAGTGCCTCCCATTCCACTCCTATCTGACCGGACTTAATCTTATTTAGACTATTTGTATCTTCTTGCCCTAGCCACTTGCAATCTTAACCTGTAGCAACAGCGGAATTTGCTCCTACCAGCTCTGTAAGTACCAAAGGTTAGTCAAGAAAGGGAGGTTCCCTATGCTTTTATCACTAAGCACTAGTCTTGTGTAACAAGCTCTCAGACTACTTTCTATGAAATAGAATAGAAAGGGATACAACATAATCTAAACAAGCATTTTCTCCTCCAAAAAGTTTTAACTCCAAAGTGTTACAAAGATCATCCCTCAGATTAGAAATATTTTGCTCAACAGGAAATAAATACGCAGTGCAGTGAACATACTGCAGTACATGTAATACATGAGGTGAAGTACATAAGTCTCTTGTGTTATAATTTCATAACAGCAGTAACACATCTAACTTTACAGCACCAATTCAGCTCATCTTCTGATGAGCAGCTTTCAGTATGATATGTACACTGTGTGGGTCCATAAATCCCTATAAAAGAGTAAGACTCTGTGATTTGATTTTGCTGAGCAGATAGTCAGTGAAAAGCATGCAGGAATCCAAAATGCAAAAGTGACTGAAGATCACCGTCATACACTCCCTATTGCCTATTCTATTAATGACCATATATATGCTTGGTATGGCAAAACACAACACAAATACATGTTAATTGTGCTAAAAATAATTAGTGCTCTATTACTTGTAAAACTATTTCTGGAAAAGGCATTATATAATACAATGTCCCAGACAGCTTGTCAGCAGGGACCAAACTCATAACCATTTTATTAAAAAATATGAACATTTAATAATGGAGTTAAGTTTCTACTATTTCTAAGACCAAGATGGGCTTATATTTCTGGACTCAAAGTTGAGGTGAAACTTGCCGACAGAAGCAGAATAAGAGAGTTGAGCCAAACAGCCATCTGTTGTTTCCCAGTGCCCAAAATAATTTTTCAAGTAGTTTAATCTCTACTTCCCATAATACTCTTCCAAAGTGAAAGTATCTGTAAAGCATTAGCTCTTATTCTTAAGCATGGCTGCTCTCCCCCACAAAAGCAATTTGGTTAGCGCAAAATGTTGCATGTGAAACAGCAAATGCCTTTACCCCAGTCCTGTTTATTGCACAGAAAGCCTGGCTATATTAGCATATTGACATGACAGTAGGATATAAAGCCTAAAGGTCGTCTTCTTGCCTACTGTTAACTCTTAGAACCACAACATATGACTGTACCTTTTGCATGTTCCACAAAAGTGTCAACACCCTATAGAGATCAAAGTTCAAACAAAGTCCTAACCTCCCCGCAACAGAAAACCCCATTCACCGAGGTTTAAGACTGCAGTGCCTAGTGCCAAAACAGATCCATAGTATCAGAATACCCTTCATCATCAAACAGCTGATTTTTTAAAGGTGCAGCTACAAAAGTCAGCAAAATGGCAAACCTAGAACTACATATTCACACTGCAGAATACTGTCATTGGCCTGGTTATTAATTAATTCTAATTAATTCTAATTTTAGAATTAATCTTAGGGTTTGTTCACAAATGCAAGGCCCCGCATGGGACTTTTTCCTTTTATTTCTGGGTTGGGGAGGGAAGGTTTTTTGGTTTGGGGGCAGGTTTTTTTTTTTTTTTCTTGTTTTTTTTGTCTGGGGTTTAGGGTTTTTCTTCATGAAAAGTAGATATTAAATTAATTTATACTTTACAGAAAGAGACATAACACATTACCTGGTATCCAGATTCTAATCTCCATGAAGGTTCTCTTGCACTATATGCACCAGCTAAACTGTTTCCAGTCAATGTTCTAGACCCTAGCGAAGAGCCGGAGGCCTGAAGAGATATCCTTCGAGGAATTCTTGAGGGTTTTGACTCCATTCTTTGTATCCTGTAGAAGGACACACTGATTATTTTTTCTTTTGAAAACAGGGACCTACATGTGAAACATGCACAAGTCATTCTGAGTATATCATAAATATGACTCAGACATACAAATATTTACACAGCACTTTGGTCCGACTATGCTTCAGGAAAATGGGGAAATGAGTTCTTACTCTAGTTTTTGTAACCTTTTCCTTACATGTTGTCCCATTCCATGTTAGAAAACTCGTAACATAGCCCCTTTTGCTGTTTTTATATTACAACATATTCTTGCTGTTCTATTAGAAGTGGGATGCCCTTAAGAACTCTGCCACGCTAGTATTAACACAAAATGGGCCAGGAGTCAGGGAAAGAGTCCTAAACATTACTTTTCTGTTAGTGAACTGTATCTCAACACTTGCAGAAACTACACTCAGATTTATTCTTCAGTCACAAAACCATGAAATTTCACCCTTGGGGGGGAAGGGGGGGACGGAATTACACACAAACCAAACAATAAAAAACCCATTCAAACACACAAAAAAATATCAATAAAACAACATTTTCAGTCTACCTGCCTCAATGAAGTATCTAGCTTCCCCAAGACAACTCCCATGAAATTAACGTACACAAAAGACCACTTGGTGTCCCACACATATATGCAAATCTACCTTTGAGGCACCGAGTGTTTATTTGCTCTTTTGGTATCTTTCGGCATTTCAAGAGAAATGCTGGTGCCTTTTCTGCGTGAGAAATGATCCTGTAGAAATTCCTGTCCTCAAAAGGGTATTTTGACTTACTGTTGCTCAGAAACTCCAGATAGCTAGCTAACTGGCTTGCTAACATCCCCAGATTCTTTGTCCTCAGCACGGTACTGCCAGAATCAGACCACAAAAGGTAGCTTTTAAATAAAAAAAACTTAATAGAACTGCAGTATCCTCAGTAGCATGGCGGGGGAAGAGTAGCATGATAACGAACAACTCCGAAACAGATGGCAGAGAACTCCATTGGTACAAGGTGATTTGCAGAAGTGGTACAATCTGTTTTATTTAACCACTTTTAATTCTGGCCTAACTTTCTGAGAATGGGAATAAGCTATATCAAGGAGGGGGGGGGGAGGGGAAAAAAGTCACTCAGTAAAGCACATTTTTTCCCCACACATCAGTCTTGCTCATCAGTAACACAATCTGTGAAAAGCTGCTGCATCAACCCTGACATACCTCATGTCTGACTGCAGTTTCAAGTCAAGTTCACATACTTGGGACTTTTAATCTTAGCTGAAAGTCATACTACATTACATATTCTACCTGGTAAAAGCTAGTTTGTATAGAATCCCACTGATTAAACTATTGGACAGCTGAGGTTGATTTCCTTAATGGAAGATTTTTTAACAACTGTTCTGATGCATGTTCCATTGTGGGCTGTGTCGTAAAGCTATCAACACAAAGTAGCCTAAATACTTAATTTTTCTTGCAAGTAGAAGTTTTGTGGGTTTGGGGTTTCTTTGCTTGTTTTTTAAACCAACCAACACCCTCCCCCTCCCAAAACAGAACATAAAGCATACCAAGTTTAAGTGAACATTTATATTCGTGTACAGAAGAGCTACTGGGTTGTATCATGGAGAAACACACCAGCTTCTAGGCCATGTTTCGGACATTAAACAACCCATTCACTTTCACCAGAGACTTGCTTGAGCTCTTGATCGCTATTCCCAAGTTTACTCACTATTGTCCTACCAACAAAAGCTGGTTTCTATTACAATCAGTTAAACAAGCCCAGTTCAGGAAACTGAAATCCTCACTTGCCTAACTTTCGATTACGAACCTGAAATGATAAATTCATTAAATTTCCCAGATCACATTTAAACCCCTACAAGAATATTGAGCAATTGTATGCTATTATCAAAGTTGTAAATACAGCTGTTATTATTACAGCTTATTCATTGATAAGAATGCTCTAAGCAGTGTTCCAAAGCACAGAAGAACACTGCTCCATCATGTAAATTTAAAAGAGATTTGGTAAGGACAACTCTAATAATCTAAACTACGTCACTTCAAGTGGATCATGGGTGCAATAAAATGTGACAAACATCCTTCTTCACATTTGTAACATTAGGTAAGACACTATAATAATGGTTAATTTAAGCTTCAGAATAATCTGCCATAACGTGCACTGCCAAGTCTAGTACTCATGTGATGCTTTTCCAAGTGTGAAAAAAGTAACTATTCAAGTTGCAAACTGTGAAGCTAAATTAATGTCACACTAATATAGACCAGAGTGTACGCTGGACAGGACAGCAGTCTTGCTGAGATCTGACACCCAAAGCACTGTTTATCTACATTTTACCATGATACAAAAATATAAGGGATGGACATACAGAATAATAGATCAAACTCTTTTAAGTTCTTGACAACGAGCACCAGCATGACCACTTTTGTTATATATCATTCTGCTTCTGGATCACTTTGCTTCAGATAGGTATGGAACCAGATAAATAACATCAATAAAGAGTCAGACACAGACATGTGTAGAATACGCAAAGGTTCTAGAAGAAGGGATGGAAGCACCTACCAGTAGAAATTAATGCCCAGATGAACAGGGGGAAGAGACAGATGTGTAAGAAGTTAGAACTTCAAGACTAAATTAGAGATCATCTCATACTAACAAAATTGCTTATGCACCATCCACAGATGAGACAAAATAAGAGCATTCAGGTAGGAAAGGACAAGGTGAAAGACTGTGGACACCAGAAACTACTATCTCTAAAAGCTGCAATAGAGTCCAAACACACGTAAAAAGGCACAAGACTAATTTTCTTCTCCAGTGGTAACCCCAAGAGGACAATATTATCAATCAGTTTAATCTTGTACATTAGCACAGGTTGCTGTTTTAACCTGAATATATTAGGATGATACCATCTATATATTTTCTTTACCCAAGGAAAGAAATCTTGCAGAAACTATACACAAAGATGTTTAGTTAAAACAAAGGCAGCATGTTAGAAAATGAAAAATTAAATATATCAGTTTATGCATATACATTATGATTAATTTCTTTAACACAACCATACATTTTTTCTGCAATCCTGGCTTCAGCCAGCAAACAACAAGGAGCTGCTAAAAGGATGAATCAGAGTTTGGTAAGAACAGACATTTGACAAGAGGAACCCTACCTTGTTTGATGGAGAGGTGGAAAGGAACTGAAGGGAGGGGGGAGCAAGGAGGAAGACTAGAAGGTCTAGTTAAAGAACTTCTGCTCAAGGAAACTGGATTTTACCTTTGGGTTTCAACAAAGATTCAGTGGCATGAAGCATGTCATTCAACTTAATATATTTTTTAAAACACGTACAGCTTACACTGATTATGGTAACACGCTGAGGTGGGTCAAGGTGAACATGTTAAGCTATTGCGGAACACTGAACAAGAGTGGTCTCAAAAAAAAAAAAAAGAAAAAAAATCCTGTTATTAAAACCACAGGTATACTCGTCTGCAAGGGGAATATTGCGTTTTTATACGGTATTTCAGAATGAGAATGGTTCCCTTTTACAGCAACAGCATCTTAAGGAGTTTTTTTTTGAATGAGCACAAAGACACTCAAATTAAAACCTTGAACATTTTGTTTACTCACACAGGTATTCAAAAAATCCCAAGTGGTAATTAAGATGCTGTAATGAGTTCTATAACAAAGTAGCCACCTCAGCTTACACAGAAGGTAGTGAGAGGAAAAAAAAAACAACCACCAAAACAAAGGGAAAAAAAAACCAAAACAAAAAAACCCCAAAAAAAACCCAAAACCAAACAAACAAAAAAAAACCCCACCAAACTCCACACAACCAAAAAACCCACACACCCTTAAATGACTTCTCTGACCAACAAAATAACAATAATTACAACAGCAGGGGAAAAAAAAAAAAAAAGCAACAAAACCCAACCCACAACATAAAACCTAAGTTGTGTTGCAATCTTAACTTGATCTAAAAGCCTGTTATTGCCACAAAAGAAAGGAACACCTTACTCACATATGACACCTACTGTGTCCTTCACTGAGCAACCTTAACACACAATCCTGACAAAACACACTTATGGCTTCTTCATCATTTTCATACTACTCACACTAGTATCCAACAAATGAGAAATGGAACAGCCAGGTGAGAAACACTCTTCTCAAAGCAACCTACTTCATCAGCTCATGCCATGTTACACAACTTAGCAATCAAAACCTCATGGAAAAATCTGGAAATAACTCTTGTGTCTCCTGGAATAAGGGATACATGGGATGCCTCTCAAGACTTGGTAAGAAACCAAGTTCTGAAATCAAACCTTTAAATTTAAAGTTGTACCTGAGAAACACACTTCCAAGTTGTAACAGGAGGTGAAGCTGAACAGTCTATTTTGAGTACACAGCTCAAATGTCCTACCCTTCTTGATCTGTCATCCCTCCAAGTATAATATAAAAGATCAACTAGACCTAACATAGCCATAAAGATAACAAGAGAAAAAAGTCCAATAGGTCTTTGTGAGAAAGCACTGTAATCTCAAAAAGTAAAAATAATACAGACAGCAAATACATAAAATAAAAACCTCTCATCCCCCCTCTCTTTCGCCCTGATCCCTTCTACTGAAAATTGAGGGGCAATTTGAGGTAGTCATGTTTACCAGTAAGGACAGCTTTTACCAACTTCCACGCTTGGAGTAGTAGGTGAAAGTATTCTTGTACCCTAAGTCAGAGAAAAGCACACGCTTCACTCCCAGCTTCTAAATTCAAGTTTTCTACCTTCGAGCTAAGCAATGACACTTCTACCTAAGACTTGCACTTTTATGTTTACAGGTTTTTGTACAGTTTGATATAAAACTGTTGGTAAGTCTTTCCCCCGAGCACCTTGCGATCACGTGCCCTCCTCAGTGTTTACTCACAATCATGTTCTTATGACAAACAAGATGGAGTTCAGGGACAAGTCTCTCAGTCTGTGCAATCCTTTGTTCAGGGTATTTTCTCAACCTTTAATCAAGAAAGGCTGACAAAAAAACCTCAGCAGCCTCTCAGGAGTGCCATGAGCAAGAAAAATATTTACAAATGCCGATCGTCTGCCTACGGTGCTGCAGCTGATGCCACGACGGCTGGGCTATTCCCCCGTAGTGGAGCCAGTAGGCTCTAGGCAGCAGGTGCTCCGCAGAGCCGCTGAGGAGGGCACCATACCCTCCTCGCCAGGCTCGAAGGGAGAGGCCCTGACACCAAGGCTTAGGCTCCGACTGGAGCTCACGGCCGCACCCGCGCTCCAGGCCCACGCCAGGCCGAAGGGAAGCACCGACCGCTCTGCCCCGGCCCCGCAAGGCAAAAGGCTCCTCAGAGGCAGGAAAGGCACGGGAGGACACAGAGCATCACACAGCTCCGCGGCCAGAGAAGGGGCGGAGGCATAAGGCCATCAGAGGTGCTTCGCAGAGAGAAGGGCGGCGGAGCCAAGCGCCTGCCCCGAGACAAAATGGTTCCCCCTGGCCCTGGCGCGGAGCCGCCGGCCCCGCACACCGGCACGAGCTGGGCCGTACGGAGCCATCCTCCCCTCGTCGACACCGTAAGCGGTCGGTACTCACTCTCACAGCACAACCTTCGCGACGCAGACACCCAGAAGCTAAGGATGCGCTGAAAGGACCAAGCCGGGCCAGCCGCCTCTCCCTGCAACACAATGGCGACAGCGCCGAAGCTGCGCAGCCGTCAGTCACCGCAACGCCCCGCCCGTGCCCAGCGCTCGCGAGAAATGCTGCGGGAGCACCGCGGGGCGGGGTGGGGGCGAGTCCCCTCGTCCGGCCGGGCCTGAGGGCGGTGCTGTGGGGTTCCGCTGTGGGGTTCCCTCACCCCCACCTCAGCTCGGGTGCTGGCGGGTACAGTCGTGGCACGCCGCGACATGAAGGCGGCCTGAGCAATCTTTGCATTAAAGGTAGAATTTCTTCTCTTTTCGTGAAGAAACACCCCAAAAAACACAGTTCAACGTTCAGCCTTAAGACTGCAAGTAGAGGTTTGAGATTCCTTTCTATGCTACGTACTCGTCCTAGTGTTAATATGGTTTTACAAATACATACACCGTATCTCGTGAGCAGCCGCACGTAGCCTGGGTGTGATGGCAGTTCCCTGAAGGACACGCTGGGGTGGGGGTGTTGGAGGAAACTGCCTCAGCTGCACACTGCTGGAAGTGCCATTCATTCGTTTCAATTATATTCATACTAGTTTTGTCCTTTTGAAAGTAATAGACATTAGCAGTCATTTCTACTTGAGGGGAAGATTTTGCATGACTTATGAAATTAGGAGCCTTCACAAAATCTCCGTCAGTCCTGAACAAATGATAGTTTCCAGTGTTCTTACTCAGTACAGAGTATGGCAGAGATCTCACACAGTTTAGTGTTTTCTCAACCAGGCTATGAAGGAGGTGGGTTGTGTTATTACAATGGAGTCTAGGCTTCTATCACTGCAGTCACAAGTCTCAGTATTTCACTGATCCGATATCTATATGTCATCACTACAGCAGGGCTTTCCTGAATCCCAGTATCACAGTGAGTGCCCTAGATTGTGTTGTTACAAGTCAGATAAAGGGGTGTGCAATAGTAGCAGGCTGGCCATTCTTTAAGGGAAGGGGGGGAGAGAAGAAGAAAAACAACCCCCAAAACCCCAAAACACGACCAGCCACCCTGGCACAGGGCTACAACACATACAAATTCAATGTGTGCATGCCTAATAGCTCTGACAGATCTGGGACACATGTAAGACCAGCCAGGCTGGTTAGAAACTAGCCAGGTGGCATCTCTAAATTATAGGACAGCCCTATATTTAGCAATATCCTTGGTTCTGTTTCCCATTTATGTTTTTAAATGTGTTTTTCCATATGTGTTCAGCTTGTGACAGGTTTTCTTCACTGGTTCTCTTCCATAGAGAAATGGTGGGCAAAGTACTAGTGGAGAAAAGGACAAAGGGCTAGCAAGAGCTGTAAACAGAGAGAGAGAAGCAATTGAACAAAAACTGATAGGAGAGAAAGGCTGATGGGCATGTTGCCTTTCACCAGCATGCCCAAAGCAGTTGGGCTTGGAAAAATCTTGTCTATAGCAGCCAGAAGGCGGCTACTGCCCCTGCCAATACCATTTATTTGGCATATCTGTCTCCAGGGAAAGAGGACAGCTGGGAATGGACTTCATGAATGATTTCAGCAGTAGCGGCTGCCCTTCTTCCTGGTTAGCAAACAAGAACACTTATAGAAAGAGTTAGATCTACATTAAATTACATTCTTAAAGGAGGCTTTCTGTCTTTTAGTCATGCACAAAACAACTGCAAATCACAGATCAAGTAAAATCTGTGAATGTAGAGGAGAGAGCATACAGCCCTCCTGCAGCCAGAACAGATCATGGCCACCACTAAGCAAGACCATTATGCTTTTCTTTTTAAAAACAAGTTGAAAGGTAAGTAGGGTAAGCTCTATTTAATGCAAAACTTCAGCTCAGTCTCACTGTCATCAGAAGAGGATTTACTGGGGGTGCTAAGAAAGATGTTACACCATTCACTACATTAGCCCTGCCCAATGCTATGCACAATTTTTATTATTTGAGGGTGGATGCAATGCCCTTTTATTAGCAATCTATGAGCCGTTTGCTGGCCATACTTTTATCACAACTTTGTTCCTCTTAGAATAAAAAACCCACTATCACCTGAGTTCATAGGCTTCCTTTTTTTTTTAATCTGCATAATCATCAAAGATCTACCCTGCAGTAATGCAATACTGCATAAGTAAATTAGTTTAATTACAAATACAGAAAATTGGGAAAGGTTAAGATATAATGATCAATATTGCCACATTGAATAAAGACTTCTCTACATTGTGAATCATTGTTAAAATGTGCTTGTAAATGGCAAAGCAGCAGGTTTAGAGGACATCTGCTTCATCATGTCCTTTAACCATATCAACAACATGGAAATAAGCAGATTCAAGTCAGATAATTATTAACAGAGTTACTCTTCCTAACGGACCATTACGTCCTTGCGGAAAAGCTGTTTTTCCATGAATGATTGAACTTTTCATAGAGTGTGTCCTTATCTTCAGTAGATCATAGTCTGAAATTTTAAGGTGATCTGAAATTGGTGTTGTCTAGTAGTCTAGTTATAATCTACCCACTTAGTAAGTTGTCATTAAGTAAAATTAACTTCTAAAAACCATCTGGAGATAGACACTTTCCAAAGAATTTTCATAACATTTCTGACCAGACTGCAAGAATTTTATTAGAGCCCTATTATTTTTCTTTTAAATGGCATTTAGATTGCATCTTGAATATTCATTTGTTATGAAGGAATTCAGGCAATGTCCTAAAAATTGTGACCCTCTCCTTTCAGTGAAAAATGACAGCAAAAAGGTCCCAAATCAAGAAAAGATTTTTGGATGTGGCATGTCTTCACGCGGATGGTTCCAAATATTACAGCAATCATTCACATTTGTAAAGATGGGCACAGGCAGGAGGAAGACCTCCATGGAGGGCAGACATTGTGACCTAGAAAATGGAAAATGCATCCTTAAGTCAAAAGTTAGTCCATTCAACACTCACTCTGAAATACAGTTTTTGGAATACACTACCTGCAGCATATGTGTAGCTTAGATTGCAGATAAGAAATAGATTGAAGAACTTGCAGACAGACAAAACCAGGACAATCTCAAATAATGCTTTTAATGTGGGTTTTTTTTTCTGCATTTATGAGTTACTTTAGGTTATATGTGGACTTATTCTTTTTATTGTATCAACTAAAACAAGTACTATGGAGATAGTTCCTGTAGTTGACTCTATACAGATTGCAAGGGCTATTTTCAGTTAGTATAACCCTTGCCTTTTCTTCCTTGTGTTGTACTTTACCAACAGGCTGTCACGTGCACTATAGTTACTGAGCATGACACTAAACGTACTACAGGTTCCTTGGCTTCCAGCTGGCCAGGAGGACTTGTGGGGTTGCCCCTGGTTGACTTGCTAAACGATAAGGCTGCACCATGTAAGTAACCATAGAACATGTTACAGAGAGAAAACTGGCATTTGAGGAGAAGCAGAGTTCGTGTTAGACTGTCTGTGGTAAACATTACACATGAAAGATTTTTGAAAGTGGACTGTGAACTAGAAAGTTCTCCTCAGAGGACAAATCCAAATCACAGTCCACAGCTTAAACAAACCATGTAAGTATGGTGACTGTGAAAGGCTCATTCCAACCACCCAAACTGCCAAGTGCACAGTAGTGATATGAAAAAAGAAAAAAAAAAAAAAATTGCAGAGACAAAAGAATTTAGAACAGATAAAGGCATAAAGAAACTACTGTATTACTGCCAGTGAGAAACATTGTATAATTCTTATAAATTATGTAACAAAATATATGCCTAGCCTTTACAATACAGGCATTTTGAACATAATAATTTTTTTAAGGCAAGGTCAAAATCACTGCTTTTAAACTATTTGATATGGGAAACTGATTTAAATAAAAGCTAATTTTGATATGGGAAACTTTGAAACTAAAAGACTTTTTAACTTTATTGAAATCAAACTGAAATAATTTTGGCCCGTGCAGATCCCAGTTTTGTGAGATAAAACACTGTGGTACATGCCCATTTTAAAACAGTTTTCCTCTTGTTACTTTATCTTGTAAAGCTATTCTTCCTTTTCAGTATCCAGAAAAAAAAAAATCATTTTCCAGTGTTCCTGATAATTAATTTTTTTTTTAGCATAAAAATATTTACTTCATTCTGTTACCAGTTAATTTTAATCAAGAAGGTTTTATGCGCTGGCTGAATTACATTTGTTCTTGCTTTAAAAGAGTGTAAAGTAGAAGCCAATTAGACTATATTAATAGATTAAATTTGCCAGGTAATAATACTTTGGGTAGATGGACCAAGTGTACCCGTATCTTCTTTTAAAGTTGTCAGTTTTGGCTACAGATACATTTTGCAAGGTAAAAGAATGCCTCTTAAAAATTACAGAAATATTTTAGAATTGTTAAAAAATTACTTAGTTTTGTTTTATAAAGGTGGTTAGTTCTTTCTTACTGCACTTAATATTTCTGAAATATTATAGAAAGTGTCAATGTTTTAAAATCTTTATGTAAAGTCTGCTTCCTTCCACTGCATACTGCAAGTCAGAAACAAGTCTAAAGCTCTATGAGGCACAAAATGCAACTTTTAGTAATGTTTTATTCACCAAGGAACTCTTACAGCTCATTTAAGTTAAAAACATTGATCAAAACACTTCTAAAGGTTTGTCTTCACAGAATACCTATATTCTCATTTATTTATGTGGAATAACTAGTCTTCTTTCTAAAGCCAAGGCAAGTCTTAAACAGAGATATATAAACTTAAAGAATAATTCAGAGCTAACATATTCTTCAGCAGACAACAGGAATCACAACTATTTTTCCCCTTTCCAATCGCTTTTATGATATACTTTAAAAAACAAACACAAAAAAAACCAACACCAAAGCAAAATAAAAAACCCCTGTGTATTTGTATACTTTGTATACAAAAATCCCAATAAATAGGAAGAATTCTCTGTTTGAAATCACGTATATGGTTTGATTCACATTTTTTAATGCATGAAGCTAATAGTGAAAAGTCACAAATCATTTTAGAGAAATTAGAATGTTCAGACAGCAATATTCTCTTCCATATTCCTACCCAGGATGATGTCTTCAGTTCAGGGACAGTCCTTGCAGATTTAAGAATACCTGGTCTCTGCAGATGCAGAAAACCCCAGGTGGCAGTTAATTTTTATTGCTTAACCCAGGCTACAGGAGTGGAAATTTCTCCTTTGAAGGTGAAAATGTCTTTACTAATTGTCATTTAGAAAGAAATTTTTGCTACTGAAAACTTGGATGGCCTTAAGATACCTTTCTATGTGCCTAAGTTATAAGAATAAAATAATAGTACAAAACTAACACATATATATACAAAAACATATGTGGTTAAAGTTTTTGAACAAGATGTAAGATTTTATTGATATCTACCTGAGCTCTGGTACTGAGGATAGTATACAAGTGAGGGTGGGGAGTACAGTATGTTTTACTACTGTGTTGATGAGAATGGACTGGAATCCAGGAACAGCGTAATTATTGTTATTGTGTTATTATGACTAATTTAGTGTTAAAGCAGAGAAGGAAGTGGGAGGAGCAAAGCATCACAAATTATTAGTCGTGTGTGTACACACAACAAGTGGGTCATTGTGCTTCTCCTGTATTTGAAATACAGGCAGGAGAGTTTTCTTTCTCTCTCTCCCTCTCAAAATAACAACTTGAATTTATTTATTTATTTGTTTTCTTCATTTATCTTATGTCCATCTTTTTTACAGGTAAGAAAAAATTACTATGATTAAACCAGAAAACTTTTTCAACTCTTGCTGAAACTACACCTCTCTGTTGGTCTTGCTATATGGTTGAAAAGATTAATATCCCTTTTTTGAGGTTCAACTAAGAAAAACTCAAAATGAACAATTGTGGTTTTCTGTGTACTTACTAAGAACAGAGTAAATCTCTTCTTGTTGTGCCTAACACATATAAGAAAATAAATATCCAGAAGATTTGACTTAATAAATCAAAGGTAGGATTAGGAACAGTCCTGACTTCCACTGACTTCCAGTACAACACTTCTAAGTATGTTGTACATACTTAGAAGTGTATTTCATGTGTGAAAAAGCCACTCAGCTACTCCCTGGCTGCCTGCCTTTCTTCTGCTTTACAGTGCAGATGTGGTAGATAAAGTAATGTAATTTTTAAAAAATGTGATTATTGATATAAAACAAAAGGGCATGTACATAAATACAACAAAGGCCTGGTTAGAGTTTACCTGATAACAAGTGACTTGCACTAAAACCCCCATATTTTCTATGATATGAAGATATCTTAAACGTAAAGATAGCTTAAGATAAAGAAACTGAAGGAGAAAAGAATATGTTTTTGTTTTGACCGAGGATAGGGAACCACCAGTCAGAGAGATGGGAAGGGAGAAGAGAAGAGTTGACGCCACACATCTGCTTTTGGTGTAAGTTATTTTTGGAGGTTTTTATCGGGGAAGCCCCTGTGGGCCTGAGACAACATAATTTCACCTTTGCCTCCCAGAGAGAGGACTGGAAATAACAAGAGGGCAACATAGACAATGCTGGAAACAGATCAGGGAGTAAAGGTACTTTTTGACTCCATGGGATATTGGACAACTGAGGCATTTTTGTTGCCTTTTGTTGAGTTTGTCTCTGATGTGATGGTACGCACTATCAGTGTTTCACAGACTGTGATAATGGATGCTCACAGTGTTTGTGGGAAGAGACACCAAATACCAGGCTTGCAGCCCAGAGCTACATGTCAAAACCACGTCCTCAGTCTTCATTTTTATGATGACTGGTTATTTTATCCTCACAGATACAGACTTAGCTACAAGATATCTGTTCTTTTTCAGGTGCCATTAAAGGTCAAGCAAAAACATAACTGGTTTTAATGCTTCAGGTCTTTTTTCTGAGAATGTGCTATAGGCAAGTTACCTGAAGCAGGCTCTGTGTTTATCTAATTTGCAGGAACTAAGGGGTTCTCAGCATGCAAAGCTGTGGACTCCTGAGTTCAGTGTGCAGCCCTAGTAAGCAGGTCCAGCCTTTCCTTCTGCACTCTCCTACTCTTAGTGTGCTGAATCACACTAAGTTGTTCTGACCTCCATGTAAATGTTCTCATTTATTTTTAAGCCTCCCAATGGAACAGACTGCCTATAGCATACTGCTATTATATGCTGATCTTTCAGGATCTGCTTTTTGCCAGTACTTTATGTGAGATCAATGTAATTGGCTTGTATTTGGTAGGAGAAAAAATGTTTTCACACTAAACAACTCTAAAATATTTTCATACTTTATAATGTGTCTGTTTTCTGCACTCATCACTCTGTGAGAAAGATCAGCTTTTCTGTTCCTTTCTACAATCCCACACTCTCCCTCATCAGAGCCCAAAGCTGCAGTCTGTTGCATGACGGTTAAAAGAAATGTCAGGGAGAGGGAACTAGGTGGGGGGTGTGCATGTGCACATGTTGGAAAGGACATTTATGAATAAGAGACCTGAGTGTTAATATGGTGACTAATGAATGGGAAATACTAAGGGCCAGCATACCTGTGCAATTACATTCCACATTGCTTGTCATGACCAGTAAAGCCCAGCATGCTTTGCATGTGAGCAGAGCTATACTTTCATCTGTTTCTAAAAATGAGTATGACTGAAATAAAAATGTAGTGTGTGTCCTTGCCCTGGCACAATTAGGCATACTGTGCTGCAGGGCTGACCTGATAGTTTTGAACAACACCAGCCTCTGGCATAGGTTCCCACATGCACACTGTAATAATGGACTTAGTACCAAAGTCTATCAGAGCCCATCGTGGGCATTAGGTTCTAGGTAAGGATGTGGTCTTACAAGGAGGTGTGCTGCTAGTCTGTATTAGCATTATCTCAGGATCTAACATTACACAAGGATAGTTAGATAGCCTGTCCCACCATTTGCAAGCTTTTGATACTTTCCATTTAAGTGGAGTTCCAAGGATAGAAATGTAGGATTTGGCTCTACTTCTATTATAATTCCTTTATATTTATGGTGTTCCAAATGTACTGGTCTTAACAGTTTGTCACTTTTTTAATCTTCTAATTGTGTGAGGAATTTGTGAGGTGGTTATTGTCTCTGTCTTTGCCTAAAAATCAGCGTGACTAAGAAGCAAAAAAGTTAGCTTGCAGATCTTGCAGTTCTTCCAGCATTACCCCAACACAGAGCACACACAAGGAATTTCTACACTAATTCCAATAGAGAAACACTTGTAAGTAAGGCAGTCATGTTTCCAATGCTGTTGTTCATTTATATCCAACACTTTTTTTTTGAGAGGGAGAGAGAGAAAGAAATGCATGTGAGTGTGAATGATGGGAAAGAAAAATTCCTACAAATTGAATATTAGGCTGCTGACATACTGTGATCAGTTACTTTTTAAAATATGCTAAACACAAGTCTTCAAGGGCATAAGCAAGACTAAATAATTTAGCAAATAATTTTCTTACTGATTTAGTGTTAATAAAATGTTAGCTGTCAGCTCTATAATAGGTCCTATGTATGGTCCTATGTTTTGGATTTGTGATGAAAATAGCACTGATAACAAGAATGTTTTATTGCTGAATAGCGCAATCCCCGTTCCCCATCCCTCCTGCACTGCTCACAGGGGAGGAGATAGAAGAGTCAGAACAAAAGAGTAAAGTTGAGTGTGGGAAGAATGGGGGTGGATGGAGGGTGATTTTGGAATTGTCTTTGTTTCTCACCATCCTGCTCAATTTTAAATTGGCAATAAATTAATCTTCCCCCAGTCAGTTCTGTGTTGCCCCGATGGTAATTAATAAATGATCTCCCTGTCTTTATCTCAAGCTATGAGCTTTTCCATCTTGTTTTCTCCCCTTGAGCTGCTGAGGAGGGGAAGTGGGAGAGCAGCTTGGTGGGCATCTGGCAGCCAGCCAAGGTTAACCCACCATGTGGACACTGTTGGAAACAAGATACTGGCCTGGATATGCTCATTTTCTGACCCTGCATAGGCAGATTCGTGTGTTTATTCACATTCTTTGAATGTCCCATAAGTAGGAAAGGCGTCAAACTAAATCTCTGCCAATTAGTGAGTTGTTCCTTTCTTGCAGTGCAAGTTTGATAGCTTTACTGGCAAGATGGCTCTAAAACAACCTGAGGAGAGGTCTCTTAATTAGGCTGGGTAGTTGCTTGACAGAGAGTTAGAGACAAATAACACATAGCTGTCATGTAGCAAATATTTTTACTGTTTTCACTATGTCTGAGGTTATACAGCTGTTGGAGATTTCAGTACAGCGAGTTGAAAACAATAAGCTATGGAACATGGCGAACTCAGAATTGCAACTAATTTTGCTTAGGTCCATGTATAGATACATTTAGGTGCTGAAGTGGAATTTAATTTTGTACACCCAGGAGTAGGACTCAGAAAAGTAAAAACAAACCAAAAAAACCCCAGACAGCTCACCTCTTTTTTGTCTGTATGTAGGTGAGTCTGTCTTTTCCTCTGGCCTTTTGTAGGCACTTGCTGTTCTGCCACTGCAAGTATCTAAAGACATTGCCACACATCTCCAAGACTCTTCGCATGCACAAAATAGGAATTTTTAAGTCCTCTAATGATGGAGATTTGATAGCATAGCTAGCACACAGACCATACATTCAGCACAGAGCACATTAACAATTCAGCTGGAGGGAGAGGTAGTGGTCTCTACTGGTTACAAAACAGCCAAATGAATAGCTAACTTTATTACTACCATGAGTGTGCCCCTAAATAAATCTGAATCTGCCTGGAAGGACTGGAACCAAAATCAGGACCTATAGTTTGTGACATATGGCTTTTCCATTTAAGGCAAGCTTGTGTGAAATTTATAAAGTCTGAAACAAATTAATTAGATTACTTCCTTCCTAATACTATATCTAAAACCATTGGGTATCTCATATGTAGTGGCTTACATAAAAAGGGATTCATTTGGTATCATACTGTCTTGATCCAGAAAAGGTGAATTTATATGTGTTAATTTCTGTTCCAGTTACTGTAGTACATCTAGCCCTTATCCACGTGCATAAAGGAAGTGGCAGCTGTTAATACCTTTCCCTTCTTTCTTTTTGTATGCAATCTCAAAGATAATTTTTTGTCCTCTCCTGCATGCCAGAACAGGTGTGTGATCTGGAGAGGTCCTAAAAGCTTTGACCTAGTGCCTGAGCAATGGTGGACACAGGAGAGGGATAGCAGGATTATCCAGGATGCACTGTTACATGTGAGGTAGCATGTTCTGACCCTGCAGATACCATTTTCTTGGGGGTTTTTTTGGCCAAAGTCCTAGGAGAAATACAGTCGTTACTGAATACAGGGCTTATTGCTTATTGCGTTCCATTTAGAGTCACATGCTAGTGTCTCACAGGTCTATGTTCATCCTGGAAATCAGGACCTAATATTCAGGAATAATTAAATGCAGGCTTCTCCTATTTCATCATGCATCTTAACTGTATAACTTGTTTTTCAGGAAAATAAGAATGTCTTTGTCTCCCCTCCTGTCATGTAATTTATTTTTATTTCTTGCTTCATTTTACATGTCAAATACAATATAAAAGGCTTCCATTTTGATGCTTTGTGCATTTTTTTTGTTTTGTAAAAAATTGTTTTACCCAACCTTTATAGCCTGAATAACAAATATATAGCATCACATTCATAAGACAGAATAAGAAAAATGAGGTCTTACATTTTAAATTATATTCTAAATGTAGCTATTTAGCACTTCTTAACCTTTTCATTATTAGAGTTTAAGACTACTAACAAATCTATTGCTTCCTAAAGAAGTCAGGCACGGGTTTGGCCACAAAGTGTGAAAATAAGAAATTATCACAGCTAGAAGTATCTGCTTTCTTTGTAAATGTTTGTCGGGTATATGAGAACTAAAATGTTTGTGAAACAATCACATTTTTCGAACCACTATTCAAATTATAGTTAACATAAAAACCTTCAGTGTTTTGACTGCTGATTTAGCTGTACTTGGCAGAAAGTCATGGAAAGAAAATGCTTGGCAGAATATTAGCATTTTCACTTCTCATTAAAGATGTAAAGAATAAAAAAAAAAAAAAACTAAAAATGCAACCAGTAGCATTTTACTGCTAAAACAATGAAGTGTGGGAGAAAAGGCTTTTACAATGGGAGCAGCTCTTACACACTGAATAGCAGCTGGTAGAGGCCTATTTAGAAGACTTTTGTGTGAATACTATGCTGAACAAAATGTGGAATTTAGGCTGTTGTTAAATGCAGATAAAGGTCAGAGATCATGATCTCCAGAAACGATTGTCTGCAATATTTCTAACTTCCTTTATGCACAGGAGGGATGTACAATGCAAAAAAACTAGACAAATCACTGCAAAATAAGGTTTTCTTGGCAACCGGGAGGAATTTACTGCTCCTAACAAAGACCAGCATACAAATGGGTTTGAAATTCAGACACAGACAACTGTTGGGAAAGAACTGCAGAATAGTATTTGTCTTGCATCAGCTGGCTGCTAGGAAAAGGTTATAATCTTGTCTTTTTTTTCTAGGAAGTTTCCCCTTGGTTGCAAGAGCTCCTTCTTATGAGTTCATACTTAGAATTTATAGCTTCATTTTTAGTTACAACCATGTACAGATGTAAATAATGTTACAAAACCTGTAGTTCATACGTATCAACAGGCCTATCCCCTTTACTTTTATTACAAACATGTATGTAAACATTCCTATCCACACTGCTGTAGAAATGGAATAGCACTTACTATATACCATAGTATATTTATCATCTTATCTATTAAAAAATGAATATACATATTATGTTTTGGGTTTGTTTGCTTGTTTGTTAGTTATTCATATATCCTCTAATGAATCACAGATATATGTTTTGATCTGCTTTTGGTTTTTTTGGGTTTTTTTTGGTTTTGACCTGTTGTCATGGTTTAACCCCAGCTAGCAACTAAGTACATACAGCTGCCCGTTCACAACCCCATGCCTGGTGGGATGGGGAGGAGAATCAGTAAAGAAGGTAAAACCTGGGTTGAGATAAAAACAGTTGAATAATTGAAATTAAATAAATTATTATTATTATAGCATAATAATAATATTTTTAATTGAAAGGGAGACAACAAAAAGAAAGAGAGAGAAATAAAACCCAAGAAAGACAAGAGATGCACAATACAATTGCTCACCACCCACTGACTGATGACCAGCTCATTCCCAAGCAGTGACCAGTGCCTCATGACCAACTCTCCGCAGTTTCTATACGGTCTACGGTATGGAATGTCTCTTTGCCTAGTTCAGTTGAGTTGTCCTGGCTGTGCTCCCTCCCAGCTTCTTTTGCCCCTCCTCACTGGCAGAGCATGAGAGACTGAAAAGTCCTTGATCAGGGTAAGTGCTACTCAGCAACAACTAAAACATCAGTGTGTTATCAGCATTGCTCTCGGGCTAAAGCCAAAACCACAGCACTGTACTAGGAATAAAATTAACTCTGTCCCAGCTGAAACCAGGACACCTGTGCAGGTATTGACATCTTATCATGCTCTTCCAGTAAAAACTAATACTGCATCTAATATCTGCTAGTGGAGTAATTACTGATAAATTGTAAGTCCTGCAGACTTCACTTAAATAAATAAGCTTTGTATATGAAACTGACAATTTACTAATAAACTTATATTTACAGATGTTACTGACATCCTCTGTAAGACAGCCTGTGATGTTCATACTTAGATCTCTAGCTTGATGATCAAGCAGCTGCCCTTATATCCTATATGTGTTATGGAACTTCTCACAGACTCTAAAGGTTAGCATACTCAAATCTTCGTAATGCTAGAGGTTAAGGGTAGCAAACTATAAAATTGTATTGATACAGAGATACTGGCTGTACCAGCAATGTGTTCATAAGTTTGCAATAGGAACTTGGCCTTGGACACCACTGCCACGTATTAAAAAGTGTGTTTTATAATTTATTGAAAACATACTGGTTTTCTCTGGAAACAGTTTTGGGATAGCAGTTTTAACTAGTTTGGAAATGTAGCCTTGTTTTTACTCACCTTGAGATCTTGGCACCCTACTAGACTAACTACAGCAATTTTTTTATGTTGCAAAGACTGAGAAGTCTACCACATTCCTCTTTTCCAGTAAGACCTGCGAAAAACTAGAAAGCAGTTTAATTTCCTTTTTTCAAGTGTACATAGTCTTAATGTGTTTGTATAAATGTACCAATGCTTAGATCTAGTTAATATCCATCTAATATATTTATGATCAAGAAAAATCAAGGATTCCAAGGCATCTTAAATGTTTTCAAAGAAATTCAAGCTGCATAAGATTAACGTATGATTGTGATCGTAATTTAAATAATTTTTTAAACTGAAAATGTACCATGCATGGAAATGCTTGCAAACATTTTTGCTTATATTGCTTGCCTATAGAGCACCCAGTAAATGTACTATTTAGTACATAAGACCAATCACATCTACTGGTAGCAAAATTACATAGCTTATTTTGTGTTTCAGGTAAGACAGAATTCATCATGTAAGCTGTTTCAGAATAGATATGTTTTAGTACAGGGCTATTATACCCATTTTCATCTATGTTGCAGCAACTTAGAATTCTGTTTCATGTTTCCCTTCAGATGAAGCTCCCTGTACCTGCCACATAATGGGCTTTCACATGAATCAAAATAGACAGAAGAAATTTTTATTCCCCACAAGTCCAGTTTTATGCCAGTGAAGCTTTTCTAGTTTAAGGCAGCTATACAATGAAAGAATTACAGAATGTAAACTTGTTTTAGCAAACTAGAAATTCACACCCCTCTGCTGAGTTTTCCTTTGGGGTCATTTTCACGACTGTGTGGGGTAGCAATGGATGATGCTAACATACCTTTACCCTAGAACAAATAGGATGATCAGTTCATGGCAACTGATGCAGTTTTGCTGATCTACCAACTTCCATATAGTAGTATTGGACTTAATGACAAACGAGATAAAGTACCAGCCAGGTTATAATAAAATGGATAGATATCTTAAAAAAAAAAAAAAAAAAAAAAAGGGAAAAAAGAAAAAGAAAAGAAAGATATTGTAGGGCTAACTCAGCCAAAAGGTTTAGAACAGAATAGACTATTTCAGTTGGAAGGGACCTACAACGATCGTCTAGTCCAACTGCCTGATCAATTGACCAATTCAGAGCTGACCAAGCTAAAGCATGTTATTAAGGGCAATGTCCAAATGCCTCTTAAACACTGACAAGATTGGAGCATCGACCACCTCTGTAGGAAGCCTGTTCCAGGGTTTGACCACCCTCTTGGTAAAGAATGCTTCATAATGTCCAGCCTGAACCTCCTTTGACGCAGCTTTGAACCATACCCAGGCTTCCTATCATTGTATACCAGGGAGAAGAGCTCAGCACCTCCTTCCCACCATTCTCTAACAATGAGGTCACCACTCAGCCTCCTCTTCTCCAAACTACACAAGCCTGAAGTCCTCAGCCACTTCTCACAGGACATTGCTTTCAGCCCTGTCAGCAGCTTTGTTGCCCTCCTCTGGACACATTCAAGAACCTTCGCATCCTCCTTAAACTGTGGGGCCCAGCACTGCACGCAGTATTCAAGCTGTGGCCGCACCAGTGCTGAATACAGCAGTATAATCACCTCTCTGGCCGGCTGGTTCTGCTGTGTTTGATGCACCCCAGGACGCAGTTTGCCTTCTTGGCTGCCAAGGCACACTACTGGCTCACACAGAGCTGCAGCTGACCAGCACTCCCAGTTTGCATAAGGCCTTTGTGAATTGCTTTGAAAGTATAACATAGCCATTCATGCTGGAATACAAGAAGTAAATGAATAAAACAAATGCAAATACTCAGTCAGGAATTCAGGAAACATTTTATTTATGCTAAACAGAAAAATGCCTGATCAGTCTTAAATAGTGTCAGGTCATCAAAAACGCAAACTGTGACCTGGATCTATAAGAGGAGTTAGGTATATAATGCGAGAATTGCATCTTTTTGTGGTCACCTGACCCCTTGCCTAGGAGAGGTAAAAATCAAGTTCAGCCTCCTTCTGGAGAAACCCTCTCATATCTTACATGAAATGTTCTTACATTACACTATTGGCTAAACTGTGTATATGAGAAAGTGAGGAGGGTGGGTTCTGTTATTGGAAGCTGTTATGCAGAAAAAGGTAAAAATAATTCAGTACCAATGAAATGAGGAAATGAGATTATCCCTTTCAAAACATTATTGCCTTTACCCCTAATAATCAGACATCGTCACATATGCATAATTAGTTTGTTTTCACAGAAACAAATTCTTCTTCTGGATGAAAAAAATAACTTTTACATATAGATTTTGACATCCAAGACATTTAAAAATTAAAGAGTCTGTTTGGGGGGGGGAGGGGGAAATGGTCTTAACCCCAGTAACATGTAAAATAAGTAGACAGGAAACAGGACACTAAACGAGAGCATATTTCTCACTAGATAGACAGTGGTCTCAGCAAAATGTGATCATGTATTTAAAGACTGAATCCTAAACCATAAGTACAGGAGACCGATGTAAAGATGATTAAGATGCAAGTGCTTAAAGATTTCTAAATGCAAGATTCTCTTTATCGGGTTGTCCTGGCAAAAAAATTGCTTGCGTACATTGGCAATTCAGCAGATGGCACCCTTTCCTCTGAGGAGCTTAAGTACAAATATCCTGTATTGTAATGGGAGACAGTGTTCTTCTACAGGTGACAGGCTATTTGTTTCTCAGTTTGGATATAAAATCAAGATCCTCAGCATTTGTAATTACATATTCTAGATCATTATTTACAAGAGCTAAAATATTTGTACTTGTGTACTCCTTATATCCTCACTTGGGAACTAGGAGTCTCTGTCTTCCTTTTGCACTTTCAGATTTAACACTATTCCTCTTTGTTTTAAATGGTCTGTAATGTTGCTATATATTGCCAAATAAATGTTGAGTTCCACTTCAACAATGTTAGCACCGAGTGACAGGATCTCTATATACAGTTTGCATCTTGGCTTGTTGTGTTGCAGTTATAAAATATTTTAACACTTCAGAATGAAAATTGCTAAGTATATGTAAAATAATTATGGCTATAAAAGAGATACTGCAAAGCCTGGGTAAATGAAATGCATTTCATTTTTAATTGAAATTTCAATAAAATAAAAATAAGAAGACTATAGCCAGAACCAAATAAGGAGAGAATTCTAAACATACAGGCTGTCAACTACATAAATCCATTGGAAACTTTTAGGTTTAAGACCGCTAGGTGGGGTTGTAAACAATATTGTGTTGGTGTTATTTGTTCGATTTGCTAGATTTCACTGAAACTATGCACTGCCAAAAAATGTAATCTCCAGGAAATAAAGAAAGCAATAGTACACCAACAAAACAGAAATAAGGCTTTCATAGTAATTTATTTACCTTAAAATACCAAATCCCATATTCTAAAACATTGTCTAGGCTCAATGACTCTATTGTGTAATCACACAATATCATGTTGTGCCTTTTTTTTCCCCCTTTTTGTATTTCAGTATCCATTTTCCTCACTGATGCAGCAGGCTTTTTTCCCCTTTGTTATAATAGTTTATTAGCACCAGTTGACACAGTAACAACGACTGGTGAAATCAGAAACCTTGTGTTGCAGTAAAAACTGATTTTGATGTATTCTTCCTATTTCTTCTTCCTCTTGTGAGGAAAACCATTCAGATGAGTAGATCTTGCTCTGAAAAGCTACACACTGAAGCAATTTTATAACTGAATTCTTATTGATTAACTGTATCTCAGTGATGTACAAAGAGGAGCAAAACCACACAGCAAGAGAAACCCCAATCCTAGTACTCTCAAACTGCTTTTAAATACCCTTTGAGAAATTGCTTTGTTGCTGCTTTGTTGTGTAATTTATGCATACTTTTTGAACGTAGTGTGAGAAGGACAAGGTCGCTTATCACATCACTGAAATGGCTGAGTCTATATATTCTAGGAATAAGCTATCCTCTTTAATTTTTGAGCATATCGATTGCATCTTTTAATAAATTTACCCCTTTTCTTTGTCTTCCTGGCAAATAAGGCTTGCATCCATGTAACTGCTTGCAAACACACCAATCTTGTTTGTTTATACATCCTTAGCAATGTTAAAGATTCTTTTTATAATATATGAGAGACTTTCTATTCAGTTACAATCATGAAGGTTTATATTATTTTCTTCTTCCCTTCTGAGTGTCAATCAATTAAGCACTGGTCATCTCTGAAATCAGTCATGGATTTTTTAACTGTCTCCTGCTTCATCTTCAAGATCATCTGTCTTATTAGCTCAGGCTACAATAAGAGCTTAGCATATTGCTGAACAAGTAACATTGTCTGGAATTTAAACAATGTAGATCCAGTAAGAAAAATATTTGCATTCGAGGAAGAATGGATCAAATTATGCATTGTTGCTGATCTGTGAAGTTAAAAACCCTGGATTTGAATCTAGCTCCAGAGAGCAAACTAAGGGTCTGACAAAAACAAAGCTTACATCTTATTTTTTTATAACATAACTCCATCTACTTCTATTTACTGTGCAGAATTATAATATTCTTATGCTAATAGATATATAGATATCTGTGATTACACTTGACATAATTCAGTTTAGAATGTGGGTTTTTTTGGATGGTGTCATTTAGCCTCTGCATTATTGTCACTTAAAAATATAAAGAAAAGTATGGTAAGAAATACTCATAATTTCTCATAATTTAGGGTACATTCATGGAATTAGTTAAATCACTTAGTATCTTTTATTTGATATCAAAACCACAGGTTCTTTTGTTTGCCTTAATAAATAAGCATGACTGGCAATTTCGTATGAAGAGATAATGCAGAGGGGGAAAAAGAACACATGATTTTAGTTCCATCACTAAGCTCTGTGAGCTGCGAGAGGTGAAAATAAATACTCCTTTAAAGTAATCAGTCTGCATTTATCATTGTCAGCTCTAACATAACAAGTTAAGGGTAATGTTTACTTTATGATAAACAGTCATCCAAGCAATTATCCAAAACAAATACATGCAATTAACGTTGATTATGGTCCTGAATCTGAATAGTTACTGACCTTAAAAAAAAAAAGGGGGGGAAAAGAAAGGGAAATAAAATAAAGTAAAAAAATATAACAAAAATCCCAAGCCAAAAAACAAAACAACAAAACAATCCAAAACAAAAAAAGCAACAAAAATCAGGGGAACTCGGTTCGTATATTACATCCTTCTAGCAATTTTGTTCCATTTGGGCAACAGCTCTAGAATTTTAAAAGCCTAGGACCATCTGAAGATTCACACAGGATTTTTAAGTCTGGATTAAACTGATGTTCAAAGCCTTGGGCTCACAGGTGCCTATTTGATTAGTATAATACTACGTGCTTTACAAGAATCCAAATTGCTGTTTTGTAAGACTAAAATAAAAGTTACATTGTGGCTTTCCAAAGATTTGTTTACTAATAAGCTCGGTGCTTTTTGCAGTGTCTTTTCATCAGCTGGGTGGTTGTTATCTGGTCTCACATACAGATGACAATGATCTCTAAAACCGTTCATCAGTGGGACTTCCTGTGCTCACCTTCACCTGTCATTACATGCTAAGACATGGCAGTTTTGGCTGAAACAGCAGTTGGAAACAAGTCCTGTAGTGTGAGGTAAGTTCACTGTCTGTAGAAGGCTAATGTTCATGGTGCTGTCAGGGCTGCTTCTGAATGATGGAGGAAAAGGTGACATGACACAGGGAAAAACTAACCACTAATACAGTAATTCACTTAATGTTAGTCTTCTTGTTCCACCCAGCTTCTGCTGCATATCTCTTTCTGAAGTTAGTAAAATTGGGAGTCCTCCAAACATGAACTAGGATAGCTTTTTTAACATTATACTTGACAAACTATTTGTATTACTTTTTTGTCCACTTTTGCCAAATATATGCTTCTTTCCACTGGTACTTTCTAATGGGAAAAAGGAATATCCTGTAAGAGCCAACAACCCAAGACTCATGAGAAACCATCATTATTGTGAAAGTAAAAAGAACAAACATGAGGCACTTGTGTTCATCACGTGGAAACAAAGCTAATGGAATAAAGTATATGAATAATGCAGAAAGCTGAAAAAAAAGAGTAATGTTATTTTTAGGTAACATCCTCCATTTTGTACTAAAAATATTAAAGAAAAAAAAAAATCTATTCCAGCATCTTCTCCTATCCTCTGCAATAAAAAAATACAGATAGCAATATATACCCATTTTTGGAGGAGTCTGCAGTCAACCATATGCATCCATTAAGGACACAGCAAAACAGCTAGTCCTATGCTGCAAGTGAAGATCAGAATCAGTCTTAAAAATTTATCTGAAAGAAATTTTAATAGAGATTCCTTTTCATTGCCTTAAGCCATTAATCTTTTTCCCTCAACATGCTTCTGGTTTATATGGATCTTTTGCAGATGTCAGAAACACATAGCTCCCAAAAAATACCCATGTGTTTTGCCTGCCTTCTTCCTTTCTCCTTTCACAGCTGCCTCCTCCTGCCTTTCCATTAAGGTTCACTTTCTGCTCCTCTGCCATTCCTGGTTATCACCTTCTTTTGGACTTGAAAAAGACAGGAATAATTGTGTAGTCATTTACTGGTTGCTTTTTCTTTCACACATAAAAGTCTAATGTAAATATTAAGCATACACATTCCAGTGTTTTGTTAGAGACTTCTTGTAGAATCACAGGAGTGGATGTGTTCAGACCCGATGGATGGACTATAATGGAGGTGTGTTCTCAAAGGGGACAACTGTGTATCTCTGCTTACCCTGTAACTGGAGCCACTTTGAACCCTGCATAGGTTCAATACTCTCACCAGCATGGTTGGGATATATAATTCCAGCATGCTTTCCCAAAGGCCCATACAAATGCTCTCTTAATCAGATTGTTCAATGTCTTGACCAATCTCAATCCATTTTGAAAGATTGATAGAAATCTCAAAGATAACTGTGTTCCTGCAAGTTTTCTAAAAATCAGTGTCTGTACAAAGACGACTGCCAAAATAATTGTAGCATTTCAGTGATAAAACCAGGATGCATGGGAGCAGAGATTTCTAGATCTGAGCGTGGAGAGAGGGAGAGAGAAGGTGCTTGCTAAGACAGAGATGCTCTGTGAAGATCCTGGAAGAGCAGTATAATCAGACAGCAAGAAAACTTACTGGAGGTCTCAGTGGATGGATCTTTCCAGGCATGAAGGAGAGTAATATGAATTAATACTTTCATAGAGGAAAAGAATGGCAGGATGCACATCCCACATGTTCTAGTTGGAACAAATCTCCTAGCTAGTCAAGAGTCATATGGATTTACATTAGCATAACATGTGTTATCTCCTGCCCTGGAAGGGATATAACGGTTTTGCTTTAGGAACACCAATAAACACAAATTTAAGTAGCTCTATGACTAGTGAAACTAGCAAAGCCTAACTTCCTTCCCCTCTTCTAGAAGGCCATATTACAGCTTCCTCTGTAGTTAACAATCCCCTCTTCCAGAAGGCCATATTACAGCTTCCTCTGTAGTTAACAAAAGGTTAATAGGAGATAGGACATGGAATCAATGCATAGGTTATTACATAGTTTTTTGACTAAAATCTCTATTTCTTAATTCAGTTTCCTTGAATAAGTTGGATTTTTAAATGAGAACTAAGCTTATGGAAAACCAAATGTTTAGCTTATGGAGACAAAAAAACCTCCTGAAATTAGTGACAAAATAAAATAAATATGCCACCTTTTCACAAAGTGAAGACTTTGAGAAAATATTTTTATTTAACTTGCTGTGCTTACAAAGCAACAGTAATAAAAATCACCTTTGGATTGAGAGGCATGAGTAAAATAATTCTGTCAGAAATGCCAGCATTCTGAGAGCAGGAATATTTAATGAAACTACCTTTCCAGTCACAGGTCTCAAATGGCTATAGTGTAATTTTAGCAATGGCAATACACATCAAATTATAAGAAATTATTTTAAACAAGTCTTTGTATGTTAATGCATTGACTGTAAGTCAATTGCCCTGTTTGAAAGCAACCGAAATCAAACTACAAAGCCAGTTGGCTTTGTTGGCAATTTCTTGTGTGTACAAAATGAAGAAGAACAAGAAGCTTCTATTTCTTGTACTGTAACAATGTACACACCAGAAAGGCATATGAGGAATTTATCAATTCAGAGTCAAGAAGCAGGCTGCAAGTAATAATTCTTTTACAGGTGAAAATTAATCTGGAACAAGTGCAGACATTAATTTAAAGTAGATTCTTTATAATATGGTGATTAGGCCATGTGTGAGACATTTTTTACATGACAGTTTATTCTGGAATAAGTAGTCCTGATTTGGCATATGAGTTTATATGTATTATAAATTATTTCCTCATTTTTCATATGTAGCATATTGAGATCCCTATCTGCTAACTGTCCTTGACCAGTTTGGATACTCAGATCAAGTACCTGTATTTTGTGAAGATCTTTGCATCAAACAACAGCTCTAAACTTACGTCAATTGCAGTTGTGAATTCCCTATACTTTCAGAAAATAGTGGTCAAACTGCATATTTAGGTAATGAAGATTAATTACTGACCAGCTCTGAAAATTCTGCTTAAGAAATAATGTTTCATGTCAGAGGTAGAGATAGAAAGTCTGCTGTCCTGTGTGGTGTTCATTTGCCTTAACTTAAAGACCAGCAACTCAGTGTTTCATTAATTCTGTTCTCCAACTTCTGTAGCAAGAGTCAGGAATTCAACAGACAACTGCCTCCTTTGTGTACAGCCCTGATACCCTACCAAACCACACTAGAATAATAAGCCCATGAGCACAAGGAGGCCAAACTGATGTCACACATGCAGCTTTAGTTCTGTTTGTTCTTAACTCAGAGAGCTTGTCTTTCTAGTCTTGACCATACTTTTTTATAGAACAGCAAAATGTAAGGCCAGTGAAGAGGTACAGGATTATTTCTATAATATATGTAAATTTTTGGTCCTTAGGCCTGCTCATTTAATAGATGTAATAGCTGTCAACTTTGTAGTCCCTGCCAGGAAGCTAAATCTAAGATCTTTGTCTATGCAGTTTACAGAAAAATTTAAGCCAATGGAATAGCAATCAAAGTTGTCAGTTCTCAGTGCTCCCCTCCAAAGTCCGTTCTTTCTTCTTTTACAGTTGCCACCCAGGTTTTAGGAATCCAGACACTTCTTCCTTGGCCATCCAAATCTCTATTCCATTGGAGTGTTATTACAGACATACAAATCAATATATAGTTATCTTTTGTGATGAAGCTCTTGTGCATATCAGTACTGTCCTCTGGTGTTGATTTTCAAGCATCCATGAAAGAGGGGTATTTGGAATTTTGACTTTCTTGGGTCAAAAAACCCCAATTCAAAAGATGACGGACAGTTGCACTTATTATTCTGCGCACATTTAAATATATAAATATATGAAGATATGAATTTTTATATATATATTATTATATAAATATATATATGAAGCTACAAAATGTGAAGCCAACATAGCTGCACTTGTAGATCAGATTGAAAGGGCTCTCATGAACACCATTTTTATTCCACTCAAGAGTATAAGGGCAGGTGCGGAAGAGAGAATTTCCAGGGCTGACTGCATCAAGCCAGCCCTTCAAAGCATAAGTTGTTGTTAGTGGGCTAGTTCTGCTGTGCTTTCAACCTAGCCCCAGTTGAAATCCAACTAGTGAGACTTGAGAGCAAAAAGCCTCACTTCTCAACTTTCTCAAATTGTGTATGAAGCTTAGTCTTGTTAGACCAAGGAACCTGCTTCTCAAATTCTTTTGTTTTCATATACTTCATTGCATGTAAAAGACAGCCAAGAAATCTATAAATGCTGATGACTGCAAGGGAGAAGATCAAGGTAAGTCTCAGACCACCTTAAAAGGTAACTTACTAGCTAATAGTAAATACCTACTGGTGTGCTTACAGAACTCGGACTTCATGGAAGGACAAAGAAATCAAAACTCAGATTACTTTTGTCAATTCGTGTTGAGACAAATTGGTGGAAGTTAGGATGGCTCAGAGAACTGAACTAATATATTTGACATTGGGAAAAATAAACCCCCCCTATTTTTATCTGAACTCTTCAGTAGATGAATGGAAAAATATTATTAAAAAGCAATGCATAGCTCAAGGTCTTAGAGCAGAAGCATATGCTTTTGTGCCCTGCAAGATGGAAAATTAATGGTTGGTAAGAATGGGTTCAGAAGTTCAGTGTTTCCTTAGTAAACACATTTTCTTAATAAATGCCCCATGGAAGCAAAGACAGACTATTGAGGGCTTGCTTAGGGGTAAGTTTCAGATATAACTAGAGGAATTCTTTGCTAACAGTTTCCTTGCCACCACCTGGATCTCTTGATAGTAGTGCTGTAATGGTACTATGAAGGTTAGCTATTAATGTTGTCTGAGACTTACCTTGATCTTCTTTCTTGCAATCAGTATCTAAAGATTTCTTGGCTGTCTTCTATGTGTACTGAAGTATTTGGAATGAAATCATTTGAGGTTAGTCTGCAATGGGAAAATTGCCTGTTGTTGGCAATTTGTCCTTACTCTTAAACAATGTTCAACACTGGACAAACTTGTTGAACTGCTTCTACTACCAACACAGATTTTTGACAGCAGATAATATGTCTAATAGAGATCAAGCCTTTTTTATACTTGTCATTGGGATTCTTCATTCGATTTCCTCACTGGTATCTCATGGGAAGAACTCTTCCTCTCTTCCTGTATGTATTGAGAGAAAAAGAGAAAAAGATCCAAACCTGGCTTGGGTTTTCTCTTTTTTTTTTTTTTCTGTAAAATGTAAGATTTGCACTCGTGATTAGTCCAGAGGCATTATTATTACCATTGCACTGCCTGCGTTTACACTGACTGTGTTAAAGCTCAGGGTTCTTGGCTTCATAGTTCAGACTGCATCTACACCCAAATATACATCTTCTTTCAAGTTTAAGCTTATGTATTTGCCCCAGAATGAGAAAAAGTGCTTCCCTAGCCTCTTGTTCATATACTGTTAATGGAGATTAAGAAGAGTTCCTGCCATAATCTTCAGTACTTTTACTGTAAAGTTCCATGCTAGAGCTATGTCTAGCAGTGAAAAAAGGCTAATAAATATGCCTAGTCTAGCTTTTTCAATCTCCTGTCATAAATGATAACGTCTTTTAAGAAGCAAGTACACCTACTCACCTGTATAAGTGCTTTGAAAAATTAAAGAAAATAACTGAGTCTTTTGTTTTCCATCTAAACTATGTGTTGATGGCTACTCCTTTCCTCCATTGTCTGCTTTCCTCTGTGTGCAAATCTGCTCTTGCCTACTCTAAACATTCACATATTTTACGTTAAACATTTCTCTTCTTGTTGCCTAACACTAAATTGAGTCATTCAGAAGCACTGCCCTGTTTGACACCTGCACACATTTCAAACAAAAGAGCATAAACTGTATTTCACTGTATTTGGAAGAATCCTTGCCGGTGAGTGAGGTAGCTGAGAACGTTTAATTGTGCAATAAACCACTCCAGTTGAGGATGAAGTCACCTCCTGTCGATCTTACACTAGCAAAACCAACTTCAAGCGGAGATTTCGTTTAACAACAAGGTGGGACCTGGAACCAGTGTTTTCAGGCACTCGGAAGCTGGTTTGGAATACAAACTCTGGAAAAGCAAGGGTCAGTCAAGTCCAGAGCTGTCTGTCAGTGTTGCCGGTGTGCCACGCTGTACAATCAGACGGCAAGGCTGTGCCTCCCCACTCACAGCCCGGACAGCCAGTGTGGCTGCCCAACTTTAAATGAAGTTTTGCCAATCACTGAGAACGTTACTGGGTTGCTAATCAAGCATACAAGGCAGCTCTGCCCCACCATCTCGCTCCCTCAACAGGGGTCTATGCTGTACCTGGTGGGGGAATAGTGCATGCTCTGCGGGTGAGTGGACGGGCAAGGGCCGCCATGCAAGAGCTGAACTGCACTGCAGGTGTGTGAGATCCACACTATGGGCATAAGGTGCAATGAGGGCCCTGTTTCCTTATGTCACTAACTAGATGAAACTCCTGTTGTTTTATGTGAGCTTAGAGCGGGCCTTGTTTGGATATGCGTGAGTGTAAGGGAAGAGGTGGACAACTGGAAGACAGCCTTCAGGGTAACGGAGGTACTGAGATGCTCCTTGACTGGATGCTTCACCTCTGCTGGTGTAGGACTGTGAGACCCAGGTTGGCTTTAGTTTGTGTGCTGTTTTCAACAACTAGAAATCAAAAACATGGCTGAATGTGGGCCAAAGACTATTAATATGGAAAAATCAGAGAAAAGGTGCAGTGTCTAGCAATTAACTCTATAGGTATTCCACTATTTGCTCTAATTCCTTTTTTTTTTTTTTAATAGCTGTTAAAAGCTTTTGATAAACTGCTGAAGTACCACAGAAAAGGAGATTAAAATTAGTATATATAGGTTATTAAAAACACTGGGGAAAGTAGCAAGGTTATTTTTAACTCTTGCATTTTATGAATATATGCAATCTTTTATATTATCTGTTATGCAGCTGTATTTATATTTGCTGAGTGTGATTTAATGTTGAAATTCAAGACTAGACACTTAGAATGTTTTGGTTCTGGGTTTTTCTTTTTAGAATTTCTCTGTTTATGCTAAAAAAATAATGGCATGACAAGCATCAAAGGAACCTCTACTGATTTCCTTGATCAAAATGTGAACAGAAAAATAATTTTTAGAAGCTAAAATTTGGATTGACATGCTTAATTTGAGAACAGTATCTATTATAGTCATAAAAAGTTCAAACATTATACACTTTTCCCACTTATGAGAATTCTTACGTGCTTTTACAGAACCACAAATTAGTTGGTTTACTATGCCAGCAAGTGCTTTAGGCAAGGTTTTGTCATAGAGCTTTGCCAAAAGCTCTCTGTAGGGGATAGTAATGAATTTATGCCATTTTTACTTACAACAAAGGAAGACAGTATAATCTGGGGGGAAAGAAAAAGGGAAAAGGTAGCAGGAAAGCCAAGATTGTGAAAGTTTTGAGTTATCAGTATGTGTAGGTCAGCTTTCTCCTTTTCTTGTTACAGTAAGTAGCTTTTTGTTACAATTGTTTGCCTAAGATACCCCCAAATATATAACAATAAACCTAGGGTGTTTGAAATTTTCACTAGTAAGGAAAAGGCCCTTTTCATGCTTGCTTTCATATCAAGAAATGCGAGTTATTTGATGTACAAAACAGTGTAAAATTTCCTTACTGCATGTTTCAATCCTTTCAGAAGCACTTTTGAAAAATATTCAAGTTCTGATAGCTACAATAATAATTTCTAGATCTGTAGTTCAGCACTCTGTCATGCTGCAAGAAGCCTGATCTGTATTTGGGTTATGTTGTGCCATGCATGGTGATGATGTTCTGAGGCTTCCAAGTGAGTGTGAAGAGTTGAGAAATCAAACTGATGATGCAGAAAATGTGCTCAGATTAAGAAATAGTGGATTAGCAAGAGTTTCTGAAGGCTTGGAGATAGGATAAACATTAAAAAAAAAAAAAGGGCAATAGTACTGCATTAGGAAGTATACTTCTCAACTCTTCTACAAACTATTATAATAAACCAAATTCCCAGAAAACAGTTATTTTCTGGAATGTGTATTTATTTACGAACATGTACAGCTAAGCTTAGTACAAAACTCTTCCTAAAAAGTTTTTGCCTAGTGTTTGAAAGGTGGAACTTTGTAAGACTTAGAATCACAAGCTTATGATTTTAGCTCTTAGTTCTGTCCACCTCAATCCTTATCTATAAAAAGGACACTATCATTAGCATTTTTCAAATTTAAGGGTTACTGTTTGTGAGGCAATGAAGAAAGAAGAAGTAAACGTAACAGAGATTACTGTGTCATTTACTTTTGAATCTAGCTGTCATCTAGAATAGCACTTATGATATAGGGGAAAAATTAAATATACTAATTGGTTGTTTCTGTTATGCTAATGGCATTCTTTAGACTAATATTAGGCACATGTCTGTATTTCTTTCATTTAATGGTATTGTTGGAAAAGCCATTATCCCAATGGCTCAAGAAATGAGTCAGAGCACTTGGACGTATTGTGTACTTTGTCTTAAATTACTTCACCAATTATTGTATCAGCCATATTTAATCAAATCAATGAAGTTATCTGCGATGATACAGTATCAGAATAAGTTAAATAATTTTCTGGGAAGAAGTAGTTAATAGTTACTTCTGTAACTGGAAGTTACCAGGGGTTAATTTGATCAAACATACACGTGTACATTGGATGAATGTTATTTTAGGATGTTGGTTTTCTTCTTTATGAATATGGTTTTGCAGATTCATCCAACTTTTCCTCCAGGTTAACATTCTTGCAGTTATCCTTATTCTGTTTTACATATTTTCTATCTTATGGATGCATGAAGTTCTTATAAGATAAAAGTGTGTTTATAATGTCTTTAGCGACATTATTTGTAAACACAAAAAGGGTAGACTAAGAGAAAAGCTAGAAGCCTAAGTATCTGAACTGCATAAGCAATTTTGAGCCTCAGAACTAAAGGTTTTGCAGGCACCAGAGATCTTGCTGAACTTTCTGTAAGAGTTCTTAATCCTTGTGACCTGGCCAGATTCCAAGTTGGCTAATTACATAAGGTTATTTCCTGCATAGTTATAGTTTAATAAGAGATGCCATCACTTCCTGTCCTAAACTATTGTGTAGTCTTGTCTGCTGTGTCACAGCCGTTGTACTCCACCCCAAAAGAGCTTCTTTTCACTTGTGGGTGTAATTACTACAGATCTACACCAAATTCTGAGGTGGGCTTTTTTTAATCCTTGTGGTTAAAAAAACAACAGGTGAGAAAAACCCTAAGACACGACATCATTTGATCAGAGAAAAGTCAGCTTTAATTTTGGTCTAGAAAAAGGCATAAAGAAAACTAACCAAGCTATTTTATAAGGTATTCTGTAGATTTATACATGGAAGGGGAAATGCCAAATACCTCTAAATAGCAAAAAGCATCTGATTTTTGGAAGAAGATAAAAATGAACTGGACTTTCAAGTTAGTATTTCCCTGTCTTATTTCTTATTACAGACTTAGAAAAAAAAAAAAATAGAAAAAACTCACCCTAATTTTGTCTCTTTCACAGTGAGATGTATGGTAAGAGGAGTGCACTATCTGGTAAGTGCATTTGTAAGTTGTCTGTAACACAGGCTGATGCAGAAGCTCTTTAGTGAAGATTTTTAGGCTTTGATAGTATGTGTGAAGTTGCAGCCTAGATTCTTTCTCATCCTTTGAAAGTTCTTATTTCGGCCCTTGTTTAGATCATCTTACTTCGAATCTGTATTTTCTGCAAAGAGCTACGGCTGTTCTTCTGGGGTTTCCCTTGGCTCAGAACCTTTGCAAAGCTTTGGAAGAAAAGCTACCTATATGCTGATTTTCAGCAATTAGACAGCATTTCTTAATGGAAGCAACTTAGTGGTGAACACATCAATCCAGCTGTTACATTTGTTTTATACTGTATATAAACTCACTTGTGCTTTTAAAGATTACTTATCCTTTTGTACTTCTAACATCTTTCATCATAGTGAGTAGATCCTCGTTTGACCACTCTAGGATGACATAATACAACCAGGGATGTAAATGCATAAAGCCAGGAGTACTTAGACATGTTAACTTGTATAAATAGCCATCAGAGAGTGGTAGCATAACCTCTGCAATGCTGACAAGTACCTGTGAGGAGAATAAGCCTCCTAAACACAGAGTAAATTCAGCAAAAAGACTATGCTTTTAACTGGTTTCACCATTATTACTTTTGAATGTAATGTTTTAAAATATAGATTGCACATAAAAATTGAATTATATATCAATTTTGTAATAAAAATTGGGGTTTATTTTTTTTTATTAATAAGCATGCATTAAATGCTACCTGTTTCTAGCCTTGATCAGAGGAATGACTAGTCCTAGTAACCTTGCAAAGCCTGATATTTTTTCTTTGATGGTAATGCCCTTCTGGTCCTTACTGTGTGTCAAATCTGTCTTAATATATTTAATAATAAGAAAATACGTGGTTTGCAAACACTACTCCAGGATGTCTGTTAACAGAAGTGTATAGTATGGTTTCTAGCCTCTAGTGAATGCTGCACAGTCTTTTAAAACACTTTCAAAGACCTTTTTTTAGGTGAACAAGAAGGTCTGCCTAGAATAGACCATGTTACATGATCAGAGTCTGGAAATGTTTATGTGGGTTTTAACTTTACTCACTGACCTTAGAGTGTAACCCCACAAACAGCTGAATTGCTACAAATGAAGGGTTGTAAACCCCTGCTGTTGACCTGTGAGTAGGGGTGGAGAAGAGAGGAACCTCTTAAAATGGCTTTGCCTTTGGGGAGATCATTACAGTGAACTCCACCTACACAGTCCCATAGGAATTTTGGGCTTGATGTTCCAGACATTTATGTATAGTACATAATGATCCTAGTGACATCACTATGATTATTCAAATGTGAAGGTTACATGTCTGTAAATACAGAGCTTACTTACTTAGTTTTATTTCTGTTTTCTCCCAATTCGGTAATTAAGTTTATTGAATGCATTGGTGGGTGCACCTAGTTAAAGAAATATTAATGATAGGGTCAATAAACATAGCAGAAAAGACAAAAGGAACTACAACACAATACCCTGACATGGTATTCTTTTTTTATGGCACTTACACTTGAAACCTGAAAAGAATGCAAAGGTTAACTGTATTTGTAATTAATTATCACACAAAGAAAGCAAAAGAAACAAGACTGCTGTTTTTGTAGTACACATACTGCAGTTTGAATTTGCATTTTTAAAAATTGAGAATTACAGATTTAATATTGCCTGGGGGAGAACAGCCAAATTTGAGAGCTAGGAACCCTTCTGATGTAATAGTTAATCACTTTAAGTGCATCAGTAGCATCCACTAACAACAGCTTCCGTTGAATAAGCATATTAAAATGAAGGAATTGTTAATAGAATTTTAAAACCTTAGTAAGTTTTGCAGTAGTACAACTGATTTGTTTGTGACCAATGGAAAAACAATAACTTTTTAAACATATGTTGGTGTAGACTAAAAAATACAATGTTGTTACCTAAAACTATTTCAAATTGTTGATTGAAGGCAATGAGAAAGATGATGTTAATATTTTGGTAACAAGTATACCTCAGTGGTTTAAATTTAGATAGTTGACTGAACTTTGTGAGAAGTATGTGTTGGGGCTTGTGGTTTTGTATTCAAGTTCATCAAATTCTGTCCTGCTGAGCATTACAGAAGAGTACTTAACATTGTCCAAACATACACACGTCTTTATTTTTCACAAGGTACTATGGTTTGCCTTATTAACAGCAAAAAAAAAAACAATTTAGAATGGCTATTTAGAGTAGTTGTAATAATAATAGATACTAGAATTTATTTTAAATGTTACAAGCAGAGATATTTTAAATGTCACGAGCAGCAATATGTACGTAATAGCCAGTAAATTTGACAGTGAATTATCTAAATCCATTGTTTCCCCTTCTAAAATCCTGTTATCTCCTGAGTGACAATATTGTTGTCTTGGAAAATGCATGAGATTTTGATGCATAACATTCTGAGCAAAACATCTTTCTGTCGCACCCATACTCATTCTTATCCCACACTTTTTTCAAGACCATTATTAGTAAATTTTGAGGTTAGAGAGGTACTGACCCAATCAAACATGTACAGAGCTTGGCCTCTGAGTTAATTAAATATGGGTTAATAACATATTATAAGGAAATCATTGTCCTTATTACAGTTATTAGGTAGTTAGTCAAATTATAGCTTCAAAGGAATGCAGAGCATGGAGAACTCGGGACTAAATTATGCATTTGAACCTTAGGCCAGCTTTTACTGTTGAGACAGTTTGCTGCTAAAAGAAATTGTGTGTCATTGAAATTAAATGCCTTTCTGGGGATGGAAGGTTCCATTTTTTAATGAAATTACTGAGTGTGGTGTAGTGAAATGATTAAAATCAGTATTCCGGGAATGTGGCGGACAAAAAAAATCAATAAATGCCAGCAAACCTTTACTGCTGGATGTGAATCCTGGGAATGAAATAAACTAGTGCAAAAATAATAATTAAAAACATATCAGCACATTAATGTATTTAGTATGAGTCTCTTGAGACATCATCTTCACTAATTTTTAGCATACATTTTACTGTGTAATGAGAAGCTTTCTTTTTCTCATATCCGTATTAGGCAGCATTTTTGCCCTTCCCCCCATGTTCCTGCACTGCAATCATTGTGCTTGCACTTATTATGTTACAAATGACCGAGGTAAGGCTGACATTCTCATTGCATGCAAAAAGAGCTAGTCTGCCAAGCTTTTTTTTTTTTTTTCCCTAATGAAGCAGCTTTGTGAAATCTCCCCATGTGTTAATACTAATGAAGATCCTCCAGCACAATTAAAATCACAGCCAGTGGCTGAAGAGGAAACAAAAAACAATGGCATCTTTCTACGTATGCATATTCCTTTATGCTGAGATCAGCTTTATTCAGAAATGTATATAACATTTAACAAGCTGCATATATTCTTGAATTCTACAAGTATGATTTTTTACCAGATCGCACTGAAATCATGTAGATTTTCTTCACTGCACAGTGGTATAACTTTATAGGGTTAGGGTTTATGGAGAGTAATCGTTTGGCTCTTGAAGTGTACTTTAACTCTGCCTGAGTTTGAGACTATGCCAAAGAGAGAGGGAGAAAAAAGAGGAGGATACCATGTGTGTAGTTTGAAGGGTTGGTGTAGAGAAGTGCCAAGTTACGTTTTTCCAAATAACCTATGTGCATTATTTCAGGCAAGGCGAGAACGTGGCTATTTAGAAGATTAACTGTATTAAGAAAAAAAATAATTGTTATGTCAATAGTTGGTGAAATTAAATACTTCCCCACAACTTGCACTTAATTCCCCCACCTTTGCTGCCCCTTTTACTTGGATTTAATTTATCTAGTTCTTCAAAAGTTGAACGTTGCTTCCACTGATTTGCTGGGCTTCTTTAAAATGTCTGCTCTTTCGGAAATGGGTCGCCTTTATTTATTTTTTTTTTTCCCTATTAAATGGATATTGTTTGTATCACAGACTCTTTGTTGCTATATTAAAATTTATTTTTTTACCCGAACTTAATCTGAAGCCTAAGAATTAGATACTTTAGATGGGCAACTGCGTTCTCCCCCGGTCGGTCAGTAAAGCCACGGTTAGAAATGGCCAAACGCAAACCTGCAGCCTTGTCGCTGTTTGTCAGACCGGGGCCGCTCACAACTTTCCCGGACGCGGAACGACTGCGCAGAGCGAGCGAGGGCTGTGCCCGCGGCACCGCCCGCCCCGGCTCTTCCCGAGCCTACGGGCCATTTGCCACCGGGGCCGAAGCGAGGCGAACGGCTCCCTCCGCTCCCGTTCACACGAACGTGAGCTGCCGGGCTGGCTGACGTCACTCGGGCTGCAGAAGCCGAACAAACCCGAGGAGAAGAGCGATAGGCTCGGCTCGGCCGGCGCGGGGCACCGAGCGCCGCCGCTGCCCCCGCCCCCTCCGCGAGCTGCGTCGGAGCCTGTCGAGCGGCGGGGAGGGCCGGCCGCCGGCACGCACACCCCGCCCGCCGCCACCTGAGACGCGGGCAGCGCTCTCCCGAGCCGCGGAGGTGAGTTAAACCGCTCCTGCCGAGCCGCGCGTATAGAACCGGGGTGGGGGTCTGGGGGGGAGTTTTTCCTCAAGATGAACGCCTGAACCGCTACGGCGTTTTGCCGCGCTGAGCTCGAGCCCGGGTTTCCCCGTTGAGCCTGTGTCTGCCGCGCTGACCGTTTCCCCGCCGGTGCGTGTCGCCCCTTTGTTGTGGCGGGCCGGCCGCGTCCCTGGGCGCGAGCGCCGGCCCCGCGGTGGGGCCCTGTGCGGGCAGGAGGCGGAGGAGCCGCGGGGAGGTGAATCCTGGGGAAGCGGCCGGGGCCGGGGTGTCTCCAGACGGGACGGCGCGGCTCCCGAGCGATTTTAAACTTTACTCATGGCCGCAAGCCCGTCCCTTGGCCGGGCGGCGCCGGTCACGTCTCTGCCGGCGGCCGCCCGCAGCCTCTTGGGCGGCTCTTTTGTGTGGCGCGGTGCGGTGCGCTCCGTGCCGGCCCTCCCGCCCGGCTTGTCCCCCGCCTGCGCTCCCGCTGTCCTCTCGCCGCCGCCGAGCTGCCGCGCTCCCCTAGTCCGGCGCCAGCCGGGGCTGTCAGGGCTGTCGGTCTCGCCAGCCGGCAGTGCGCGGGCGCGGAGCGGCGTGAGGCGTTCCGCGGGGCCGCGCGGAGCGGGCGCCGGCTCCTCACGGGCGTCCCCCGGCTCCGCCGCCCCGAGCGCGGGCGCGCAGGAGCGCGTCGCTCCGCGGTGTGCGGCGGGGCGGGCCGGGAGCGGGGCCCTCCGCCTTCATCTTTTGTGCTTCCTCGTGAAGAGGAACAAGCAGCTGCGGCCCTGGGCCGAGTTGTGGAAATTTATCCCTTTGTGTATATTACAATATCCTCCATTTTTCTGCCCTCTAAACAACGAGCCTTTCGCCATCTTGGGCAAATTTTTATTCCCAAGTCTGTCCGTCTTGTTTTAGGAGGGGATGAGTGGAAATCCTGAAAGTCGTTTTGGATAAGACTCAAAAGTTTAGGAAATGTTACAGGGACAGACAGTGACGTCATGTAAAGTTTAAGGGGAATTTTTCCAAGAGTGTGTGCTTTCCCCCGGAATTCCTGATCTAAAGTGTTGTAAACCGTGCTTTAAAGAGAAAGGTTCCTAGCTGAGACTGCACGTTCGGGGAACACTGAGAATATGCTTATCTGGCGTCTGGTTTTGTAACAGGTAGGGAAATAATTGTGCTTTTGGTTTATTCTACACCTACACCCCCACCTTTTTTTTTTTCTTTTTGTGTTTTTTTTTCTTTTTTTTTTTTGTTCTCCTGGCCTTCAGCGTTCAATACGTAATGCTTGCTTAACTGTTTGGCCGTTTAAAACAACATGCCAAAGTTCTTAGGTTAAATAAGGAATCATCTGGAGATTCGCATTGTTTTTGTTTACAGAAGGTAGTAATCTGACGTGAAGCGTACATGAAACACTCTGTACAGAATCTTCCCTGAGGAATAAACAGTTTCTGTTTGAATGAGGAACATGGAAATACACAGTTGTTCCATTTTTAAATGACAGATTTGGGGGCCGTATTTGGAAGCAACAGACTTATTAAGCAATATCGTTAGAAGGTTCCGCTTGGAAAGTACCTGTATGTGTGTTACATGTAGTCTGGGTTATGTTCCAGATACAATAATGTGGGTGTCAAAACCCAGTTACTGTGCTAAACTCGTTAAAAAAAAAAAAAAAAAAAAAAAAAAGCCTTTACCTCTGTCTATAAGCTCTATGTCAGCTGCTGTGAAAAGGAAACAATAAAAGGTTCTGTTCTGTTAATTTACTTCTCAATTGCACTTTTTTTTTTTAAATCTCGTAGAAGTTTTTCTGTTCACATGATACGACTTAGGGAAACACAGGGTGCTTGATAAGGAACAACTATTGTAGGTAAAGTTCTGTTTTTCCATTCTTTTTTCCTGTACTCATCTTACTTGCTGCATATTTACAGTCACACTGATGAGAACATGAAACTGCCTGTGTTTAATTTGCATTTTCTTTGTCTTCAGGGTTGGGAAAAACATTGACAACAGTTAACACAGAAAGTAATAGGAATAGCTGTTAGTACATCAAGACATTTTTACTATCGAGTCAGTACCAAATGATGTATCTAAAGTGTCCTTAAGGTTATGTTGGATCAAATGTCAGATACTTACCTCGAGGGGGGGTAGTGTGTGGTTGTTTTTTTGTTTTGTTTGTGTGTTTGTTTTCCCCTAAACGCATCAGAAAGTGTGGTTGAATTATTTGCTAGCTACTGAATATTAGGTAGATGAAAATGTTTAAATAGTTGAAAACACATACAACAGATGGTTCTAAATTATATATGCAACAAAGGTCTAGAAGATTTGACAGATTATAAATGGTGAGCAACAGAGGATTAGTAGTTTCAGAAAATGATAGTACACTTGATGTCTCATACCTATAATAAACTACATACACGTTTTTGTCACAATGCTGCAAAATCAGTAAACTACATAGTATTAGGAAAATGGTAGCCAAGGTAATTTTTGTGAAGTATGTATAGAGGAAGATTAGAATTTAAGGGATCTCTTTAATGTTCAAGAAATTTTATGTTCACTCCAAGCAGGGGGTATTTGTTTAATCATAGATCGTACCAATTTCTTGGAAGCAGTGGAGTATTAATATCAGGTTGTGACGAATTTCTTCATAAATAGAACTCTCTGGAGAGCAAAAAATGTTTCTTCAGAGGATCAGGCAATGTTCCCTTTTCACTACTGACCCAAAGTCTGTTTTGCATGGCACAAAATAAGATTTTGAGACTAATGGATATAGGAAATACACTAGAATTGTGGTACTGGTGTTTCTCATCCCTTTTTTTTTTTTTTTTTTTTAATTTTTATTTTTTAACTAAATGCCACTATCCTGGGTTCTGTACAAGTCAGTGTTCCCACAAAATAATTGTTTTAAAGAGTCACTCTTGTAGATTAATGTAGGTTGTGGATAACATTTTAAAATTATTTGAATACTGTTAGGGGAAGGATAACTAAATACATGCTTAGTACCTTTTGGTGAGAAATGGTTGATTTTCATGAAGATGTATATTCATTTCATGCTTTTTTGAAATTTGAAATTGAAGATGCTTTGCATTTTCAAAAGATAAATTAGCAATATTTTTATATTACGGAGGGAATAAGCATTGGTTGACCACTGCACATATATTTGTTTGATCTGTATACTGACCTTATGAGGAGAAAAAAGTGCTACAAGACTGGATTTTTTTTTTTTTTTTTTTTTTTTTTTTTGTCTTTTTGGGAGACACTGAAAATGCAAATCAAGTAATGGAAATCTTTCTTTTTAGGTCCTGTTGCCCTTCTCGTTTTCTTTGTTTGAATGTTTATTATAGAATGCAGTGTAAAGGAGCAGATGTTTTGCAAAACATCCTGATGTGTTGTTTTTTCTTATGGGAGTGCATAACCGTTCCTTCTGATGCATCGACTTGACAGCTGGCTGATTTCATGGAACTGCTAAGAAGCCATTAGTGGTGTCATTGAATTGAAACAGAACAGTCACTCCCAGCTTGAACTGCAATTGTTAATGTCTTTGTTGCTACTTTTCCGTTCCTACACAAGATGGGGAATATCACAGCCGCAAAGAAAAGGAAGTTTGTGCTCCCTGTCTCATCTCTGTGAATTAGGGAAAGGAGGCATTAATACTTGACTGCTTTAATTTTATGGTATTCTTAGAATGGCGTATTTGGGATTCAGCAATCTTGGCTGTTGGGTGGTAGACTTAGCATAACCAAAAATGCAGTTTGCTACACATACCCTGACACAGTGAGAGTGTCTCACAGTTCAAATTACTTCATTGTGACACCCAGCCCTGAGTCGCCCCAAGTGCCTAATATGGGTGTCTTTAAGTAAAATCAAATAGGTTGGGTTTTGTTTTTTATTCTTTATTCTAATAGAATAGAGTATTCTAATAGGATATTCTTTATTCTAATAGAAGATCACGGAAGAGTGTTACTTTGTGTTTTTATCACTTAGATAATTTGGTCCAGTGAAGATTCCCAAAGTCTGCCAGTTTTCTCTCAAGTGTGGTTCAACTTTTGAGTTAATTTTGGTTTACTACCATACAAATTATGTCATACCACATCATAAACTAGTTCATGACCATAAAATGCCATCAGAAGAAACACACAGATATCAAGGACAGCAGTGGTTTTGTGGTTGTTGTATAGTTTACTACATTTTGCCAGTGCTCAGGATGCTGTAAATATGTGTTGGTCAACGTATTTCCAAGAAATTGAAATCTTGTGGTGAAGATAACATTGTGCAGAATTCAGAATTTAGGTACAGATGATCTTCCCCACCACATCAAAGAAGGAAATGAAACTTCCTCTTTGTGACTGTCATTTACACTTTAAAAAAATTTTTGTTTCTACTGCTACATTTTTACTTTAAAACTGTTTTCATTGTATTCTTTCTGTGCAGTGGTAGAATGAAAGTGCATCTTTCAGTGAGTTTGGAGTTCTTCGCTGCTTACTCTTTGCTGATGAGGAACAGAAACAAGGGTACTATGTTAGTAAGATTAGGGAAAATAAATACTTCCCCATCCTACTCCCCCAATTTTTGCCTGTTTTAAAAAAAAGGAAGAAAAAAGGCAAAACCAGTTTAGTCTGGAGTCATGAGAAAATTTGCATAAGGAAAACAGTAGGTTTGCATTAATTTTTTTTGGGGAGGGGTGTGTGGTTTCTTGGTACTTTTATGAAGGTGAGAATGTTAGTTTTGCTCTTATGCAGATAAAGACTGAGGCACAGAAGGATTTAGTCTTTTACCAACATAACAGGTTGGCGGTGGCAGTAGGAAGAAAAGCTGCCTTCACTGACTTTAATTTGTAGTGTGCCTGGTAAACATCCCCTTGAAAACTGAAATGTGATGTTTGTTGTTCTGCAGAGAGTAATGCTACTCAAATAGGTAAGTTGAGTGTACATAGTTGTTAAAAGAAATTGGGACCGGGTTTTCACGCAGCCTCTGCAGAAAGGCCAAGCAAGATGTAGTGTTTTTCTGTTACTTTGTTTCTTAATCATAGAATTTTAAGTAAAAAAAAAAAAAAAAAAGTAGAAATTTTAATCCAATTAGTACATGGTTTCACATATTAGCTGTGTTAAGTTATTGTGTACTCTTTTGTCTCTTTACTGCCCTAAATGTACAGTTATATAATGCCATGGTCTTGAGCCATTCCTTAAAAAGAAAAAAAGTCAAGATAGTTTTAAAAGCCTGATACAGAAGTCCCTTTGAGATTTAAATGGAAATAAACAACAACAACAGAAGTGCTAAATTTACAGTAACATTTCGATTGTTTCTTTTTGGGGGGAGGGAGGAGAAATTGTGATTTATTTTATTGCAATATTGGCATTTCATTAGACTACCAAGTGAAAGAAACACTTTCAGAGAACAAGGAAATCTTGTGCTTGTTTCAGTTTTTTAATGTAGCAACAAGGAAAAGCTGATAAGTTGGGGTTTTTTTTTTCCCCTTGCTTAGTTTAACAGAATTAATTTAAGCATTTGACAAAATTCCTAATACGAATTTCTTTTTTTATGTGAATGTTTTTCAGATTGGTGGAGAAAAGACAAATATAAAAGAAAGCATACTTTTTTAAACCTTGCCTAGTGACAGATGAGCTCTCAGATATAAGTCTCTGAAAGTATGGACTTATAAAAAGATGTGCTGGGCTTGTCAGTGTCCATTCCCTTCTTTCAGGATGATGCCTGTTGCCATTAATGTGAAATCTCTCCCATTGCCTTCCTACTCACGCCCGTCAGGGCCTCCCGAATGTCTTGTTTTCTCTGTGTAAAGGACATAAGACTCTCTTTTCACTTGATGTAGGTCAGGCATTGTAGAGAGCTGAATGGGTTAAGCCTTGGTAGTTTGCAAAAAGAGATTGCAGAGATTTTTCTAGCCCCTGAGGGAGGAATCACAGAAAACCTTCAAATTCAAACTACTAAAAATGTAGAGGCACCATCTGAAAAACTGGTCTACCTGATGGACTGTTTACATTAGTAATGGTCTCATTGAAATCAGTGGGAGTGCTGAGTATAAAGCCTTGTCTCAGGTAATGTTTGCAGTATAAAACATTAGGTTTAGAAATAATGCAGTGACCATCAGATAATGTGGTCTTCTTTTTGGAGGCTCACACAGAACTTGCTTCTGCTTTGGAATTGTTGGAAGTTATAATGAAGAATTTTCATTTTTGATAATGGAGAATTCTGCCAGTGTTTTCTTGCAAATTACAGGAAGTGTAAACTAGATTTTCTTTAGAATATCTATTAAATATGGTGATTTTAAGATACAAAATACTCTGCCTAGCTGTTCTTGAGCTTGAATCTGAGTTGTGAGGCTGTTGGGCAAGAAGCTAAAACTTTCAAATCTTCTAGGGAATATTTTTTCCTTCACTTTGAATATGTAGCTATTTTTTTAATTGTAGTTCTGTTTATTAATCGGTTTGTATTAGTGAATTAATGTTTTTTTTAACCCTGAAAGATCATTTAATAAAAAATGCATTGCATTTTATCAGATACTTAAGTTAGAACAGCAGTGTGTAGTGTCTAAATATAAACAGCAAAATAACCCCACAACCCCCTCCTCAGCCCTCAGGCTTTTCTTGTAGGAAAGACAACCAGTTTGCCAAAAATTATTGCAGCAGTCTATTGCGATAGGAACATAATCGTGTGGATTTTGCCCCATTTTCTGTTCTTACACTTTTCCACAAGCGTGCACTCATTAATCAAAGACACCGTACTTCTGCTGAGGGCAGAGAGGTTCATCAAGTTGGCAGCCAGTTTGGTGTAAAGAACAGTGTACTGAAGCTCTTAACGTGCTAGGACATAAATAAATCTAAGGTCTTTGTATGCAAACCCTGGAGGTTAATACTGTATAATTCAATGTCCTGTCTTTGTTTTTATGATTGATGCTTTTAAGTGTTTGAAGCTTGATGCAAGCCTTCAAGCAGGTCAGGGCTGACCATCTGATTGGCTGAAGCAAAAAAGCATTAGCTTGGCAGAGGGGTTTTCGTCTATGCTGTGGAGGGCTTTTTTTCTTTTTTGGCTGAGAGATCATTGTTGTATTGCTTGAGCTGTTATAGGAAAGTTCTAGAGATTGACAACCCCTGCTGTGCTAATGGACTTAATGCATGAAACGCTGATAGTTTGGTCCTATTTGTTCTGAAGCTTACTGCTATTTGTATCCTTAACAGAGCTAACATGTAGAACAAGCAAAAACTACTGGGATTTCCCTGTAGAAATAGTGCTGGGATTTGGCTTTAACATGAATTGGTTGCATATTCATAATTTAAGAACAGCTGGTTACAGCAAGCACACAGTCATTTGCAAGCTATTATAAACCATTCTACTCACACATGGAGGCTGTGCTTAAGGTTTGTTGTTGGTTTTTTTTTTTTTTTTTTAATTGATCTACCTGCATTTGAAATCTGGTCACTGCAGCCACAGAGGCCTTTCATTTTAGTTGTACTTGCATCATAGAACAGCTTCAGTATTAAATATTTAGTTTTAACTAAATGCTGAATAAAATGGTAAACTGTGAGCTTCGAAGAAACAAAGTGTAAGGGTGAGCAGTGATATACACCTTAAATACAAAATCTGGTTATGTAAAGCAACCTAAAAAAGTAACATCAGCCAACCTTTGTAGTCTTTTGGTAGCTTTTGTTGTTCTGAGTAAGAAATCTTTTATAGATTTACTTAGGGTTACCTTGTTGCTGAAATTTGTGGGGGTTTTGTGCATTGTGTGCCCAGTGCTCTTGGAAGAAAACTCAGAAGTATAACGTGATAATATTGCTCAAAAGGATAGTGTATTAAAATAGTAGTAAGCACAGTCTTGCTGAGCATCACATGGGATAATAGTAGATGTATTAGAAATGACTGTACTCTTACATGGATAAGTCATCTGTCATTATAATGTGAAAAATACATACTTGGAAATATTGGTTAGTAGTACATATAGGGTGTATTAGTAAAGTTGACACCTCCCATCCCCCTTTTCAGTTTTGCTTTTCCAGGTTAGAAATAAAGTGAGCATTTCTACTAGTTTATATGCTTACTTTGGTAACTTTTCTGTATCTTTGTTTGCCCTAGTGACTGGAACTTCTAAAAGGAGAATTATACTTTTTACTATAAAAATCAGCTTTCTGAACATCCTGTGGGAATAAAAGTGAGCCCAAAATGTCCACTCTCACACATCTTTTGATCCAGTATGTTGTAAATTACTACCTCATAGCCTGGCAAAAGGAAAATTGTAAATAAATTCTTACTTCATATATATGGATCCAGGAAGATGGGAAGCCATTAATGGAAGTTCCTTCCTATGTTAGTTGTCAAGTTAAAAATATCAGTCACACATGCGTGAAAGAGTCTTATTTTTTTCAAGCTGTATCAGTTGATTTAATAAATGATAATATCACTCCCTACAGCTGTGGTCTTTTCTAAGTAGTTACAGCAGTTTTTAAAAGGCTAAACTGTAAGAAATGCAAACCAGTATTTTTCCATTGCAGCTCTGATCATTTTTCATCCTTGGAGTTACCCTTAAGCACCTCACAGCTTTTCAGTGTTGATGAAAGAGCTAGATCAGGGATAATAGTTGAGACTACAACTGTGTGGTTTAGGAGAAAAGTAAGGCAGAAGAGAGCTCAGTAGTTAATTCTTCTGAGGACCCAACCTCTACAACAGCTACAATGCCAGAAACATACTCTTATCACAGTTACAGGAGCTTTCAAAGCAAGGAGAATTCCTGGGTTTTTTTTACTTCCCAAGTCTGATATTAGAAACAATAGAGAGTCCTATTTTGGCTCTTTCAGGGAAACAACTTTTAAGTGAGACTCTAAAGAAGTAAAACATTCCATCAATTCTTTATCTTTCTGGCAACTTAGTAGAGGAAACACTTGGATTTAGTCATATCTTCAATATATTGGAGAAAGATTTGGAGGTTAATTTTTTTATTTTTTTTTTTTCCCCTACTTTCCAATTGCTACCAAATAAAAATAATGCTGTTTTTTATAATTTACTTGCTACTTAATGTGTGTAAGAGTCTCTGGAGAAGTACATTATAGAAAAGAAAAAAAGCTTAAGGAGAGAACAGGTTTCCCAGGGCAGTGGTGGAATCGCTGTCCCTGGAAGTGTTCAAAAACCAAATAGATGAGGCCCTCAGTGATATGGTTTAGTGGTGGGCTTGGCAGTCCTGGGGTAATGATTGGACTTGATGATCTGAAAGGTCTTTTCCAATCCAGTTGATTCTATGATTCTAAGAATATATTTCTAAAATGACAACTGACTGTTACTGAAGGTGCTTTATTGTTTGTTGTTTAAATATGATATTAGTACTATATTTTTCTGCAGTTGTCATCTTTGTTTTCTTTTCTAGAAGTGCTTTTCAGGCCTTATTTTCCCCCTTAAGGTTTAAATGTTAGAAGGTGTCTTCGCTGAACCAGATGTATTTTTGAAGAGGAGTGGGAAGTATTCCATAGTTGAGCCTTGTCCACAGGGTTAGTTTTGGACTAGTCTTTTATGGCTGCATGAAGAAGTTCCTGAGAAGGAACTCATTTATTTTAGGGTAAAACTAATGTTAAGGGCAATCAGTTGTAAAATGCCCCTTTCTCCTGGCATTAGGAACTGAAAGGAACAGATTACACTAGGTCATTTTCTTTTTATTTGTATGGGATAATGACACAGAGCAGCTTGAAATACTTTCCAGAGTTTTTTTGAGAGATGTTTTCTGTGTGTCAAGCTGTTTCTGATTATCATTGAGGTAAATTTATAGTCTTTTGACTCTTGCAGTCACCATAAATTTTCAGTGTTAACAATTGTGATGTAATGGATACACAGCATATTGCAAAGTTTATTGTGTTGATATAAGTGGTTTATAGAGAGTATCGTTTAAATGTAGCCTACAGTCTTTTTGCAGTCATGGAAATGAATTATGTATTGTGAGAGATCTGTTAGTAGTGTAAAGACTTTATAATAAAACAGGCATGAAGGGGGGACAGTCACTTTTTCTTTGCCTCTGAATGCTTAATTTATATAATTATTGTAGTTTTGGTGTCTTGCAAAGTGCTTAAAATAGATACGTGAGCAATCATCTTATGGAATGGTCTGTGTTATGTGTTTGTAAAATGACAGAATGGTTTGGGTTGGAAGGTCCTTAAAGACCATCTAGTTCCACCCTCTCTGCCATGGGCAGGGATGCCTTCCACTAGACCAGGTTGCTCCAAGCCCCGTCCAACCTGGCTTTGAACACTGCCAGGCATGGGGCAGCCACAGCTTCTCTGGGCAACCTGTGCCAGGGCCTCACCACCTTCACAGTAAAAAACCTCCCAATCCCTAGTCTAAATCTTCCCTCTGTGAGTTTAAAGCCATTCCCCTTTGTCGTATCGCTACAGGCCCTTGTAAGAAGTTATAAAATGTTGTAGGAGACATTTAGAATGCAGGCAAGTGGCATTTCCCAATATGCTTGGTAAAGCCAAGTTACTTTTTTTTTTTTTCCTTGAATCTATTGCCCTCAACAGAACTGGCTTGTATTCTGTTAATTTTATAAAACTTGAACTGGGGGAAGGGTTCATTCTTCAGTGTTTGTTATCCCGCTTGCGTCTAGCAGCGTAGGCAATAATATAGATAATTTGAGTGCTAGGATAGTTAAGTGATGTGTGTAAATCTTGATGTTCCTTATGTTATATTTATACACAGAATCTTGTTCTTTAGTTTAGCAGACCCTTACAAGTGTCCATTTCCATATATAATTTGAGTGATTCATAACTCAATAATTTGTAGTTTTCTGCAAAAGTTTGCTTAATTTTTGAAGATCTATTTGAGTGCCAAATTTCAAGTCTGATTCTTTATAATAGTCACTTCAGATTTTTTAGGAAAATGCCATATGCTAACTTCTAGGGGAGACCCATGACAGAGAAGGTGATCCAGAAATAGTAAATCAGTACTCCTGGCCAAAAATAGCACTGCAAGTTGTAGTATGTTGTTTAGCAAGAACTGCTGATTGTGGAAAGCAGTGACAAACCCTTAAACATGTTTGGGGATTTTTTTTTTTTTTTTTTCCTTCAGAAATGTTTCAGAAGAATGTTTGGCATATACATTATTTAATGTTTAGATGTTAATTCTGCATTTTATTATGTTAGGATTTAGCCAGCCTGGTGATGCACAGTGACCCCTGTTTGAGTAGAGCATTAGACAGATGGGTAGATAGTTCTTGCCAGCCTAACAGAAATAAAGGAACAGTTTGGAGAAGTTACCTCTGTTAGTTATGTTACTTATGATCTCAGAATGTCAATGATAGAAATTAAGATTCATGTGTCATTTTGGATGTGCAGTGACCTAGTACTGTGTTGAAAGGTTTCTCTGGCTTGATAAGAAGGGATAGTTGCTGGTATGACTTACTGTCACTTTTTTTAATTGATATTTTTTAATTCTAAACTTTACAATGGTTTACTTGGAGTAAAATGTAGGATGACAACAAGTAAATGACTGGTACTTGTGAGTTGTTTGCTTGTCTTGCTAGCCATGAGAAGACATGCACAGAATCAGTTAATGCCCATTTTTCAGGTCAAAACAATTCAAACTTAACCCGTTACCCTGAAAAAAGGGCATAATGGGCCTTTCATTTTGTGTCTCTTCAATTTCTTTTGCAGTTGGTGTGGTGTTCAGATCTGTCTAGACCTGAGTCCGTTGGCTGTAACCTATCCTCTTGCAGTATAGTAACAAAAGTTTATTGAATATCCATGTTAGTGTATATGGACAGAAGAAAGCAAAACTGACTCTAAAATACTTCATTATGTAGGCAAAAGGGCATCAGATTACCTCATGTATATGCGCAATTTTGTAAAAAATTTAATATTTCACCAAATGCTTTGTAGATTTTGGTTTAGTGAAAATTTGACTTACTAAGTTTTATTCTGAAAATGCAGCAACCACATGCAGGTTAGAAGTAAGTTAAGACCTCACACTAGTTAAGACCTTTTGAACAGTGTTTGCAAACAACGTACTTCAAATTCATGAAACCTGTGTTGATTTCTGCTGTTGGGTAGTTTGTCTTTACAATGAGTGATGTCACATTTTTTGATTGCTTGGTTCTGTTGTGGGATTTTTTTTGTTATTTTAATAGGATGTGATTTGAAAGGACCTTATAGGGTACAGGCTGAGTTTATCTGTTAAAGAAAAAAGTTTTACCATGGTGAAAAAACACCAGGCTTATAAAAGATCAAACTGAACTGGAAATGTCTTGGAAACTAAGTGGCTGTATGAAATTAATCACTGATGAATTTGAAGTAATGCACATGGAGCAGAGAGGAGCAGGGAGAATAGCATGAAATAAACATACGCTATAATGGGTTCTAAATTAATTACCTGCCATCAGGTAGAGATGTTGGAGTCATAATGCATAGTTCTGTTAAAACATCCGTTCAGCAGCAGTGACAATGCAAGCTTGACACATTACTGGGGGAGGTAAAATAAAAAGACAAAACAGAAAACATCGAGGACATACTAATTCAGGTCACCTTGTCAAGTAGAATAAAAAGCAAATAAAACTGAAAGGAATCATCAGTTTTGGAACACTTTCCATTATGAAAGGAAAGTATATAGAAGTCTTCAGCTTGGGCTGTGACCGAGTGCTATGAATTCATGCTTGGAATAGTAAAGTAAACAGATTTTTTTTGCATTTCGAATATGACTGAAATGTAATATTGGAACTAACAAAATCCAGTGGTTTGTTAACATAAAACAAGAAGTAGCCCTTTTCACTTCCTGTTGGGCTACACTGTGGAATGATGTTTGGATGCTGTGGAGGGCAAAATTACAACACATTTAGAACGATTAGATATAATAGAAGATGTGTTTATCAGTGGCTGCTGAATGCGATGATTGAAATGCAGTGTTAGTTTGTTAAATCTTTATACTTCTGATTTCTTAGGGAAGGATATATATCTCTATTCTTTCTCAAAATGTTATTACTTGTGTAGATGGTCCTTTATTCTGAATTAGTTGCTGTTAATTTCATTTTTGTTAATATTTGATGTTTTGTGTCTTTGATATGTAGGTGGAATAATAAGGTTGCCAAAAATAAGAACATTCTTCTAAGACTTGAATTAATCTAGAGTTATGTGGGGGATTGAAAAGTAATCATCTCTAGTTTGTGATTGTTCGCTACAGTTTTTTCAGTCATCACTGATTATCCTGTCCTTTATTCTTGGATCCTTTCTGTGCTCTTTTTGCATTGAGTTCGTTAATGTGTGTTCTTCCATTAACATAATGTAATAGAGAATAATTTTATGTACTGTAACTTCAGCCTTACAGATTTTTCCCATATCCCTTTCCTTCCCTGTCTCTGCGTGTGTACATTTACTCTTTGGGTATATAATGTATTATATTTGCAAATTAAGTTTTTACCCCACCCCTGCCATTTAAGCATTTCTTTACCTTCAGCTCTAGGAGATTCTGGGGAAGAAGATATTTTTGTTCTTCTTCTTGAATAAATTCTCCTAACGCCATAGCTGAAAAGATGAGCCTCATGCATTTCTAAAATAGTCTGGATCTGAAAATATTTTCAAAATTGGAAGGGAAGGAATGAAGATAGCACATTCCATACCTAGTCCTTAGTCCTAATGTATATATTTTACATGTATCAGAAACAGCCTTGAACTGCATGTTGCGGTGCCACTAATATTAAGTAAATATTGTGTATGTAATCCTCTCTAAAGCTATAGTTTCTAGCTGGAAATATGATGAGGAAAAAAAATAAAATCCTGGAAGGTTGTAGGCCAGAAGTAAGCCGGAAGTTCCAGGGTCAAAGGAGAAAAGCATTCAGAACAAATGCTTTAGACCAAATGCATAGACCAAAGGGATCCCTTAGTTTTGCCGTATTTTACTGGCAGAGACACGATTAAAGTTTTGTCTGATCAGCAGCCTTGTTATGTTTTCTCTCAGTTGAGCCAGTGGCCAGGTGTGACTGTGACTGGGTAGTACTTGCTGAAAATACTTGGATTTAATCTCTGCTGCTTATGGCAATTCAGGGCTGAGCTTCTTAGAAACAAAAAAAAGACCCAGAGAAAACAGAAGCTATTTCTGTTCTAAAGTAAGCGTGGGACAAGCTCATTTGTTATGGTGCCAGATGTGCTTGAGCAAGTAAGTGGCAATGTGTATGGCAATACATACATATATATATGTTCTTCCATAAGGAGGGGGAAGAAGGAAGAAGGATTTTGCTGGATGAAGAGTTTTCATGCTGTGCAGGCTCTTTTATAAATGAAGAGTTCGATGCTTCAGAACATACTTCTGTGATTATTTTCACAGACTTGTTTTTGACTTCTAACACAGAACCTCTAACATTGTAATTTATGTTTATTAGTTTTTTTTGTTATTGTGAAATAGCACTTCTGTCCTCAGTTGTTGTTGATCCTTTTTGTTTTATTTGTTTTTCCTGATGCCACATCAGTTACCATGGGAGCAAAAACAGAACTGGAGAGCTAGCAGCCAGCAACTGAACTGTCTGACTTAGTTTCTCCTTTTCTTTCCATGGGAACAGATGATTTAGAGGGAAGGATAAAGTAAATACTTAAATTACTCTGGTAACTTCAGCTTTACCTTTTTGTTATTCATTTGACTTGGGAAAAAACCACTTGAGAATGGACTGGATTCCTACAGGCCTCAACTATTAAGCCTAGACTAATTTTACTGATTCCTAGAGCACTGACCACACTGTTCGATTGTAGGTTTCTTTTGTTTGTTTTGTTTTAGAGAACTTTGGAAAGTATAGACTGTTTGCTTTGATGCATTTGAATATCTGTTATATGTGAATATTTCTCTTTGACAGCTGGAACTGAGCCTTCATTTAAGCTTTGGATAGTGTGTAGGTGTTTGTGTCTGTGTATTGCCACATATACACATTTAAATATTTGGACCACAGAATTACAAAATACAACATTTTCAGTGTGCATAATGCATATCATAGCTATGATGTAAGAATTTACATATTAGAATTAGAAATTAAAACACGTACTAGAAAAATAACAAGAAAATCCAGTTCTTCTGTAGATTTGGAATACTGAATTTTCCTCACAAGAGTTAAAGTCTCAAGCCATCTGAAACAATGTCAAAAGTGCTGGACTGAATTTTTTACAAGAGAATTTTCATGAAGACTTTGCAGCGTGTTGTTAGGATTTTGGTTTAAAAAGGAGGGTTTTTTTATGTACAAGAAGTTCTTTTAAAATAAGGCTTTATGTCTTGTATGTGTGTTAAATATGTTTTTATATGAACCTTCTTTATGAACTTTCTGAAAAGGTCTTCAACACTGAACAGAATTTCAGAAATGGGAATAATGTGAAACTACCAGTAAAAACATTACAAAGTACATATATAGGTTAGTTACTAGACCAATACAAGCTCTTTTCATTGAGAAAACATTGTGGTAGCAGTGTAGTAAATAACAAAACTGTTACGTGAGAACTACCAATTTCTTGTTGATCTAAAAATCCCCAAAAGACAAACCACCATAGGTGTCAACTCGAAGAGCATGTTGCTAGCGTTATATTAAATGGAAATGAAAAGTGTCATATCCTAAAGACTTTACATTGCTAGTAAGTTGGAGTTAAATTTGAGCTAATGTGTTTGGCTGGAGTAATAAATAAAAATGTTGAAACTACTCGTGTCCTATGGGGCTTGCAGTAGCTGTGGCATAGAGTTTGCATCTGGTTTAGAGAAGGCCTGTTCTAACTTGTGCTTAAAAAAAGGCTGAAAGAGGCCACCTGCTATATACAGTTCTCAGCCTGTTTTCCTTCTGGTTCACCTGTGAAAGGAGAAGATTAAAAACACGTCAGAAACTAGTGTAAACATGTTGCTCTGTTTTGTCGTCTTTTGAGTATGGCAGGTAACCTATCAGTGCTGTCAATGTGAACAACATAGTACTAATAAGCAGAGCATTTTGGGGGGTAATTGTTCTCTGAAATGCAGCTTTTAAAATAAAAGTATCTCGGAATTATACTTGCTATTGACATTGCTCCTTGGTTCAGCAAGAGGGTATGCATTTATTCCCAAATTGTGTTTCAGTAAAGGAGATAAACTAGGGAAGGCTCCTGTTGGACTTGTTGTTCATGAACAGAGAAGGACTTGTGGCTGGTGTGATGGGTAGAGGCCGTCTCGGGCATAGCGACTGTGACTAGTAGATAAAAGTTTTCAATTCTTGCAGAAGTAAGGATGGGGGGTGAGCAGAACTGCTAAGTTGGACTTGTAGAGAGCAGGCTTTGGCCTGTTGAGGAGAGACAAAGTCCATTGGGAGGCACTCCTGAAAGGCAGAGGAGTCCAGGAAGTGCAGGAGCAGGCTGTCCCCATGTGCCGAAAGATGAGCTGGGAAGGTGTCCGGCCTGGCTGAACAGACAAACAGAGCTTTGGCTGGAACTCGAGAATTAAAAAAAAAAAAAGAAAAAATTATGACCTTTGGAAGAAGGGGCAGGTAACTCGGGAGGATTACAAGGATGCTGTGAATTTATGCAGGGAGAAAATTAGAGAAAATTAGAAGGGCCAAAGCCCTTAATCTGGCTACTGCTGTAAAAGACAATTAAAAATATTTCTATAAATACATTAGTAACAAAAGGAAAGCTAAGGACATTCTCCATCCTTTACTGGATGTGGGGGAAACATAGTTGTAAAGGCTGAGGTACTTAATACATCCTTTGCCTCAGTCTGTAATAGTAAGACACAGTACCCAGCCCCCTGAGCTGGAAGACAGGGACAGGGAGCAGAATGAAACCTCCATAGTCCGAGGGAAGATGGTCAATGACCTGCTACACCACACACAAGTCTATAGGGCAGGGTGGTATCCACCCAGAAGTACTGAGGGAGCTGGCAGGAGTGCTGACCAAGCCGCTTTCAATCATTTATCAGCAGTCCTGGCTAAGTGGGGAGGTCCCACTTGACTGGAGGCTAGCAAATGTGATGCCCATCTGTAAGAATGTCTGAGAGGAGGATCCAGGGACCTACAGGCTTCTCAGTCTGACCTTCGTGCTGGTTATGGAGCACCTGAGTCCTATCATGCAGCATGTACAGGACAACCAGGTGATCAGGCCCAGTCAGCATGGGTTTATGAAAGGCATGTCCTGCTTGACTAACCTGATCTCCTTCTGTAACAGGGTGACCTGCTTTGTGAATGAGGGAAACTTATGGGTGATGTTTACCTGGATTTCAGGAAAGCCTTCAACAGCATTTCCCACAGCATTCTCCTGGAGAAACTGGCTGCTCATGGCTTGGTCAGGTGTACTTTGGTGAATGGAGTTAAATCCCATTGGCAGCTGGGACGTAAGTGGTGGTCCCTAGGCGTCAGCTAGTTCTTTTTAATGTGTTTATTGATGATCCGGATGAGGGGATTGAGTGCACCCTCAGTCAGTTTGCAGACGACGCCAAGATGGGCAGGAGTGTTGATCTGCTTGAGTGTAGGAAGGCTTCACAGAGGGATCCGGTCAGGCTGGGTTGATGGGCCGAGGCCAATTGTAGGAGGTTCAGCAAAGCTCAGTGCCAGGTCGCCATGCAACAACTCCATGCAACAACCCCATGCAACGCTCAAGGTTTGGGGAAGAGTGGCTAGAAAGCTGCTTGGTGGAAAAGGACCAAGAGGTGTTGGTCGATAGGGGCTGGACATGAGCCAGCTTGTGCCCATGTGGCCAAGAAGGCGAACAGCATCCTGGCCTGTATCAGAAATAGTGTGGCCAGCAGGACTAGGGTAGTGATTGTGCCTCCCTGTACACCTTGAATACTGTCTTCAGTTTTGTACTCTGCACTCCAAGAAAGACATTGAGGTGCTAGAGCGTGTCCAGAGAAGGCCAGCCGAGCTGGTGAAGAGTCTGGAGCACAAGTCCTCTGAGGAGTGGCTGGGGGAACTGGGGTTGTTCAGCCTGGAGAAAAGGAGGCTTAGGGGAGACCTTGCTCTGTACAACTACCAGAAGGGAGATTGTACTGAGGTGGGGGTCTGTCTCTTCTCTGAAGTAACAGGTAATAGGACAAGAGGAAATGGCCTGAAGTTCTTCCAGGGGAGGTTTAGATTAGATATTAGGAAAAGTGTCTTCCCTGTAATGGTTGCTCAGCACTGGAGCAGGCTGCCCAGGGCAGTGCTGGAATCACCATCCCCGGAGGGATTAAAGGACATGTACATGTGGTGCTTAGGAACATGGTTTATTGTGGATGTGGCAGTGCTGGGTTAATGGTTCGACTCTATGATCTTAAGGGTCTTTTCCAACCTAAATAATTCTGTGACTCTTAGAGGTGCTTTTTTGGTTGTCATTTGTATTCCTTGAATTAGGGTGTGCATCTGCTAGAAGAAAACTTAAGCAGTATATATGGATGTCAGGTGACCTCGCTACACAAGTTTACCTTTAGGTATAGGGCACCTGTCATAACTCAGATGCAGTTAAATTAAACCAGTACATCTTAGTTCTGAAGATTTAAGTGCGCGCCTGTGTTCATAAACAGGCATTGACCTGCGACACTTGAAGGAGCTAAGCATGTAAAATTGTTTGGCAGAATTTCAGCCTTAAATTGGTCAGTGACTGGGCTCTTTCCATGATTCAGTAGTAACACAAATGCTATTTTAATTATTAAGGGTGGGTTGGTTTTTTTTGTCTTCAAAACATAATACTTACGCTTTTCTCATAAAAAATCATTTATCAGATTATTTATCAGATCATTAGCTGATATTTTCTTTACCATGACAAATGTTTTAGCCTACTTAAGCTGAGCCACAGTCAGAAGAATGTAGGCTGTAAAAAAATTTTAGGCACATTCCAAGTTTGAGCATTTTTGATTATGTGTTTTAAATGTAACTACCTTTTACAGATACAATTGTCAGAGAAAGAAGGAAAGTAGTATACATGGCTGTAGATCCTGTAAATATGATAGTGTTTTGAATATGGTAGTGCTTTGTACTTAAAAGTTTGGCTTGGGTGCATGTATGCTATTCATATTTTGGTTCTTAATGATGCGAGGTACCATCCCAATTAAAAAGCTGACTGTGATGCATGGAATGGCATTAGTTAAAAATCAAAACACACTTCTGAATACTGATTCTACATAATGTAGATTTTTGAGACTCCGTAAATAGTTATTGCCATGGACACACAGCCTCATTAGCCTTGGAGTTGCAGATTAACTTATATTTGCACACTTTATTATAAACAAGAGATTGAACTCAAATGCTGTTTATGAAATGGAACAAGTAATTTCTGATAAAACTCAACTGCTTCTATAATGCTTCTGGTTACTGCTAATTATGCAGGAGGTTCGTTTGTGGCTCTTTCCCTTTTAAGTACCTGTTGTCAACACGTGTAATTTTATGACCACACCGTGTCTGTTCACGTGTTTGTCCATGTGCCTGTCCATTCCATGCAGTAACTTTTGTTTGCCATTAATTTTCAGCCATAATTGAGACTAGGCTAGACATTCAAAGATAAACTTCTACATTTTGTGAAAATCAATCACGGTATTAAAGAAGATGGACAGTTTAGACCCACCAGCTGAGGAAATGGTAGGCAATATTAGCATTACCTCACCCCTGCCGCAAGCAGTTCTCAGATGCCTCAGTGTGTGTGCGCTGTCCAGCAAGTATATCTCCACTGTTGTCACTGGCCTTGCCAAGTGGGAAGTGGGTTGTTCAAGTGTGCTTGTGTTTCCTGGGGAGTGTCTGGTTTGTGACAATAGGAAAATGAAGGGACCATCATAATGCTGCTTACAAGAGATTTTTTTTCTGCCATCTCAAAAGTAGCATGCACATAAGGAAACCTGTAGTAAAAAGCTTTTTTGCGTGGTAGCTTCTTACAGTGTGTTCTGGGTATAACAAGCAGAATGTGAATTCCAGATACTACGGCTTACTTTTTGGATCAAAATTACATTTTCAGAATAAATTTGGTATGATTTCAATTAGAAAATGTTAGTTGCTTTTAAGTAACAGGAATAGAACAATGTTTACGTATGTAACTATGAGCAATAAGCAGTCTAGTTATTTTTGTTGGTGAAAATACCTTCAAATCATTCCCATGTGCACACGTAAGTATTTCTTACTGAGGGCGCAGATATGCTCATGTGTCATGCTAATTTGTTATCTTTTCGTTCCAGTATTACAGGAGAGAACTAAAATTTTCCTTGAGGTATGAAACAAAACCTTGTCCTTATGAAATACACGCACATAACAGACAGTTTTCCAGAGCTTTCATTTTAGTGGGGGATTTTTCAGAACCAGAGTCTATGTGCTTAGCAGCGTCCTGTGAAATGGATTGTGTGGATGGTTAGCTTATGGAGAACTGACTGCAGTTTCATCTGTAAAAGCAGGACTTGCCATTTAATTTAGTCAAATGTAAATGAAAATCACAAGGTTTCAAAAAGTATAGTCATAGCTATTTTTTAATGTGAGTGAAGTTTCTTCCCCCCCCCTTTTTTTAAGTATTGTGGATTGGATCTCAGTGATGCATTAGATCACTGATTCACTTCCATACTGTAAACCAGACTACCAAGAGTCAGACTTGTTTGTCAGATATTAAAAAGCCTGCACAAATGGCTGCTTTATTGTTACATAAATCACACTGATTCGTGCATGTGGCAGTAATTAACTTCTGCTGATGTTAGAAAAGAAGTCGTCATGTCATTGCTGAAAAACAGGTTTCAGTATGTTTTTTTACTAAGCTAACAAGTTAGGTGCCATTAGACCAGTATAAATTTAACTGATTTTGAACAGCAAAAGTTTAAGACTACAATTTTTACGGGACTTGGAGAGCCTTTTTTTTTTTTTTTTTTTTTAACAATACGTTTAAGTTCCTTTTTTTTCTTTAATGGACTGTGTTGCACAGAAATCACACCTTTTAAGAATGTGGTCTCAGATTGATTAATTTTCAACTTCCTTGTGGCTTGCTTTCGTGGTTATTTTTAATGGGCCATCAAGAAGCAGTCAGGGGTCAGGTTGCCAGGGGTCAGTAGATTGCAAACTGAAAGTAAGTATGTTAAGTTTAGAACAAATGTATATCTTTACCATCTTTCCTTCTAAATAAAAAATAGTTTGTTAATGAAAGTGTTCCAGAATGAATTAACACTAATTTGCCTTAGTGTTTTTTCAGTTGTGGGGGTTTTTTGGTTCTCCCCTCCTCCCCCCTCGGTGTTCAGATATGCATTGCTAATTCGCACAATAGTTAAAAAAGCTTAGCATTTCTACGGATGCTCTGCTTAGATCTGCTTTGGACTTCATTAGTAGCAGAGTGATAAGCAGTGGTGGAAGTTTCATTCTTTAGCTCAAGCTCCAGTCCTTAAGAAATAAAAACACAAGGGTATTCTAGTAACAAGAAACACTTGCTATATTTGGACTTCAGCCAGCTTGTGGCCTCTTGCCCCATAGTGATCTGCAGTGGTCCCTTCCACTCAGGTTTTAGTGCCCTTTCTTTACAGTATTTTCTCTTTCAATCACCGGGCAGAGAACTTTCTTCTACAGTTTCATAAGTTATCTTGTCAACCTTCATCTTAGCAGAAACCCAAGACAAAACTGTGTTCTTACCCTGAACCTGAAAACTCACAAGCTTATTTTTGCCCAGAAAGAGAAGGGAAGCAGAAGGCAAACAATCTGAAACACAAAGCTATAGTTATTTTCAATAGGTAGCTATTAAAAAAATCTTCATGCTTGCTGTAATTCATGCTACTGTTCGCTTACCATCATCATCAGAAGCCAGGCCATTGCTGTTGTACTAGACTGATGCTAGGATAATGAATTTAATATATATGAATGGTTTGAAGTAAAAAACCTATGACTACCACTAGTTACTTTTTTTTAGACTCTTATTTTCTGTGCATGTATTTTTTTAAGCTTAATATAATTTTTTTTCTTGTTTTGTTTTCCTTATATGTAGCCAAGATTTACGTCAGCACTTCAGCAAGACTTGGCTCATAGGAAAGAAGGGGCAGTATAGAGAAAACACTGTCACTCCTGGCACCAGAGTCCATCAGTCCTACCTAATTCTCAATTTTCTTCCAACTAGTAAGAGGTTAAATTGCCAGCTTGCTTTATGCTTCCAACTTCCAGTGATGTCTTGTAGTCAGTTGTTTTGGTACTGCAACACTGTCAAGTCTTTCATTAATATAATGGAACCATGTTTTCCAGTAGTATGGAGAAACAGCTGTATTGAGTGTGTATCTTTGAACTAACTCTTATCATAATTCTTTCTAATTCATAAGCTGTTACCCTAATTTTTTATCCCATTTCACTGTTTGAAATACAGCTAAATACATGCTGAAGGATACAGGTGAAATTTGTCAGAAGTGTAGAGTTCTGTGTCAGGTTCTGAGCCCCTCAGTATGGGGGAGAGAACCAGTAAATGGCTGTTAAGATGTTGAAGGATTGTAGCATCTCTCCTGTGAGGAAAGGCGAAGGGAGCTGGCAATCTTCAGCCTGGAGAAGAGGACGCTTAAGGGGGTCTCTCCAGTGTGTATAAATACCTGGAGGGAGGGCACAGAGGACAGAGCCAGGCTCTTCTCAGAAGTGTCCAGTGACAGGAGGCAACAGGCACAAACTGAAACACAAGAGGTTCTCCCTGAACATCAGGAAACACTTTTTAACCATGAGGGTGACTGAGCACTGGCACAGATTGCCCAGGGAGGTTTGTGAAGTCTTTGCCCTTGGAGATACTCCAGAGTTGTCTGGACGCAGTCCTGGGCAACTGGCTGTAGGGGCTCTGCTTGAGGAAGGACATTGGACGAGATGACCTCCCTTTCAATCTCCACCACTCTATTCTGTGTGTCACTATTTTAGGATGTTTTGGTGAATTTAGTTTTGTGTCAGAATGATACTAGGAGTGCATGCAGAGTTGTAAGTTTTGACTAGAAGAGTAGGATATTGCTACAGTCTTGAAGTAATGCTTTCTAAAATTCAGAGGTCATGTTTTGTTGGAATGAGATACATGAGGATTGAAGTACAGTCTACCCAATGTGATCTTTAAAAAATAACTTTGTTGTTCTGTTACTTCTTGGTTTATACTGTTTTGACAGTTAATGCACAATGTTCCAAGAGATGAGGACTTTATAAAAGTGATCCTTAAAAAAATTTGACAAATGCAGAAAGTACAAAATGGCTTTTCTTGTCGTGTTGTTAGATTGTGGTGTGAGAGATCATGACACACTTGATCTTAGTAACTTTGTGATAAACTCTGAGTGAGTACAGTGAAACCTGAGTATTATAGGTTAACCTTTCTTTTTGTTGTTCTTGTGCTTTTCCTCCGAATAATAAAAATGTTGTAAGTTGACGGAATGGAGCTACAGACAAGAAAGTTGTGTATTTTGTTTAGGCACGGGTGAAGTTGGACAGAATTAATAATCTGTTTTCAGGGGAAAACAAAGGAGCTAATTTTAATAAAAGAAAAATCAACCCTTCTCCCTCTCACCTCAGTTTTTTGGGTAAGGGAGAACATGCAATGTAAATATATGCAGTGATCCATCAAAGAGAACTGAAGAACTTGCTTATAGAACTGAAGTACTAAGCTTATAATACAATAATTGCCAAGTCCCGCTACATGTAAATCGCTTGTAATGGCTTTTTTTTCCTTAACCAGGCATTACAGAGCTATGGTATAAATGGCACTATTGGCATAAATTAAAACAGTACTTACCTTCTCTTTGAGAGAAAGTATTTTCCTCTTACTGGGAATATAGTTGTTGGCGTATCTGTCAATGCTTCTGCAGTGTGTGAGACTCCATCTGACATCAGTCTTGTATCTGCTTTGTGGCTTTCTCAGTGCCTGTATTTTGCATGCTAGCAGGGAGCAACGAAACTTCCCTATTCGAGAGTTTTGTGTGGTAGTGTCAGCTTCAGGGAAATGATCTTTCTGTAGTTCTGTGTTTAGGAAAGTCTGTGGAACAGTCTTCATCCAACCAGTGGGTAGTTTTTTAAGAAAGCATGTTTTGTACCTCTTCTTCTCGTGTGATGTGATAAATTAACTACGTATGCCTGTTGTATGGCTCATGTAACGTATCTTGACAGTTGAGGGATAAAAAATGGAAGTGTCCATTGTGCTGTTGTTTTTCTATGATGCAGGCTTTATGTTGCCTTTAATATAATTATTTGCACATTGACCAATTGAACTTCTGTTGCTCCCAAAGTGTAGTAAGTTACTTTAAAGTAACAGCTTTAATTTGTTAAAGTATGTTCACTAGCTTAATTTTTTTTATAGTTATAATTTGACCTTTTAATTTCTGCAAACATGAAGACATTAAGGGCAATATGTAAACATACTGTGATTTTGAAAATTAGAAAACCCTGTGTTTCCCCTTGTTTGCTGTGCTAAAGTTAGCTTACCTGGTGCCTTTTTTTTGGTAAGGCAATAAACTTCAGAAATTAGACAAATGCTTGTAAAAAAAACCAAACAAAAACCCCCCTGTCCATAATAACAAACTTAATTTATACATCTTTTGTTGGCTATTTAGAAAAGTAATGCTGCCTTCACTATACATATAACTAGGAAACATACTTTGTGATCCATTATCTTGTAATTTCCATTGTGCTTAATAAGAACAGTGTTCCAATCTAAATGTAGTGGATCCAATCTGAAGTGTAGTAAACCAATGAAGTTTACTACAAGATTTTTGATTAAAATATTTTACTAAACACTATTAAAAGGGAATGAAGATGCAGTATTTGAATCAGAAATGGCATTTGTTATCATAGCTTCTTCATACCCTGATATATTTTTCTTACGTATTACTGCTACTTATCTTACTTTACTAGGTATTTTTTAATGGCATCTCGCAATACAAGGCTATGTAACTCAGATTTGAATTGTGCTGCTTCTGTACTAGCTTAAAAGCAGCAGACTAGTTTTCAAGGACATAATTGAAGAGTATGCATTGTGAGATACAGAAGAGGGGATATGATATTAATAAAGACGTAAAATAAGTAGTATTCTGATCTAGTTTTTGTGACAAATGCCAGTACAGGAGCCTATGATAGTTATCTTGGAACAAAAAGCAAGTGCTGTAAACCATAGGTGTTTGGCCTACTGAAGGGTATGTGCGGGTGTTTGAACACATTGTATTATGGTGACTTGGTTTGTGGATAGATGGAAACTGTTGGTCCCTGTGAGCAGAATATTCTAGTGTCTAAAAATGTTGCACATTTGTGCTTAAAGAAGATAATGTTATCTTGGGCAAGAGTGAATTAGAATTACAATTTCTATAATGCTGTTACTGTTAAATCTATTCTTGGTTTTCTGTGATGTATAAAGTATATGTATCAATACACAGTAAATAATATCATCGTAGCATTATATGAGATTGTTTTTTCTGGAAGTGTTTTTGTTCTTAGGTTCTTCAGTAGTCCTCTGTCAAATGAGCTTTCAAATACACTGCACAGGATTTCTTCCCCTCCCGCGCCCAAATTTCTATCTGTGACTTGTTTTACGAAAATATGTTATGTCCTACCTGCTTCAGGTCATGTGATTTCTTGTGTATTTTAAACTGCAAAATGATTTTTTTAATGTGTTGCACATCAAGAGAACAATTACAAGTAACTGTCAAAAGTACCTGTGCTTCAGCATCTAAAATACTACTTCGGCGTTACATCTAAATTAACTCTTCAGCGTCACACAATATGGGTGTTCTTTTTCTCCCATGATATCTCAGGCTCTAAATGGCAGGCGATTGGTAGGGTAGGTTTAGATTAGATATTAGGAAGAAGCTCTTTACTATGAGGGTGGTGAGGCCCTGGCACAGGTTGCCCAGAGAAGCTGTGGCTGTCCCATCCCTGGCAGTGTTCAAGGCCAGGTTGGACGGGGCTTGGAGCAACCTAGTCTAGTGGAAGGTGTCCCTGCCCATGGCAGGGGGGTTGGACGTAGGTGATCTTTAAGGTCCCTTCAACCTAAGCCGTTCTATGAACGGGAATGTTTTTGTCATTGGTGTGAAAATATAGACAGACAAGATCTGATGCAAAGGATGTTTAAATGTAGCTTTACTTGATAATCAGTTTCCAATTTCATTTGGTTAAAGTGCTTTTGTCTTGCACTGGTAATTACTTTTATCACAGAAGGTACAGGCTGTGTTTCTGTTTGTCTTACCAGAGGGAGCCTCAGTTTAGAAGTTTAGAGATAAAACTTCTTTCTTCATTTAGGACTTGGGAATAAGATGTTTTCATGAAAAGAAATAGCTTCTTGTTACAGTTTTCAGAGTAGGACTGTTGATACTTACTTACCATGTATTACCAAGAGATTTCAGTGTTGGCAGAGTTAATAAAAGTTACTTGCCACCATTTTAAATATCATGGTATAACTTTGTGATAGTAAGCACAGGCCTAGTGAAGGTAACTATATCCGTGGTGAGAATTTGCAAAAATTAAAAGAGCTTCCGACTATTTGTGTTCAGTTCTATTAACAATAATAATTATTATAATAACAATAATGCAGAGAATTGTCACTTCATTCCTGTATGCTTTCTTCCTCTTTTTACTTGCATTGCATTTTTGTTTCTCAGTTAAGTAACCTAATTTATTAAAAAAAAAAAAAAAAAAAAAAAAGCCTTTTCCTGTTTCTCATAGGTTTGTGTTTTTCTTATTTTCTTCCTCTGACTGGCTTTTTAATCCTTATTTTCTGTCTCTTTTCCTCAGCTATGTTTTGTCTGTCTTTAGTACTGTGTGTGTTTCCCCAAGTCATGCAAAATGCAGTGAAATTTCATTTGTGACTGGGGTTCTGGCTAATAGGGCAATATATGAAACAATTACTGTGTATTTTTGGTAGACAGGAGCAGCAATGTGAATGCTGAAGTCACATCTTGCTGCTCCCTCCTTTGCTAGAGATTATACATTCAAATACGTAGTCTCAAGGTAATAGTCAGTCTAAACAGCGGATGAAGTCTGAATGCAGTGATACTCAGACTTTCTCTTGTTGTTCAGCTTAGAGTGGATGTTAAGGGATGAAATGGTGCTTCTTTCACTGGAAGGAAAACTTAATAATTTTCACATTTTCCTTTAGTCTCTCGCTGACGATGATGGCAGAAGGAGGAACAGTATTGTGTTTTTACTGACAGTGTTCCTTTCCTGAATTTATACTGGTATGATTAAGTTGTTAATCAACATGTCCCCACTTGTTAGAGAATGTCCTTGACATCATTCTTGTTTATCAAATGTACGGAAGTGACACACAGAGGAGGTTATATAGAATGGCCAGCGCTTTTTAGTCATAAATGTGCTTGCTGATCCCTGGAAGTGCTGAGTCAGAGAAAAATTCTGTCGTGTCTGAGAATGTGGGAGTCGATGAAAACTAATTAAGTGATGCAAAAACCTTTCAGCCCTTTTAGTCAAGCTTTGCCAAAAGATTGTTTCTTCACAAGTCTTGAATCTTGATCAAAATACCTAATCATGATGTAGATGTTCTTGTCACTGCTGACATCACTGCTTTCATCCATCATAACAGTGAAAGGTCCTGATGTGGAAAGGTTCATGGCGTAAGTGTCTGATGTGCTGACAGAGCTTTGGCGGTCCGTGCAGCTTTTGTTTCTTCCAAAGGATTTTTTCTTTTTTTAACTTAGTAGCTGAGTCTAGGAATCTCACCTTGTCAAACTGCGTGCAATGGTCAGCACTGTGAATGAAAAACCGTACCTCAGCATTCTGAACTTTTTCACTTTTTAGCTTGAATTCGATTTCAGTGGGAAGATAATGATGTTACAAAACTGGCATGTTTCAAGTGAAAAATACAAAAATGACTTGAAGTAGGATTCTTTTTGACTACTACTGAACTAAAAATAAAGCCTCAGATCAGTAGTTAAGTTTTTGTGGCCTGTTGGACCAAGGGAGAAATAAGCATGAAGGAGGATACACTTTGTTCTTCACATAGTGTATATGAGATCTTCAGTGTTTGGAAGTTGGATTATGTGTGGTCTAGTATGAGAATTAATAATAGTATTTTTAAAAATATTTGAAAATTGTCAAACTAGCAAATTTAAATTAATGAAGATTTGGGGGAAGGATATCGTGATCAGACGGTCTTCCACCATGGGAAGTTTAGACTGGGTATATAGAAAAACTCTCCTCACCAAAAGGGATGTCAAGCACTGGAACAGGCTGCCGAGGGCAGTGATGGAGTCACCATCCCTGGGGGTATTTAAAAGGCATGTAGTCCTGGCATTTAGGGACATTGTTTAGTGGTGACCCTGGCAGTGTTAGGTTTGTGGTTGAACTCAATCTTCAAGGTCTTTCCAACCTAAACTTTTGTGTGATTCTGTGATTCTGTGTAAGTGGATCCCTATACCTAGAGAACTGAATATGAGAGAAGTCTCAAGGGGCATAGATCAAATTACTTGAACAGAAGAATACAGAGGAACTGTGGGCTAGAAGCCTCAGTCTTGCGTTTTGGGGCCATCTCATAGTTCCTGTGTGCAGTGTTCTAGCATCTGACTAACTCCTGTATTTCCTCTACAACAAAGAGGTATTGTCTGCCCACTGAAGAAAGCGGGTACTGCAACTGATTAAAGGTTTGTGTGGCTTGTGCTTTCATAAAGCAGTGCTAGCATACTCACGGTAAAAGTTCCTGAGTTTAGGACAATTATCATAAAAATGGATAACTCCCTTTTTCTGCTGCTCAAAAGGTGATTTCTCAGTACAATAAAACTGAATTAATGTTTCTTACCTTCCTTCTGTTCTTAGAAAGTTAAGATGTTAAAGATCTTAGTTTCCTGCCAGTTCTAGAATTTTGTTAAATGTAGGTGTAGAGTGGTTAGTTATTTGGGCAATAATATCAAGTAATAGTGTAAGTGAGAAAACAGGGTATTCTGGAGGATTAGAAGTTACATTTGGTTTTCTCCTTTCAAATACTTCATGAAGTGAGGAATGTACAATTGCAAATGAATGAAAGAAATGAGGTGATCTGAAATTTTTGGTCTTAAGCTAAAATTAAGAGACGCAGTAGAGCTTGATAATATTCAAGACAAGTTAATGTGGTTTTTTTTTTTTCTTTCTTTCCTTTTTTTTTTTTAATCCCCCTTCTCCCCCCCGCTAATTGCGTTGTTCCTGTTTAGAAGGTACAACAAGAGCTGTAAAGAGCTTAACCAGTAAACAGCTGCACATGGCAGCAGGTGAGTGACTGATACAGGTGACTGCTGTATCTGTGTTGGCCAATACTCTAATGATTCACTGGGGTGAATGTGGCATCTCTGGGTTGGAGGCATTTTGTGCAGTGGCTTTAATGATTCTCTTACATCACTATTGCATTGAGAATATCGTGCTAAGACCTCATCTGGAATACAGTGTATTTCTGTTTTGTTCTATAACAATTACTCATGTTCAAGGAACTTGAAACTGAAATAGGTGAGAAGAACTAGGATCCTGAGGGTAATTTGGGGACTTACGGAAAAGAACTGTTCTTACTGAAAGAACTTGGACTGGATTAGTTTAATAAAATGAAAAACTGAGAGTTTGCATACTCCTGTCCTGTAGGTCACAAACTCCAAGAAAAACAGCATAAAGAATACAAAAACTGTAGGATTCAAATGAATGGGATTAAATTGATAAAGTGGTATTTTTTGGGGTTTTTTTTTTTTTTTTTGAGCTGGAAACCTGAGGGACATAAAGATGGGAGAAGGAAGCCAAATTTTAACATGGCATTATGAGAAGGATCCTTTATGAGAAGGATTGTATGATGTGGGATGAGAAAGAAGGAGATTTGATCTGGGAAGTCTTTTCCAGTTGTGTGCTATTTTTAATATTAGTACACTGGTTTATAGAATCACAGAATCCCAGGATGGAAGAGACCTCAAGGATCATCTGGTCCAACCTTTCGTGGCAAAGCATGACCTAGACTAGATGGCCCAACACCCTGTCTAGCCGAATCTTAAAATTGCCCACTTTTGAGGAGGCCACTACATAAGTCTTCTGGAAGAAATTAAACCCAGAACCCAAACTCTTAAGGAAAGCATTTGATTACTAGTACTTAAATATTACACATACCGACTGATGCCCAGTCTAGCATGTTACTAGCAGTAATATGCACATTGCTGAAATATGCTGCTGAAATACTAAACTCTTGGTGAATTACGGGTTTCCAAAATTGTAAGGGATAATTTTGCTTTGGCAGATTAAAATTTTTCTGAAACTGTATCACGTATTTGTGCAAGGCATTTGTTGTGAACTGTACTGTCACAGTGGAGTTTTTTTTTGCCAATCTTTTGTTCTAAATCTATATTTTTAATTGGTTCTTCACACATTAGTTTCTCAAAGAAGGTAAAACCCTTACTTTCCTAAACTGTGTATTTTAGGGCCATGACTTCTCTATTCTGTTCAGCTATTCTGGTAGAACGGTTTTCCAAGAAGCAGATTGTCATGTGTTAGTCTTCAGTGACTTTTCTGCTAAAACCTTTAAAAGTATCAGTAATGGCATATCTTATCTTTCAGAGAGAAAGTTGCATCAGATTTTTCAAATATTTATGTAAGTTTTAGGGAACTAGTGCCCCCAATTTATCAAATGTTCTTTCTATCAGGTTTTTGAGAACTACTAGTTACAAATGTTAACAGAAGTACGAAACAGTTGGACAAAGTTCCCTAATCTCACTTTTTCAGTCTTTTATAATGCCATGACTTTGTTAGCTCTCCCGTCTCAGGAAACTTCCAGAGCAGACAAGTCCTGAATTACTAATGAAAACCAGGAAGAATGTAACTTGAAGACTCATGTTCTTTCAACCTTTATTTGCAATATAATTAAAAAGGGCACCAAGGTGTTTTTTTGAAAGACAGGCGTATCTTTTGTAGCATGTTTGTGTTGGAGAAAGAAGCAGATTGCAGTCAAGAAAGAAATCGTCTTGCCTCACAGCTTAATGAAAATGGTGCAGTTTTTGCTGTATTCTGCAGTGCTTTCAGATTGTAAGTTTTGATCTAATTGAGAAGATGCCATTGCCAGAATGTAAACCAGTTATTCTAGTCTTGCTTAAAAAACCATCTTGCAAAATGATAACAGTAACAAAGGTGGGAATTCACCCCGCCCTGTCTTCCCACTTAAGTCAAACCTCAATTAGCTCCATTTATATGCTAATATCAAGTACAGGAAACTTCCTTTTTCTTTACTTTGTACACAATAAGGAAATAATGCAGGAAGAAAAGATAAGGTTACCTTAACGTTGCATAATTGATAATGAAATTTGAAAATAAAAAGTAATATAATATTTTGCGTCCACATTAACTGTCCCATTCACCAAGTGAGAAACAACCATAACACCTATGTGCCTGTATAGCGCAGTGCAATTCAGCACTTTGCCTGTGCTGGGTTGATACTGGGGAATATAAAAAAGCTTACAATCTCCTCTTCCAGGCACTCTGTTTTCTGTTCTTTCTGTTCTTTTAAGTATTCAACTTCCATTTGCATTCATCGAGTGTGGAATGTCGGCTGTTTCTGGTTTTTTAGTCAAAAATTGCATTAGGATTTTGTTTGTGTTTAAGGATACTTTGTTCTATGTTCTATAATAATCAGTTCTAAAAAGAAATCTAAAAAATTTAATCACAATAACATGCTTTTCTGTTGGGCTTTGTTAGTGGAATAACTGAGTACTAAAAGTGAGAAGAAACTACTTGCAAGGACTTAAGTTTTTGCACAATTTAATGGTAAGTCCCGAGCTTTCAGTGTTTGTGTGTATGTGCAGTTGTGTCAAGGAATAGAATATTTAGTGTGAAAACAGTATTCTTTGGTCCTTTTTGTTTATTTATTTTTTTTTTTAATGGATGGAAAAGTTTGTGTTGTGTAACTTCTTGAAGTTCATGTCAAATCATATCTTTGCTGTTGAGTTTTAGCTTAGTTTTCCACTTGGTACAGTATTTGTATACCTAAAGCACCTGTTTACTCTCTACTTTGAATGCTGGACCAAAATTAGTCTGTGTGCTTCTAATCAGGGAGAAGAAAAATACTGAAATACATAAGGAACATATTACTTGTAAAAGCGGATGCTTCCTTTGGTTTTAGTTTTAAAATTTGAAGGCTTTAGTCTTTGTATGTGCATATTTGCAGAAAATAGTATGATTTTTCAAATCTCACAGTCACTTGTCTTAGTCATGTTTTCCCTAGTTCTACCCTATAAATTAAAGTTAGATCTTTTTGTAGATAATGGCTCTTTATTGTTTGTTTCTTTTTTTTTTCTTTGCCTTTTACACTTTTAGAAAACTTCTAGTAAGCATAGAAATCTGGATTATTCCTGGAGCTTGCTTCTAAAACTAGTTTTTACATGTTAATTTTATACCTGTAGTGCAAACCCTTACATGGTCAGCTAATGCAAATTAAATTCTGAGTAAAGCAAAGATGAGGATGGACTCTAGAGGAAGTCGCAATCGGAATCACATTTGCCATGATAGGAGTGCCTTTCAGTCGTTAGTTCATCTATGTTGGTGATCCAGTCAGGTCTGTCAGTAAGTTGTAAAGTGAGTGGTAGAAATGTGCAATAGGCAGCTGTAAGGTACTGAAGCCCCACAGCTATCAAAAGGATGTGCTGTTATTTCCACCTGAATGCTTGCCTTTGTTTGGGCCATCTAATCCATTCTGGGTGTGATGATCAAAATTCTTGTTTTACACTTTTGTTAGAAAAAGCAATTTATAGTCAGTAATGCTTCCACGTAGTTGGTACAATTTTCTGTCATGCCTTACTTGGTGCTGAGGCTGTCATGCCTCTGTCGTGCTGAGGCATTGCTGCGAGGAGCAGTCTCACTGCTATGGCTGCATCCTGGCCCTGTTTTGCATTGGCTTGTACTGCTTGCTCAGCTCAGGGAGGTGAATTGATCTGTTGGAAGATGTCTGTGTGTGTCAATAGACTGCAGGTTGCTTTACTGCAGCATGTCTCAAACTGTTACAACAGGCTGTTCAGAAGCAGTATTGCTGAAATCCTGAGCATTTGAGAAGTACATTGAGACTGGTTTTGGTAGTGTCAGAATAGATGGCTTATTTAGAAAGAGTTGCAACCAGAAGCAATGGGATGAGAAGGAGAAAATGAGTATTTCAAACTGAAGTACTGTCAATTAAAAACTATAAATGGGCAAGGGAATAGTTTTGGAAGATGTAGTATCTGTTTCCTGGAAACTTGTACAGATCTCTTGGTGGGCTAACACATTCGCAATGGAAGTAGATCACAGAATCCTGAACCAGCTTTGGATTGGTTAACTTATATGCTGCTAACAATGTAGAGGCAGTAGTATGCAGCTGCTCATGGACTGAAGGGAAAGGCAGTAGATACTTGGAAATGAACTGCACTATGTTGTGTGCTATAAGAAAGTAGCTGCATTGTTTAGCTTAGCTTAACCTTGGCTGAAAACCTGTTAAGCAGTCACAGTGGGATAGTAGTGTGCATATATCCTGTTTTACAGGAGAGTCTTTTGCCTCTCAAGAATCTATAAAGTGCTATGGTAGATCTGTTTCGTTTTACCCTCGATTTTATGAGTTAGATGTCTCACTACAATTAAATTTTATGCAAAGCAGCCTGAACATTTGGTTTCTGATAGCCTGGTTTAAGCTTACAGGGTACAGACTTTGTGGGTTTCACGGTTCCCCCCATTATGTACATTTCTTATGTTGTCTTATTTAATGTTCTTTGTGATACTAAGGTCCTCTACCTTTTCTTCACCACTTCCTCATGTGTTTGCTTATAATGTGCAAATGTCCAATTAGGTGTTAGTTTGTTAACCAGAAAATATTCTTGCTCGAGTGCTACATGTTTTTAGGAAGAAGTGCACAATTGCATTTACTTGGAGCAAGGAGTCATTTCTTTCAGGCGAAGCAGGTTTATTATTTACAAATTTCCAAGATCAAGTGCGAAATAGTTGGATTGCACCACTGATAATCATCATCTGACTCTCTTGGGAGCACCAAATACATAGTGCTGGAAAGAGGGGAAAACACAAATTATTCTTCATGTGTAACCTTCAAATAATTTTTAAAGTCAAGCTAATCGAATGTGTGATATGTGTGTATGTTGCAGACAGAACATACAGGTGATGGCAAATGTAAAGTTCCTCTGTTTAAAATAATTATATTAGAGTTGCAAAAGCATATTTTCTGCAACTGCTGTGAAGGGAGAGAAGGAACATTTATATTTTTGTTAACGTGTTACAGGGAGGTGAAAGTCCATTATTGAAATGGACAGTGTGTGGCTGAGATTTGCTAAGGTAATGGAGGGGAGGTAGGTTCAGAAGCCATACGGAAACTAAACAGGAAGTGATTAAATAAGTGACACTAGATGACACAACTTTAAGCCATTCTTTGTGCTTTCATGATGGCGTGTTTAAGGAAATATTGTAACCATTTTGGAATGAATTGTATGTTAAAAACCAGAAAGAAGAGTTTCAAAGTAAGGAATGCATTTTATATAACATTGGTTTAATCTTGTGATAGAAATACAAAACATACTTGCAGCCTAAATGACACTGTTAAATCTTGGGACTTGGAGGGTTTGAATGGCACCCATCTTCTTTTAAAAAAAGAGGTATAGAGTTATTCTGAGGGTAAAGTGGTTAGCTATGTCTATATAAAGTGCCATTGTCTTTGTCTTTAAGAAAAATTCATGAGGCAAATTCCAATCTATTCCAACACAAGCTTGTAACATTTCTTTGGTGCCGGGGAAGGTGGGGTGTGGTGGGAGGGATTTCTTCAACATGTAAGTTTCTTCTGTTTAAAAGAAAAATTAATTGCTGTGCCTGTTTTAGATGTCTTGGACATTTACTGACTGTGGTGAGTGATCCTAACATACTTAGGTAGCTTTCTACAGTAAGTGAATAAAACTCTCTAAAATTAAATCTTTGGTCTTTGGGAAGAGAACAAACACTCTCAGTAATACAAGACCATGCATTAAATGTCCTTTATTAATAAAGAACGGACAATGGTCTTTCATTAACTTGGTAATTTGTTTATTGTAAATAGGTACAGCACATGGGAGAAGGAACCAGAACAGTGTGTGATGCATTTTGTACATGTTGCATTGTATGTGTATTTGTTTACTTGAGTAAGAAATGGGAAGTTAGATTTGTTCTTGCATAAATATAATAGACGACTCTATTTTTGTTCTTAAAAAACTAAATTTATTTAGTCAGGTTTACAGCTGTTGCGTCAAGATGCACTTTTTCTCTTGGAGAGTGTTAAATACACAGGACTTTTTTCAGTTAATTGTGTGTGATACAAAATTGCCCAACTGAACCTAGTTTTGGCTTACCGAAAGGTAATAGGTAAGTTTGTGTGTATACATCTAGCCAGATTTACTTTTCCAGTCTATAAAATTCTTGGATTTAAACCTTCAATAAAATCTTGACTATGTGCAGTTGACACTGTTTAGGAGAATAACATTTGGCTGCTGCCTTAGATTAATTCAGTGCTAGTTTTATTACCTGTAATTTTGAATGTAGTACTAAAGTTTTCCTGCTGAATACAGACTTTTTATTTGGCTTAATGAAAGTACATGATACTTGTATGTTCATGCTGGGTGATTTGTATAATACTATATGAAATTTTAGTGGAAGGCTGTACTCTTGTATTTCTGTTCAGTATTTCAAGGAAGGGATTAAGAAATTGCCCTGTTTGTGTACTCCAGCACCTGCTGGTGGTATTGCACAATTAGGTGTTTTCTGATGCCTTCCTCTCCTGGTTTTTCATCCTTGCATCTCCTAGACGTTTCCTGACACCTCTGCTCATCTATCTCAATCGTTGATTTCGTGTTCTATTGCCGATTCCAAGCTTAGATTTGACAATGCTCCTAACCTACCCCTTCCCTCAGGTGCAGTCAATTTCATGCCTCAACTGCCTATAGAAAGGTACTTGCCTTTTAGCTCACGTAAGCACTCAGGTACTTGGGGTAGGAATGGACGTAGAACATGACCTCTAGTAACATGAGTATCAGAGTATAGAAGGCTGAAAGTTTACACAGGCAGCAGATCTTGAGGTCTTCTATGAGTTTTGAAGGTGGACTGAAATGTTTACTGCGCCATTTAAAGACTGATTAAAGACTGATTTTTGTAGGTTTTTAGTTGAAGAAAGCTAAGAAACATTGAAACATTTTATATTACTATCTGAAGTAATTTGTGCAATATGAAGCTGTGAGATTGCCATGTGCATAAGCAAAATCGCTTCATACTGTCTGGAGCTAACATTGAAATTTTTTGCTTTGGGAATAGTTCTTAACATCTGCAGACCTTGAAGTATTGGAGACATAGTAAAGCCTGTTTTTAAGTGTTACCTGTTTTTGCTTGCAGCTGTGCAGTCTTTTGTATTACAGTTTCTTAAGTACCTATTTCAGTTTATTGTTGAAACTTTTATTTACTTTTTTTTGTGTTTCCAGAAAAGATTTAGACTATTTTCCAAGTGGTGACTCTTTCCGTGTACTAAGGATAGACAATAGATGAAAAAATCACCCCCTCTGCCTCTTTTCTCACTCCTTGGTTTACAAACTTGCATTCAGTCAGAGCAGATGAAATATAGAGAAGTCAGCAGCTGATGAAAGAGAAGTGTTGAAGCAACACGATTGTCAGAGAGCATCAGGCTGAATCTACTACTTAAGGTCTCCTCCCAGTTTCTCTTTTGGAAGTGTTGTTACCCTTGGGAAATATGTATGCTATTTTCCAGTGTGGCTGGGCCCTTAGTGGTCTGGGTTTCTTTGTAGAGAAGCTTTTCTTATCATCGGACAGTATTCAGGGTTGAGGAAGCTGTGACTGTGCAGTGTGCTCTGCCTGCCAGGTGGTAAGATGGGTAGTTGGTTATCATTCCGTGCAAGTGGCAAGCTGGAACTTCAAGAGCTGTTTTCACTATCCTCAACTCTACCGGACCTCTAAACGTTTGCCCCAAGGTTCAGGTTTTGGTAGGCTATTCAGTGAATTCAGGATTGATACCAAAACCAAAACTTAGAAGTGGCACAGCTATAGATGAGGCCACAAGTAGAATGTGTATGTGAAATTATTACAGGCAGCAAGTACTTGAGCTTCAGCTAGTGAAGGGAATACCATGTTTCCAAATTAGAAGAAGAAACAGTACTTCTTCTTCTGCTTTCTGAAGGACAGTTCAGGGTTCTAGTCAGCCAGCAGGATGGTTGTTGAGAGAGTAGAAAAATACATGCTTGCTTAAGCTTTTCCTCTCAAAATCTTTGCTCCCACTTTTAAAATGGCTAGTTTCTGTGTCCCATCTCCTTCCATCACTGTTCTTTCTTGTTTCCGGTCTAGTAGGTTGGGATTTTCTTTTGGTGTTGTCAAAGCATGGCAGTAGGATAGAGAAGGGAAACAGTAATGTTTTGATTTCTCCTTGGGAAAACAGATGCGATTCCTTTCCTGTATAGGTTGATGATGATGCCACAGACCGTTATGAGGAATGATTTTTTTCCTGGCTGCCCTTTGACAGGCGGGCCTGCCCTATTTCACTCGCAGGCCTGGGAGTCTAGTGTGACAGTAGTGACTGTAACAAACAAACAAAAAATTGTTGGTGTTAATGCCCACATGTTTACAGGTGTTAATTTAAAATTAAATTTAAAAAAGATGGCTGTTGTTGATGTAATTACATACCTAGATTTAAATTGTTACTCAGCTTACCTAACTCTGTCAGAAGTTCTTGGTCATGTAGACGGCTCAAGTTTTGAGCTTAGTATGCTTTAATCAAGAAATCACTGTTTCGTCACTGCTCCACTGTGAGATAAGCCAGCTTTATGCTCCCATAACTGTGATGTTGTAGAAAAAAATTCTAGAGTAAACCCATCCATTTTTCTACACATTTGGTTTTTTTTTAAAAAAGTGTTCAGTGTAAACTAAAAGCCCCAAACAAACCAACAACAACCTCCTCACCCCTCCCCCCACACCCTGTTCTACCATGGCATTTTCTGATATGTAGGCAACTATGCTCAGTTAAAATTGTCTATCAGTGTAGCTGAAGAGAGCATCTACAAGCTTTGTATAGCGAATGTATGTTTAATGCTACAGAAGACATTTTTAAAAGATCAAACTGTGAAATTTCACTGACTCTTTACTAAATTAGAAAATCCCAGCAATATCAGATTTCTACTACTGTAGCAAGTAAGAAAATTGTAATAGTCCAAATGTTGCATCTGTTACACTGTTTTCTGTTTCCTACGCAGTGTACATGAACTCTGTGTTTAGAAAAACTTGATCTTCCCAGGGAAAAAAGATCTTGGAAGAAAGCAATCCACTCAAGTGTTCAAAAATTATTTTTAGCTTTAAATTTTCAGTGAAATACGTGTGGATTTTGTACTGACATTGAGATGCTTCTGTATTCTCATAGCATGAGGAGAATTTGAAATACTTATGCTAGAGAGCATAATGGAATGGAATGAAACTCTGGTTCTGTATAATAAAAATTGAAAATTCTCATTGATTTTTGGGAGGTCAGAATTCTTTTTGCATTTTAACAGAAAGATTCCTTTGATTTACTGTGTACATCAAAGGGGAACACAGTGTACTGTATCATTCACAATTTAGTGAGGGTAAAATGAGTATGTGTATTTAAACAGCTGGTTGGAAACAAAAATGTGATTACGTAACATTTGGCTTAAACTATTCTTGTTTTAATAGCTTCATATCTGGCTGTGGGAAACAAAGTGTTTTCACTACACTAGAAATACTTCACTGCTGTGTTTGGTAGGATTTCTTTTTGAGAAATTTTGCTGTTCTGTTTGATGCATCTTTGCTTTGTAAAAGTTACTCGATGAAAGAATGACTCAGGTGATCGTTGTTTTGTGTTCGCAGGTTGCAGAACAGCAATGTCACAGAACTGACCGCATTCATCACAGTAAGTAAGCCATAGCAATAAGCATTCTGATAATTTTCTGAGAAGCATGAATAATATAGGGGAAAGGAAAATGTTATCTACCTTATGGTTTAGTGCTAAGTTCTGCACCCAGGTCCTGATTTCAGCAAGACATTAAGCGCAGGCCTAACTAAGACTTCTAGGTTCATTAGTCCACATGTGCAACTCTTGAGTAGGTCTGTAACAATTAATGTCCATAATAATACTGTTGTAATCATTTCTGATTTTCTTTGTATGTAGGCTTGAAATAAAAGTATTATAATATGTAATTTTAATGTGTTGCACATTTTCAGTGTACCGTTAGTGGTTTTGATGCCTGACGCTATGCGATTTAGGAAATACTTAAAATGAACCGAGAGATTTTGTGGAGAGTTTTGATTCCAAAAGTGGTAATAGCAACTTTGAAAGGTATTTTGAATAGTCAGAGCATATGTGATATTTTGCTACTTGATGAGCATGAATTACATTGTTTTATTAATAGATAGCTTACTAGACTGTTAGGAAATGAAGAATTGTGCATTCACATCAGTTTGCTTGGTGTTTTTCAGGATAACTAAAGAAAAAAAATGTGTTTGTGTCTTACTCCAGTACTTTGCTTTGGACAAAGTTAACAGTGGAAACTGAAATAAGGGATTTCAAACAGAAAGCCTGACTGGCTTTGCTTAGCTCACAAATGCAACTTACAGGCACACTTTTTAATGTTTATTGTACTTAGTGTCTGTCAGGTACATAAAGTAAGAGAGGAAAATCTGAAACAGATTTGAAATGGTTTTGCAAGTTTATTAATACTGGTGCTACTCGTATTAACCATCAGTTCTTTATACAGATGTGATAATATTGCCCTGAAAATAGCAAATAACATACTTAAATTTGTAATTACATATTGTAAGTTTATGTGCAGTAATGAAATATTTTGCTTAACAAGAGCTTTGTTTAGATCCCAGACAGGATACTGTGCGATACATCGGAGTCTTATGTTTCAGTAGCAACCTCAATGTCCTCACCCCAGAGGTAACTTTACAATCGGTAAAGATAAAGTGGGGGTGAAGAAAGGCTAGATCAGTCATTTTTTGCATGGTGATTAAAATATTTTTTAAGACTGAACTTAAAAAGCTCAGGCTTTAGAAGTACTTCAGGTGTATAGTTGCATGCTTTCTGCCCAGTGCAGATAAAAGCTATTTAAACCACTACATGTGATTTAATACAGTATTTACAGGAATGGTAAGAGCACCAACGTCTGCTGATTTCAGAGAATGAATAGGCTCATATGGAGAGAGCAGACCTATTAAATAGGAGGGATCAAGTGAATTAAAGGTCAACAGAACAGTTTTCTAGTGAACACATTGCTTAACAGGCCGTGATACAAGAGCAGGTAAGGGTGGGAGGTAAGACAGCCTGTTATGTCGAAGTAAGGAGCAGCAGTCTGAACCAATTAAAAAAAAAAGGCAGAACTAGGAAGGTCATTGAGTAATTTGCAGTAGTAGACAAAAATAAGACAACTGTATTTAGGATTTAGCATTTACTGTAGGCATCAGACATTGTGAAACTTGTATTGCAGTAGTATACTATCAGCTTCTGGAAGGTGAGCCAGTTTTAATGAAAAAGCTTTCTTTTCATAAAAGCTAAACGCTGTTGCTATTGTGTTAATGAGATAATGTTTTTTCTGGGGCATATTGAAACTGAGGGACTGGTACCTTCTCACCCTGGGTGTCTGACAACAGATGTGGAAACTTCCTAGAAGCAGCTTCCATTTTTGCTGGGGGTAGGGGACTCTAGTATCCAATTAGTTTTAAACATTACCATTATGTTGGGCTTTAAAAATCTAAACCTGCTAACTTTCTGTTTAGATCCTACTTTGTGGGGCAGTTTTCCTTAGAACTACGACTACAGAATGAGACCTGCCAGCTGGCTGCTGCTGACCTCTCTTACTCTGTGGAACAATCGGGATGAATGCTGAACAAAAAAGTGCCTTACTCAGTAGAATGAGAAGAATGCTCCATAAATGGTCAAGTTGTCATGCATAACTTTTCTCCCTTTAAATATGCAATTGGAGAAGAACAGGAGGAATCTATAGAAAGATTTGTGCTTTTTGACCAGTTTTTCCGTAGGCCTTAAGAAAAATGCAGGGGAAATAATAGCCAGGTGTAGATCCTTTTCTCTAAACAAGCTATTTTAAGGTTGGCTGTTTGCACTAACTCAGTGTACCAGTTTATTCTGCTTGTGTGCTTATGGCCAACTATAAGTAACGTAATGCTTTTGTGAGGGATTAAAATTGTTCAGTCTCTGAAAAAGAAGAAATAACATGTCCATAGTCATCTCTCACATTTTTGCGGGTACAGCCAATTCTTTAGCCTACAGAATATACTTTGTTTGTTACGAAGCAATAACAACCCTTCCATCCAAACAAAGAAGTGGCACTTCAGTATGCATTCTGTTGTAACAAATAGGTTGCTTAAGGGAGAGCTTGAAAAGATTAAGAAAAATAGCACGTAATAATTCCTTATACTTTGTGAGTTGTTGGTTTTTTTTCTTGGTCTGACTTTGTGTTAAAGTCATGCCATTTTGGATAAGAGGTTCTTGAGGATGCTAATTTCTACTCCCAAAATACAAAATTCTTTTCATTCCTAATGATAGCTCTTTTTGTTTGTTCCGAAAGCTGGTGGTGGGGAATTCTAACAGTACTACTTTACCTGTGGAAACAGAAATAGTGTAGAATCTTGACACAGTACTTGAAAATTATGCAAATAAAGCTTTCTGTAAGTTTTCTATATGGCTGTAACTAAACAATTTATTAATGGCTATAATTAAATAAGTGATTGAAAAGATCAGCTGAGCAGAAGGCTGAGCAAAATTTTCTGGAGAGCTAAGGTAAAGTTAAGAAGAGAGGCCTTGCCTCAGAATTTGACCAAAATTGTGATTACAAGTTACATTTAGGAGAAATGTTGCCATTACATGAATACTAGAGTTGGTGAATACTTCTGGTTAGCAGGAGAATCTTGTAGGTGTGACCTACACTTAAGTTTTTCCATTTTTTTTCTGGGGAGGATGGAGGAGAAAATGAAATCTTGAGCAAAGACTAGGAGGATGTTAAAACATTTGTAAATAATACTTTCTACAGAAAATAGAAGTAAGGATTTGACAGGTTTAAAAACTGCCCAGCTTCTTTTCACTGTAATGAAGTATACATTGGCGTACTTTGGACTGGTGACTAGGAGTGTGAAGGGGAACAACAAAAAAATGTTTGACAAGTTCTTGCTGTCAGACCCAGGAAAGAATTTGTATCTTTGAGTTACTGGTTCTAAAATACAGAAGCAAGTTGCCAAGAAAAGCCCTTCCCTTACATGAAACTTAAGTGTGTGTAAACAGTAGCTTGTTTGCAAACGAAATAAAAAGACAGCAGACTTGCATAAATGTGCAAGTTAGGCCAACATCTTTTAATCTTCATCCTTCTTTGTTTTTTTGTTTTGTTAACCCATGTGCTTTATCGCTTGTCAGCTGCTATGTCTCGGCACAAAAGAAATTACACAAAAATATGTGATTGTTTAACTGTAAGTGAAATTTAATAAGAAGTCTGGGTACTGGCAACTAAGGAAGCACACTGTACTGAGAGGCAAGGGGGAAAGAAAGAAGCTACTGGGTGAATTTGGGTTAAAAAAAAAAAAGTTTGATGCTTTTATAGCAATTTAAGTTAGATCACTTCACACAACTGTTCAGATTCTTCTCATCAGAAGCTAGCTTAAGCATCTAGATACATAGCTGTATTTGCCTTTTTAATTATGCAGAGAATTAATGTGAAGGTGCATTTGGTTATGGAAAAGGAACCTTTTTATATTTCCCCAAAACCTTCTTCGGGCCTACAGTACAAGAAAGACATGGACCTGTTAGAACAAGTCCAGAGGAGGCCACAACAGTGCTCAGAGGGCTGGAATCCCTCTTCTGTGAAGAAAGGCTGAGAACTTCACGCGTTTCCTTCTGGAGAAGGGAAGGCTCCAGGGAGACCTGACTGTGGCCTTTCAATATGTAAAGGGCGATCATAAGAAAGGCAGAGAGAGATTTTTTTACCAGGGCCTGTAGTGATAGGACAAGGGGGAATGGCTTTAAACTGACAGAAGGGAGATTTAGGTTAGATATCAGGAAGAAGTTCTTCCCTGTGAGGGTGGTGGGGCACTGGCACAGGTTGCCCAGAGAAGCTGTGGCTGCCCCATCCCTGGCAGTGTTCAAGGCCAAGCTGGACGGGGCTTTGTGAAGCCTGGTCTAGTGGAAGGTGTCTGTGCCCATGGAAGTAGGGTTGAATTAGATGATCTTTAAGGTCCCTTCCAAACGGAACCATTCTGTGATTCTATGAAATCATGAAATCGTTCTGTTCGTAGAATCATAGAATAGTTAGGGTTGAAAAGGACCTTAAGATCATCTAGTTCCAACCTCCCTGCCATGGGCTTGTAGTAATAGTATTTAAAAAGTAGCAGTTTGGTTTTTTTGACAGTGTAGGTGGATGTACGTTTAGCAAGCTCAGAAAAACCATAAAAGCTTCCAAAAGAGCCCGTCCCCCAAAGAACGTGAGAATTTACTTCCTTCATACATGTCTAACACCTGCAGATTTAATTATATCTTTACTTTAGTATAATAACAACAATTAACATTGACTGAGAAACTAAAAATAATACTATTTTAACAGTTTTATGTGCTTACAGTAATTATACAGCATGTAAATAAAAGACAGAAGGCAATTACGCTTTTTTCTACTTAGTTTTGCATTGTTATTTTTAGAAAATCATCGCAGTAAAAATTGAAATAAAGGTAGTTTAGGGCTGTATGTTTCAGATTTGTCTGCAAATATGGTCATTGCGTGTGTAGGTCTATATGCTTGTATGTGTTTAGACTTACTCATCAATGAAAACAAATTAACATGCAACATAAAACAATTATGGAATTGAAATTACTGAATGAATGAAAGTTTGAAGGAAAGAATAAACTGTGTATTTCTCTGTGAAATACCTAGTTTTATTACAGTTTTCTTTTAAAATAACAGACTACATTTGATGTATTGCATTTTATAATAGGAAGTCAGTTTAAAAAAAACAACCGAACAACCAAAAAGCAGACACTACTGACAAAACATCTGGAGGAGTTCCTCCCAGCTCTTTCAGTGCTGCTGCTGCAAACCAGATTTAATAATGGTTATTTGTTGAAAGGGTTAAAGAGCAGGTTTTGATTATGTATTGTCAATCCATGATTAGCATCTGTTAGGAGGAATAAGTGGTTTATTAAGCTTTACTGTACAGATGGCAACTGGAGGAGCTCAGATGTAAATTGAATTTTTGATAGTATCACTGTATTGTTAAGCCAAATTGATTCTATCTTTACAATAGCAGTGATCCGTTTGCACAAAAAAGTGTTGGTTTCGTTTACTGTTCCTTCAAAAGTTTAAAAGTTCAGAAATGTGTCAAAGTACATATGATTAGATAAGAGTTTTCACTTTGCTTTGGATTTCTTACAGAAAGACGTGTTTGTAGCATTTAAATACAAAGATTTGTCCACTTATGGGAAATCAGAAATATTTTTTCTAGTTAAATTTCAGAGTCTTAATATAGAGTAGCTCTGTAATATAGATGTTTAGGTTAAGAACACATTTCTAGTCAGCTGTCGAAAAGATAGTTTTCCATACGTAGGTTATTGCAACCTTATCTTTTGAATCTAAGTTTTCAGGGGCTTTTCTGCTGGTAGCTAATCTGAGTACTGTGTTCCTTTTTCAACTAGAAAGTTGCTTTTAGTATGACTTCACTGCAGGAAAGCTCCAGAATATGTGGTTTGGGTAGAGGTTAAAGGCTCAAGGAGGGGGGTATATTATACGTGGTTTCTTTTTATTTGCTGTTACCAGAATTTGTTATATTACTGTGAATCATTCGATATTTGATTATATTCTTGAAGTCTTAAAAATCCTTAGGCAAAACGACATTTTCTGTATTAAATTTATTTTCTGAGTAAATAATAAATAGTAAATCCTGTGGTAATAAAACTTGAAATAGTGGAATTAAAAAAGTCAAAACTGAGAGGGCAACTGGGATCCTTAATTAAACAGTGAGAGTTCTTTTATTTTTAACTTGACAACTGGAAGAGCTTAGATGGGTGTTATGTGAGAAACTGATGTGAAAACAGAGCAGCTTGGTAATGGAGCAGCATATTGATCAGCATCTCTCTTCAACCATGTGTGAAAGGCACAAGGTCTTGGCTTACTCTTGATTTGTGGTTCTAGCTCTCTTCTTCCATTGCTTGTAGCGTTGGTAGGCCATAAACTGTTTACAAATTTATCTAAGCAGTAAGTGAATAAGAATAAAATTTTCTTCAGAAACTTCTGCAGAGCAGGACAGACTGGGGACAGTAGCAGAGAGGCCTTTGGGGTTTTGGTAGACTGCAAGCTGACCATTAGTTAGCCATACACTTCTGTGGGTTTGTTTTGCTTTGTTTTGTTGTTTGGGGTTTTTTGGTGAGAGATGTGATATGAGAGTGTCAGGTGGATAGCTGTAAGTCATAAAATAAACATGTTGGATATGTATCTGTGTATATTTGATCCTACCCTTTCTAAGGCAAGCACAGAGTTAATGCCTGAACTAGTACAACCTTATACTGCAGTCTACCCAAGCCTCAGTGTGATTTAGCCAGAGAAATTCTAAGGGGCAATGTATTTTGGGGGATGAACAGACATTTTTTCCCCTATGGATATAGAAAAATATTCTTGGGTTAAATTGTGGTTATGTTTGGAATACGAAGAACAGCCTGAACAAAATGAACAGTGGACAGAGAGCATGTAAAATGGAACAGATTCGATTTATCAAGTGTGTGATACTATTACTTCTGTAACAGGAAGAAGTAAAGATAGACAATGAGAAGAAAGGATGGGAGGCAAAGTTGAGGTTGTGAAATATTTACTTTACAGGTGTTATGAAATATGGTTGCAAGCTTTGTCTAGTGTTCAAATATTTTCCTCCTATATATTTAACACCATTGAGATTTGTACAGCAATAGTTGGACATCTAGCTATGCAATTGTATGTGTTTACATAGATATTTGTAACACAAAATTACTCCTCCTGTGATCCAGTTTCACTTTAAAATCAAGCCACAAGTTTGCACATTTAAAAATCACTCTAGAGTACCAACATCTACCCGAATTTCAGGACTCCAAAAGTTGCTATCAAGGAATACATTCATTGAAGTCTTCTTGTTAGGAGCCTGATGAACTGTGTTCTCATACTTGATGGAGACCATGTGTGTGCATATATGTGTGTGTATACATGAATATGTATATAAAAAAAAATATATAAAGTTTTTTTTATTGATCCACATATGATCTTTTTTATCTGAGAACCTAATTCTTTAAGTATTCATTCAGCAAGACAAGATTCTCTTTTTTTTCTTTGTCCCAGCTCTAACCTGGAATTTTTATTTATGTATTTCTCAAAATCAGTTTGTATATACATCAAGCAATGTAGAGCTGAATGTAGTTGTGTTAGTTTTAATGAAGCTGTGATAGTTTATTCTGCATGGTGATCTCTAACAAGGATCTTCCTAGGCATGTTTTGTTTATTTGGAGAAGAAAAAATAGAGACTGTTTGCCTTTATATTATAGAAGTACAGATTTTAGAATAATCAGATGTTTTCTAAGTATTTTTACATATTTTGTTAATATTTGAAAGGTTTTCTTTATAGGTTTCCCAAAGGCAATTTGTTTAAAACAAGCACAGCAATGAAAACAATGTAGAATTTAGAGTTTTTAGTATTCTTGCACAATTCAGAGGAAGTAAAGAAATGGTATGTTACAGCACAGCTTAAATGCATATCAGTTGAATAAAGCATGGGCTTACAGCTTGTAGAGAGGTTATATGTATCATCTGTTTTAGATGTATTACAGAGGTGATGTCAAGGTGAAAGCAGACTTGCAGAATGGTTGGAAATCATTGATATTCTGACTCTGAGGCTGTAAATGGCTCTGTGGCAGATGGAGTCTTTGTCAAGGAAGAAAAATGGCAGCTCTGGAACATCATAGATGTTCTTGCTTAGCAGCTCAGCACATAGGCTGTGACCTTCCAGTGTTGAGGAGTTCCTCCTGTGCTTTAATAACTTGTCCTGCACTTTTATTCCTAAAAGTAGATAAATAGTAGTCATCATAATTCAGTATAATTTGGGGTATTTCGTGATGAAAAAACATAAGCACATGGGATTTTTTTAAAAGTAAGCTTTGAAGGATGCTTGCAATTTCTGCATGAAGTGCCAGAAATAGCTTTTAACTAAGCATTGTATGTTACTGAAAATAAAAGCATGTTTGTTTCTGTGCAAAGATAAAACTACTAGTGCAGCACAATACTAAAACTGTATATGTGAACTGTTAATAGTCTGGAATATGATTTTAAGCCACAACAAAAAACATGGTAAAATGGAGAGTGTTATTTTTCAGGATATGTTAAAACTGTGGGCATCTATATTTGTGCTATTTATTCCAGCAAAATACAGAATTTTAGACTATATATTGAAGAAGCTATTTCTGATCAGGTCAAAGAGGATATATACGGTTGATAAATTCAGTCTTACTTCTGAGTTCATGTTTTTTCTTTATTGATAACTATTCAGGTATACCTGGCAGCATCTAATTCTGTGTACTGTTGATATGGTTTAATCTGTGTTTTTCTATGAGGTTGAGTCTATATTTATAGAATGAGAGTTCACTTTTATCTGGTAACTGATTTCTATATTCTCATTCCTATTAATGCAGTTTGTGCCAGGTCAAGTTAAATTGTGAAGTTTGATGTCCTGTACTTAAGATACATGCATGATTGTGTAGTGTCAACAGTTAATGTACCAGAAATCACATATTTCATATGTACAGTAGGTGTGGATATCTTAGAGAGTTTCTCATTTAATAATTTGAATAAAGGCTATATCTTTTAACAATTCTCTTTATTCATAGGTACCATATACACTGGTTTGATCCCTAGTAAAACCATTGTTGTCAGTTGTTTGTAGTATATGGCTTCAGGAGCCTGTAACACCGTGCGGAAGATGCTCAATTGGAGAATTGACCTGTATTACAGGGTAATAAGTCATTGTTAAAAGTGCAGGCGTTTCACAACTATCACCTGTCAGCTGTACTCTTTAGCCTACTTGACAATGGTTAGAATTATAGAAAGCAATTGCTGTTCATCACAGAAGAAAATCACCCAGCACTTTCAAGGGTCAAGGTTGTTGCATTAGAGTGTCTCTTTTACAAACCCTGGAGGTTGTATAGTCTTTGCTTTTAAAGGTGAGCCCACTATAATTAACTGTGCCCCAACCTATTCAGTTTCAGTCATTTTGAGGTGTAACATGGATGGCTTTTTGGCAGAAGGACAAATGCTCTGTAATTGAACCAGAAGCATTTTTGTTAGCGTGTGATTGAAAGTAGTCTTCGTAAATCTTTTTATTAGGACCTCGTAATGCACGAATGAGAGTAAGACCACTTCATGTGACATATGCCTCGATGTTTATATCATGTAGCTGCGTATCTTTAAAAGTGAGAGAAATGGAAAGAAAAATAAGGCCATGTGTTACATGCTTTCAGCTTTCAAAGCTCTCGATGACATAAGTGCTTTTTAACCTAGAATCGGAGCACATATGAAGAGAGTTTATGGAAATTTTTATGCTTTCAGTTACTTACCTAGTTCATTACATCCAGTACCTTGATTGTATTCTTCCTGGGTTGTGTAGTGATGATTTGATATGACTGGCTCTGGGGATGGTTAAATCCATTTTCAGACATTTCATTATTTTTCTCTTCTTATTTTTAAGTGGTCTCTTGTGCCTTCTGTTTCTTCTGTTTTCTGTTGTGATGGCCATCGTAACTATAGAATGAATGACAGAATGACTTCCTTATGCTGGCAAGATAAAATGAGAAAATAAATTACAAGGTACTTTCATTTATTCCAAAGGAGTTTTGTGTGCAGTTTTGCTATACTGAAAGTAACTAGTTGGCGGTTTCTCTTCAAGGAATTAGGGTTTTGGAGTGTTAGTTGAAAAAGAGAGAAGAAAAAAAACCCCACCAAACAACACAACCCTACCAAACAAACCAGCAAAGATTTCTTTTCTACTGTTTTGTATTTTTTGGTATGACTTTGGAGCATGCTAACTTGATAGTAACAAAAGCTTTAAAATGAGAACAGTGGAAAAAACTAGTGGATTTTATTAGTAGTTTTTATAGTTTGGGGGTGAATTCAAAACATAGTTTTGATGCTCTTGTAGCTAGGGCTGTAAATAGGTTGTTTTTTTCTATGAAATATAAGGCAGCATATATCCCACAAAGCCAAAATATGGTATTAGTATAATGAGAAAAAAAAAAGTCTTTTAAAAGACTTTTGTAATGTTTTAATTTTTATGGTCAGCTCTGAGCAGTAGAATAAATAATGCCATTCAGTATTCATCCCTTTTTAACTAAAGTGTCTTGCGTAACTGCATATACTGCATGCTTGTACATACTGTTACTGAACTTGCTGGATGGTTTCATGATGATTTTGCATGTTTATGCAAAGCAGTTACGATTTATTCATGTAATGGTTTTAAATTCTGTTTCTGTTTAACCGTTACATAAATGTAGAGAAGATTTTTTTTAAATGTGTTGTTCCTGTATTAAATTCTTGTATTAATTGGTGTGCTGTGAAAGTATAGTTTGTCCAAGTGACGCACAATTTTTATTAGATATTCCTGCTGTTTCCGCAGAGAAATAAAACTCCTTTGTCTTCTTAGCACCCATTGATTTTTCTTTCAAGGCTACGTTAACAATGCTGTAGAACCCATGCAATTAGAATCTACATTTAGCAATAAACAGAGAAATAAATTTTATAAAATAAAGTGTTGTACATATGGTGTTAACAAAATATTTTGCAGTATTGCTGTACTTGAGTCAGTGAAACCAGGAGGAGGACAAGATACTGAAAGGTCGAGGGAAAATGAGAAAAAGAACAAACGACGCAAAAAGAAAATGACACTGAGGTCTTGGTTTAATACATATGTATTCCAGGTTGATGGCTGATTTCATTAGCAAATCTCATTGTTATGCAATGCCTGTTCTTCTGCAGCAAAATGAATATTGTATTCTCAGAGGGTCTGCGAATGTGTGTATGTGTGTATTATGATGATAGATAAAGAATATATGTTTATAGTTGTTCTAACATTTTAAAACTTCTGAAGAATCTTTATATTTTCAAAATATTTTTGTACTTCGATTTCTTGATAAAATGGCAAACTAATGATTGTTTTAATGGAAAAAAGCAGTTTAACCCTGCATTTCTTTGGCATGCTTGCTACCTTTGTTATCTTTTCCCCCAAACCTTCAGTTTAACTAGATAACAGTTAATACTGAATTCACCATATCAAAAATAAAAATTTAACTGTAAGACTACTGGCCTCTGTAGTGCTTCTTAAAATGGATGTCAGTAATGTATATAGAACATGGAAACAAATGTCACCTTGGTCTCAAATCTCATCAAACTGAAATCTTTATATTTAATTAGAATATACTGGAAAATATAAGAAACCTCTTTATTGTAAGATAACATCAACTTTATTATGAAATGACATGTTTTGGTACATAAAGCAGTGGGGTCCATAAGATACTGAAGTGCTTTAGTTTCTTTTGTTTCCAAGTTGCTAGTTAAAACTGCTGTTTCAGTAATAATAAGACATTTTGATGAACACTATACAAAATGAGAAGGAACATTTGAGAAGGCTTTGATGCAGGAAAACTAAAATGCACTGAAATTACGTAATTCAGGCATTTTCCTATGCTCTTTCAGAATATTTCCTATATAAACTTTGTGGGGTTGAAATCTAGTAGCAAATGTATGAAATGCTATTAAAGAAATGATAACTTAGGATTTTGAATAGTTTTGTGATTGGTTCTAGGTAATGAGCCAGCATGAAGAATGCTTTTGGGCACTGTAGTAATGTAAGGAACAAACTAGTTTTCTGGGTTTTCATTTGAGTGACTTTTACGTGCTGTGGAACAATTCTCTTCTTTCTAGGGTTTTGTTAGAGATGTGTTTAATAAAAGTAGAATATGGCTGCCTCTTTCTGAGTGATATTTCTGTAGTGGCTACTGTCTTTATTCCATTTCCAAGATACTATTTTAAGGATCAAATTGATAGATGAAGGGTCTTGAATTTGGTAAATAGTTCAATGAGGACCAAAGGGCCTTTAAAATGAAGCTAAATCACGAGCAGTATGACCAATATATGCAAGCAGAACATGGAGGCAGTAGAACAAAGAGAAGATCGCTGCCTTTCTTTCCCCTTGGGAAAGCAAGCCTCTTCCCTTTGCTTTGGTAGGGCTGTAATCACTATAAGGATGTAGATTACTTAATGTCAGCTGACGGCTTTTAAAGATTGGTTGGTTTAGTTTTTTTTTGGTGGTGAGAAACTAACTGAAATGAGATAATCGGTCTCTTTATGTATCTTAATGTTTCCAAATGTGGAGACCAGTTTCGACATCTGGTGTTTCTCTGTGTAACAGTAGAACCCAAGAATGGTCTCTGTGCAGTAGCATATGTGGGGAAAAAATAATAATGAGGCTTGTGAATATTGTCAGAATCTAATTTATAGGGTCACAAATAAGACTTGCTTTGGTATGCTGTTGTGTAAAGGGCTGTCAGGAGTAAAAAGTCTCTTGGCACAGGCTGAGTATGAGGAGGAAAGTTGGTTGTTTGGTGTGTGCCCCTGTCCTCCCCAGTTTAGTTGGAGTTCACCTCTATCAACTTATTAATTTTTCTTGAATAAAAAGATGATTTAGAACTTCCCGTGTCCCACCCCAGAAGTTCTGGTGTCCCCCATTATTTCTGTAAGTAATGAATTATCCATTTTGTCCCCTCCTTATTCATCCATGCAGATAGTTTCAAAGGATTCCAGCTACAAGTGCTAGAAGCAAAAGATAGACTAATGCTGCATGTTAAACTTTCAGAAATAAATCTATTGATTTAATGCACTACAGAGATGACTGCAGGGAGTTAATACTCTCCCAAACTATTGCTGCAGGTTATATTCACAGGTGATGCTGGATTTAGGTATTATGTTTATATTCATAAATATTTAGTATTTTAAGCAACTGTTTTTGCTGTGATCTCTAATTCTTGCAGCAATTCTGGTATTTGCATCAAGGTATGATGCAAAATATCGATCTCTGGCTTTGCTGGCATTCACTTCGGATTGCATAGAGATTATGTGTTCTCAGATGAGCATAAGCAACATTCATGGCTTAACTGCTTTTATATTTCTTTATCACAGGGTAAACTGTGAAGTTTTAAATAAAAACATAATTTGGAATAGAGCTACCTGAATGATATAGATAGCTCTAGAGAGGTTCAAATCTCTTTTGGGGTTGGTACTTGTTTTCTTGCTACAGTGTTGAGATGCTCCTTACGCTCTGTGTGGTGTGATTCTTAACTTCCTGAAAGTTCTTTGCAGGAATCATAGTGCACCAGGATCTGTAAGAAGCTGTTGATGTTTAAAAAAACCCCAACAAACAACCCACAAAACAGTAAAGTTTTCAGTATTTTGTATTTACAACCATAGATTTAGTTCCCCTGGACAATGTTTGCGATCTCAATAGAAGAACACTTCAGTATTTTACTCACAGTTACTGTATGTATTGTTTAAGAAATACTTTAAAATTTATTTTTCAATACCCATATTTATAGCTAGACCCATATTCGGTATCCATATTTACACTTGGAATTTGCTATATAGAAAACTGATACTCTTTTCAAAAATATCTCCTAGAAAGACAGTAGCTGTTCAGTTGGGCTCCACAGGTTGACACTGACATTTTATGAGGGCAGGTGCTGATGAGTATTTAAGGCATAGCTGGAGTAATGATTTATTATCTCATGTTTCAGTATTCTATTAGGCCTGTTTTATAAATATATTTTTTTCATGGACCTGAGGTGTTGGACACCAGTATTTTAGTAGGCTGTAGAATTTGTCTGAGAACATCAATTGCTGAACCATTTTTCTTACTCTCCTGCTGACTAACATGGGGGTAGTGGGTTGTAGTTCGGTGTATTTAGGTTTTCTAATGGTTGCACTGGTAGAAAACAAACCCCTGCTTTTAACATCTTGCACAGAGTACAGTTTAGCTAGGGTCTTATTCAACCTGGAGTTCAGAAACTAAGTATGGACCTTCTACTTGGCTGTTTCCAAAGTCATATTTTTATTTCCCTCTCGTTTGTTGCTATCTCAATGCAAAACAGCTGTTCCACAGTAAGTATTTTTCCCATTTGAGCCATATGGATTGAAATAACTTTAGAAAAATCATTTGTAAGCTAGTATTTTAACTATTGTACATGAATCTCCCTGAGTCTGAGACTCAAAGTCATGGTGGCTGTATTTTAGTGGGCAGGTTTCTGGAATTAAAAGTAATTCCTAGATTGAAATGTTAGATCATTATCTTCTAAATCTTGCTGTGGGAGCTTGGTTGCAGTGATACTAGTACCAAACTTGCCCTCATTAAATACAACATACATTGCTTTTTAAAACTAAAACTACTGAGAAGAGTCTGCTGATATTCCTTGTCTTTGCAGAAGGCTATCCTCATTTGGTGGTTTGGATTTTTACTGTTTTCTTCAGAAGCACTGTATATTGTTTGATAAGACTGCTTTTTTTCTTTTTTTTTCTTTTTTTTTTTTTTTGTTAAGATGAGTTGCAGTAGAAAACAAGATGAATGAAATGCTGAAGTTTTGATATGGTCTTACTTAAGGGAATGAGTGTTATCCAGGTGTTTGGTTAGGAAATTGTTGCTGTACTACTTATAACAAGCACAGCTTGCAAAAGTTCTGCTTTGGGTATTATTTTGGTTGCAGAGATCCCTCTTGTTAATATATTTTACCTGGTGTGGGAGTTTGTGATGGCACAAGCTGCATCTTCAGTAGCAGGGTTTGCTGATAGAGATACACCTTTTCATATTTCATGATCTTTCCAGTAATGCTTGCTTTTTTTTTTTCTGTTAGCTTTCCTTTGTTCCTTTCTTAATGTGAAAAATAGCTGCAATGTATTTATAACATCCTTATTTAGAAACTTTATTGTTCTGTTTCTCAGTTTGTTTCTTCAGACATGTTACTTTGGTGTGTTCCTGGGTTGCTTTGTTTCATGCTGCTGAGTTTCAGAGAGAGGGAGAGTTAATCAACTGATTGATCCACACCCTCCCCCCGTCTTTGCATATTTCCTCTAGTATGCAAATAATCTTTAACTTCATGCTAAAGTTCAAGCCCTTGTGCTGTTGTTTTACGGGCAGTGTAGCGTTTTCACTTGCATCAGCCGATTGTGTAATAAGTTGATTGTATTTATCCCGTAAAGAAATTCTGTCTTCTGTCAGTGGACCAAATACTTTATACTAGTTGCTTAGGAGTTGCAAGCTTTTTCTTCCCTCAGTCATGGATTTTGGAGGGTTGGTTTTTTGTGGTGGTTTTTTTTTTTTTTTTTTTTTTTTCCTTTTAATTGTCATAGTAGCCTAGGGCCCTCTTTAGTTCCACTAAAAATCTGTAAATCTGATTTTTAAACTACAGCTTGTTGAAATTAATTTTTGGAAAGATTATAGGTAGGAAACAGCTAGCTTTTCTCACTGGATCACTGCCATATATTTAGTCTGTGTGTGGTTTTTTTTTTTTTTTTTTTTGGTGGTGGCGGGAGAGGGAAGAATGTCAGGCAGTTTTAAAAAAAGGCTTTTCCCCCCCTCCTCCTTCCTTTAAAAATTATGTTCAGTAAGTTAATTTTGATAATTTCTGAATATTGTTAGTAGATTTCTTTAATTGTGCTTCTTGGAGAGTGATGCTTAAATTCTGAGCGCAGCATTTGCTTTTTTCAGTGTCAGGTTTTTCAAGGGTTGATTCAGGTTACGATTCCTAGCACTTTCTCTTACCAAAACAACTTTGTGAGCAGTTTGCTCTGGGGGAGGGGTGTGTGTGTGTGTACATAAGCATCATTTAAAAGAAAATAAAATATTTCTCTTGCGCTTGGTTTAAAAAAGAAACCAACTAAGTACGGCACTGATGAGCATGGAAAAAATGTCCTTCATGGTTCAGTTATTTTTATGTTTTCTGCTACCTTGTTGCCCCACGTAATTACAGAGCAGCTAAAGCTGCCTGCCTGCCTGCGCTGGCTTCGATGGTGCGAGCAGGAGTGTTCACTGGTGATCTGAGTGCTCCACCTGCCTTGCAGTTTGTTTACCAGGAAATCAAGATGTGTAAACTGCAGGAAGTACTGTTTGACCCTCTCCGACAGTATCTCATTACAATAATTGCTAATCTCTGAATAAGACAGCCATGTTTTGTGTGTAACACAGAGGGAGGTTGTGGTGGATTTTAGATGCTTCCTCAAATACAGCTTTGAAATGCTTGCTTGCGTTTCGTTTTCAGGGTAGCTTTTGACAATAAACGTCTGGTGACCTTTGGGCTCAGCAGAGCTCGGGCACGATAGCATGTGCTTTCTTCCTTCTTGAAGGGAGGAAAAAAAGCAACAAACCAACACCAAAACCCCGGCTTGTTGTTTTGGAGTGCTGTCTCTAGCGACAGGATAATGGCTACTTCCTGATTAAACCACTCTCCACAGTAAGCTGTTAATGTTCTGTATCTGTTCTTCTGTCATGCCAAGTGTTCAGTGCTTTTCTTCTGTGCTTCCTTTCCTCTCCCTCTCCTTCCCTCTTCCCCAGGTTAATAGTTTGAAATGTTTATAGATTGAAGAAGAATATATAGAGTTGCAACTTTCAATTTTTCAGTATTCTGAGACAGACAACTACTGCTTCTTTGTAATGTTTATCTGATCTTCATGAGATTAAAAAATCCCAAACCATTAAAGTCTATTAGGTGTCAGACAACTGATATTAACTTTATGAAGAATTCTGATGAATACTCACTGGACAAATACAGTGACATAAAATGCATGTGTTTCATGCACATGCTGAAGTATTGGTATTTCATAGCTTATTTTTATCACTTGCAGAACTGTTTAATGTCTGACAAACTTGTTTTTCAAATAAAATAAAACAAAACAGCCTTTTTATCAGCTTTTCTTATATGCAGGGGAAATGTGCTGTTTCTGTGTTTATTACAGTTGATGTGTTATTTTTACTGCAAGTAATCTCTTGGCTCTTGCTGATGAGGACTAGGTGGGTGTGACAGCTATCACTCAGTGCACAAGTCCGGTTTTATTTTGCTCCAGAGTATCAGTCTAACAGATTTGATATTGGAAATAGTGGTTGCAGTGCATTTTTGGTCTTATTGTGCTCTCTTAAATGGGTTTACAATGAAATTTTTTTTAATGGTGGTCTTATCATACATTAGTATAAATGACAGAATTTGCAATAAGTGGCACTGTATGCACAGCGATTAATGTTACAGAACCTGTGCATGTTCTTGGTTATTTCATGAAAGTTTATTAAGGTGCTAAGTAAAATTTTGCAGTTAAAATATAAATTCGTACTAAAGTAATATTTTGTCTTTTTTTTTTTCTTTTTGTAAGCTAAAGTATGAAAAAAAACCTGTAGTGAATTCCTAACCAAAATCATCGTTGTTGTTGTTGTTGTTGTTCAAAGTGTCCACTTTTTCTGTTACCATAGCTTATGAATCTTACCTTACTATGGAAATAGGATTATGTGTAGTTTCATTTAGTAACAGGAGGTGTCCACTATGTTGACATATACTGGAACTGAAAATGAAATCTAGAGAAAAATATGATTCAGTTAAATAGGTATTTTCATAATAGTTAAAATATATTTTCAAATTGAATAGCCACTATTAAAGAACTTGTAAAGTAGACAGCATATGCGAGAAATATACGTTTGTTCACACTGAGAAGAATGAGTAAGTAAGGAAGAGACACAGTGTTCATCCAGACTGGTGTAGAAAGAGGTTTTTGGAGATGCTTGACCTATTAGTTCACCTGGGTTGTTCTATACAGAGAAGAGGGTGTGGACAATAGAGTGGCTAGAGCATGTAGATACAGGTCTACTTTGAGGGGAACGAGGCAGTAAAATGCCACGGGGAAGAAGAGGGATACAACCTACATTAACTTGTGAAAGGGCTCCTCTTCTCAAGTGGTGGTGAAGACCTGGTATTTCAAAACTCTCCTACAAAACAAGATTCTGTTAAGTTTTTTAACGAAATACTGAACTGCTCCTGTTACTAGATAAAATTTTATATAACTTCATGTTCTAAGTAATAGTGCTTGATACTGACTGTGTCTAAGAAATGTCCTAATTTGGGTGCCAGCAAAACGTGTGTTTTCTTCTGGCAGGCTTGCACTCCCTCACTGTGTAACGGGCTTCTTGTACCCCTATCAGTTTTTTCCAGCGTAATACATACAGTCCTGGCATTTTAAAAACGTTTCCCTTGCTATTTTTAATTTTTGCATGCTCTGTCTCTGTAAAGTCTCTTAAACTCAAAGCTCAGTGCGTCACAGCTGAACGTGTTGGCTCAAAGCTTCAGCTTAGCTTACTTAACCAAACTGGATTCCTGTAAAACAGGAAGGACAGCCCTGATGGGTGCTGTCTTTCTGTGCCTGTCAGTTCTGTGTCCTGCAGAGAGAGGGAAATGGTGGGGTCAGCTGCAGTGGAGGATGCAGCTGCTCTTGCTCCACAGGGAAGGGCAGATCCTAGTCCAGGGTGCAGCCACAGACTGTCACCATGCACTTGGTGTTGATGTCCTCAGAAGTGAATGCTCTGTGGCAGGAGTGGGGGCTGCTTAGGCTTCTCCCCCACCTTGCCAAAGGGCTATGGTTTTATCTTTTAGTCAAATATGACTGTGATGTACCAGCTTGCCTTTGCAGAGTGCCTTTAAATTCTGAAAGAATGGTTTATAGGAATACTGTGTACCACTGTTAATCTTTAAATTATTACCAAGCTTTGCCAAGAAAACAACACCTGATACAGCTGAAATGGACTCTGGTGTTTAATCTAGTATTCTTTAATAATGTAGGAAAATGTAATGTTTACCAGTGGCTTTGGTAGAAGCCTGAGATCTAGATATGTATTCTGACAGTGCTTTTGTTTTTGTAGATGGAAATATGGACAGTTTATTATCTTATTTCTCACCAGTATGTGGAAATAAAAATGCAATCTGTCAGGTTCTTTATGTCTAACCACTTCCTTCAAGTGTGTAAATAACATTGAGATGTCAGATTTGCATCTGCTTGGTTTGTAAGAACAATATTGTGAATGGAATCAGCAAAGATAGTCTTCTGACGTGGTAGTAACTGTCGTGGCTCCTGTTGAGGCTTGGTTTTATTTCATTGTATCTCAAGAACCCCATTATTATTCCTTCTAGTTACTCTTTTTAGGTAAGCTTCAGTTTCAGTGGACTCCCCTGTTGTTGTTGTTGTTAGGTTTGTTTTACTTATATGTCTCAATTATTGTAAAGATCATAATGCCTTAAAGAAACAATGAACAAATAAGAAAGATATTTTGGAAATGAGGGTGTATGCCAGTGATGAAGCTGATGTAAATCGATGGGTAGTACAGAACACTTCCTTCTAGAACTGGTTCTGGGTTTCCAGAGAACCACATGAGTGGAACAATGTGAAAATGTGGAAACCATTTATCTCTGTTTCAGACTTGCTGCCTCAGACTATTAGTGGGAACCATTGCATTCCTGCTAGATGACACCATAAGGTGCTTTAAGAGTTTGAAGCTGAGGAATTAGCATTCCTCAATGATAAAGTTCTTTAGTTGAGGTGCCAGAAGTCACTTAATGACACGAGAAGCTGATAGACTTCTTCACTATCATATGGGCTAAAAGTAGTCTTTGCTGGCATTGGAGAACTGAATGTACAATTTAGATGTTTGGATTTTTCTCTTTTTGTGTAAATGTAAAACAATATTAATATTAGAATAACGAGACTGAAATTTGGTGCTACTCTAAAACAAAATCATGACCCAGTGCAAAGCCTGGTACAGGTACACATTCAAACGATTTGTTTCTCCTGAATGCTTTTCTGGAACTCTGATTTAGTATCCAAGAACTCATTTCTCATCAAAGTATGCTGGTGGTTTTAGTTTTAGCAATTTTGTAGGTGTAAAACAGTGTCTTAAATTGTTAATGATGAAAAACCTTTAAAAAAAGTAGCAACTAATGCAGAATCCAGACTGTTTATTATAGAGTTGATTGACATCCTTGCCCCTTCCTGCTTGTTGAAATACATGAGTTGTTATGGTAGTATGCAAGTTTAGGACTGCAAGGTAAAAAGGAATCCTTTTCTCTGCATCTTTATTTGAAACATTTACAGGAGGGTGCCTATGAACTAGTTCTGGGTTGGTTACTTTGACTAGTGTGGAGTTCATGCATACACATAGATATCTGGGCTCGTATCGTAGTTATTTATTCCCCAAATTATCTTCCCCTTAGGTTATGCTTTTAAAGTTTAACTGTTTGGATTGACATCTCCATGTTTTCTCTGCCCATTTTATTTTTATTATTTTTTTTTTTTATATGTCCTTTTTTCCCAACATGAAGCAAAATAATAACAAAATGGGAAAAAATGTGTTTTGTAGAGAGTTTTTTGTATATGTGTGTTAAAACAGATACATTAAGTTTCACAAAGATAGGCAAAGTTCAGTTAGGGAAATGCTAACCAGCATATTTGGCACAAGCACGAATTTTAAGACTTCTAAATTTTAACAATTGCCAGACAAACCTGTGGCAGCTTTTGCCATCAAAGGTTCAGGAGGGCACTTCCTCTGTTACTTTTTTTTCCTCAAGCTCTGTTGGCACCTGTAATTGGAGCTAAGCCAGGATTTTGAGCTTGAGTAGTTGAAGTCTGGCTTTTGAACCATGAGAAGAGGTGTAGAATATGATGGCTAATCTGGCACTAAGTTTGAGTAACAAAAAGTCAGCAAAAAAGCAGAAACTGTACTTCTGACAGATAGAAAGTCAGGTTTTAGAAAAGCATGGGGAAAAAAAAAAAAAGGGCATTGACTTCACCTGTCCCAGTTTTGAGCTTCTTGGCCACAGTGTGTATTTTTCTTTTGTGTTGTATTTCCCATTTAGTTCTGTATCTGCTCCGAGACATTTCTTAGAAAGTTAAAATGCTTAAAATTACTGTCTTGTGCAAATGCACTCCTTTATGTTTATTGGTGGGAGACGAAGAAACAGGTTCTGAGGTTGAAAAGATTTCCTGAGCTATTAAGCAGAATATATTTAAAATAAATATACAACCATCTTCCTGTCAAAGAATGTTTTTTAGAGATTTTTCCTTAATGCAGGCTGAGTTTTAACAGATATTTTGAACACTATCTGTTCAATTAATATAATGTTTTGGGATTTGCTGTTTTTCATAAACTACAATGCTTATTAAGAATACAGAAGTGAATTATGACTGTAGAGGAATTGTGCAATGGTCAAGAATACCCAGCTGCGAAGCAACGCTGCTTCATCCTGTTTGTTGACTCTTTAATAATAAATGCCATTGCATAATATTAAAGGAAGTTAACCTTGAGAGCTACCTGCATAAACAGTTGGTTTCAGAATATAACTATTGAATTGATTTACAAAACAGTCTGCATAGATTGCTTTTCTGTCTTTTATCATGTTGATTTGGTGCTGATACAGAGTTGTTCAGAGAATTTATTTAAATATAGCTGAGCTGGAAGTTTCTTATAATTGTAGGAGTTCTAAAAATACTAGAAGAGACAGTATTCTGTGTTTCAAACTTGACTCTTATTCATGTTTAATCAGAATAGTATGTTTGAGAATGTACTGGCCACTCCCTCCCTCCCAGTCCACATCCCGTGGCACCACCACCCTCTTTTGGACTATTTATCTAACAGGTGAAGTTTTTCCCTTGGTGCCATTTTTTAATGTAATCGTTTGACAATAGGGTTTCAGAACTCATTAGAAGAAATCTAAATTTGCGTTCTTGAAGGTTCCCATTAAATTATCCGTTATTTGAACTCCTTTCAGTTGAACATAACAATGTAACATTTGGATATTTTCACTGGATGTTAAACTTTCTGTGTGGATAATGGACTATTAGGTAATAAATAGTCTGTTGTATACCATGCACACAACTTTATAAACACTGAGAACAAAATAAGAATTAAAAAGAAGAACACTAATTCAGCTCAGTAGATCATTTACGGTAGCTAGCTACCTTAAATACTTGTTTCTACTTGCATTTAAAAATAAAACACTTAGGTTTCAGTCAAGTGTCAATAACATTTAGAATTATATGTAAAGACTTCAGTGGTCAATTCTGTGTTTATTTAAAAATGGCTTATTCTGCTGACATAGTAAGGTTTAATTAAAGTGCTTTGCTGAAAGAAGAGGGCTTATTTAACATCCCAGTCCTTGGACAGCTGCTCTTTTGCTGCACAAATACTGTCAGATAAAATGGAACAAAATGTTGGAATCTTACTCTTTTTTTTTTTTTTTTTTTTTTTTTTTTTTTTTGTTTGGGGTTGGTTTTCAGTGGTGGTTTTTTGGTTTTTTTAGCTGTTTTTCTTGAAAAGTCAAATACAAAATAGCTACTAGAAATCATTCCTAACTTTGTATGACAGGGCAAGAAATTAACATTGCTTATTTAGGTGGCACGCTGTAGATGATGTGCCTATAGAGAGGAGTCGGAAAAGCCAAATCCAGCTGTTGTTATATGGAGAGCTTTCTAGCACCTGAATGATCCCAGAATCTCAGGCAGGTTAGAAAAGGAGGTAGCGTCACTGTGATCCAGTATGCTGGATCACAATGACTTTAAAATAGCATTAGTTCAGTAAAAGGTACACATCTTAAGCTAGTATATGACCCTGCTAAACTGGCTTGCTTTGCTGCAGAAAAGGTTCTTGCTGTTTTTGCTGTTCAGACAACTGGGCTGTTCTTTTCACAGCTGGCCTGATGTATCCTACAGCAAATGAACACTTCAGGAGCCTCTGCTGGTGTTAATGAAACAAGACAAAGCATTTACCTGAAGGCAATGTTCTTCCCTTTATTCTTCCTGGACCATGATTTTATTGGATACTTGAAGTTGGAAGGAATACAGTAACAGAGGAGTTTGGTTAGCCGTTTACATGTTAAAGTACAAAAAGACTAATTAATGCAGTTCTTGGTGACAAGTCCAGGTGTTCAGTTATGTGAGGCCGAGAAACTTTGACCTAGAGCTGCCAGTACAGCATATCTGTCTTTTACTATTAGAACGTCTGATGTCTTTAAAGCAATAGTGGTGAGAATTTGAAACAGATAAATAAAGTGTCTGTTTTTATTTCACATTCCTGATTTTAATGGATTCGTCTGCCACAGGGGTGTTCAGACCCTGTTTTCCTCTTTCTTCCTCTTAAAGCCCAGCCAAAGCAATTCTTTGTGATATTATTTCGGCAGTCAAGTTTTCCTGCTTTAAAGACCTGCTCAAGAAGTGTGTCGAAAAAGACTCTGCTGCTGCACTTCACTGCGTGTTCCAGTATCTTGGTTTCTGTAATGACGCTACTCTTTGTTGTCCCTTCTTGGTAGGTGAGGAAAAGGGTAATAATATAAATGTGCATTTATACTTTCATGTGTTCTAAATTCATTTCTTTACCTCTGTGAAGTATCTAGGTATTTTGTGCATAAGTAGTTGCGTAGTTGAATGAAAAGATTAGCTCGATAGATAGATATCAGCAAGCAAAAAGTTTGGATGCATAATAAGGAGTAAACAAGATAGTTTGGGTAATTATACACAGGAATGCTTGCTTCAGATACAACGTAAAGCTTTAGATATGAGAAGGGAAGACAACCAAGTGATTCTTGGGAAAAGAACCTGAAAAAGTCCAGCTGTTTAGAGAGGTGAATAGGAGAAGAGGATACAGGTAACCACAGAAGTAGGTGACAGTGCTTAATCTCAGTCATAGAATGCTAGACTAGGTAGTGGCCAGACAATATATTACCAACGAGTGCTCTTAATGATGTTTGGAAACTGGGGAGCCCTAGCACACAATTATGTTTGTAAGACTGTAGAGCAAAGTGTAATTCTTTTGAGTCTTTAAACATAAATTATGCTAACTTCTCAGGAATACATTGTAAGGGCCCTTAGCGCTCCTCCCTGTCAGAGTTACCTTTTTGAGATTTCCTATAGGAAACCTACTTACATGTCTGTTTATGGATTTAATTCAGTTTCCTGTATTGTAAGCTGCAATGAGACAGGCATATCCACAAAGTATTGCCAACAAGGAAGCAATGCATTGTCTTTTTAGCTCAGTGTTAAAAATTGATTATAAAATGACTGGATAAATTTGGAACAAATCTATTGTGTATCTTGAAATGAGAGGAAATGGAATGTTTAACATCTTCTTTTTGAGTACAACAAAGAGGAATAAAAAAGTGGGCTTTCGAATACCTCAAGTACTACAGATAATCTTTATACTTCTTTATCTTCTGATTATTTTTGCGGCTAACCTTAAAAATTGACATTTTGTGTGAGAGAGCCGAATAGTAGTTTCTGTAAAAAGCATGCTAGTGAAATCCCATGCTTGTAATTTATTTTCTATGTTCCTTCAATATTTAATGACTGATTTTTCAAGATACTGTTGGAATAAGGTTTCTGACTTGGTTTCCTGGTAGCTCTTTCAGAGTTACCCTAAGAAAAAAATTTTTGCAATGTATTTAAAAAATGTTGTATTGAGTATTAGTATGCAAAGATTGAATAATACTTTATGATTTTTGAAATCACAGAGGTAGGTTTAGATACAGTTTGCCAGTGTCCTTACAAACTTAAATAAGAGTATAAAATGCTATCAGTCTTGCTTCTGTAGAGGAAGATGTAATAGTAGTAGTATTAGAATCTAGTGCAGGTGAACAAAGTATCCAAGTCTCGTAATCAGGATATAAAAAAAAGTTGTGTGGGGAATGAAAGATTAACTTTTTACAGAGAACTTGAAACAGGTTTTTAACTTGTTTAAGTTGAATCATCATGCACAAAAATACAATCCTTAAAAACTAGTATTCGCCCCAAGTCAGTATAAAATATCGCAGTGATTGAATTATTATTATTATCATCATCATCATCTTCCTTCCCTCTTAGAACAGAAAAGTTCGTGAAATGTCAGTTCTGATATGGTGAAACATTTATTTGATTGCAGAATCTGGCAGAATTGACTCTTTTGGGCACTTCCCAAATGCAGGGTAAGTGCCCAATCTTTACATTTGAATGTTCTACAGATACTATTATTTCAGCCTCTGCAGTCACAACAGAGTCCAGGCTCTGCTGTGGATCAATTTTAGGTAGTGCCAATACTTACTTGCTGTTTAGAATCTGCTTAGAAGTGTTGCAGTACAGATACCTAGTGCTGTTATATCCACTCTATGAGCTATGACTCCGTGAGCCTTAATGTGGTCTCCGCAGAATTGTACTGTACCATTCTCATCCTGCTATCTAAAGCATAAGCACTCATCTCCTTGAGCTGGATGAATTGCACACCTTTGCGTTGGTAAAAGTGAGTTGTATGATGGGGTCGTTTTCTTGTCACGTGGTTGAAATTTGCTGCTCTGCAAGGAGTGGTTTGTGCAGATTAATTGTATTAGCAGGCTGCTTTTGCAGGGTGAGCATTCCTGATTGTGTTTACATCTGTGTAAGAAGCTGTCGCCAGTAATCTGTTTTTGTGTTTTGAGTCTGGTGGTGTCAGCTTTTCCTGTCCTAACCCAACATAGAAGTGAAAACAACAGAAGGTGAACAGCTGCTTATTTGAAATAAAAGCGGTGACTGCAAAACATACATATGTAAAGTTGATAATCTCATACAGAATAACAGATAATAGATATATTTGCCTTTTTTTTTTTTTTAATATATTTATTTAGATCAGGCTCTCAGTGTTGATATTCAGGGTTTGAAATGTTACTTTTAAGTAGACTTGGGTCATTTCAACATTAAGGGACTCCAGCAGTGCTGTGTTGCCTGATGGGTACCTGGTGTGGCCATTCACTTTTCGTGGTACAAATTGGATAGATTGTATTCCATGCCACCATTATGCAGCTTTCAGGAATGTGTTCCAAGGTTTATCAAGAAGTGAGGATTATGGGGGATTGTAACTTAACCCGACCTATGTGCCCCTCGTCCTTCCATGGAATGTAAAGCAACTGAATCATGTTGTCTGTCGTTCATAAGTATTTTTCCCTTAACATAATCATGAAATTTATAAGTGCAGAAGTATTCAAAGTGAGGTTTATTTCTAACTAAAAATAACACAATTACTTATAAAGTAGGAGAGAATACGATCTTGAGTTGCAGCTTAATTTGCATGTATCATTTAGTGATGAGTTTATCTTGTTGGATGAAGTCAAAACAGATGCACCTTTTTAAAAAGTCATATTTTATCCTGAGTCTACTTAAAATGACCATCCGTTGCAGGACTTTTTACAAGGACTTGTAGGAATAGGTCAAGGGGGAATGGCTTTAAGCTTGATAGAGAGGAGATTTAGATTAGATATTGTGAAGAAGCTCTTCACTGTGAGGATGGTGAGGCGCTGGCACAGGTTGCCCAGAGAAGCTGTGGCTGCCCCATCCCTGGCAGTGTTCAAGGCCAGGTTGAACGGGGCTTGGAGCAACCTGGTCTAGTGGAAGGTGTCCCTGCCCGCAGCAGGGGGGTTGAATTAGATGATCTTTAAGGTCCCTTCCAACCCAAACCACTCTTATTCTGTGGTTTGAGTAGATGAGCAACCGATTCCCTCTCTGTTTCCATTTTTGCCCAGCCAGTCCTGACTCAGTTATGTCAAACATAAGACTTTGATCTACTTTTAAATGGTTTTCAGTAAGTTACATTATGTGAGTAAAATTGTAGAACTGTGATGTGATACATTTGTGATTTTATGAGTGTTTTCACTGCTGTAGATTCTGTTGCAATCAACAGTGCATTGTTATACCACTGATTGAATATGGCCTGGTATGAGAAAGGGGAGGGCTACAAAGGGCTTAGAGTATGATGCAGGAATGCACCGGGTGCTTTGTACAGAGTAACTGACAGTAATATATTAAGGTCATTTGTGGATAGAAGTGTCCTTGTAGTTGGTATGACACCCATGAACACAAGCCAGTATTGCTGTCGATGTACTAAAAAAAAGTTTTATTGTGGTGGCTTTTTTCCCTAGAGAGTTTTATGTGAAGTGCTTAGAGTAAATAATCAAAAGTGACATAATTACAATGAAGTTCTGCAAAACTTGAAATATTTAGCACTTGACCTGGCCTTTAAAGCTTGTACAGCGTCTGAGACACATAAAGGGAATCTCATTAGTTATATTGAGACTTTTATTTGAGTTTAAAAATCTCAGATGTTTAAAACGTTGTAGCAGTAGTAGACTGCGTGTTGGAAGGTGTATAACCAGACTTTGTCAAGCAGGGAGCATTGCTGGGAGCCTCCTGTGACCATAGCTTGTCTGTAATAAACTGCGTCGGTTTCTGTGAGCACTGCACTTAGTTCTCTGTGAGGTTTTGGCCGGGGTACTTGCTTGTGTGTACTTTCGGGCATACCACTGCATTTAAACCCACCCGTCCTTGATTCTGTGGCCTCTGTGACATCGTGGTGCAGAACCCATGGGTGCTGCTTGGCCTGCTGGGTCACCTCCCTGGCCAGCGCTCATGGTCTGCATTTACTTCTTGTGTGCTGACCTTTTTGGGCTCTGCACCACTTTGAAGGAAAAGAGCTAGATCTTAAATTTTACTTCCTAAATTGAAACTGCATTTCAGATTTGTCATGAGCTCTGCTGTGCCAGACTCTGTATGCTGAGACACTCTGGTGTGATTCCTTTCAGCAGCTATAAAGCCTTCAGCATTACAACATTCATGTTGACTCAAGAAATAGTCACAGACTGGCAGTATTTAGGTGCAGTATGATTAAATAACTTGCTGTAAGGCAAGAGAACATCAAATGTTGTGGGACTCTTCTCCAGTTGGCGGTCAAATAGTTGTTACAAGTTTTCACTTTGTCATTGAGGAAGACTGAAGCGTATTTTTACTCTTCCACTTTCAACTTCTTTTTTCACTGTGTTAGAGGTAATCGTTGAAATAATGAAGCAATACGTGTGAGTGTAGAGGTTAAGCTGGAAATTGGAGTTATGTCTACTCTTCAGATTTTTTTCAAGACCCCCTTACAGTATTCACATATCCCAACTAACATTGACAGGATACTATTATATCCGTGATAGTACCCCATGAAGGGAGTTAATATCTGTTTAAGAGTAAGAATATATATTTTTTCTATGTTAGTATGCATTTCAGCAAAGGTTTTGAGCATGGATTTGGTAGGTAATTTAGTTTAAAGAAATTTTACCTTTTTAAATGTGAAAATGATTTGACTGTTGTTTCTTTTAGTAAACCTCCACGTATTTTTAGTGTTCTTATTTTTCTTATGTTTCAGTAGTTTTTCCTTTGTGTTTTCTTTTTCTTTCCCCCCCAACCAAGGGAAAAAAAAAAGTTTTCATTGTGTAAAGCTGCACATACTTCCCTTTTTGTTCCACTTTAATGAGAGATTGCTTTCTGTTTTCATTGTGTTCAGTTGCATTCATTATTATTATTCACTATGGAAAAGTCTGGGAATATAACTGGAGTTTTCAGGCAAAGCATTGACAGGAACTGACACAAATCACTACACCTGGAAAATAAAAAAAAGTCTTCCCTCCCCCATTATTCAGTTTCTCTTTTACAAACACGAGAGTTTATATAGCAATCGTCATAAGTATTGACTGGTAAAATACATCAAAATGGAACAAACAACTAATATATACTTGAGGTTAAAAAGAGTATGGATCTGCTGTAACTGGTATGGACTTTCTGAGTCGCAGAACACATTAGGTCTACAGTGTGATTATTGCTGATCCTGACTAATGACTGTTTCGGGGATTATCTCTTTTGGAGTCAGCCATCTGCTGTGGTTAGGGTAATTAACTAAACATAATTAAGGGTTGACTTAGTTTGAAAGCAAAAGTATGTATGTCACTAGGAAAAGAATATGATTTCTTCAGAATCATTCAGAAACACCAGTATTCTAGTTTTCTATTTATGACTTTAAACAAGCAGCTGAATGAAAGGTTGAAAATGCAACCCCCAAAAAACAACCCCCAGCCTCCTGCTAACTGAAAGAAAAAAAAAAAGAGTGGGGAGTGGGTGAGGAAGGAGGAGAGCCTTAAAAGGGCAGTTTATTACTATTCTCCCGGTTCTTATTTGATGCTGTATTACCAATTCAAACAGATGGCTTAGGCTGGTTAAAAACTTGCAAGTATAGCTAAATTTACATTTCTGTATTTAAAAAGGTATTGATTTACCAAGGATATCTTCCCATTCATGACAGCAGTGTGGATTGCTTATAGGTGTTTTTTAAATATGCTTATTTATATATGCTAAAGTCTTATTTTAATGCTTACTCTTTTTTTTTTTTTTTTTTTTTAGTAAATTGGAGAGTTGTGGATGTTTTGTCAGGAACATAAGTAAAATACAAAATTTCAATCCTGAGTTTTGAATGCAGTGCATTAAAGCTTAGAAATACATTGCCTTTTAAAAGTGGTTACTGTAATAATACCATTAGGATGTGTTTGTAATTTCTCTTATGCCATCCATATCTGCCATAAATTCACTATGGACATACTTACAACAACGAATACCAACATACAACAAAAAAATACATTTTTATACAAGAACTGCCTGTTGGCCTCACCTACATTAAGTCATTCATAATGTCTAAAAGAAGTGTACTTCCTTATATTAATTTGTGTATTGGTTGATCTCTGTATACTAAAGATAGTTTTTTTTGGGGTTTTTTTGTAGTGTGAAATAATGCATACGTTTGCAAATACTCAGACTGAAATCTGTAAATAGACTTAAATCATAATCCCTTATGAAATGGATTTCTATTAATTTTTATCCAGAAGAATAGTTACAAAATTGAATCGACTTAATATAACATCTAAGGTCTACAGTATGCATGGTGTTTTTCGGTGGCCTCCTCCCACTGAATAGCAGTTCAGCTGAATTATAGTCAAAGATCACTGAAAATCAATGAGGTATTCTTTAACCGTGGAAAGAAAATGTTTAATTGGAGAAAAGTATGCATTTAGGAGTCCTGAATTAAAAATTTAAAATGCTTAATAATATTTTGCCATGATAAATTCTCTGTAGGAAACAGTTTTTGTAATTTATAGTATTGTTCTGAAGAAAAAGTTCATAGCCTTCTTATTCAGTGTAGTAGTGTGTACCCTTTTGTACCATATCTGTGTAAGTAGTTGATTTTTCTGTATTTGCAGAAAAAAAAATTAGTTTTTTTCTACGTGAAAATTATATGTGATAAACTGAGCTGTAAAAAACAAAAGCAATGAAGTCTTTCAGTACTGTTTTCTGCAGAGTGGTTGATTGCAGTTTGTGTAAAGGGTAGGCAGTTCTATATTATATGCCATAGTTCCCTTGTAGGAGAATATTCACTTTGGGAAAGTAGTATCTTTTGTTTTGATAGAGGGAAGAGTCTGGAGACTTTAGCTGGTACATAGAAATTGCCACATATGAATAACTATTCGTGATAAGGAATTAATAATTTAGTTAAAAGAAGCACAGTGTATCTTCCAGATATTTTGTGTGTTTCTCTGTGAGTTTTGCTTTTTACTTCCTCTGGCTTTCTAAGATTCATTTTTAGTGGCTGAGAGGAAGCAAGGGTGCTGCATCTTTCTGGAGAAGTAGATAACAGCTCTTACGCTGGCTTTCCAAATGAGTATTTGGGAAGTCAAGTTAACATAACTTGGATCAAAAGTGCAGTTTAACACATCAGTTTTCTACATTGATTAAAGTTTGTGAAAGTGTGTCTCTGTGTAGTTGGCATTCTGTTTTACAGAGTCTGGGAGTGAAATTTTACAGCAGTTGACTTCTGCATATCATTTGGCCTCCTCACATTTCCAGTGATAGGTCTGAGAAAGAGTCTTGCTTCTGTAGCTGAGGGGAGACTCCAGGACAGGAACCAGTTTCTCAGGAGTTTCCCTGTTAGGAGTTAAACATTCCTACTCTCATTTCTTTTGTAGATTTCTTCCCTGCCTTACACTCTGATCTTGACTCAGGCCAACTGTGGTCCTGGCAGATTGAGCCAGGTAGTCTTTTGTCTTTGCTACCACTGTGCTTAGACATCATTTGCTTAGCTGGAATTTTAAAGGATTTGAGAAGCTACTTCTCAACAAGTAGCATTATTTTTAGTAACAACTTTATTATGTGGGGGTTTTTTTTTGTAATACAGATGCTTGGTCAGTGAAGTAAGTCTGTTAACTTTCGATGCTTTGTTTCGTATGAAAAGCTTACCAGGAAAAAAGCTAGCAAATTACAGGAGTTCTTATATTTTTACTATCTCACCATAATTGCTTGTTCTTTTCCTAAATTAAGAGAGTAGATATAGGCTGCATGCATTACAGGTTCTCTAAAGCTGGGGTCTGTCAGGCAGCAGCAAGAGCAGGACTGCTTTGCAAGGAGGGTCAAGGTGGCAGTCAGGGATGATGCAGGCAGTGCTTTTCCTGACCCTGGCACAGTCTCTCTGGATCTGAATACTGTGCTGGTCAAAGGATCCAGAAAAAATAAAGGAATCTGTCAGGCCTGGGGTCTGCCCGCTGGTCTGATCGGGAGTAGCAGAAAATAGTAGCTGATGCAGGCCTGGGAGCTTAGCCAGGAGGTGTGGGCACAGCCCAGGATGTCCTGATTAGAGCAAGGGCTGAAGGTGCCAGCCTGAGCTGAAATGGAGTTCTTGAGCAGTGGGTGTGATGATCCCAGGTGTGGCTGTTGGTGTTTAAGCTGAAATATGATGTAGCTCTTGATAGCACTACCTATAGCACTACCTGTTTCCCTTACTGCTGCAGCTGTGCTGGATTCCCCTGATGGCCAAGTGCTGTTCATGTGATGCACCCCTCATGTGAATGTCTCATGGGAACTACTCCAGAATCGAGTGCAGATCCTGAGACATGGTCAGCACAGGTACTCCTGTAGTCTCCTTATGAATTTCATTTCCTACCATAGAAGACATTTATCTTCTCTCTTACAGATATGGAGTCTGGAGAGCGGTTAACGTCATCATCAGTTTCCTCTACTGCAGCTGCTTCGACTCCAGCATCTTCTACACCATCTGTAGCTTCAGCTGTATCGAAAGGTGGCCTTTCCACTGGAGCTGCGTCACTAAGTTCCACAATCAACACATGCGGTAAAAATGACTCAATTATATATTGCAGTGTGGTTTTTAGTGTTTGTCAATACTCTGATTATTATTACAAGTCAAATATAATAAGGTTGCACAGATGCATTGAAGAAAAATGTTGGGTTTTGGTTTTTCTTTTCCTTCTTATTTTCTAAGCGTCATTCATATTGTGAATACATTTTACATAGTACTTGTTTACTGAAGGAATGAAATTAATTTGAAATTGCCTATTTCAAATGTAATCCTCAGAAGCAAGGATGAAATTAAGGATTGCTCTATCAAAATTTTTGCCACTTTCAGATTAAGATCTAGTAATCAACTTCTTGAATGTATGTCATGTTCTCAACAGTCAAACCCACCCCCTGTTGTGTTTTTATATCTGGAGAACAGCTTCTTCTAATGGAACTTGAGATTGAAAGGGTGAATTTCAAAATGTCATAGTCTTAGATAAGTCTTGACTTAGATAAGTCTTGACTTGCCTTGAATCAGAAACTTATATGGAAGTTTTCTCCATGCAAGAATCTAATTTTTGTGAATGAAACTCATATTTCAATTGCTCAGTTGCATATTTCATCAGCAGAAGAAGAAAATAATAAATAAGTCTTCCCTGCTGTTTCTTTCTTCACTTTGGAGAACAGATAATAGGCATTCTTTTTTTTAGTCTGAGTGCTACTGATTCTTATAAGATAAACAGTAAATAGGAAGTTTTTAGTCTTAAATTCATGGTAGTCCACTACGTCCAGATCAAACTTGGTTCTTGCAGTAGAGTGAGCAAGTGTGCATTCTCCAAACTGAAAAGCTATTCTGCCCTGGTGCTATAGAACCAGTGGATTCTGAGTGCCTGACTACAGCCTGCATTTTTTCATTTGCTGCTGCTTTGGAAAGAAAAAGAGAATTCAGAACATCTGCATACCTAGAATTATTTCTCAACTATTTATTTTAATTACTTTTAAATCAGCCAGAAAAGTTCTGAACTAAAACTGATCCAGAGCAAATAACAATGTGTTTTATTTTTCAATAAAAATGTTTACTTTGCTACAAATTCAACTCCAAAAGACTTCTGTGTCTGTCTTCATTAGCTCCTGCCGCTCGAAATGGTTCTCTATGGTGGTTCCCAGAATGCAGTAGTTCATTTACACGTGACTATAGATGTACAGCCCCAAACTGAGGATTTATGTGACTCATGTACCTGTCCTTGCTGCCTTTGCTTTGTAGATATTGCAGCATGTAACTTTGTGTCTCCTGTAACATTGTCTATATATATATAGGGTATATATTTGGTCTGTTGTAATACAGTAAGACTAAAGCAGATGAAAACTGTAATAAAGATGCTAAACTGTCAGTTTCTTCATTACAAAATCCAAGTACTCCGTTTCTTCAGTAGTTTTCAAAATTTTATTCTCAACTTTTACTTAAAAAGCCTCATTTATATCTGATAGTTAATAGTTAGAGAATCATAGTAATTCCCAGTATTCATTGTTTTTTTCCTTCTTGATTTTTTAATGGTCACATTCTTTGCCTGGCTGCATCTGATCTTTAAGAATGTATATATTTTCTCAAGGACACTTCAGATTCCTAAAAACAAGCTGGAATGTAGTTTACTGTCAGTACTCTCCCATCAGTTTTATTTATGAGTATATCCATTTCTCTACCTGGACACAGTACACTATGGTTACTGTTGCATCCACTCTGAAAAGGTATACACTGTCCTAGAGAAACTTGACAGAAGTGTTACACTGTCAACCAGCCAAAGACTTGTTTTCCCATGAATGACCTATGACTGGAAGAGCAACTTCACTGAGTCAAAACTTTCTTGAATTTACAAGATATTACGTAGTCAAGATAGACCAGTACTGTAGCCTGTTCCTAAACTGAGATGTTATTCACTTCTGTGATGTTAAAAAGGAAAAAAACCCCAACCCCCGATGTCTGTCAATTAAATTATCTTCACATTTAAAAATTCATTTTTCTAGTATCTAATAAAATAATTGTTTAAGAATGAACAAGGCATCTTAATGCATGCATGAGATTAGAGAAGTTCTTTTTATTCTAATTCATCTATTTATTTTCTTTGCGGTACTCAATAGTCCATTAAATAGTCTCTACAGTAAACTTGATTGCATACCCTGTTAGGTCCCCACGATGCATGATGAGTTAGGACTGGGAGTCTTTGTGCTTTCCAGGGAGATTACACTACAAATAAATTATTTGGGCATATTGCCAGGTCAAATACACAAAGCACCTGTGTGAAACCATCATGAAATATATCACGTACTGTTACTATAATTGGTTAATACAGCAGTAGTTCCTGAATAATTAAAGCATTCCAGTCAAGTAAAGAGATACTTTACTTGCTTTCTTCTTATTCACCCATTGCTGAAAATAAGAAGGTGCATTGTAAAAGAAAATTGGCTCTGGAAAGAGGTTTCAGTTCATCCTCATGAGAGTGTTAGCAACTTTGGAAAAATACAAATCAACAGCCTTTTCTCACATGAGTAATTGATACCATAATTCAGTGTTCTGTCTTCATGAGGAGTAGTAATACCAGAGTGTGAATCTGTTCAAAGTTGAACAATCAAGTCTTACTGTTTGGATATTTTCAGACCCAAAGAGTTCTTTATTTTTAAACCTCAAAAAAACAGAAAAAGTTCATTAACTTTTTATTTAAAAATAAATAAAAAAATTTCCAAACCAGATGATGCTTCTATCAAAGCAAAAATCTTCAGGTTTTTTGTAGTCTGCTATTTATCCTTGAATGGACCCACAGGGATTTAAAAATTGTGGACATAAATGCACAAAGCCAAAGGATTGTTTTAATTGGAAAAGTCTCTGAATTTTCACTTAATTTTCTGATTTTTTTTACACACCAACTATTTTTTTGTGTTTCAGGCTTTCTATAAAAATGGCATTCGGGCTTCTGAAACAAATGTTGCGAAAGATCAGATTTAGTGCCTATATTGTAAAACTGTATAAACAAATGTCTTTTGTGGTGTTTTTTATAGTCCTTGGTTTTATCAGAATTTTCATCTGAGGCTTGTAGATATTTATTGACTTGATTTTTAAGGATTCTGAATACTAAATTAACAAAAGCAAAATTGAAATGGGTACTTAAAAACAAAGTGGTGATTTACAGTTTATGGAATTTTACAGCAGTTGCAAATGTTGAGGGAGAATGTGATGGTAATAACATTTTACACTGGGGGGCATTCACCAGTGCTGTGAAATCGTGCACAGAAGTTCTTTGGAAGACTTACTGTTGTTGAGAGGAATGTAGAAGGCAAACTTTGCTAGCACTGTAATGATTAAAGAACAACACAGAGAGGAGGAAAATACACATTAATTTCTGTCACCCTAAGCAGTTCTCTAGATTTGCTGTGTAAGTTGGAATGTCCTTAGCATTGTTAGAAATACCATGTTATTTTTGTATTTCTGCTGGTTGGTGCATTGATGCTTTGTATTTTAAGGCATTATTTAAGCATTTATTCCTTTTTAGCTCTTTTGAAAACCTCATATAGCACCGTGAAGTTCATTGATATTAACAAAGGCATTCACAGTTATCATTCCTTGTTACTAAGAGACCAGCATTGTTGAACTGTATGTTGCCCTTTGGAGTAATGCTTTCAATCATTTATTTTGTGTTAGTGGTTAGTAGAATTACAAAAGCTGTGCTAAAAAATATTTAACCTATTTGAAGTAAGTCAATAATGTTAAGGAGTGTGGTTTAATATAAAATTTTGCTAGGCAGAGAGTGTCTATGGTAAGTTAGTAACTTGAAGAGTAAACACTAAAATAGGAAATACTAGAATTAATTGCTAGACAGACCGTTGGTGTTTTTAACAAATAAGAAAGAGAAAAAATGTCATTACAGGTAAGTTTATTGTTAAAAGACTTTGTTTCCATTTTTCCTTTGTTTTATTTCTTCCATGTTTCTAAATGCTTATTTAAAAATTAGTAGCTTCTCTTCTCTGGACGTATTAGATAGTGGCTTAGGCAGCATACAGTTTAACTGTTTTCTTTTAAAGGCCAAGGTGATGTGTAATATCGTGTAAATTCACCTACTCTTTTTTTTGTCATTGCATGATGAAGAAAGTTGATAACTTAAGCTCAAGGAATATTTTAATTTGACCTGTCTTCAAAGTATTATGAAACATTACAATGCATTGCTGCTCATCAGCATCGTTGTCATGTTTCCTAATTGAACTGTGTAGCAGATGGTAACTAACATGTAGTATTACTAGTTCAATATGGACATCACTTGTGGAAGAAGGTACATAAATGGGGTTTGTTTTTATTTTTTTCTTTGAATGTGATAATTTATTTACTGAAGTTAAAGATATTTGAACTAATTACAGCAAAGTGAAATACAGTGTTTTTAAACTTGGGCTGAAAGTGTGAAGGTATACTTGCTTGTATACATCACCTGCAGAAAAAAAACCCAGAAATCTGAAATCGGTAAGAGGAATTTCTCTCTATTGTTGTGCAATATTGGCATTATGTTGCCTTCTAGGTGCTAATAAATGAAAAATGCCAGGGAATGCACCTGTGTTCATAACAATTAACATGATGAGATACTGCGGTCAGGAGATCATTCCAAAATTATTCACTGTATATAGTAACACAATAATATAATTCAAAAAATCTAGTAGGAGGAAAGGAATTAACAGACACGGTCAAGTAATGGTTTCTCTGTACAAAGTCCCCCAAAAGTGCGTTGTGCAGAGGCCTTTGTTGGTAAAATGAGTTGCTTGGAAAACAGGGAATGCTTGGTCATTTGGATGTTGTCTTGAGTTTACATGGAAAAGCACTTATAAGTTTGTGGGATCATAGGAAAACGCAGCTTGGAGGGGACTTCAGGAGGCCTCTAGTCTGAAGAGCAGAATCTATCTACAGGATCAGACCATGTCACCCAGGGCCTCACCTGGTCTGGTCTTGGAAATCTCCAAGACTAGGACTGCATGCTGTCTTGGGACAACCTGTTCCAGTTCAAAGAAATGCACAAAGAAGAGAGTCAGAACACTAAAACTGAAAGCAATACTGAGAAGTCAGGTTTTTTGGTGGCATCTTGTAAAGTCAGTAGTCTCCCACCCTTTAAAATAATAATAGATTGCACAGGAGAGATGAATACAAAATGATGCATCTGACTTCCACTGTAAGACGTCAGTTAGCTAGTGTTTTCCGTACTCTGTAAATATTACATCTGAGAACAAAGCTTTATAAAGTAAATTAAATACTGTAATACATTCTCCAAAGTATGCAGTTAAGTCAAAATGCTTCTTAATTAGATTTTTCTGTAGTTTGAAGAAGAGGTATACCTGCCAAGAAGTGAGAGTCTCTTGAAGAGACCTCTCCTTTTCTGGGCTGGTCAGGCCCTGCATGTCCATCGTATCGCCCCAGTACCCTGCTGGTATAATTTAGGACTGTGGGATTCCACCACCAGTAGAGTTTAGGAATGTCAGATTAGATACTAGTAAAATCCCACACCAAATATTGCAAAGAGATCTCGAGGTATTTTAAAAATTTTGTTTGATAAAAATAAGACAGCTTTGGCTTATTATTATTACTACTAATAAGTAGTTATTGATAGTCATTAGTTATTAATGCCAGAGGAGTAAAAGCAGATACACCTGCAAAAAGCAAAAGCATCTGAAAGAAAAGCGGGTAGAGGTGACATAAGGAGGGGTAAAATTCTTTAAAAAGCAGTGAATACCGATTCATTTGTAATGCTCTCATTCAGTAATTTTAATTGTATGAAAAGATTGATTCAGATGTAACAGCCATCTAACACGTGTTAGATGCACAGCAGAGTTAACAGGTACTTGTTTTAAGCTTTGCTGTAAGGAGTGGTAATTGTTTATCATAGCTTCCATTGACTTTATTCCATTTTGCAAGAGAAACTTTTCTGCATTGAAAAAAATCTATTTTTGCTGAAGAAGGAATGGAAGAACTCTGCACCTGACCTTAGACAATTTTCTGACCTTCTTTGGTGCTCTTTAAAGTTTCAACTAAAATCGAGTCACTCACGTCTGTAAAGGCGGCTTTTTATTTTCATGTACCTGGTTAAATAAGTGTAGGGTTGGGGGGGGAAATTAATAATCTTAATTTGGTCCTTCTGTCTCATTGAAGGGCGGTATTTTCTATAGATCATGATAATCTAATAAGTAGCTCAGAAGTTATCTTAGGCAGTCTGGCTGCTATGTAGTTGTTATAATCTTGCTTAAGCCCTTCGTTCTTAATGTGGTTGTAATTTGTCTGCATACGTACTGTTTTATATATTGTTCAGTGACCATTGTTTTTACATTTCTTGGCTAGTATATTTCAAGGCAACAATTCTGGAAATCTGTGGGACCACTCAGAATGCATGCAAAAGTACTCTATATAGCAATACATGCTCAAGTTCCAAATTTAAGATAATGTGAAGTTTCTGTAGATCAGTTACAGGCTGCTCATCATACCATGCTGAAAGTTTTGGAACTGTTGTTCTGGCGTGTCCAGTCTTCTTTTTTCATCGCTGGTGTTCTACTCATATGTTGTGTCTTTTTAGCAATTAGAATCTTTAATTCATAACATTTTAAAAGCACTGCGTTGTATGTTCTTGCTACAGTTTCAGTGTCTCTTGACACTGGCAGGTTAAAATTTATTAGCATTGTTCGAATTTCATTTATGTATTAATTGAGAGTCTCAATTACCTAGGTAGTAATTTCTTACTTTCCTTAACTACTTAATGTATTTCATAGCAAGATGGAAAAAATGTCTAAAAATGCATTAGGCTAAATCCTGCTCAGCTATATGGTTTAATTCCTTTAATTATACTGGTAATTTATGTGTGTAAAGTGGCAGAAGTTCTATACGTACAGCACAGTTATCATCCGTGAAATGTACAAAACTAGATTATTTTTTTTTTTAAGAAATGAAGCATCCCAGTGAGCCAAACCACAGATTTTGCTCCCAGCTGTTCACAGGGATATTATGCAAACCTGATTTTGTCCTGAATGTATGCCACAATCTGTATTTCAGGGTTCAAAAATTAAAAAATAAATCATAATTGCACTTAAGCCCCAAAGAAATAACTTTCAAGCAGAAGAAAAGCAGTCAATCACAGAAGTCAGAAAAGACTTGCTTACCACATAGTCCCTCCTATTACTTCTGTAGATTTCACCTTCCGGTGTATTTCTAGTGTTTGGTGTTGCATAATGAAGTTTTCACTATAAGACTGGAAAGCGTATGCACAAATATGGTATTTTAAGCATAAAAAAGCACTGCGTCTTAATAGCTTCTTTGTATGAGTTGACTGTACCAAACCACTTACCATTGCTACCCTTTTAACACCTTCACAGATTTGTATGGCCAGTATAAGACCTGGCCAAGAGATAACCATCTCTTGCGTGAGTTGAATTATTTTATGTGCACTTGCTTGTTAGATTTAGGTTTTATGTTTCTGACCCTTGTCACAAGGGCATTTATATGTCATGTTTCTGATTTTTCTGCTTCTTGTAATGTGAGATCATTTCTGGTTTGGTTGGTGGTGGGGAGAGTTAGTTTTGATAGAAGTTTGGAAGAGATTTTTCTTTCCTGAGAAAATATTACTGCATCTTTTTTCAAAGACATACATTTTTACTTCTCACATATATAACTTTTACGTAAGATTTTCTTTCTAAAGTTTCTTTCCCATCAGAGGGATTTGAAAGGTTCTTCTTTAATTATGCTTTATGGAGTTTTTTTCAGTTGTTGACTAATAAATATGTTACAAAATGATGTAGCTGTTGTTGCAACAGATATAAAAGGCAACCCAGACACTTCTAGGGAATTCCTCTGTGCAAATATCCACACTGTTTCTGGGCTCTTGTTTAAGCACAGAAACCTATGACAAGAGCAGTGCGTTGGGTATTTGCCTCTTACATGGCTGCTTAGGCTCAGCAGTGCCTTATTAAAAACAAAACAAAACAAAAACCCCAAACCAATTGGGTCTTGCAGAGTTTCAAGAATTTGCAGAAAAGGATTGCATAAGGGTTGCATAAATATTCTAAGTAGCTTCTGCTATAATCAAGAACGTTAAAAGTTGAAAGTTGTAAGGACGGCATCGACTCATTTGAGTTCATTTTCCTGGAAAAAGGAAATAAATTACCATTTAAAATGGAAGTTTAAAATAGCAACAAACCCAAAAAGAATATTAGATTGTTTTTTAAATAAGAAATCTTTATTTCTTGCTAAACCACTTGAATTTATGCAACAAGCAGCACAGAGTAGCATTGTTTCTTGTTGTGAAACAACCATTTTAATAGGGATGTTACAGAAAAATATAGACTGCTTTTTTTCCAGTCCAGGGTAGAAACCTCTTAGAGTTGGTATAGAGTTACTGTATTGTAGCTAGAAAATCTGATATTAAATACGTAATTTCTTGGGGAACTGTTCCAGATGTGTATTTGTGGTGGAGGCCTTGGAATATTCCAAGACTGGGATTGCAGAGGTGACTTCAACCTGTTGTTCTTTTTCATAGCTCTGATGCAGAAACACTGATGAGGTAATAATGTTCAAGAGTGACCTGTGAATATTGATCCCATTTAAAGACAAGCAGCTTTATTTTTGGGTGATCACTGTCACATAGCTTTCTATGAAGTATTTATTTTCAGAATATAGTTAAAGTAAAACTGCATTGAAATCTGTACCAGAATGGCTTTAATGGCTTAAGACATGAATTGCGGGAAATTCATGTCACTTAAGAAGTTCTTGAGTGTTGTGTTTTCTTCTTACTCCCAGATTTAGTAAATCTGCTCTAGATTCTGCACAGCAACATGCTTACAGAAATATTTAAATATATTATTAGAACAACTGGTGTTTGTTTTTATTTCCTTTGCGGTACAGAATGGTGGCGAACAGCAGACACGCACTCTCGTCCCGGGGCAACTTTTTTCCCACCACTCTTGGGAATTCCACCACTGTTTGCACCTCCTGCACAGAATCATGATTCTGCTTCATTCCACTCAAGAGCTACAGGAAAAAATAGTCGGAACAGTACAGAAAAAGGTAATGGCTAAAGTTGTAGAGGGAATAATCGCATTGAACTTCTGCACAGGCAGAAAGATGTGGAATTTGAGTTTTACATGTCATCATTCTTTCCATTCCTAAACAGTTCTATAAAGATAGATTCTGTTAGCTAGTCATGAGCCATACAGTTATGGGCTTTCAATAAAGGTCATAAAAATGCTCTTTCTACTAATACCACCCTCCCCACCCCCCCTTTTTTTTTTTTCTTCTGTAGTTGTCTGGGACTGAGTAGTAGGGAAAAATTTTCTTTTAAAGTTTGTGGTTTGATTTAGGAGGCATTGTACTTCTCTAGTGAATGCTGTTCGTCTGCATATAAAAAGCAGGCATCAGGTAGTTGTTTTTGGGAGGCATGGAGGGAGGGATGGCTACAGCTGCAGGACATCAGTGAAAACAGCGCAATTACATTAGAACAATTTTCCTGCATTTCAGACTGTATTTTATGTGGTGGTATTGCATGCGTTTTGAAGATGTAAGATTCATTTGTTTGATACTAGGTTTGTTCAGCTTAGAGGAGGCTGAGGGGTGACCTTGTTACTGTCTGGTTTCCTGGTGAAGGGGGTGGAGGGGAAGGTGCTAGTCTCTTCTCTCTGGGGTCCTGTGACAGGACAGAAAGAGATGGCGTAAAGCTGCATTGGAGGGGTTCGTGTTGGGTATTAGAAGGAATGATATTCACTGAGAGGGTGAGCAAGCTTGCCAGGGAAGTGGTCATGGCCCCAAGTCTCTCTGTGTTCCAGAACCGTTTGGACAGTGCTCTTAGGTCTGTGGTTCAACTTCTAAGTTGTCCTGTGCACTGTGAAGTCAGGAGTTGGGCTTGATGATCCTTGTGGATCCCTTCCAACTTGGGATATTCTGTTCTTTATTCTATGATGATTTTTTTTTTTTTTTTTAAATACAGTTTTTGTATGGTTTAGGACCTGATGTGTGTTTCAGAATCAATCGGATAATAGTCCTGGAATTGCAGGGTAGTAAGTTTTTGTGGTTAGGGGTATTTTCTTAGAAAACAACAGTTGTCATGACAGATAAGTAGGCAAGCTTGAACGTGGATGTTATTTCAAATAGCATTCCCACAACTTCCCCCGCTCCCCAGCCTCATTGTACATGTTGTGAAATTCGTATCTTGGGCTTCATGTGGTTTTCTTTGGAGCTTATTGATACTTCAAAATTGTAAACAAATTATTCTGTGAGATATTTACTGGAATGTATATTTTTGTGTCCTCTTCCTTCAAAATCTTATTTTTTGGCCCTGGGCTAAACTCAAGGATAGTTTGGACTTAAAAATGGACAACTTGAGATATTTTTTTCTTATCTTTTTTTCCTTTGACTTTTATTTATTTATTTATTTTTAATTTCTCTTTACAGCCTTAAATGTTTGTCGCTTAAATCATGGGAGCTCTGTATGCTTTGATTAAAATAACTCCATGAGCACATCAAAGTGACTCTTGGATGGCAAATTTTTAATATATGTCGGAAGTAACTTGTAAATAGTCTAATACCTTCCTAATGTGTTTATGGAATCTAGATAACTGTGACTGCAACATCTCAAAGTATTTGCTACTTCAGCTTTTTTTTTTTTAAGTGTCACTTTCTGAATCTGTCATCATAAGGTATAAATGGATCACTGAATGGGAACAGTACCACTGCAGTATCTGGTATCAGCACATCTGTACTATCCACTAGCATTGTAACATCTGCAGGACAAGTGAAAGCTATAACCTCAGGAGTGGGAGGCCGCAAATACAACCAGGAGCAAAGCAAAGTTCAGCTTTTGGACACCAGGGCTGATAAAATCAAAGATAAGGTAAATATACAGGGAGAAAAAAAAAAAAAAGATTTGGGCAAAAAATTGGCATGGTAAGTGTTCTGCCTTTGCACACAGCAGCATCATTTTTAAGTGTTCTCTTTCAGTACAAAATGTTTCAATGTATGTTGACCCAAGCACTCCTGAAGAACTTTGCTACTCAAAACTACTTCGTCAAAACAGGAAGTGGGATACTGGGAAATTGATTACTGTCAAAATAGAAGCTAAGGGAGTCACTTCCCTACTGGCAGCCATCTAGGCTAAAATACTTTTATTTCTTGACTATCCCATTGGGTCATTAAGGTCTTGTTGATCCTCTTATTCAGTCTAGATTATTGCTTTCTGAACTATGGACATTTTCAATTAGCATAACTATCCAGCAAATTTGCTAAATTCAGTGAACCAAATTAAAATATAAAATATATTTTAATTGAACTCACTCTTACTTCAACTCTTATAACTGTATTGTTGCCAATAAAGGAACTAGTCAAAGTGAAATTTGCTCTTTTAATACAGCTTAGTATTTTTTTTTTTTTTGAGTGTGTTTCTTTAAGAGTCTTTTACTATCTCTTTCTAAATAATATATTTTTTGAATACTCTATGTGCTTGGTCTTATATATTTCATCAAAAATCTATTTCAGATGAAGTAAAACAGTACCTACTTTTGGTCTGTACTTTTCCTTCTCTTGACTATTTTGTGTCAGCAAGCTTTTAGAATTTCAAGTATTTTTTGCTGTTCTAGATGTCTTTATGGAGAGATTTTTCCTTGGTCATCTTTTTCTCCTTCTGTCTTACATTATTTTGTTTAGTCTGAATTATTTCTTCTCTATGCAGTTTACTTCCTTCCCTTCCCCCAGGCTGCTTTACCTTTTATGCTGGATTTGATAGAAACTTCTCCATCAAGATTAATCCTTTCATATCCACTAAATGCATGAGTTTAAATTTTCCCCATTATTACCTTTTCTCTAAGATACTAATTTGCCACCCCTGCTTGTGGAATCCTGCTAATCCAACTTTTTTCTATAGGTTTTACCTGTGTCAAAAGATTCTATTTGTTTATGACATAAAAGCTCCCTGGGAAGTGGTTGTGTTTCACAGTGTAGTTAAGTACCTGATTTGTTTTGAAGCATTTGATTGCTTACAAGTTATCCTAAATTTCATGTCAAAATTAGCTGTCCTTCTTCTTACTTGAAGTATTTCTTTGTGAATGAGACTTATGTGTCAGATGTTGCTTGGCATTTGCCGCCTCCTTTTTTACAAGAGTGTTCCTGACTGCTTTCTTGGTATTGTAAATTTCTTATGCTCTTATTTGCAGTGTGGAAAGATAGATTTTGAAGATACATCAGCTAATACATTTTGTAAAGGTAGACGGACAGCAAAAGTTTTAAAGTGTTGATGAGTGGAAATAAACACTATCACTTAATAAGCCTATTTGACATACTCTTCTTTTTCCAGACCGTTTCATGCATCTCTTAAGAAGCTGATGTTAGAAATACGTATTTCATCAGCACTGTGAATAAACAGGGTATTTCCGATTTTAGAATTACTGTAGTGTTTTGGATGTTTCCTTTTCCACATACAGAGATAAATAGAGACCCATGAAGGGGGAAAACTAGAATAGAATCCTAGAGATGTGATTCCAGGAGGCTTTGTTAATTTCACTGCTTCAGATCATGGTCTTGTATTTCATTTTATGCTCTCAACCTTCATGAAGAAATATTCTGCATCTGTGCCAAATATTAGACAGGAAGATACTTAAAAATGATGTAAAGGAGATCAGCAATGAAACACGTAAGACATGCCATAGACTGGCACAGTTATTTAGATTGGTTATTTTTTAAGTGTCTTCATACATTCAGATCGTTGTCCTTCATGTGAAGTATCAACTGACACCTTTCTGAATTAAGCAGTGAAACAATAAATCCCAATAAAAACTAAATTTTTATGATTTCCCAGCATTGAAGCAATGCATGTGACATATGCATAAGATATGATGATATGGAGTATTACTGTGTTCATCACAGCAGAATAAAGAGAACGTAGTTCAAAAAAAAAGATACAGATACCAGCCAATTGATAAATAGATGAGACTTAATCCACCTACCCATTCCATGTTTTGTAGCTATTTCACAAAGTAAATGGAAACCCGTTGTTGTGGTTTAATCCAAGGCAGCTGCTCGCTTGCTCCCCTCCAGTGGGATGGGAAAAGAATTTGAAAAGTAAACTTGTATGGGAAGTTTTGTTAAGAAAGCCTATATTTATAAAGAACTGTTTCTCTGTGCTGCTGTCTACCTTGTTATCTAGAACTGCTGCAACTTTTTTGCCCTCCAGTCACCTACTGTTGCTCTACACCTATCTTCCTTTTGACTAATTTTAATCTTACAGTTCCCTCTGTGACTTCACATGCCCTTTTTAGATGCTGCATAAGACTTTGCTGCTGCTGCCTGACATCTGTAATCTTGTTTCACGTGTCTCTACCTTCCAACTTCATTCTGCAAACTCTCTTTAATGATTAAATATACTTCAATGCAGTAATACATATTTTCATGTCTCCCATCTAGCACATCATAACACTGGAGTCCCCATGTACCTCTTTCAGATGTATTTGTAAAATACACGTGTTTCTTTTAGTTAGCTCACCAAAAAGCTAACTTTCCTCATCTGTTACTCTTCAAAATCTGGTCTTGCAATGTCAGCGTTTTGGAGTTCCTGTGGTTTTTTTACACCTTTCTTCTTTTTCTACAAGAATCTAATTTGTGTTGTCCTTTCTGTATTGGTTTGCAATAAAGCTTTTGGGTTTAAATTGTTTGGAAGCAGTACATTCTGTGCGCTTTGCTAGACCTGAATTCCAGGCTGGTTTTCTAGGCCTAAATTTGTTCTGTTGCTTTGAAAGGTAGTGATGCCTAGAAAAATAGCAGAACCTCGTGACCAGTTTTTAATTTTCATCATCTTGTGAAGCGCTTATTTCTGTTCACTCTTCTGCAGATACAGTTGGTTGTCTTCAAGGGTTGCAGGTTACTTTACTCCAAAGTCTCACTGCTTTTTGTTTTAAAGATTGTGCGTAATAATAAGATGATGTAACAGATTAAAGCCAAACCATTAAGAGCATTCTTTTTCCTGGTAGAAGCCCAGAAAAAAAGCAGTGGAAAGCTCTAGTAATAGCGACAGTGATTCAGGCTCCTCTTCAGACACCTCAAGTGAAGGAATAAGTAGTAGTGACTCTGACGATTTGGAGGAGGATGAAGAAGAGGAGGAGGACCAGAGTGCTGAAGAGAGTGAAGATGATGAATCAGATTCTGAAAACGAAGCACATCACAAAAACAAGAACAAGGTATAACACCATGCTCTGCTGCTTACAGTCTTGTCACTGAAAGCTGTTAATGAAACATTGACGTGTTCGTGTTTGTACCAGTGAGCCATTGTTTAACTACATGTTAATGAATGATAAGAATACGCTTTCTGGTTTTGCTTCAGGGTTTTCTGTTTGGTTTTTTTTTTGGTTTTTTGGTTTTTTTTGTTTTTTTGGTTTTTTTTTTTGCTTCCTTTCTGTGCATGCATGTATGTGTTTTGTTCTGTATGGGCTAGGAGTTTAACTGTTGTAGACTGTTCATTTTGTTATAAAGTGGGAAATACAAAGAAATTAAGTGCTGTGGGTTGATAGAGTATTGGAACTTTCTATGGATATTGTGTTGGCAGTTGCTTTTTTCCTCAGAGAGTGGTTACTTTCCCTAGTTTCTAGTAGAAGAACAAGATTGTAATCTTGGGTATCCTGTTAGGTTTACAGTCAAAAAATACATAGAAAACCAACCATGGTTTAGTTTTGTTATATTTAGTTTCCTTCCTATTAAGCATTGTCTTGACATGCTGAAATTATTAATTATTATTAATAATAATTATTAATAATATTAATTGTAATGTTATTAATAATAATTATTATTATTGTTCATCCTCTGCCAAGAATAGTGTAATTGTTCCATGGGGAATGATGATGTACCTTTTTTTTTTTTTTATTAAGGATCTTTAACTGATCTAATGTGAACAGTCAAAAATACATATTTTGCAGGTGCTAATGCATAGTGGTGTCACAGATACAAAAACTGATGGACAAAAAACACATGAAAAGTCCCAAGAAAAAAGAACACACCAGCAGATACCTCTTGTGTCTGATTCCCAGACTCACTCATCATTCCAGTCCCAGCAGAAGCAGCCTCAGGTTTTGTCACAGCAGCTTCCGTTTATTTTCCAAAGCTCTCAGGCAAAGGAGGAATCTGTGAACAAACACACAAGTGTAATACAGTCAACGGGATTGGTTCCCAATGTGAAACCTTTGTCTCTGGTACATCAAGCCAAAAAGGAAACCTATTTAAAACTCATAGTTCCTTCCCCTGATCTACTCAAAGCAGGGAATAAAAATACCTCTGAAGAATCTATTTCTTTGACCAGCGATGTAAGATCAAAACGGGTGAGTGAAAAATCACTGGGCTTTTTGATTATTTGTAACCTGCCTTGCCTGCCTAACAAGATGCAATATTGTGCTATCAAGCTCTTTTAAACGTAATGTTTTAAAATTGTATGTATATTTATTTTCATACCTTTTGTTTTAGAGTTGATAGGAATTTCTGAATGGTGTAAATGAAATTGTGTGGTAGTTTGTTTTAAAGAGCAGCATATATGCTTTAATTTTAAAGATGTTTCACTATACATTACAAGTGTCTTGAACTGTTCCATAACTTTATCTCAGAGAAAAGTCATCTTGGTGGTGCATGTGCATGTATGTATACCCTGATGTATACATGACGTAATTTTATACGCAACTTAATGTCATATAATGTCAAATTGAGTTTCATGCTCATCACATAGTGGAACTTCACAGCTCTGCTGAAAGCGATCAGTGTACTGGTGAGAGTAACGGGTACAAAGGAAACAAAGAATTTTCTCATGCATCTATCTCTTAAAGAAAGTAAGCAGCTAAAATCAATATCAAAATAAGAAAAGAACTCATGGGCAAGTTGGGATATTTTTCCTTTGCTTTTAGTTTCAGTCAGAATGCTGATTTAATACTTTCCATATCTAGTACGTAAGCATGGCTTCGCTTTGTTTCAAGTTGGATAATTGTAAGTCAAAGTAATTAAAATTGCCTATTTTAATCACTTTTAAATAAAGTAGCTGAAAGCCTTTTTTAAAAAGTCTTCAACTTAATCTTCGGTTTGTTTGCTCTTTAAAGACAGAAGGATATTCATGCATTGAGCTACTAAAACCCAGTATGACCACAGCAATAAATTTGATCTTCCTTTTTGCTAGTCCTGAGTCTACAATATGTTTACATGTGTCTGTCTTAACAATTCCGTACCGTACAAAAATTCTGTGTAGATTCTCAGTTTATTTTGTCAATAGTAATTATGGTCACTAGTTTGTAATTTCTGTTCAAGTTACATTTGAATGGGGATTAGAAGAGAATAAAAATCTGATGTTTTAGAAATGTTGGGGCTTATATATATATATATGTAAATTTACCAAGGTAAGGTTCATTATGAAACCAGAATTTGTTTCAAACTAAGTAGTACTGGTGAAGAGAAAATTGAACTCTGATTCACAGCTAACTCAAAGTCCTCAGTGAGGATTGAAAAATATTTGTATCACGTAGGTTTTTATTCCTAGACCAGAAGACAAACATGACTTTTTCTTTTGACTCCCAGTTACTTTGTAAAATTGAAATAAGCTAGTAATTACCTGGAATGGTTGAATAAGTTATAATTATGAAAACATAAGTCTTTGCCCATTGGAAGAGGCTTCTGCTGTCAAATTTAGGTTGTAAGTCTCTAGCTAATGATACATCAGCCATTTAGTGGTTTGATTTCTTTGAAACTTTTACTGGAGACATGTACTTTGTGAATATTTATTTTATAGGTTTTTATAATTCCATATTCAGTTTTAAATACTAGTAATTTTAAGAGCGTATTGTATTTGACTTAATATTTAAAAATTGATTTTAAATTTACTGTCATTATCCATTTGATTCTTTCTTCCATCAAAGATGATGTATTTTCTTTTTCCTTACAAGAGTCTTGAAACTAAAAACGGTGTAAGCTTTACATAGATTTCTGAGCCACTACTGAAGTTTTACTAGAAGAACTTTAAAGTACTACTTTTTCAGAGTTAAAAAAATCTAGCATATCACAGTACTTTTGAGTAATGCCTTTTTCCCCATGTTTTTTTGGTAGGGTTTTTCTGTGCCAAGAGCCTTCTCTTGGTTTTCTGCTGGTATTGTAGCCATTACTATATTGTATGAACAAATTACTAAAGCTTGTTTTACATTCATTAATGAGATTTTTATGTGCTGAAATGAGTAAAAAGATGTTTTTTCATATACCAGGCCATGTGTAGTCTTTTTAAAAATTTCTTTTTTTGATATGTTTAATATCTTTATGAAAATCAGTCTAGAGCAATGTGGCAAGTGAAAAAACTTTCCTACATAATTTAGAGCAGCTTCATCTTGGGTTCAGTTTGTATTTTCCTTCTTGATTTATAGTGAAAATCATGAGATTTGCATAACTTGTAGTTACTCAACTCTTGTGTTGTAGCTAGCACCTACTTTTGACCTACTAAAAATACCTTAGCAGATGTTTAAGACTCATAGAGTTCACTTGCCTGAATGCAAAAAAACCCAAACCCCAAACAACAACAAAATAATCCCCACCCACCACATTTTATTCCTTTGTCTTCTCCTTTCTTTAGGAACAATATAAACAGACATTCCCAGCAGCGCAGCTAAAGAAACAGGAATCGTCTAAGAACCTGAAGAAGGTTATTGCAGCTTTGTCAAGCCCCAAACCAACATCTAGTTCACCAGCTCATCAAAAACTCACATCCCTGGAAAACAACCATTCTAATCCATTCCTGACAAATGCACTTTTAGGTAATCACCAACCCAATGGAGTTATTCAGAGCGTCATCCAGGAGGTTCCTCTTGCACTTACTACGAAACTGAAATCCCAGACCAAGATCAATGAAAGTGTAGCCATTTCTAGTAGTGCCCCCTTTTCTTTGCCAGTAAACTTGAGTGCTTGTGGGAAAAAAACAACTTGTAACCGGACACCTATTGTGCCCTCTACCTCTCCTGTGTTACCTGGTTCAGGAAAGGATAAAACAGTCAGCAATAATACAGTAAATGCAGTAAAAACACAACACCGCCTTCACTCTGCAAAACTGGTGGTGGAGCAGTTCAGAGGGGTAGACTCAGATGCCCCCAGCAGTAAGGACTCTGACGACTCAAATGATGATGACGACGATGATGAAGATGAGGATGAGGACGATGAAGATGATGATTCTGATGATAGCCAATCAGGTGGTTTAACCTTTTTAATAGGAAAAGCAGAAACTTTATTTTTTGAGTGTTGAAAACATGCATTTCCCACCATATTTTCTAATAGGGGTAGGAAGTTTTGGGGCATCATGGCCCACAGAGTGTCCTGCAGATATCATGGAAAGTAGCACATGTCTCCCACTCCTCCATTGTGTCATATCCAAAATCATGTTTACTTTCAGCTGTCCTGGTAAGGTGGCTCCACAGGCTTCTGGAAAGGCTGTCAAGAGACCTGCCTTCCGGATCAATCACCCAGCCTGCAGCTCGTATACTGCTTATGTGGCGAGATGCGCAGGAGGAGGATGAGATAGTAGGCTGGTTTATGTTTAATTATTCTGGCAGGCAGAGCCCATCTGCAAAGAGTGCTTCCGCAGCCAGAGAGGGACTAAGTGAGTAAAGGCCTTCAAATTGTCAAGTGGCAAGAACAGCATGCTTCTAGGCTTCATTCAGGAGCACAGTAGTCAATGAGCAAGATTAGAGAAAAGTACCAGGACAGTTTTAAGGGCTGCAGTGTTCATAGCTAGCATTCACACTACTATTTTAAGGGCTCTTAAGCTATTCAGAAAGGCAAGGCCTGCTTTAAAGAGTCGATTGCATGCCCAGTCACTCCTTTCTCCTCCTCTGTGTACTGATATTCCTTGGATCCAGCTCCACCTTCATCATTCTCTTTCCCCCCTCTCATCCATACACCCTATACTAATCCTGTTTTTTCGTCAGCTGTAGTCTATCTTCAGTTCCTTATCCTGTTTACGCCTTACTCTCTAACTCTTCTGTTGCCCAGATTGCCATACTTCCAATTCTGACACCTTTCAGCCGGTACCCAGTTCCATTGTTTGCTTCCTCTTCATGCTAGATTTCACATCCTGTGAAGTGCCCTTCCTGACTCACAGGGGATGTCTTAGCTGTAGCTCATTCTAGGGTAAACAATCTCTTAAAATGCAGTGTCTGTGTCTCATCTCCTCATGGAAAAAAAATTCCATCCGAAACAACAGTGCATTATCATGCAGAATTACTTTATGCTGTCATATTTGTAGTAGTTTTAAAGTTTAGTTAGTTAATTATAACCTTCTATTTATACTCGAGATGTTATTAATAAAGAATTTTAGTCAGAGAAGCTTCTTATTTAATAAAGACAAACGACTTTGCAAGCGTTCGAACTTAAATGTATTTGCCATTAGTTATCAAGTCATAATGTGCCTTTTGCCACGCTTTTTTTTAAACAGAGTCTGACAGTAATTCTGAGTCAGATACAGAAGGGTCTGAGGATGAAGATGATGAGGATGATAAAGATCAAGATAAATCGGATACAGACACTGAGGGAGAAAAAACTCCACTGAAACTGAATAAAACTTCATCCTCTGTGAAGAGCTCTTCCATTGGTCTTGCAGCTCATTCTACCCCGCTTAATCTCCAAGTAGCAAAGACCCCAAGCTCTGCACCAGCTGCCTTATGTCCTGAGTCCCAACCTGCAGTTTTTCTTGGGACAGCACCATCTGCTCTTACACCAAGTACACACTGTGGTATCTGAATGTTTTTTGTTATGTGTGTAACATCTAAGTGGCATGTGTTGTAAAAGTAGTTCTAAAAGTTTAGATAAATATGAAAGTTTAGATAAATGCCAGTTTAGACACTGGTATTAGTGATTGACATTAGAAAAAGATTTTTTTACAGTAAGAACAAGCATTCACTGGGACAAACTCCCCAGGAATCTGGTAGAGTCCCCGTCACTGGAGGTTTTCAAGATGCGGGTGGATAGGGTGCTAGATAATCTTATCTAGGCTCTCTTTCCCCATGAAAGGTTGGGCCAGATGATCTTTTTTAGGTCTCTTCCAGCCTGGGCTGTTCTGTGATCTTTTCATGGGTTTTTGCAAGAGACATTAAAATCAGTCAGCAGAACTGCAAGTTCTCAAGACCTGAACATTACACTTAGTCCAGGACATTTTAGCTCATGTAATTATTTGAGAGAAGGTACGATTAAATAGCCAGAATTGATACTTATTACATTAAAAGTCTTTGTTATTTACCATTTTATTGTAAACTAGTTATTTATTTTGAATTTCTATGCATTATAGTTTGCATTCTGAATCTTCTATTTCTGCCCCTACCTTGACAAATATAATAATTGTATTTAGCTGAAATATAACTTTATTCATTATTCTTTCAAAATTTTGACAGAATTTATGGATTACATGCAACGAATTATTTTTAAAAGGTTCATGAAAAGTACATTTAGCATTTGCCTGATGTTATATATAGTGTTTATAATCTTTCATTTGGTTACTAGTTTGTAAGATTTAGTAATCACTACTGCTACAGAAACGAATGCGTTTTTGAAATAACACTTCTCATTTTGCATGGTAACAAATTAAGTTGTATATTTATTACTTTGATTTAGAACCTTGATATTTAATGGACATACAAGTAAGTAGATTGTAATCCAAATTGTTGAAGTAGAAAGTTAATTTTTTGCTCAGGAATCTGTGTTGATTTATGATGCCTTGAAAGGCTGGTAGATTTTGCCTGTTTATGGAGGTGGGAGGTGGAATAAATTCACTTTGTGTCCTTGTTTTAGGTGTAGTATTTCCTCCCAGTAAGAATCACCATAATACCATTAAAATAGTTTTGTGTCCATTTTGCCTAAAGCTGGGCAGTCACTGAAGAGGTCTTGTGCCTCTTCTCTATATCTGATTTTCACTGGACAACTTCCCCCCTCCCACCCACCCCCATTGTATTTGGACAAGCAGTTTCCCTCCCTCCACTGTGACTATTAGAAGTAGCAAAGTAGTCAGTCATGTTAGTTTAAGACTGCAGATGTGTCCAACAAGTTTGACATCCAGGCATGGGCAATTTCTGTGCTTTCTGTAGAGGATTATTAACAGTTGCTTCCAGATCACCAGGCATCTCAGTTGGAAACCTGTGCCATTGCACCATAGGACACTCCTCTGGCTGTAGGAAATTGGAGCTAGTTTCAAGTATTCGGTCTGATGATACTCATGTCCATTTCCGCAGGGAAGAGAAACTACACAAGGGCCAAAACTACCTTTCTGAGAAAGGCATCTTCCGAAAAAGTTTGTGTTCATAGTTCCTGTCCTACAGTTCTTGGAGGCCTGAGAAAAGCATCAGCCTTTGGCACTCCCATGTTTTACCCGCATTTGGGTAAAATCCCACATTTGGCATTTGTCTCTATTATATTATTGATTCAGTCTTCTGACTAGCACCAAACACATCTGCTTGAAAAGCTGGAATCCTGAAAACTTCCTGCATTGGCAGTTGACTGCAATCAATACACAGTGCTCTTTGAGGGCTGAGCCTATTGTAATGTATGAATTTTAAAGTAACTCATATTTAATACAGTCTGGTAAAGAAAACCAGATGTGCAAGGAATTATTTTGGCAATAACTAAAGAGACTCTAGTTTAGCAATACCTAAATAGAGTGCCAAACAGGGCAACTAGTTCAGTATGGCATAATTAGGAGGTTTTTTTGTTTACAATTTTAGAAGAAGAGGTTAAAAGAAACTTAGAGGAAAATGTATTTCAAAAGGAGGATAGTTACATTAATTTTCTTGTTACTTGAAGTATGTAGTGGCTAGAATGAAAAACTGATCTATCTTTTGGATTGGGGATGTAAGGATGAAAAGGATATTTTAGGTACATGTTATTTTCATTTTGTAAATTCTCTTAGGTGTTAATAAGAAATTCCGTTTTAGGTATTTCAAAAAGACGAAGAGTGGCAGATGAACGGGAGCTGCGTGTTCCTCTCGAATATGGGTAGGTTATGTATATACTTGATATTCCTTTAAAGGAGGTAATACCTTCAAAAGTCAGTTGGTAAAGAAATGACAGTTTAAACATTTTTGAAGCTGAATAATAAGAGAAGGGTTTCAGTGATATAGATTTCCAACTCACAGTGACTGGATTTTTTTTTAAAGTGTAAACATATTCCATGTGTTAATTTTTGTGCATCAAATTTGCTCTTTTGCAAACATGACCTGTCTCTTAGCAGTTTTACCACCAGAAATTAATCCTGATGGTTAGATCTGAACCAGTATAGACTCCAAATAACTCCCTGAAATGTAGCACTAAGTCATTTAAAATGTAGTACTATGTAAGTAGCTTGATATAAATAAATCCATATATAGTCAGTTTGGACAAACTACATGATAACAACTTCTGGTTTTGTCTATTTGATGTATGATACTCTTGACACATTTTAGATATGTGCCATTTTCCTTTCTTTGTAAAAATCTTTAATTGACATTAATTACTTAATCTAAAAAAAAAAAAATAATGTATTGTTGTATGCAACAATTTCATATTACTGTAGCTGGCAAAGAGAAACCCGAATAAGAAACTTTGGTGGTCGTCTTCAAGGAGAAGTAGCGTATTTTGCACCTTGTGGAAAGAAGCTGAGACAGTATCCAGAAGTAGTAAAGGTACATTCCTTTTTTTGACTTCTGTGTTCTAACGCTACTAAGCATGCTTGCAATTAAAAAAATGCTTTTTTTCCCTCCAATATTTCAAAATATCCTGTGATGAGAGGTATAATGTATCTCAGTTTGTTATTTATTTGGTCTCCTATAAATGCATATCCCTTTTAGAGAATATGCAAAACTTTACACTCACAGTTAGCTGTACATCAAAGCTGGGTTGTAATTATTTACAAGCTGAAGTGGAAAAATATGTGATTTTTTCAGTATCTCAGCAGAAATGGAATAATGGATATCTCAAGGGACAATTTCAGCTTCAGTGCAAAAATAGGAGTGGGTGACTTCTATGAAGCCAGAGATGGACCTCAGGTATCCACTTTTTAAAAAGTAAAGTCTTTGATCCAAGGAGCATTAACTGAAATTTAGGTGAAGTAATTTTTGCCATGGTCTGAAGCATTACCTGTTTTTTAGCTAATTCTTTCTAAAAATTGTGTGTATTTCTTAATAGTGGTTGCATTGAGATGCCGAGAGCTTGATCCTGGGCAGTGTTGAAAACCACTCCTTTCAGTGATTTTATTAGGAGGTTGCAGGAGTTCAGCATGCCTTATGATCAGCTCTGAGCCTGGGTTTGTCTGGGATGAAAGAACTCTGAGCTACATGTTTTATCATAGTGTTCAGATATTTCTGACTAAAACACGATTTCTTCCTTTACTGTATAAACCTCTAATATTGATAGTAATTTATGTGTATGCCTCATATCATACTCTTTTCATGTGTTCATGTGCATAATATATATATGTGTGTGTGTGTATAAAAATACATGTTTAAATACAAGTGTTTCCTTTATTGCTAGTATCATCTGAGCTTCCTGAAGCGTGATATTTTTACAGGAAGTAATGCTGGGTTATGCCAGTTATGTTTTACATTGGTAGAACTGTTAGACTTTGTGTAGATAAACCACACAAGGATAAATAAAATTAGAATTTTAAGGAAATGAGTACTGAGTTTTTGCCATACTGTGTTACTGTGTTTCAGTCATGTTGCCATTTCTTCAGAATATGCATGAAAGTTTTTGGACTTTGTCAGTGAATATATTTTCTTCTTTATAAGTATCTCGAGCATGTCACTACAGGAATGTGGACAGGCATCACTCAGCAAGCTTGAATTCAGGCTCTGGTTAAGCCTTATGTCCTCGTGATGCTCTGTAGAAATATGTAATATTTACATAGTATAAATTTGAAAGCTGAGTTCATAGTGAGCAGCTGGGTTCATAGTAAGCAGCTATTTCCTAGATAGGGTTTCCTGATTCCTGGTTTACCAGGAGTAAAACCTTGCTAAACCCTCTTCATGTCTGGCCTTCATAAAGCAACAGTTACAAGTTCACGTAGTTGTGAACTTCGTGATGTACCTGAATGGCTTGATTAAAATAATTCCTTATACTGTGAACACAATGTAATGTCAGGGTTTCTGCTGTCTTTTTACCCTGTTACCTTTTCTGTGTCTGTTGCCCATATTACTTCATTAGTCTTGTCCCCTTCTCTAGTTATATTCATGAGCTGATTTGCAGGTTTTGCCCTTCAATACTATCAAACTGCAGAATGAAAGCATCAGGAGGGCAGGTTTCTGTACACAGGGTTGGCAATATGAATATTGAGTTGCTGTACAACTTACCGTAGTTTCTACTTGTCGAGTTTGTGGTAGGTTCCATTGAGACTTAGTTAGACAAAGGAAAAGTTGGGGTTTTTTGTTTGGTTGGTTTGTTGTTGGTTTTTTTTGTTTGTTTGTTTTAAAAGAAAAAAAGCCTGAGGGCAGGCAGCTGTTTCAGATGTGCTAAAATGGTATGTATGAAGTTTTGAATGAGGAGATTATAATGTAAACGGTTGAACTACACTCAGGCTGATAATACACACTTAGTAACACAGTATGTGATACTGATAATTCATGAAGAGAATTTGCACCCTTTTCACTGAAAGTTTTTGAACTGTCCAGCTTCAAAACAATATGGGATAATCATCTCTTCATGCGTGTCTGGAGATGAATTCCAGGAAATTTATTTCTGTTTTTGTTGTAATTTCAATTATTGCATATAGCCTTTCATGGTTACTGTTCCCTTTGTTCGTTATGTATTTCTGTCATCTTTTGGGACATGCAGCATGCATCCAAATCAACTGGGTAAGTTTCACAAAGCTCAAAGATGGAACAAGGTGTGAAGAAAACTATCTAAGGGTTAAATCAGTTATATTGAAAAATTACCCATAGCAGGCCAAAAATGTATGGATTACCCACTTGTGACAGTGCCTGTAAAAAAGTGCTTATGCTTAAATAAAGCAACCAGATATTACGGGTTATTCAAAGCAGTGATTAACTGCTTTAACAAAGAAGCATATCTGGCAGAAGTGGGCCATGAAATATTAGGGTTAGAGGAATGTTTGAAGTTTGGCAAATGTGGAAATTCAGTGACCCCACCTGGAGGCTTTAAACTGCTGTGGTTTAAAAAGATTAGTGTGAATGTGATCTGAGGTGATGGTGAGGGCACACAGGTCCTTAGGAATTTGAGTATTATGGATAGGAATACTGAACCAAGTAATAGGTGGAAGAGAGTTGTGTGGATTGATACCGAGCTGTGCCCTAAGATTGCATCTTGCTGGCTTTGATTAATGTACAACAGCAAGAGTATCCATCACAGAATGGTTGAGGTTGGAAGGGACCTCTGGAGGTCACGTTGTCCAAGTTCCCTGCTCAGGAAGGGTCACCTAGAGCCAGTTACCCATGAATATGTCCAGACAGCTGTTGGAAATCTCTAAGGTGGGAGAATCCACAGCTTCCCTGCGCCACCTGTTCCAGTTCTTCATCACTGTCACAGTTACGTAGTGTTTCCTGATTTTTCAGAGGGAACGTCCTGTGTTTCAGTTTGTGCCTGTTGCCTCTCATCTGGTCACTGGGCACCTCTGAAAAGAGCCTGGCTCTGTCTTCTTTTCACCCTCTCTCTAGGTATTTATACACATTGGTGAGATCTCCCTGAGCCTTCTTTCTCCGGGCTGAGCAAGCCTAGCTTTCTCAGCCCTTCCCTTTCCATGGTCATTATATAGTTAGAGAAGACTTGATTTTTAATGCAGCTCCATTCAGATCCATTTTAGTTGAAGGTGAAATATCAGTAATGGCAAAATACAGAAATTTTTAACCTGGATTTAACTGTCTGGGCATAATTGTTAAGTCGTGGTAAACATGGCTTGCACTTTTTTTCCTAATAAGACTTTGTATAAAGCTGGGAAAATAATGTGTATTTTTTTTGTTTGATTGGTTTGTTTCTTGGTTTTGTTTTTTCCCAATGAGTCTGAATGCTTGCCTAGAAAGGCAGCTGAATTCAGGAACAGGAAAGGAGGAAAGTGCTTGAAATACTTTTTTGCATCTCCTTAGTGTGAAATAACTCCTATGTACATTAGTCTTTCTCAGAGTGTGTGATTGTGGTGCTACCTCAGAACAAATACAGTGCATCTTTATAAGGTGTGAAGTCTTCCTCTTTTAAGCCAGTTCTTAAGCTTACTGTTCTTTACTTATACGACTTACTCTGTGAATAAGTATTTAGAAGTCTCAAGTGCTTATTACAGATGCAAAAAAATACCATACAGAACAGCCAACTATAAAATCAGCTGTCATACACATTTGTAATGTAGTAATTATTAATTTGCTTCCTATTCTATAAACTGCAATTTAAAATATTTGTCCTATTTTGACTTCTGCAGTTCACTTCAGAAAGCTTTATTGTTAGCTTTTTGTCGCAAATCTAAACTGAAATTAATAATATCTGCTTCTTGCAAAGTGCCTGTGGTTTAGTTCATTAGTTTGGTTAACAGACTTTGAGCTTGATTATGCTTCCATGAGTTATCTGGTCCCCTTTTTGGGAAATGTCCCAAGTACAGTACAGTATTGCAACAGATGGTAGATGTCTGAAGGTGAGAAATTGAATTCGTTTTTTATTTTGATTAGTTTCAGCAATTAAACCCAACATTTCACAGTGTTCCCATTTTTTTCTCTAATGTTTGTGTAGCGAAGCATAGATTTTTATGGAAGCCCCTGATTTTCCTGTGTTGAGGCACAACCCCCATATGTTTTGTTTGGAATATTGAAAATCCATGGAGTATCGGATTGTACATGCTTTTAATAGAAATGGTTTTGAGACAGATTTTAAAAGGTACCTAAGCAGAAAATACAGATGGTCAATTAACTCTTGTGTAACCCTTAATGGATCTTTTCTGGATATTTCTCTCTTGTCCTCTCTTAAACTTGTGGAAACTTGTTGCATCACAATGTCCTTGACAGGACATTAAACAGTCTTCTCCCCATTTCTTGAAATGCCAACTCCTTTTGCTTACTGAACCTTCTACTATGTAATATACATCCATGGTCTCCGTGGCACTACCAGTCTTGTATTTTTTTCCCCACATATTTGTCATCATTAGTATTGTTAACCATGGCAGTACAGAGCAAGAGCAATCGCCATTGTACGTTCTAAGGTGCTTCTTGAGATACAGTGGTCTCTCCTATTCCTCCCTATGGGAGAATTCTATTTCCCTCACCTCTGGCACTTGCGGTTTATGTGATAAGATTTCCCAGGTTGAAGGTTGGTGTAGGTGATAAGTACTATGTTCAATCTAGCTTACTTTGCTCAACAAACTGGACCTGTGATAAGTTGTAAGACATAACCTAGTGAAATGAAAGTGCTCACCTATGCATGCACACCCACTCTGTTGAAGTGGTAGAGGTAACTATTTGCATTAAAAAGTCTTTAGTGATGATGCATTGTACACATACTGTCATGATTCTGAAGAACTTGTTTTTAGGAACAATGCTAATAACAAAGCCCTTTGGAATGTCTGTAAACTAAGCGTGAGGTGTACTCTTGGGGTCTTAACTGGGACTGATTCAGGCTTCAGAAAAGGTTACTCTGCAGATACAGATAGCTTCCTTGGAATCTGAATGCTTCATTAGCAAAACACCGTTTCTTTTCCTGACTCTTATATAAAAGATTTGTAATTACGAAGAAGGAGCAGAAAGAATTGAAAGAAATAGTCAGAATAAGCAAATAAAAATGTGGTTTATGGTATAGAAAATTTTATTTCAATATCTATGTACATATATATGTGAAAACTTTGGTAATGAAAATGTGGTTTTGCTGAACAGATATTATTGTGTTTTATAAGTTATCGATTTTCATTTGTGCTTCAGGAGACATTTTGAAAATCTTTTACAAACCTTTTTAAGGCAAATTTTGGAGTAGTCCTGAAGGACACTGAGCTTATTTTTTTTTTTTCTCTTCATTTTTAAAAAACTTGGGAAAATGGTAGAAGATATTACAATTCTGAAATACTTGTGTTCAGTCAAACAGGATCAGATAGACTATGCTCCTGTTCTGCTCAGTAGGCACAATAAACTACTTTTTATCAGTTAAAGTAAAGCTATTTCCATGTGAGGACTAACTTTGGTATTTGTATTAACCAGGTATTTCAGTATTTATTTTTGATATTCCACGAAAAAACAGTAGTAACAGTGAAAGAAAGAGTTGACTATATTGCTGCATAGCTTGTTTAGTTAGAGAGTATAGTTAACATAACTTTGAGTTTAGACAGATTTTTTTTAAATTTATAAACTTCTGATTGCTTCAAGTTAGTGCAGAAACTAATTTTCTTGCAGTGAATGATGAAGAACTAAATTGTACTAAAAAACCCTTCAGGATTAAAATCATTCTGTGTTTTTTCAACTCGGTTGTTGAGATCTACACACCCCTGTGTGTCTGAAAACACACTACTGAATCTGCTTGCTATGTATGTCAAAATTTCTGTAAACACTAACAGTTGGAAGACAGTGACTTGTAGCTTGACACATTTTTTCATTCATGTTGAGCAGTGGGTTGTGTGAAAGGAGAGTAGTTATTTTTTAGTTTACATAATAAGGAAGAATTTATTTCACCTTTTGAGAAGGGTTGAGCAATTTTATTTGGTCAGAAATAACTAAAAATAACACAGTAGTGGCATACGTGCTAGGAAATAGCTGTGTACGTCACTGAGTAGTTTTAAAAATCTTGCGTAGCAATACAGTTTACAAAAGGTCATAATGATAAGTCTCAATATATAGCTTTGGTGCATCATCAGAACATTGTGATTTTATCACACAAAAGTACATTACAGCTCTCACATTTTATATATAAAATTTGGGAAAAAAAAATCTCTTGCTGTCTATGTTCTCACGTATCTTAGATTTATTTTTCCTTTTTTTACTGATGTTTATAATACCTGTCTGTGAAATGTGTCCATTAAAAGGGTGTGCAGTGGTGTCTTCTGAAGGAAGAGGAGGTCATTCCCCGTATCAGAGCTATGGAAGGGCGTAGAGGACGACCACCAAATCCAGACAGGCAGCACTCTAGAGAGGAGTCAAGAATGAGACGACGCAAAGGCCGACCTCCAAATGTTGGTAGCACTGAATTTCTAGACAACACTGATGCAAAGCTTTTAAGAAAGCTTCAGGCTCAAGGTAATTATGTTACTGTTTTCACAGAGGGTATCACTATGTAGAGAGTTAATGCCTCTTCTGAAGAGGAGCAGTGTGTTTCACTAGGGTATTAGTATACAGCGTTTTATTCTGGAAATTCATCACATGCTTTTATTGAAGACTTTTTCTTGAGATCAGTAAATATACATATGTATATATGATAGAAAGGAAAAAGTGTCTAAGAGCTTACTCTATAGTTACTTTATTTAGGTTTATAAAATATAGAAAAACAAACATCCAATAATCTGGTTACTACCGACATATTTTTAAATTGGCAAAAGTTAACAGATCTTTATTTTTCCCTGTATCAGCTCAAACAACAATGGACTTAGAAATTGAAATTGAGAACCCCTGAAGTTAGCATTTCTGTGTAGATTTTGGCTGTCCCAGGGAAAATGCTTGCCTTATGAAATCTCTAATAGTGGCAAGATTTAAATGCCTATAAAGTTGGATCCTGTAATAAGTAGTACCAATGCTGAGAGTAGAACTTTAATGCTGTCATGTACTTCTGTATATCAAGACCATGAGGGCCTGGTTTTAAATTAAACATCAGATACATGACTTTTGTTTTTCAGTTCTTTAGTCCATAACTGTATGAGATTTTCTGAATGCATCTAATTCATTATGAAAAATTTTTACAGCACAGGAGTCAGGATCTTTGTTTTAACTCAAGACTTAAATTGTCTTTCATGTGCTGACCGTGGACATATCTGAGTAGCTGTCTTGTATTTTGCATTTAAATGAAGCAGCATTACTGCCCCGATGCTATCACTTAGATATTTTTTTCCTCCAAAAAATAGTATTTTCTTTTAAGTAGCAAATATCCATGTTCATTTCCACTGTTGATGTCATTATGTCATGCATATGTCTGGAGTATGAGCTACACCTTTATTGTGTGACGGCACTGTTTTTATGAACTTACATTTTCTTTTTTAACAGAAATAGCTAGGCAAGCAGCACAAATAAAGCTGCTGAGAAAACTCCAGAAGCAGGAACAAGCTCGAGCTGCCAAAGAAGCGAAAAAACAGCAAGGTAAGTATTAGTTGTGAAAGTTTGTGCATGCTAGCAGATTATTTTGAAAAGTATGAATGAAAAGTTACCTGCCTCTTGTCATGTTCTGCTGATACTAATTTTTTGTTTGCTTTTGTTTGTTAGCTATTATGGCAGCTGAAGAAAAGCGAAAGCAAAAGGAGCAGATAAAGATAATGAAGCAGCAGGTAAACTTTGTGATTGCTAAATCAGGTCTTAAATATGCTAATTACAAAGTGATTGTTTTAAATCTAGTTTTGAAGAGCACACGGTGTATATACTTAAAATTCTAAACTCCATAGTTGTGTCAGGACATCCCAATTTTGTCTTGTCTTGATTTAAGCCACCCAACATAAGTAGTTGCTTGCCAATATCAGTAAGAAATTAAAAAGCTGTTACTGAAGTACAGTGATGCTGTCTTCCTTTATTGGATTCTGTGAAAACAAACAGTGTTAGATCTGTTTATGTAAATACTGGAATAGTGTAATTAGCTTCTTGGGTGATGCAGGCTCACTGTCAGTGGTTTTAGGTTGTGCACAAAGGATTGTATCTGTGTGTGCCAGTGAATTAATACATGCTTTTAAACATACAAGTATGGTTAAATGCTGTCATAGCAAATACTTCCAACAACTTAAACGTGAGCACCTATGCATAACTGTTGGTGCCTTCAGCGATATACCAGACATCATGTAATGCTAGTAAAAATGCTAAACATACATTATTAAGTGAAAACAAATGATTACATAGGGTGTGAGACCCGATGATAAAAAATATATGTATAAACTTGGTAATTTTTTAAAAATATAAATTTACTTTCTCAATATTGATTTTTAATTTTTTAATAAATAACTTTCTTCCCCTTATAGGAAAAAATAAAGCGAATCCAACAAATCAGAATGGAGAAGGAACTTCGAGCTCAACAAATTTTAGAGGTAAAAATAATGGCTCAAATAGAATGTTGCCATTGTAAAGGATGTTGTATTTCAATAATCACACATGCAGTTAAGAATGTAACTAAATATAGCAGGTCTAACAATCTGGACTTCTAAAGGCCATTTCAAAACTGTGTCTTAAAGATATTTTTGTTAAAAAAATCTCTATTAACTGTGACCTTTTAACTTGCAAGTGCTTACTTGAGTTCCCAACTTTCTACACAGATAGTCTTGTATTTGCGAAAGTTAATAGCATAGCTATTCCTGTGTTGGAAAACAAGTTTGCAGTAATAGGTTATTAAAGTAGTAGCATGCTCTGCTCTGTGCGAAGTGCAGTGGATTTAAAATACTATGTTTATATATATGCTAGAATATACTGATATACTATTCTAGTTTGCTAATATACTAGCAAAGATAGATTGCTTATTTTCAAGTCTCCATTCATGGAAAGATTAATGGTGATCTCTTTGCAATTTATATTGTTTCTGTGTATACTTAGTTATAATAGCCAGTTGAAGTGATTTTTGAGTGGAACTTGAAATTCTGTCATTTTTAAGAAGTGAATTGTGAATTGATTATGAAAGCTGCTTTGAGGAAGAAACCTGTCTCAATGTACATGATATGTAATGATGTTTTGAACTTTTAAAGGCGCATAACTGTATTTCTAGTCAGATTATTTTCAAGTTGTGATGGTGCTGTTGTGTGACCTGTTCTGCATGCACAGGCAAAAAAGAAAAAGAAGGAAGAAGCAGCAAATGCCAAATTATTGGAGGCCGAAAAACGAATAAAGGTTAGTTTAGAGGATCTCCAAAAAACAAGAACTGTGTTATTGTGCATAATACACATTGATGAATAAAAGCAGTAAATTTGGAATATGATTAATAGATAATGAAATGTAAATTGAAAGAGCATATGAATAACGTATGATAATAAAAATCGTTAGAAATATGATAATGTACATATGATAACAGATACATGAATCATACATGAAGAGAAGTTTGTGTATGTGACATACACATACATACATTCATACATACAGACAATATGTAGGGAGACAGTAATTTTTTGCATGCCATTATGATGAGTTTTGCTTGCATGACACTTGGTTTGCCTAACTTACAATCCTGATGCAGTAAAATTATTCACAGTGTTCTTTTAAGCATGCCATATCAAAAAACTTTGTTGATTCTTAACAAGCGTAGTCTTTTCTAGGCTGTATGCATATAAGACTACAGAACGCTTTTACAAATGTTGGAAAATACAGTATATATATGTACTTCTGTTACTGCTTTGGCATTCTTGGTGTATTTTAACATGGAACTCCCAACTCAATAGACTTGCTTTCATGTATACTATGTGTACTTCTCTCTGGTCAGTTTAGGGGTGGGTGGGAATTAAGAATTTTAATTCAGATGTGCATGTTTTAGTGTGGCAGAAATACACAACTTGGTAAGTAAATTTTGATGGATATTTTAAATACTTTTTTGTTCTTTTGTTTAAGGAAAAAGAGATGCGAAGACAGCAAGCTGTTCTTCTGAAACACCAGGTTTGTATACGTTCAGTTGACCAAGCAGAATGCCAATTGTGGACTACTACTTAAGCTGTACGGGGGGTGGAATCTTCAAAATATGCCCTTTTAAAATTTCTGGGTTTGATTCCTGCACAAATTTTCTTTCACTTATGATTTGTTGCTTTGCTTTGGTATTGGGGTCTTTTGGGGGATTATAAAGTGGTTTTGTGACTTTGTGATTTCTGTTTCATAATGTTGTGCCAACTCTTTCTACCAGGAGTTGGAGAGGCATAGACTAGATATGGTATGGGTATGTTTATTTTTGTACATCTAACACCGCATTGTGATTTGGTTGTGATATGGTTGTCATAGCAATGCATAAAATGTAGCACTGGCTGCTGTCATATTACATACTGCTGCATGGCTTTACAGCACAGTGCATTGCATACATCTGCTTGTCTTGTCTGTTAAGGAAAAAAAAAACCCAAAACATGTCTTGAACATGTATATAAATTAAACGTAGCAATAAATAAATGAGGTTTTTAGCCAGAAATCTATGTTACTGATGTCCCAATAGAAATTGGACTACTATATAAAATCAGAGATTAATTAATGCAAAATTAATAGGTAGTCACTTGGATAATTTTTGCACGCCTTGTCCCATTCACTGGGAATGAATCCAAACATTTTAAATACAATTTGAATTAACCTGTTCTGGAAATCAGGATGATATCTTTCCTAAGTTTGTAAGGTACTGAGGAAATTAGCTTTCTGACAGTGGTAAATACATAAGTACACAATGATACATTAGAATGTAATCCTAGCCTCACTGAATTACATGATAAAGTTCCCCTAGCCTTTACTGGGGCCAAGATTTATTCCACAGCTTTTCAGGCAAAATCCGCATACTTAATGCTCTATGATACAGCTCCTTAATTCATTTGAAGTTACTGACATAATTTATTGAGGGACAGCCATCAGTAAATGCAAGTGTTGTTGCATATGTATATGCGCCACCACTAGCTTGATTGAAACTGATCTAGAGCTGAGAAAATTAATCATATTAATTTGTTGCTAATTACAAAAATGTTAGTATTTGCAGTGTTTGAAAATGACCAGTTTAAAATTTGTGCTGAATTGGCTATTGAAGAAATAAATTGCAAGTTCCCTAATAGCAGATGTAAGGTAACTGACCTGTTCCAGCCAACCATTATGCTTTTTGTTCTGCCAGCTTATGAAGGAGCATCACAACTGACCATAAGTAAATCTGTATGCTTCTTTTTTACACTGTCTCCATGTTCATTGCTTTACCTTTTTGCTTTTGATTGTTCCTGTATTTGCTTTCTAAACCTGAACTAAAACATGCACAGACTTGGCCATTCTTGTCCTATATTTAGTATTTACTGTGACTTGTCTATTAATGCTAAATTTGTTACTCAGCTGTTTTACTGATTGGAAAATGTGGATTAGTTTTTTTCTAATATTACCTGCTTCAATAGGAGCGAGAAAGGAGAAGACAGCATATGATGCTTATGAAAGCCATGGAAGCACGTAAAAAAGCAGAAGTGAGTATTAACCTCTGAAAGTTTCAAGTTTTCATGGTTTCAATCTGCTGTGATCTGTAGAAGAGCAGTGTCTTCAATGCACCTATATGTATAATTTCCTTCATATACATGGCAGTGGCTGAATGAGAAGTAATAGGCACAAACTGAAATACAGGAAATTCTGTTTAAGCTTCAGAAAAACTTTTTTACTTTGGGGGTAATGGTTGAATGGCACAGATTGCCCAGGTAGGTTGTGGAGCTGCAACCCGCTGTAGCTGATACTCCTGGGGGGGGCAATGGCAGGAGGATGATATGACAGCGCATACATGGGCATGGGAACTGGGTGATTTCAAGAGGTCCCTTCCATCCTCAGTGATTCTGAGCAAGAAGCCAATAGTTTCATAGTCACTTCAGAGTCCTTAGGATTTCCTGGAAAAGAAGCTTTATTTTTTTTTCTTCATGTTGTTCATGTGTATAAGAGTATTTATCATACTGACTTGTCAGATTATCTAAAAAAAAAGTACATAATGAAATAACATTGATGATAAAACCAAACTGTACTGTATGATTTATGAAACTTTTATTAGACCATGATAAACTAATTTACATCTTAATCCAGAGGCTGTCTTAAGTTTTAACCCTGATATTGTCTTGAGGGGGACTATCAGTGCTAAAATGTAATTGCTAACTGCTTAAACCTTACTTTACACGTATCTCTATATCCTGAGACACACTTAATCTCTGTATCCTGAGACTTTTCTAAATAAAGATAACTAAGAAATTGAAATAAAATAACCATCATTATAGCATATAAGTTGTCAAAGAAATTGTTTTCTTTGACAACTTTTTTCTTAGGTATGCTCGTACCTTTAAATGAAACTGACAGTGCAACAGAAAAATTGAGTAACACTTCAGTGCAAGGAAGAATCACAGAATCACAGACTACCAGGTTGGAAGGGACCCCAAGGATCATCTGGTCCAACCTTTCTTGGCACAAGCACAGTCTAGTCTACATATCAAAGCACCCTGTCCAGCTGAATCTTAAAGCTGTCCACCACTTCCCTGGGGATATTATTCCAGTGGCTGATTGCCCTCATTCTAAAAAATCTACCCAGGAGTAACTTGTGCCCATTACCCCTGTCTTTTCCAAGTGACTCCTTGTAAAAAGGAAGTCTCCACCTTGTGGCCACTCTTTAAATACTGTAATAGGGTAATAAGGTCTCCCCTCAGCCTTCTTTTCTCAATGCTGAGCAAACCCAATTCTCTGTGCCTTGCCTCATATGGCAGCTTCCCAGTCCTTGGATCATCTTTATGACCCTTCTCTGAACTCTCTTCAGCCTGTCCCCCTCTTTTTTGTTTAGCGGGGACCAAAACTGAACACAGTATTCCAGGTGTGGCCTGACAAGTACTGAGTAAAGTGGGATAGGGACTTTATCTCTGGTGACGCCCTTGTTGATGTAACCCAGCATGCTGCTGGCTTTCTTTGCCACAGCTGCAGACTGTTCATATTGAGCTTGTTGTCCACCAGGACCCATAGGTGCCTTTCCACAGAGCTGCTCCCCAGCTGGGTAAATCCCAGCTTATGCTGCACTCCTGTACTGTTTTCGCAGGTGCAAGACCTTACATTTGTCTTTGCTGAACTTCATAAGGTTCTTGTTAGCTCACTCATCCAGCCTATCCAGGTCTCCCTGCAGGGTGGCTCTCCCCTGCAAAATTTCAGGGTTAACTCTTAAGCTGACTAGAAAAGGTGCCCACCTAGATTTCTTGTTTGTAAACAGAGAGGGACTCATGGGTGAGTGATGATTGGGGGCTGTCTTGGTCACAGCAATGCCGAACTAGTTAAGTTTCAAATCATTAGTGATAGGAGAAAAAACACCTGCACAACATTGACCCTGGATATGGGAAGAGCAGACTTGTGACTGCTGGAGTGGCTAGTTAGGAAGGTCCCCATGGAATCTGCTTTTGATGGTAGTGGGGTCCACGGATGCTGGTCAGTTTTTAAGAGCCATCGCTTAAGAGCGCAGGAGCAGGCAACTCTAAATTGTGGGAAGTCAAGCAAGCAGGGCAGAAGCTCAGCTTGGCTGAGCAGGAATCTTCTAGAACTTAGGTTCTAGAAGAAGGATAGGCAACATGGGAGGACTATTGGGATGTTGTTCGCCACTGTAGGAAGAAAAATTGGGTGGCCAAAGCTCAATTAAAGTTCAGGCTGGCTAGTACTATGAAGGACAATGAAAAGGGCTTTCTAAAAGATGTCAACAGCAAAAGGAGGAACAGAGATAACATTGGTTCATTACTTGATGAGGTTGGTCACCTCACAAGTAGGGATGTAGAAAAAACAGAGACGACGTCTTTATCTTTAACACCATGATGTGCCTTGGGACCCCTGGAGCCCAGTGTTAGAAGGCCATGACTGAGTTAGGGGTGCGATAAACTCCCAGCTGACCCTGAGCATGTTGGAGGCTTGCTACTCCAGCTGGATGCGTGTAAGTCTATGACACCTGATGGAATTAATCCCAGGGTACTGAAATGTTACTGCAGGACCTCTCTCCATTATTTTTCAATGACGTTGGGAATCTGGAGAGGCCCCAGTTGACTAGAAGCTGGCAAATGATGTCCCAGTTTTTAAGAAGGGAAAGAAGGCAGATCCTGGTCTCACTTTAGTGCCTGGAAAAAAGTTATTCTGGGAGTTACTGAAAATCACTAGAGAGACAATGCAGTCATTGGCCATAGCCAGCATGGGTTCATGGAGGGAAAGACCTGCTTAACGGACTGAATTTCCTTTTATGACAAGGTCACCCATCTAGTCGACAAATAGAAGTCAGTATATGTGTATGGGAGTTTTAATTTTTAGCAAAGCTTTTGATGCTGTCTCTCACAGTGTCCTTCTGGACAACATGTCCAATGTACAGCTGAACAAGTGCATAATATGTTGGGTGAACAATTGGCTGACAGATTAGGCTCAAAGAATTTTAATAAATGGGGTCACATTGCACTGGCGGCCAGTCACCAGTGGGGAACCCCAGGGCTCAATTTTAGGGCCAGTGCTCTTTAATGTTCTTATAAATGATCTGGATGCAGCAGTTGAATATACTTTAACTACGATTGCTGATGATACTAAACTAGGAGGAGCTGTGGACTCCCTTGAGGGTACAGACACCTTACAGAGTGTTCTGGACAGACTAGAGAGCTGGGCAATCACCAACATATGAAATTTAACAAAAGAAAGTGTCAGATTCTCCACCTGGAATGGCATAGTCCTGGTTATATGTACAAATTGGGGGTGGAGAGGCTGGAGAGCAGCCCTGCAGAAAGAAATCTAGGAGTTTGGGTTGATGGCAATTTGAATATGTACCAGCAGTGTGCCCTGGCAGCCAAAAGAGCCAACCATGCCCTGGGGTGCATCAGCCACAGATTCACTAGCCTGTTGAGGTGGGTGATTGTCCCACTCTACATTACACTGGTGCAGCCCCACCTTGGGTACTGTTTGCAGATTTAGGCACCTCAATATAAGAAGGACATAAAACCATTAGAGTGTGTCTAGAAGAGGATGAGCAAGATGGTGAATTGTCTTGAGGGCAAGACTTCTGAGGAGTGGCTGAGGTCACTTGGTTTGTTCAGCCTGGAGAAGAAAAGGCTGAGGGGTGACCTAATCACAGTCTACAACTTCCTTGAGGAGGGCAGCAGAGGAGAGGTGCTGATGTCTTCTCTCTGGTGACCAGTGATAGGACACAAGGAAATGGAATGAAGCTGTGTCAGGGGAAGTTCAGATTGGACATTGGGAAGAGGTTCTTCACTGAGAGAGTGACCGGCCACAGGAACAGGCTCCTCAGGGAAGTGGTCACAGTACCAAGCCTGTCACAGTTCAAGGAGTGTCTGAATGATGCTCTTAGTCATATGGTTTGGTGTTAGACAGTCATGCAAGGAGCAGGGAGTTGGACTCCATGATCCTTGTGGGTCCCTTCTGACTCGAGGTTTTCTGTGATTAATCTTTGTTAAAAAGTTAGATTACGTTTTTATGATCAGGAATCTGTTTCTGCCCCATATTGTTCTGTTAAGTAGTGACAGTTACAGCTGTGCAAGTAAAGCCACTGAGAGCTGATTGTTCTGAAGATGATTTTTGCACAGCAGCCATAAATAAGAGATAGATCTGATTTAAAAATACTGGTATGTTCTGTTTTAAAACCAGGGTTACCCTCTCCATGTTCTCCACATCCTTCTTGAGGTGGAGGGCTCAAAACTGGACACTCATCCAGATACAGTCTCATCAGCACTGAGTGGGGGAAGACAGCACCCTAAGCACCTGATCCACCGTTGGAAATCAGGATGCCAGACTAAATGGCTGATAGTCTGATCCAGTGTTGTAATGATATTCTGTTATAAATCTAATAGTATTTATTGCAGCTAGTAAACTTAGCATGGTTAAGTTTTGAATTTTTAATCATAACTGTAAATTAATATGTTGTCACTTAAATATCCATATGTACTTCTCTTATTTTCATCTGACATAGAATTTCTATTTGTCAAAAAGAAGTTGTAGGCATTGCCAGTTGTCTTTAAGACCTTGAGATAGGTTAAGATACAAGGCAATGAACCATTTAAAAAAGCAAGTCAGGGAGTATTTTCCATTTTAAAATAAATTCACTGATTTTGCGTGCTGCTTTAGAGTATTGTGATTTTCCATACAAGTTGGATGCTTGGAGAGAAACCCATGATTAAGCTGTGTGTCCCTTATGAAATCATCGCATATATGAGGGCCTGGGTTGTCAATACAGAGGATGCTTGCACAGCTGCAAAGCAGCAGTTGGGCAGATGGGTAATTCTGTACATGACTGCTTTTTTTTTTCTGCCAGTTAATGCCGTTCTACAAATGCAGATGGGTCCTGACTTACAGTTATGCAAAGTTTGGTACTAATAAACTGAAGAGACCAGAGTGACCTCTTTAACTGACAGAGTAATTGGGAGTGATTCTGAATAACATGCATCAGCTTAGTTTGGATCTTTAGCTCTTCTATGTCCACAGGTGAAAAGCACCTATACTGTCTTCACCTTTATGTTGTGTCAGGTTCTTAGGTCGTGACAAACGCACACGCACACGTTTGTGTATATGCACGGTTCTGTGATGTAAAGAGGTAGCATTGATATATGGCAGATTCCATACATGGTTTCTTAATACTTCGCATTCGGTATCAGTTGCATAGAGGTGTGCAATGAGTTGCGTAAGCAGGACAGCGCATATCAATGCCAGACATGTAACAGCAGAACTCCTGGGATGGAAAAGGCAATGGGAGCTCCAAATTCAGCATCAGCCCTAGCAGGTTAGAGAGGCAGGATTCATACAGTATTCTGTGGGACATCAGTGTAGAGGGTGTTGGGAGAGAAAAATAATGAATGCTCAGCTTCTCACTTGATTATCCCTGTATTTCTGTTGTACAGAGTAAGATATTAATGACTGTTCAATTTTCATATGGCATGCTAAGTATGTGGTAGTTTAAGGCCAGAAGCTATGTGTCTTGAAAAGATCAGTTGTGTTTTGTAAGCTATTCATATCCAGAATATGTATTATAGGAGCTTTTAAACCATGTATTGGCTGGAGAGGTTTTCCCAACTACTGCTTTCTTGAGTGGTCTCTACTTTTAGCCAGATGCATATTGATGATACTAGTGTGTAAGCAGGCCTTTAAAATTGGATGCCTTGTGTGTATGGCAGCTCTACCATATTTTCACTCAGTCATCTTTGTGAAATGGTATTCCACAAAATCTTACATACTCAATACCTATTTCCATGTGGATAGGAGGGAAAAAAAGTGAATCTTAGATTTGCTCACAAATTCTATGATTTTGTTCTATTTCTGTAGTTTCCCCTTTCCCTTTACTTGAATGCAGGTTCCTTAATTGCTGTGGTAATTATTAAGATTACGTAAGTAGTGCTTTTCACATTCTTAAATTGTTCCATTGTAAGTATAAGACTTGTATTTTATTTTCTACCCTATTAATTCTATTTAAGGAAAAAGAGCGGTTAAAGCAAGAGAAACGCGATGAAAAAAGATTAAATAAAGAACGTAAACTGGAACAACGCAGGTTGGAATTAGAAATGGCAAAGGAGTTAAAGAAGCCTAATGAAGATATGTGCTTAGCAGACCAGAAGGTAATTGTAATAATGTAAACTTATTTTCTTGCTTCTTGTTTTTGTGTTATGCCATTGCGACAGTAACTTTTTTCTCTTGCAGCCACTCCCAAAGCATTCAAGTATTGGTCTAGATAATTAGCTAACTATTTAAAATACATACAAATACAGGATACTACAAATACTGAAGTAGAATATGTTTTGTTAATGAAAAGCATTTTGTTTAAAAGTGGCCTGCTTCCCAAAAAGTACTTGCATTGATTACTTAAAAAAAAAATAATCGATTATACTATGATTTATTTTTACAGCAGGAATCTGCATCATGTCTCAGTTCATAGGCACTAGATAGAGCTTTTCTCATACGTGCAACTATTCTAAACTGCTACTCAAAACAAGTACTCTCTCAGTCTTCTGTGTTCTTAATTCTTGTCCTTTTTACATACTTCACGTTCGAGCCCTCCCTGTTCCAGAGAATTCCCCTCCCTATGTCCCCCAAATATTTTTATACCACCTTTTATAGTATTTTAGCTCAGAATAGAGCCTGAAAGTGTCTCCTGGCCAAAAAGTAAGTATTTACTAGTATCTTGCTTCCTGTAATTTATGAAAAGGTAAACATGCTTCAGCTTTAACTTAAATTTACTGATGGGAATGTGGGGGAGCAGCTTCCCTATAGCCTTGTCATGCTGTAGGTCATATGGAAGAATCAGCCAATTTCCTTAAGCTGGTATCAAAAAAGTTTTCTTTTGAAATATGCTACCGAATCTTTTCATAGTTTTTCTTTACTTTTCAGCCTTTGCCAGAGTTGCCTCGCATCCCAGGCCTTGTTCTCAATGGAAGCACATTTTCAGATTGTCTCATGGTAGTGCAGTTCCTACGTAACTTTGGTAAAGTTCTTGGCTTTGATGTGAATGTGGATGTCCCTTCCCTGAGTGTTCTTCAAGAGGGTTTGCTAAACATAGGGGACAGCATGGGAGAAGTACAAGACTTGCTTGTAAAGCTTGTCTCTGCGGCTGTTTGTGATCCAGGACTTGTTACAGGTTATAAGGTAAAAAAATTAATAAATAAAAATCTGTAGTAAATACCTCGTGTTTATGAATGCATTCTTCATAATGCATCTTTGGCATCCCTCCAATTTGCATTTAGATTCTCTTTCCTAATTCTTCTTTTTGGTGTCACTGTTCTAACGTTACTCAAACACTTTCTGTGACCTGTCAGCCTTCCCAGAAGTTATATGTTTCTTCTTCCAGAAGTTATATATTTCTGGGCATTTTCTCTACTCTCCCCCATTTTTATCTGGGCCTCTTGGGAGGGCAGTATCACATCTGCGGCCACGTCTTTTATGCCACTTCCACCCCCTATTTTTTTCTCCCTTTCATTCTTACCCTTGTGTTATATTCTCAGTGAATCTCACTGTTTCTTTCTCCAAAGTCTGCTGTCTGCATCAAAACTCTGATGTATTCATGATTCTCTTTCTTTATTATCCTTCTTTTTTGAGCCAACATAGCTCTTTTCTACATAGCTCATTTTCTAGAATGCTATATAGCATGATTGTACAAACCAATATTCATCAAGTTCCAGTGGACCTTTTTTCATTTAATTTCATTAATATTATCTCTATTCTTAAAAACTTGTGGTGAAGACATTTTAGTTTATTACTGTAATCAAGATTTACATTCGAATAAAGAAAAAAATCCTGATTTAAAGTCCTTATGTGAAAATGCAAACAAACCCACCCCACTGTTTTATAAACAATAATACAGCCTGCAAAGGAAAATAATATTTTAAAATGTGATTGCTTGAAGTGTCTTTATTCTTTTTAGGCTAAAACTATTCTTGGGGAACACTTACTGAATGTTGGTATCAATCGAGATAATGTGTCCGAGATTCTGCAAATATTCATGGAGGCTCACTGTGGGCAAACTGAGCTGACAGAGAGCTTGAAGACAAAAGCTTTTCAGGCACATACTCCAGCTCAGAAAGCATCAGCACTTGCTTTTCTTGTCAATGAGTTAGCATGCAGCAAAAGTGTAGTAAGGTAAGATTTTTCAGAAACAGGTCTGTAAAAACTATAAAAATGTTATAGTTCAAAATTACTGTATACACTGTGTTCTGTTTCCTGATGTTCTTATAAGGAAAGCTGAAGTTTTCTATGTTACTTTACTTCTTCTTACTATTATGTACTTCTGGTATGATGGAAGAGTGGAACTTTTGCATGTTTGATCTGTAAGTTTGTTTCCAAAGCTTGCACCAAAATTTTTCCAGCTATTTTGGGAGGAAGAGATGAGACTGATTACAAAGAAATTTACTAGAGATTCTAAGTAAGAATAATTTAGAAGAGTCGTAAAAGTCTTCTGCAGTACTGTGTTCCTTGGGTCTTTGGGTTTTTTTGGATTTTTTTTTTTTTTTTTTTCCCCCCCCCCCAAGATCTCTTTTGTCCAAATATTTCAGGATCATAAGCTGATGTGGCAAGCCTGATATATCACGGTAGTAATTCAAGAAAACGTACACCTCATTTGTGGTCAGTAGTGTATAGCATTTGATAATTTTAAAAACCACTATGTTCAACAACTTTTTAAAACCCAACAATGTGCAATAAAAACTTAGGAAATGCCTGTCTTTGGGATACCTATACTTCCATATGCTTACCGTGGTAAAGTCTTCTATCATTTAATTGTGTGCTCTTTTGTTTCCTGGTAATTTCTGCTGCTTTTGTTATACTGTGCTGCAAAAGCAAATCAGGGGTGTTGTGTTAGCAAGAGTGAAAGGGATGCTTCATTTTTTCCAAAGTTGAAGAATAGCAGAAGTGGGCAGTGCAAGTGCAGTGCATGTACTGAGCAAGAGGGTTGATGTGCATTAATCAAATTCCTCATAGTAAGAAACTTTATCTTACCGCATGTTATCAGCTGTTAAGTCAGATTTGTAGAAACTGTTATTCAGAACTTTAGTTTCTATATTTTCATTGTAGAAACAACTATGACCTGTTACATTGTTGAGGCTGGGATGTTTCAGAAGCGGATGTTCACTGCACTGAAGCACTTTTTTTTTGTTCTTCAATGTCTTCAGTGGAAAGCGAACATTAGTTTGTAGATCATGTGGATCCCAGTTAGAATACCATAGAATACCATACCATACCAGTCATAACTTTGCAGCTGAGGGCTAGCTGCTTGGTGGCAAATACTGCTTTGTGGAGGTTTGACACTGAATTAGAGCTATTGAAAGAAATGTCAAATTCTTTGAATGACAGGCTGCTTATGGAAAGAAAGCTTATGTGATACTGTGAATAAAGATTCCTTCACGTAGGTACAGCAGTACGCTACATCGGCATTCCTAGTATTGGAATTTCCTAGCTTTAAAAATACTTATTTTGAATTTTAAACATTTCTCCGAGATAGTTCTTTGAGACAAAGTATCTGTACATAAATGTCTGTAAGAAAAAGGTATGTAAGTTCACTGTTGATGGATTATTTTGTCTTTGACAGTGAAATTGATAAAAACATTGATTACATGTCAAACTTAAGGAGAGATAAATGGATGGTTGAAGGCAAACTTCGGAAGTAAGTTTTGTTTCCTTAAATATTACGATATATTGCTTTTTTGCATTTAGATATGCTGCTATATAGGCAATTGGTTCTGAGGATGAAATTAGCTGACACAATTACAGGTTCACCAAGAAATTAGTAACTGAACTGTTTAATTAAGACGGATGTGGATTTAGAATGTGCAGCACCAGTCTTTGACAATCTGTTAAAGATCCGTGAGACTCAGAGGGTTAATGTCCCTCAGAATTGCAGCAGTCAAGTGCATCTTGTTTTCTTCGGTAGAAAGTAAAAATTCATTAATTGGAGTATTACTGGAGCTCTCAAATTGCTACTGATGTTATCAGAGTTTATTTAGAGCTACCATAATTACCAATGTTCATTCTGAAAGGCATTTTAAGATGACATGATTTTCGTGCAAGTTACCAATCAAATTTTGTTAATTTATATTATGTTATCATAGTGTTTCCCATCTGTCAGTGTTGCATTGTTCCCTATAGCTAGAGATCATATGTAGAATGCAAACTTTGAGATATTTTTTTATATTTCTGTTTAAGGTAAAATTGGAACTTTTTGAGGGTTGTCAGTTTCATACCCACTGTTCCCCAATCCTACAAGACAAAATTCCATACAGCAAGCATACTGGCTCCAACTACCAGGAAGCTAGAAGGCATAAAGTTGATGAATCACAGGGGGTAAAAATACATAGCCAGACTCTACTTTCTTTTTTTTCTTAATCATCTTTACTTCTTACTAGGAATGGTAAATCCTATCTTAGTCCTTGCTTTAGGTACTTGTGTTTCTAATCTCATGTCTCCCTTTTTTCCCTTTAATATATCTCAGAAGGAAGAAGGAAAGAAGTAAAGAAGAAGGACAAGAGGGAGGTAGAGGAAAAAATTAGACCAGTAAAAAGACATTCTCTACTAATACTGCAGATCACCATCTGCACAGGGTTAATGTATTTTATCTTTTAGGACAATCCAAATACCTTTTCATGTCTTCATCTGTGTCCCCTCTAAAGGGTATAGTTTAAAAAGTGTTTCTGAAGTTCCGATGTAGCCAACTGTCTATTAGCGGAATGGGACCTTACCTGTCTTTGTCTCCTCAGGGACTGCTTAGTCTTTCTCTCCCTCCATCAAACTGTAAGTACTTGTAGATGTAGGATCCTCCCTTTTCCTCATGTTCTTTCTTTTCTTCCCTTTCAAATAGTGGGCATAAATACCCTGAACTCCCAAGCCCCTCTTCCTTTCTATAGTCATTTCTCCATTTCTTCGGTTTCCCTTTTGTGTGGATTTCAGGCTGCAGTAGTGCTGTCTTTATTTTCAAGCGTAAGTATCGCGGGAGTGCTCAGCAGCATTATTATTCTGCTTTGAATTCACTGGACTTGATTCAATCATCTTTCACCTTTGGTTCAATATCTTTGGATTTTCCACTGTTTTTCTGATGAACTCTAAGAAGCTTTTTGGAAGAGCCTTCTTTGATCAATTTTAAACAATGCTTTCTTCCTATTATGTCAGTTGGTGTTTGTCTTAAACTCTTAGAACTGTTCTGGGGCTTCTCTGAAAAGAATCTGTCCATTTCAGTCTTCTGTTTGGTCTTTTTTCTCTGCTTCCAGAATTTATTCTTTCCCATGTTATCATTCCTATCCATTTGAAAGCTCAGTCTAGTTTTTAAGCATCCCAGTCCCAAACAGTTTTGCATAGGAGTATCTGGGCTACTTGCCATGTGATAACGGATGTGTGCTCTTTTCACATGCCTACAGACCTTGACAAGACCCTCAGCACCAAGCCCATCATGTGTGGGAAGTGCATAGTGGTAGAATAATGGAGGCAGAGGAATGGGTTTATTTCTTCTCAGTTTGCCAGTGTTTCTCGTGGTAAATCTTCATACCACTACCTCCAGACTGTCTTGAAGTATATCTAAGTGGGATGAGTAAAGAGTCTACCTGCATCGTATGTTTTCACTAAGTGATTTTTTTTGTGCTTCTGTGAGGTTTTTTTACAAAATCCTCAGCTGGATTTCAGGGACAGGGGGAGGGAAGGGGATAAAACAAACCCCAAAACAAACCACCTGTGTTTGTAAGATAGAAAAAAGCAACCTTAAAACCCCAGGTTGGAAAAAGGAATCATTGTGTAAAAGCCTATAGGGATGCCCCTTTTTTTAAAGAAACAACCAACTCTGGGTTGGTTTTTTTTTTTGTTGTTGGGTTTTTTTTTTTATTTATTTTGTTTGGGGGGGGGGTTGTTGTTGTTGGTTTTGGGGGTTTTTGGGGAGATTTTGTTCCTCTCGAGGGTACTGAACCAACATTCTTTGATAAGTGTAATATATACGGTTGGAAACTGAATTCTGCGCTGCCAGGACTGTTTCTGCTAGGCTTGATGGTCTGTGATAGGTTGCATCTTATTCCTTCTCTATCACATCTAGATGTGAATCTTGATACTAATCACCATTTTTGTAAAGGCAGCTGTCTCATACAATCAGTTCTTCTTTCTTTGTGCTCTCTGTATCACAACTATATTCAGAAGACTCACCTGAGATGATTCAGTTATTTATTTTCTTTTTAACTAGATAATCATAATCTCAGCATCTCCTTTTCCATTACATGTCTTCTCCTTGGTATTTCTTTTGTAGTTTGAAATATAGCTACTTGAAGGATTAGGTACTCTCTGTTTCTTTAAAAGACTTGAAATACTGCAGAACAAGGTTTTTCACTGCAGTGATGTTCTTTTTAACATGCCAGTATTATGGCATGCTCCTTGTAAGTTGATTTCTTTCCAGTGAGGCCATCTCAACTGTAAATGATGATGATATATCAAAACCAGTGTTACATAAGGGGACAAATTTACACCCCAAGTTTAGGCAGGAGGTGGTAATGCTGATTTGGGAAGCTTTTATTTTTTGAGACCCAGGCTGAAGTAAGTTAAAGTTGCTTAATATTTCTGTGCAAAAATTATAAGTAAGACATGAAAATGAAGTCAAAAGGTGAATTTTCCTTCTATGATCTAGTATCCATTACAGATTAGATTAGAGCAGTCTTAAGCCCCACATCTGATTGTCTGATGGGCCACCCACTCTTCTTGTAAGCCAGTAGACTTTATAATTTTCTCAACAGTTGCAGATGTCACTTCAGTGTATACCTGAAAGTGAGAAAGATGAAACAGTTTTCTGAGTGAAAGTTTTCTTCTCTCAACGAGCCATATGTCTAAGTAGCAGGTGGAGAAGTATGCTACCCCTCGAAATACCTGGACAGTTTTTAAGTTACGCTCTCATTGGCTTCTGCCTCTATGCTCGTTTGGATACAGACTGCTGCCTTCTTATGCTTATGGTGCTATTAAAAGAGAACATCTTTGATTCATCTCCATCCTTATAATTTGTCATGTCATGCAGGCTTCCTTTAGTGCTTGACAACATTGTGTCTCTTATTTTTGCTTTCAGCAAAAGTAGCCTTTTTCACTTCTCGTTTCTTTTAGGTATATGAAGGATGTGTTTGCTGGTTGCTGAACTTCCACCTGCCAGCTTTATTGTTGAATTGTCTTCAAGATAATCTTAGTCTAACTTGTCTCCAAAATTATCTTGCAGCAGTCAATCCTATCATTGACTAGTGGCTTTGTTTGGTAGTTAATTCCTGTATATAGACAGGAATTTCCATTCCAGATGAAGAGGATTTGATGGTTTGAAGTTGTCCTCATAGAAAGGAAATTTTTGTCTAAAAAACTTAACTCAGTGGAAGCCTGAGTAGTACTGATGCTAGTCATACTAAGGCTCTTTGCATCGGACCTGAAAATGTTACTTGCTTCCAAATTCACCAGAAGGCTTGAGAATTATTTTTTAATTAAAAACAACAACAACAACAACAAATTGGTTGCTAAAATAGCTAAAAATTCATTTGTATTGGAAAAATAACATAAATCTTTCTAAATTCTCCAGTGGATTAGCCACTACATTTAAAATAACCAACCAACCAACCAAAAAAACCCCAAAACCACACACACACAAAAAAAAAGCCCACCAAAAAAACACACACAAAAAAAAAGCCACAGGCCAACTGTTTTCAAGCAAACAGAAGTCCCCTTGATGATTTCTTGCTACCGGTCTTTTTAAAAAGTGCTGCTACCAATTGAGCAGTGACGGATTCATTTAAATCTGTGCTGTCGAGTACTGGCCTTGTATATTGCTATTTAACGGCTGATACATTTGTCTGTATTGTCCAGAAGCCAGTACTTCTACAACACTTGCCATACTTGTAGCCACTTGCTGTATGGAATATTGTTTTGTAGGATGGGAAGAGAGAGAAGTATGACAAGGAAAAATTACGTACTGGTAATTGTGTTTGTCGTTACTGTTCTACTTTTCCCATCCTACCTTCTTCCAGTCATCTCTTAAAAAAAATCTTTGTCTTTTCTACACGTTTATGAATCTCTTCTGAGACAGTTGCATTTTTGGTCTGCGTTACAAGTGACTGGTTAGGGCTGGCTATTTACTTACACCTCCTGTGGTTCAGCATGTTTGCCTGCTAGCTCCCTGATAGGTGGAACTATAATCTTTGCTGTGTGGAATCTTGTCTTATAGGGGTTTTATAGAAGAAGAAGGTCTACTACAACCATAATTACTGGTATGTAAGTTTCCCTTTTCTTTCATAAAAGGAAAAATGAGAGTTTGAGTAATCTCTAGTAGTTTAGGTAGCTCAGATTTCTCAGAAAATAAAGTATGTTCCATAATAAAAAGGTCAGCCAAGGGACTAACGTGAAATAATACTACTAAATTAAAAACGCATAAAAATATGAAATGGAAAAAAAGTTTAAAACCAAATAGTTTAAACCAACCTTGCTGTTGCCATGCAAATGTAAACAATTTCATCCTTCCAACTGAGGATTTTTGCCTTTCTCCCCTTCCCTACCCCAGACACAGGTATTTTATGATCATATTCTTAGATGTATTAAACCAAAGATAAAGAAGTTAAAATGGTTCTTTCTTCTAATTGTCTTTTCTGACTCTCCAAAATCCCTCTTCTATTTCATTTCTTCTAAACAGTTGTGCAATAAAATTCACCTGGGAGAAACAAAAATTCTACTCAGAACTGAGTAAGAGGTTTAAGGGTTTCATAACCTGATTTTTTCTTATTGACTAATAGCAATAAATACTGAGAAAATACAATGTCATATTAGAACAGAAGAGCTAATTTGAATCTGCTTTCAGTCACAAGGAAGAAAGGTACATTTATGCTACAGACATGCTCCATAATTTCACCCCTTGTCATGTGTTTCAAGGCTTAGAATCATTCATGCAAAAAAAACTGGCAAAAGAGACGCTACAGGAGGTGGTGACATAGGAGAGGAACAGCACTCTTTGGAAACACCAGCACCAGGCCGCAAACGCAGACGAAAGGGAGGGGACAGTGATTATGACGATGATGATGATGATGACAGTGATGATCAGGCAGATGAGGATGATGAGGATGAAGAGGACAAAGAAGATAAAAAAGGAAAGAAGGCAGAAGTTTGTGAGGATGAGGTGGGGGATTTTAAATATAGCAAAACTGAACTAATAAGTTAAAATTTAGCTTCTGTTTTTCTGCAGTTTGGCACTGCTTCCCCAAAAATCTCACAATAAAAAGGAAGGAAGAATAACTTACCTCCAATATTTTTAAATTTCTGGAATAAGTTTATTTTCCAGATTCCCCCCCTTTTTGGAAAGCTCTTGTAGTGTGGGTTGTGGTGTTTTTGCTGAGGTGGTTTCTTTTTTCCTGCTTACTTGTCTTAGTTCTTTGAAGTTCTGAAGGATTGTACCAGATCCAGAGACCTGCACCTTCATTAGCAAGTAAACGTAACTGTCGTTTTCCCATACAGGAGAATAAAGGTCATTGATCACTTAACAAAGTATGAAAGAAGTGTAAAGTTATATCTAACATTATCTATTATACAGCTTGCCTTTGACCTTCCTGTGTTGGTTTTTTTTCATGACTTTTATAGAGTGGACACTGCCCAACTGCATTTGATCACAAGATGGTAAATTTTACTAGTCAGTATCAGATAAGATACAGGAAGGATCACTGAAACTTTTTTTAGCTTGTTAAGCTGAATTGTATCTACAATAGTCAAAAGATTTTTTTTTTCTTTTTTTTTTTTTTTTAATATGGAAGTGCCACAGGCCTCTAAGATTCACTGTAGAACTCTAGAAATCACCACTGGATGAAACCTGATAAAGGAGTAATGCAATACTGAGTACTAGATTTTAGTGCACTGAGTGTTGGACTATTTGTCAGCAAATAATCCATTTATGCAGGTTTACTGAAGTTCAGAGTAAGGTTTTATAGGTGTGATGGATGTGGCTGCTTGAACAATGCATGTATACAACATGGTATGTGAATTCCAATCTTCACAAACACTCCTCATTAGACACCCAACTAATTTCTAGGGTAGGAACAGCCCTATGTGATATTTTTCTGGATTTATTCAAGTACTGTAATGTGTATGAATTTAAGAGAATACCTTAGAGGCATAACACAGAGTTCTTAAAAATTCATATTTCAAAATTAAAAATAAGTAATACTTTGGTTCCGTTTAGTACAGTTTCCTGTTTTGGTGCACTGGGCATTTCATAGACAAAAGTGCTGTAACTCCAGTGGAGAGATTAATTTTCTGATACAGCAGAAGTTCATTGCATTCATGCTGTATGTGTACTTCACTCTGGTACACTCTTACAGAGTGTACCAGAAATACACCACCAGTATCTTCTGGTGCAAGTGACTGAGAGCTCCTAGGATTTTGGTTGTATTCTTTTGGAAACTTACTGTTACCCCCAAAGACTTTCTTGAACTAAATTAAAACTCTCTTTATGGAAACGACTGTAATTTTTAAACTGCATCAAGAAGGAGGACACTATAGACTTAATCATGGGTGCATTCCTCTTCAGCGATTAGCAAGATTAATACTGGAACTTCTATAGCAGACTTGTAATTTAAAGTGGCTCTACAGTTTCTTGTAGACATTGGTATAAAATGAACAAAGACTAATAAGGTTTTGACACATTCTGTTATTTCATGCATGAAAAACATGTAGAAATTAATTTGAATATCCAAAAAGCTTCCTAGAAACTAAAGAATAGATTTGATAGTCTTAGGTGTTCATGCAGAAACTGAATTATTTCTTCCAGAAAAAGAGTTTTCAGTGAACATTTGGCCACAAGCTTTCTCCTTTGTATGCATCTGGGATGTTTTGGAAAGATTCAGTATGTATCTTTTTCCAGTTATGTTCATAGCCAAAAATATTGAAGCAGCACAAAATTTGAAGTTTTTTTTAACCTTAGAATTTACCTCTCATTTTCTGTTACATCTTTTAACTGTAGTAATAGTAAGACATGGCAGTGTGCTTTTATCCTGAAATAAATTTGGCATGATAATATATTTGGTGATTATAGGATGATGGGGACCAGACAGCAAGTGTTGAAGAACTAGAGAAGCAGATTGAAAAACTGGCAAAGGTGAGGGGTCATTTATCTTTACACTATGGCTTTGATCACTGGGTGTCATGAGTTAGAATGTTATCAGTAATTTTGAATGCTCCAACTTAATTGAAATAAGGGTCAGCTTTTTTTTCCATGAAAATATGAATAATGCTGCTGAATTGTGAATTTAGTCTAGTGGCACTAAGTTGTTATGACCAGAAAGACAGTTAAAAAGCTCTTGATAATGTATTTGCACAGCTCAGAATAAAAAGTAATATAATTTTTATCCAGACCTAATTGACGTACTTTTGTTTGTTGATCTTAGAAAGTGATGGTAAATTTTGTGTACTAGAAGCAATGACTTTTCCATTATACAAATGATTGCAGTTCTCATTCCCTCCTACAGTTGGCTAACTTCTGCAGTCATGTTCCAAGCCAACACAGGGAGCTGTCTTTGCTTCAGATTTTGAAACAGTGCAATAGGAAGAGAAATGTAAATGAGAGAGAGAGAATGTGGTAGATAGGGGTACTCATGGCACATGCTTTTACTCTTTGTGTTAGAAAATTTGTCATTTAAGACTTTGTTTCCTGGTTTCTCTCACATTGCAAATCGCAATAAATTAACAATTCAGAGTTAGACCGGACTTCCAGCAGTGTCAATTTAGCAGAGCAAGAACTGAACAAACAGACTGAAATTCTTGTTGGCCCCCTTCAGAGAACTGTTTGTGTTTGAATACAGAATTTATTTTCAGACATTATTGTTCTCATTCTTTTACGAACCAGTTAAAATATCTCACTAGTTTCCCATCCAAAGCTGCAGTGTCAGCTATCTTCAGTGCTCTGTGTACCATTTGCTGTTATTGTATAATTGATAGGATTTCAGTAGTGCTTGTGCAATGAAATATTTGATTCTTTTACTCTTTGAGCGTCAGTGTTAATAAAATAGCCTACCATTGCAAAATACATTTTTAAAGGAAGACTGATAAACTTAAGCTGAACCAGGAAGTGATTGAACTGATGTTTGGGTTTGTTTTTTTTTCTTTAAGGGAGCTCTATAATTAAAAGCAAGGCAGCAATTAGAGTAGAATATCGCATAACACACAGGAAAATATCTCTTGAGAGCTTCATCATGTGACTCTGGAACTTGTGTTCAGTCTGGCAGCCAGGACATGTTTTCTGTTATACCAATTTCCCCCCTCCTCCCACTGAATTATAATACTTTACCTTTTTTAAAACAGCAACAAAGCCAGTACAGAAAGAAGTTATTTGAAGCTTCGCACTGTTTGCGTTCAATGATGTTTGGTCAAGATCGTTACAGGCGCCGATACTGGATTCTGCCCCAGTGTGGTGGTATTTTTGTAGAAGGCATGGAAAGTGGCGAAGGTAAGAAACATAAAGGAATAATATCACACCAAGACATACTTTGCCAAGATGTCCTGTGCATCTCTGCAAGGTCTTTAGGCTTCACCTTCAACCAGAGGCTAAACAAGCTGCTGGCAGTAGACGTGTCTATTCATATGGTGCTCTCTGCTCTCTTTCTGATTATGAAACATCAGTTAATATCTTTCAAATTGAGAATTAATATTTTGTAAGTTTTCAGCTGTTACAGTTCTGTATGTTATGATTTTTAATTTTTATCTACATGCAGTCTTTTTTGGCTCTTTCTGAACTATTTACATTTCCATATGGTGGTGAACTCTGCATATGAGAACTAGGATGACCATAGAATGCAAAAAAAAAAAAAAAAATTCTTTTCATCTTCAGTTGTGATGTTTTGTGCAAATACACAGGCTGTTGTGTGCTTAAAGATTTGATACGTCTGGAAAAAAATATGAAAATTATTTTCACTCAATGGAGTACTGTGTTTTCTAATCAACAATATGATTTAATCTCTTATTTTACCAAGTGATCTTTATTCCAATCCAGCAAATACTGAAGGGTTTGGGTTTGGGGTTTTGTTTTTTTTTTCCTAAAATGAATATGTAATTTTATGGTTGTGACAGTTGTATACTAACTGTGATTGAACTTTTTCACACACTTTAAATTGGATAGATGCATAAAATATGTATTAATCTGACCTTTTAGTAGGTATTAGCATTTTTAAACATAAGCATTCATTTGGTCACAGAAAATCCTTTCTAATTCTGATATTGATGAAGCAAAACTCCATTACTCTCACAATTTCACCATAATAACAAAAAAAAAAAAAAATCTGCTACACATCAGAATAGCGTAATCTTGTGAGAATTGCGTAGAGAGCTATTTAATTAAAATAACTGTAACATTACAGCATGGTATGAGATCTGAGCCCTATTTTGGCCCCCCCAAATCAGCCATAGAACTTTTCCTAGATCTAATCTTGATTTTCAAGTTATCTTTCGAAAATGGGCAACGTAAAAATTAATTTGTCTCCTGTTCTGCATTATTTTATGCTGTATGTTATGAACTGTTCTGTATATGAATAGCTGGATACAGAAGGTACATTGTTATATGCTGTACTGCTTGCACTCCTTTTGTTCACTGTATTTTATTTATTATATTTCAAGCAGATGAATCCCCAAATGCTTCAGAAATTGTACACGAAGAAGAGTCATTGAAATACAACTATCTGTCTTAAGACAGTAAAAACAAACAAACAAAAAATCACACAAGTTTTAGCCAAAAACTGTTGTGCAAACCCGTATTTTTTAATATATTGTCTTAAAGTTTAATTTCCCTGAATAACAAAATGGACATATTCTTAAGTTCTCAACTAACTCCCTCTTCCCCTCAGCTCTTAGTTTGCCTTTCTACAGTTTATCCACTCCTAAATCCTTTATCTAAATATTGGAATTGTGAGATATAAAATGTTGAATGAACTGTCCATTAAAAAAATACTTCCCCTTCCCTCATCTCGTAGTCATTTTGGTTCTTGTGCTGATACTCAATTTGTTTCTATCTTGACATATGCCACAATTGTGGACACATTCTGAAGTTTTAATGGAAGCTGATCCAGGCAGGCTATCCAGAGGGACCTTGACAGGCTTGAGAGGTTGGCTCGTGTGAACCTCATGAAGTTCAGCAAGTCCAAGTGCAAGGTCCTACACCTGGGCCGGGGCAATCCCAAGCACAACTACAGGCTAGGCAGAGACTGGATTGAGAGCAACCCTGTTGGTTGATGAGAAGCTCACCATGACCTGGCAATGTGTGTAGCCCAGAAAGCCAACCATGTCCTGGGCTGCATCGCCAGCAGGTCGAAAGAGGTGACCCAAAAAAACCCGAATTGATCTATCATGTGTTGAGCCAAAAATGAAGTAATTCTTTTAAAATGGTCTAAATTAGTTGGTCTGTTATATTTCATCTGTGTTTCTTGTACATTTTTAGGCCTAGAAGAAATTGCAAAGGAAAAAGAGAAGTTAAAAAAGGAGGAAAGCCTGCATATCAAGGAAGAAGAATTTGAGGCAGAAGAAAAATTACACTGTTTGAATACAACTCACTGTGAGCAAAAGGAAGATCTGAAAGAAAAGGACAACACTAATTTGTTCTTACAAAAGCCTGGGTCCTTTTCAAAACTAAGCAAACTGTTAGAGGTAGCAAAAATGCCACCTGAATCTGACATTATGTCCCCTAAACCTAATGGCAGTGCAGCAAACGGCTGCACCTTATCTTATCCAAGTAACTCAAAGAACTCTCTCTGCAGTCTTCAGCCCACTATATCACAAAGTACCATTGAGAAGTCTGATTCTAATAATCTTTTTAGTCCTAATGCAAGTGGAACAGGAAAGTTTTATGGTTCTCCACTGATTCCAAATGATCAGTTGTTAAAGACTCTTACTGAAAAGAGCAGACAGTGGTTCAGCCTTTTACCAAGAACACCCTGTGATGACATGTCAGTTACCCATGTAGATACACCAGCTACTACAACTTCAGTTACTCCTCAATCACATCCACCATCAAAGTCACCTTCACCTGTTCCATCACCTCTTCTGGGCTCAACCTCTGCACAGAATCCAATGGGATTAAGTCCTTTTGCATTATCACCACTGCAGGTAAGGAAATAAATCCATTTTTGAGTAGTCTGAATTTGCTGTGCTTATTTGGGCAGAATTTCTGTTGAGACGAATTATTTCGCAGAAGTGCTATCATTTTATCTTAATTTCTTTTTTTTTTTCTTCTGTTTCTAATACCTAATTCCATGTTACAGAAGTTTTATAATACTGTAAGTTTTTTGATAAAAAAAAAGATTAAGATAGGTAAAATGAGGTGAGCCAATGTGTGATATTTTGTACTTGTGTTTCAGTGATCTAATTTTGCTTTTAGGAGGTTGGCAACTGGTATTAAATCAAAAGCAAACTAGTTTTCAGAAATGCGACACACTGCACACTCCCTTTAAAACCTGTTACTTTTTAATCATTAACAGGGCCCTAATAAGTATTACACATTCATGTTACATTAGTTTTTATTAAAGTAATCACAGTACTGAGTAAAGGCCTCCTTTATGTTTTGATTATTGTTAAACATATAGCATCCTAATCACAATTCAGTTTTCTTGGTAATAATGATAGTAGTTGTGATTGTGTTAACAACATATTCTGTGTAGCAGGTGAAGACTGGACTACCTATGATGGGACTTCAGTTTTGTGGATGGCCTACAGGAGTTCTTACTTCAAATGTTCCATTTCCATCTCCTTTACCTGCTCTTGGATCAGGGTTGGGATTATCAGAAGTGAATGGTAACTCATTCTTGGCATCTAGTGTTCCTGCAAGTAAAAGCGAATCACCAGCACTACAGACTGAAAAAATAGCTTCTGCCCCTTCTACGGCAACTGAAGTAGCCAAGCCAGTAGACTATCCTAACCCAAAACCTATACCAGAAGGTAAGTACGCAGCAATTAGATGGAATTATGTGAAGGGTAATCTCTACAGTGCCACTACAATGTTACAATTTAAATTTTTATTTTTTTGTTTTTAATAATTTGCCTTTTGAATTTGGCTAGGTGATTCTCTAATCTGTGTGTGATCACATTAAAAATGCCTCTAATGTATATGCTTGTCTTGATTTAGAAATGCAGTATGGGTGGTGGAGGATTACTGATCCGGAGGACCTAAAATCTTTGCTTAAAGTGCTGCATCTCAGGGGAATAAGAGAAAAGGCCTTACAAAAGCAGATACAGAAACACATGGATTATATCACTCTGGCCTGCATCAAAAATAAGGATGGTATGTAACTGATATTTATGTTACGCATGGTGTTGGGGCATAAGACGACTGGCGTAGAGCTCTTTGAGATATATAGAGTAGCAGCTGGAGAAAGAAGGTAAAGGTCTCATTGTCTGTAGTTGCTTTTTTACCAGCCTTGTTCTGGAAAGTTACAGAAATGGAGAAATCCTGTTTAATATAAATTGCTTTAGTGGCAGAAGCATTGTTAACTTTTTTAAGCTCTTTCCATCTCTGTAAGTGCAGCCTCTCCTTCCCCTTCTTGCCTTTAAATCGCAAATTTGAAAACCTGCAGAATTTGTTATTCCTATTTGGTATCTTAAGAGTAGTACACTTTTATAACAATTCTTCAACATTTGACTGGAGTGACAGGTAAATCAGTTTGAATTTACTCAGAGAAGTTATAATGCTAATAAAAATAATGTGATTCTCAAATACAGTTGCAATTATTGATATCAATGAAAATGAAGATAACCAGGTAACTCGAGATGTTGTGGAAAACTGGTCAGTAGAAGAACAAGCAATGGAGGTGGATCTTGCTATTCTTCAGCAGGTGGAAGACCTAGAGAGGAGAGTTGCATCAGCTAGTTTACAAGTTAAGGTAAAACCAACTTTTAGTAAAATGTCTCTTTAAAGTAAGTGGTAAGAATTTAAAGTAGATAGTAGCAGTCCTTTTGGTGTTGGTAAGTGCCTTCTTGTTCCATCTCTACTTGTCTGCAAATAAACCAAATACACTTCAGCAGTATCATGGATATTTGTATTTGAAACATTTTTACTGCACTTAAATCTTCAGCTGAAGATGTTCAGAATGGCAGTTCCTGGAGAGTTCTTGTATAGTGTACAGTTCTCTGCACATTTTGTTAACCTATGAATGCAAAGTTTTTATTGCATGTAGTCTGCTTAATTATAGTGCTTTATGATAGGTTTGCCACATTCTGCCTGTTTTGGGTGATTGTTGCTGTTAATGCTTTCAGAAAAGCCTTCAAGTACATCGTAATACTTTGCTTGAGTACTGTAAAGTAATGGAGAACATGTGATGGTTGTGAGTGTGAAAAAGTTAGAAATTCACTGGCTGTCATTACAATTTGGAATTTTTTTGTGGTGTAAGGATATCAAATTGCATGTATTTATGCATAGTACAGATGTACTATCTGGGATCTAGTGTGTTCCAGGGACAGATGTTATTTCTATGACCAATTGATACTGTTTCTTGAGGCTGTTGGACAGATAGACCTATTCTGATGTTTCGACCAGTAGAACAGGATACTTCAAAAGGAGATAAGAATGCAGACTGTTGCAGAAAGGTCCCTTCAGAAAGTCTGGTAATGCTTGTATTTTTTGATTAATTATTTTAGTTCTCTGGATATTTTGGAAACTGTCTCTACAGATGGATTACAAGTAACCAAGATCTACTGGAAACAGCGCTTCAGTTACTTAGCTTGATTCCATAAACCAGTTCCTCTGTTTACACGCTAAGTTAACAGCAACCAATAAATGCACAAACCTTTCTATTAACATAGGGTTGGCTGTGTCCTGAACCTGCATCAGAGAGAGACGACTTGGTATATCGTGAACATAAGTCAATTACTAGATTGCACAAGAAGCACGATGGAGATTGTGCTGGAGGCGGAGAAGGCAATACAAGCTCTCTAGAGCGGAAGAGTGACAACCCTCTAGATATAGCTGTAACCAGGCTTGCTGACTTGGAGCGGAACATAGAGCGAAGGTATCTGAAGAGCCCCTTAAGTACCACCATTCAGATCAAACTGGATAATGTGGGCACAGTTACTGTCCCTGCTCCTGCACCATCCATTAGTGGTGATGGTGACGGGTAGGTTATTGAGATTAACTTGAAAAATTATTGTGCTTCTTTGCTAATTGGAGCCTATTTTCTTATTGCCTGTTATCTATGTACTTTCTTGTATGTCTGTGATCCATATGGATCATGTTATTCTGCATGGTGCTTTGTAAAGATATTTTTTGTTATGTTTGTTGATAATCTCGCAAAGTTATCTTACATTTAACTGGTTGTGACTAAGCTTTGAGGCACGTAGCCACAGTCTGTGCACTACATGAAATTTAGTTGCTTAAACCTTATACTTATTGGCTGTGTATGTTTTGTCATTGCTTGGCTTTCAATGTGATAATGATTGTTCCACATTTAAACATAAGCAAACACGGATGTGACCTACTTAATTACTCTGTATTTCAATGCAGAACTGAAGAGGATATTGCTCCAGGGCTAAGAGTATGGAGAAGGGCATTATCAGAAGCGCGCAGTGCTGCACAGGTAGCTCTGTGCATTCAGCAGCTACAGAAATCAATAGCATGGGAAAAATCTATTATGAAAGTTGTAAGTGTTTTTAATTTAAAAAAATAATACTGTAACTAAACTATTTTTGCTATATCCTGCTTTCCCAGTTAAGGCATTTTCAGATACCATAGTTGTTAATGCATTTCTTATTACTGTTTGTAAAACTTAATACGGTTTAACTACATTGTGCACAGAAAAATGTGAGCCTAATAGAAAAGATTGTCTCTTGTTTACCAAATGCAGCATCCTGGACTTTTTAAGATGAAAAGCCCCATAACTGGTTACTATATTTAAATGGTAATTACACTTTGTTGATAACATTTAGGTAAAAAAGAGTCATATCTGGCTCTATCTGATGGAATATTTCTGATCTTATCCGTGACATAAGCTTTATGGAGGTTCAACATCACATACCCCAATTAAGGACTGAATTTTTCAGAAAGTTGAGATGTTCCAAATGTGTGGCTGCTTTGCATGCACACTTCTTACAACTGAACATACAAACTGGGCAAATGGGCTGAAATACCTGTTTCCTAGTACACTTAACAGGTAGATCTGCATTAACTGCATATACATAGAAGGCATGCAAAATGCATGTATCAAAATTTTCATGGACCTCTGAATCTCAAATTTCTGAAAACAAAAATATTACTACAGCAGTAGTGATTCTGATGTGGTTAAGAATGGCCAGTGCTATGATAGGGTGGAAAAAAGTGATTCTTCCATTAGTGGTCTTTTCCCTAATTTTTTAATTTTTGCCAGTCCTATACAGTTTCTAATTACATCTGGACAATTAAAGGATGTTTTAAATAAAAACTATAGTGTAAGGCTGTACCTTTGAGTTTATATGGCTCTAAGTTTAAAGCTGTATCTTTAGAGCAAAAAGTAGGAGCAACTGAAAAGGCATTTGAATGTTCCAAGGTAGTAATTTGTTATCCAGAAAAAAATGTATAGTGTCATGCTCAATTTGAATGAAATGTTCTATGCATTTAATTACACATTAAATGTAAATATTTGGTGAAAACACATGGAGGTCTTTAAGTTCCTGAAAAAGAAGTCCAGATATAGAAGAGTATCGAAATCGCACAAAGAATATAAGAAAATTGTCAAGACATTAGATATTTTTAAATTAGAGTGAATTCCAGGAAGTGCTAGGACCATTTATTTTGCCTTTCTGAATTTGTTCATGGTGGCCTTTGGATAAGATCCTTACTGATTATTATTTGAAAATACTGTCATGAAATACAAACTATTTTTATGAAACAGCAACTTGTATATGCAGTATGGGCATAAATGAAAGGAAAATTCCTGAGATATAGTACATGTAGGCCAAGTGATTTTGATGGGTGTAAGATGCCTTTACTTCTCATGGACATTAATGAAATAGAAAAGGTATTCATGGTTTTGTGTTCTGTAGGACACCTATCTTACAATTAATTGATTTTCAAATGTGTTCCCAACTGTAGCCTTTAGATTAGTTCCTCACATACTGCATATATTCTTTTACAACTGTGATCATTAGTGGACTGCTAAAATGAAAGTAATTTTGAGAGTGAGTTTGGGTGTTTGGAGGGGAAGAATAATTTAGGGACCAATCATGTGTTTCAAATTTGGAAAACTGAATTAAAGCTATTTTTAATGTATTATAGTACTGCCAAATTTGTCGAAAGGGAGATAATGAGGAACTGCTGCTCCTTTGTGATGGTTGCGATAAAGGCTGTCACACCTATTGCCACAGACCCAAGATCACTACCATACCAGATGGTGACTGGTTCTGTCCTGCCTGCATAGCAAAGGTAATACTAACCATAAAGGTGAAGTAATGTTTTTATAGATGGTAGAGGTATAGGTCTACGAGTGCTTTTTGCAATGAAAATAATTGTGTGTGTGTTTTATGTTGGGCTGCCATTAAATAGAGATTAATAGTTTTATTTAACTTGGGTTTTAGTGGCAGTAAAGGCTGTTTAAAACTGTAATATTTATTTTTTTTTTTTAAATTTACAATTTATTTGCTGATTCAATACCATGGGGTTTTGTTTCTTTTTCATATTTTTTTCAGTATTTGTCTTTTGAGCTTCATTTTTGAATGTTGACACACTAGTGTCTTAATTCTGTTTGACAAGAAAAACCTGAGAAAATAATAAATATTTTTTGTTGGGTTTATACAGAATACTTTAGTTTTCCTTTTTTGATACACAGTACATTTGAGAGATAGGCTATGTATGTTTCCTGTGTGAGACTTGTTTGATTGTGGTGTTGTTTATGTTTTGGTTTGGTTTGTTTTTTTAATCCCCTCCCAGGAAAAATAGCCTAAATAGAACTTCAGAATAGTTCAATTCAAATGACTGAATTAGAAGTTACTATTGCTTAAAAGTCCACAATTTTCCCATCCCTAGTTTGTTCTAAAATTAAATTCATTTTTTGCTAAACTTGTTAGGCTTTCTACCATTACCCATTAATACAGTAATTGAAGAAGTAGCTCTACAGTAAATATTAAATTTTCTACTTTCTCTGGGTATTGTCAGTATGATCCTTTGTGCGTTTTTCATAAAGTAATAAGGAAGACAAATTGTAACTTTTCAAGTCATTATCATGGTTATATTCTAACTTAACTTGTTAGAAAGACAGAAATTGCCCTATTGTGCTATAACTTATCCCATAACTTCTCTTTTATACACCCTCCCCTTCCCCCTCCACCCCCAGCTATCACTACTGGGTTTAGTACAACAGGAAAACTTTTTTCTCAGGTTGGGTTTTTTTTTTCCTGTCCCAAATTTGGCTGAAAGCTGGAGATTTAAAGGTGCCAGAAATTTAAGGCAAAATTCCATCACAACTTTAAAACATGTTGAATATTGATTCAAAGTTCTGCAAAATATGGAAACAATTTTGTTAAGGACTAGGTATAGACTAGAATTTACAGAATATATAAACTATGCCATCCTAATTTAACTCAACTTTTACTTTATTTTTCTTGTTTAAACCAAGAAAATTGAACATCTGCCATTCCCACCTACTTAGAATGCATATTCACAGAATGTTTCAAAGTCAGGCCTTAGGTGATGCCTTACATTGTGTTTTTAATCAAATGGCTGAAAATCGGCATTCCTCTTCCATTGCCATGTGAACTGATGTATTTGACTGTTCTTCTATCTTGGACCAGAAACATAGTCATGATATAGAGTAGCATTAAAGGAGTACAAGTATTTACAAGTCTTTCTAGTGTTCTGTGTTAAGCAAAAGGAATTTTTTATGTAACATACATTTTTCCACATCCATGTGTTCATTCATCATCTGATTTGTACAAGCTCGCCACAATTTTCACCATGCTAATTGCAATCAGTGCCAAATGCTTAAGAAAGTTATTGATGACATTCGTGAAATAAAGGAATTGTGTTGCAGTGGTTTATAGTAGGTAGTGAAATCTGCATATTCTTAACCTGGAAAAGTACAATGTAAAAATACAGGTTTAGACAACTTTAAAACCAAAGAGTATTTTGATAGGAGAATATAAAATGTTACAGTTTAAAAATCGTTCAAGCTAGCTAATATAGTCTTAGTAGCACAGACAGAGTTTAGTGCTTTTTATACTGCTGCTCTTTCTTCATGAAATTTTTTTTCTATACTTTTATTCTTTGACTGTCACTGAGTCTTTTCAATGGCATCATGTGCTTGACATGCCACAGAGTTCCTATTCGAATAATCAGAAGGATGACTTCAAATACTGTGTTGTGTTATGATGCTGTCAATACCCATAATCTTAATTTCATCTTAAATGTACCCTTTAGTTTCATTTTACTGCCTATAAATGGTTCTCTATTAAGTAACGTTCCTTTTCCCTGTTTCTTGTGTTGTCATACTCAGGGTATGTTCTGTAGTTGTCTTGCAGCCGAGCTGTCTGTATCTTCCATATCAAACTTTTAATCTTCGTATCAGTTGATTCCATCCAAGACTTTCAAAAAACACTCTTCCAGTTTTCTGTATCTTGCAAATAATACAGGTGCTTGAAAGTGATTATGCTATTCCAGCTGCGATTGTATCAGTCTTTTAGGAATAGACAAACCAGGCAAAAAGCCTGCCTGGTTTTTTAGGAGGTGCTTTTTTACCAATCTGAAGGTCAGGTGCCTAAATCACCAGTACTTGCCTTTAGAGAAGAGCAAAAAGTGAATAATCTCCGATACTAAATATTTCAGTTGGTTTGGTGCTTCTGTTTGTCTGATCTTCATTGCTGTCTATCAGTAAAAACAGATTTCTGTAACTTCTTGGTTATTACTTATTTCAGTTCTCTCTATTGCAGGCAAGTGGTCAAACTCTTAAAATAAAAAAGCTTCAAATCAAAGGGAAAAAAAGTAACGAACAAAAGAGAAGCAGGAAATTAGCAGGAGATACAGAGGATGAAGACGCTGCAACTACAAGCGCCTCCTTAAAAAGAGGAAAAACAGACCCTAAAAAAAGAAAAATGGATGAAAATGTTTCTGTAAGCCAATTAAAGCAAGAAAATTTCACTGCTATTAAGAAACCTAAAAGAGATGACTCCAAGGACCTGGCTATATGCAGGTAAAGTGAAAATTCTAAACTTGGATAGGTATTGTTGAAATAAGCAGTGCCTGCTTCTCTTTGTGTTCTGGGGAACAAGAACTTATTCTTTGTCATGTGTCCCATATAGATTGTGATAATTTGTGTGTATATGTAAAGGATTAATGTGTGCATGCTGGGGGTAACCGCTGTATTTGGTGATGAACCCCAGGAGGGAATGTACCAAATGTTAGAATGTAGTCTGTGAGATCTGGTAGCACTCATACTGTCAGCGTTCAAGCATAGCAAGGATGATTATCTGCCACGTCCAAAAGGCACTGCATTTCAGAGGAAGACATAGTAATAGCAATGCATCTTCTTTTGTAGTACTGTTGGTCACTCAAAAGTGACATATTTTAGCCTTGTCACAGCTTTGGGAAGCCAGTATTTTTTACTGAAAAGTATTTTATTCCAGTATTTTACTGGAAACCCAGTAAACCCGGGTTTAATGGTTTGCAAATGGTTTACATTAAAGTTCAAAGTATTTAAGTTGCAGGACTATGTTTTTCTTTTAGAATGCTGAGAATTTCATCTTGCATAGGTTGCCTGGAGAGAACTTAATGCTGTTTTAGATACTCAGTTGTCTGTCTGTCTGTTCTCAGCCTTGCACAGGGCACAGAATAAAGTGCTTTCCTTTTACAAAGTGAATAGGTTGGTGAATTTATAGAACAGTGAAAAACCTCTGTAAATATGCAAACAACTTAAGATACTGATTTAAAACCTTATTTTATTCAGCATGATTCTCTCAGAATTGGAAACTCATGAAGATGCCTGGCCTTTCTTGCTTCCTGTAAACTTGAAACTTGTTCCTGGTTATAAGAAAGTTATTAAAAAACCTATGGACTTCTCCACCATTAGAGACAAGCTAAGTAGTGGACAGTAAGTAAACCTATTGTAAATTTTACTTTACATTTAAAAAAATATTTAAACATTGAAATACAGTACATTTTTTAAAATTAGTTAAACTATTTCAACCCGCACCTTTGTGATTACTTTTACAATCGAAATAAAACTTCCATCATATCTAAGTGAAATAGCATGTGAGGAGGGAGAACCTCTGGAACTGGTTGCAAAACAATAAAGCTGACAGGTTAAATGTACAAAATCAATGAGCAGGAAAAACTTTTTTTCCTTCTCCTGTCTCATGGAGACATCTCAGTGTTATTACATGTGTAAGCAAGAACCAACTGTGTGGGCTTTAAACTGATGGAGTCCCTGTAAATAATGTTGTAGCTGTAGAGTTAATTGGTTGTGAGAGGCCAGGTAACATTCCAGTAATGGTGGTTAATCATTTTATAGTCCTAGAATTAGACTGCACAACTTCTTGAGAAAGACATTATATGCCTCTGTTCCCCTTTCCTCCTTGTTACGTCCCTGTTCTTTAACACCACCCCACCACCACAGAAAATTCTGTCCTTGATTGTCAAGATTTACCCTCTTCAGTGTCTGTCAGCTCTACACAAAGCAAGTTTCCTGAGATATTTCCTGTTAATATTTAAATTAGAATTTAAAAACTAAAAGTATAACATGTAAAGCATTCATTGAATATTTTGTGGCTGGTTGTAAATTCACTGATGTTAAGGTAGTTCATTCTCATGTAGTTGAAGTGTTTTTCCCTTTGATTCTCCATGTTCCAGAAATCATTCACCTTTTTCTTCTTTCAGGTACCCTAATCTTGAAGCATTTTCGCTAGATGTCAGGCTTGTTTTTGACAACTGTGAAACCTTTAATGAAGATGATTCTGACATAGGCAGGGCTGGCCACAACATGAGGAAGTATTTTGAAAAAAAATGGACAGAGGTTTTCAAAGTGAGCTGAAGTTACCAGAACTCTTTCTTCCTTTTTTTCCCTATTTTTTTTTTTTTTTCATTAAATGAGGACTGATGAGACCAGCAATGTGAACTGTATTTACATGAAAGTGCAAGGCACATGCATAACTAATGACTGGTTTTTTCCTTTAAAATATCACAATTGTGATACTAGTTCTAAAGGCTTCACTCCTACAGCAACCATGGCCCCTTGGTTATTGGTTTGTGTGTTTTAACAAACTAATTTAGGTAGAACAGGGAAGCACACCCAAAGAATTTCAAAGAAAGGGGTGTTATAGTGCAATAGCAATTTAAAATATATCAAAACGCACTGAATATTCAACCACCAGAGCTCTACTCGGGGAAATGGTTCTCTTTTCCCTTTCAATAAATATCTATTTTTCATTTTTTTACTTTGTAGTTTACTTTTTAGTGAATGTATTTAATTTTATGACTTATTTATGATTATACAGCATTCAGAATCTTCGTTTTCTGTGAAAAGGAAGAATTAGAAAATTGCTTTAAATCTTGAAAATACAACAAGGAATGTTTTAAAATATAAAACAAAGCCAAGTAAAACTGTTTACACTGATGTGCTGTAAAAGCACTAAAAATTAAACTTTACTGTAGAGTTACAAGTACATTTATATATATGTTGCTGCATCACTTGTGTAGTTAAATTGTATTTCAAGACAGTGAAGAAAAATTGAGACATGTATATACTGTTCATTATTGTTTATATTAAGTCTTGTTTTAAATATGTATGATGTGTACATATTGTTTGCAGACATTATTGTTTATGCCTTAGGAGGACGGTAGCATTTTATTTTAGTCTTAAGGTAATTATAGCTATATGGCTTGTACAGTAATTATCCTCTACCAACACTGTGGAGTCTCCTTAATCTTGGTAGTGCCTGCCTTTAAAACAGGGTGTAGGGGATATTAGTTTTCCATTTTTCTATTTTGTTATATGATTTTAAGCCACCACGGCCTCAAATTCAAGTATAATCATTTGTATCCATGTGGAATAAAATTGTGACAATTTCCTACGCACACAGTATTTTTTCATAGAAACATTTCCCTCCATTTGCCTTGCCACAGAAATAACAAAAAAGGCATTTGTAACCACTGTGTTTTATCTACTGTGTGTTGTGGTGGCCTGTTGGGCAGATAGATCAGATTTTTTTTTTTTTTTTTTTTTTTTTTGTACTAATGTAAGAGTACTTGAAGTTTTATTTAAAAGAAATGTTGTGGAAAGGTAGCATTCTTTCTCTTTTCCTTTTTTAGGAGTGTTATTTTTCACTAGTATGTGTGGCACGGATACAATAAAAGACTGTTTTGCAAACCAGATTTTCTTGGCGATTTTTATACTTCAGATCCTGTATACACAGGAATTTTTTTATAATATCTTGGGAGTTTTGCATTTAACATTCAGTTCTTATTATGATACATCTAATTCTCCTGGCCCTTTTAATGGTAATTCTAAAAGCAGCAATGCCAAGCAATCAGAGTGCAGTTCTACTGCCTGTTGGAATGAGCATAAATAACATTAGCTGAGGCCTTCAGGTGTACTTGGGCTGCCCAGTATTTAACTTGTTTCTACCAGTCCTGTTCACTGTTGCTACAGTCTGAATGCAGGTGATAATGTAAATACACGCCACATGTAATGTTTCTTAAAACCACTAACTATGTAAGGTTTTGTCCCTTTTTCTTTTTTTTTTTTTGTCTGCATGTTTTGAGTTTTAAAACCTTCTTTTATATATGCTGTTGCTATTATACTTCTTGTCTCTGCTGAGAAAGAACAGTCAGTGCCTGTTTTTTTAATAAAATATTTGTTTCCGTTGCCCTCCCCAGAATATCTGGTTCAATAATAGTTTTATTTTCTGAAGTCCTGCTGAATAATTTGTGTTACCTAGAATAAAAAATTTGCATTTGGATGTCAGGCAGTCTTGCATTTTAACATTAGCTCCACCACTGACTGCTTCACGCCTTTCCTTTTTCTGAAGACTTCAGTAAAAAGGCTTGCATACATGTTCCAGAGGTGTGAAGATTAATCAGTGTTTTGAGCATATGATGATGGTAGGCTTGTAAGAGTGTTAAAAGTATGCTTAGATTATTGGGAGAACTATTTCTTTGATGCAAAACAATTCTTTTTTTTTTTTTTTCCCTCAGATTCTGTACTGGTTAATGCTTTATCTGCCGTACTACATCTAACACTGGTTTTCACAGAAGTCAGAACAGTGTTACCAGCCACACTATGTACATAGCTGCATTTTTTCAGCTTGTATCGTAATTCAGCCAAACAGCTGGGAAAGTTAAGGTGATAACAGCTACTGTGGCCATGGCAGTGAGACAAGCATCACCTCTCTTAACTTGACATTACCAGTGTATTGCTTTGCTCACTAGCAGCCCGTGCCTGCATTACTATTTCAGTAAAATTAAATTTACAACAATTACTATATTTGAATGGCCAGCTTGAATCATTCAGATGCCATCATCTGTCTCCATCGAAAAGAGCAGGGATTTAACCACTTAACCACTAGAAAAATGTGCTCAACTCTTTCTTTTTTGTTGACTTTCTCTCCTGTTGATGTTTCTGTCTGTCTATTTTCTTAGAGGAAAAGTTTTCCAGTGTGCTCTCTTCCTTTCTGCATGAAGTATGCAGGTCTTAGTGTAGAGAATTCATTAATGAGCTTCCAAACTCTTTATTTTAGTACTGTTAATGGTGCTTAATGAAGAGTGTTCTGGTTGTGAATATGGGTTCTCTTTTGTCTCTTGGCATCTCTTTGAAAAAAAAAAAGGATGATATAAAAGCAGCAGAAAATCAGAAGTTGAGGTGTCTTGGACAAAATAGCTTTTAAAAGAAGTCTGAAGCTTTTTCTTTAATCTTTTTATATGATTTTGGTAGTTTCCGTATGACAATTAGAAGAGCAGAGGTGTTCTGTAAACTGTGAATGGGCAGAGACCTGAGGAACGGTCATTTTATATGCTGAATGGGTGGCCTAGGGGACTTTATTAAATCTGTATCATTCCTGAGTGTCTTAGTTACCAAAATGTGCCTGCAAACTGAGGGCTAAAAGCTGAAATCAGGAACACCACAATTCTATTATTTGATTATGTAACTCTCCTTGAACTACCTTCAATTCAGACTTTCAGTGTTAACCAGAAATGTTTATAGGTGGTATGTACATTGAGAAAAATTGTTTTATCTTTCATGACAGACATTTCTGTTGCTTGTATTGTCCAAACCAACCATCATTACTAGATGTGATAGAAGCTGGATTCCTGGGCATGTTACTAATTCACAGTGTCTTACTTAGCAAGTAATTTCAGGTTTCCCATCTGTAAAATATTATTGAACAGTCTTTATTTGTGTGGTATTCACAATCCACACAGTCTATGCTTGTAGTATTCATAATCAAATGTCTACCTTCCCCTTCAGTAAGTCTCTTAACAATTGATACAAAGTTCTTTTAAGGTCATAAAGTGTTTCTATTTAGAAATGTTTGATCTTACAGATTTCTAAATCAATGCAACACATATGAAATAGACTGAGTACTAGCCATCACCTAGGATTCAGAATAATTAATGGACAGTCATCAGCCAGTGGATCAAATAGCAAGCAGTCATGTAACACCTATAAAACAGAATGCAAGCTTATGCAGATTGAAACACGGAAGGTAGAGCATTTACATGACGGGAATGTTTCCTGGGCAAAGAGTGACTCCAAGGAAGTGACTTCATTTTCCTCAAGAAATGTAGGTATCACGATAAACCATTTATTTCGCATGAGTTGCTAAAAATGTATATGGATGTGAAAATGGCAGTGATGTAAACGTCATGATATGGGGTGGGTAAGCTGTATGTGAAACCCCTTTAATGAAGCTGTTAATAGCAGGTAACTCGACATGTTCACTTGCTGGTTGGAGCGGCAGGCAGGAGGCGAGCGCCGGCCTCGCGCTCTGGAGCAGAGGGCCGTGCCGGTGCACAGGGGGCAGCCGGGGAGGAGCAGGGATGGCGTTTCGTTCCACTGGTTGTGAATGCAGTCCTGCAGCCTTGCTAATACCAGTCATCAGTTCTCCTTGGAAGCCTGTGACCCCGCAGCGGGTGGCACTGTGCAGCAGCACCCCGGAGCTCAGCTGTACCGAGGCCATCTTCACCAGCTCCCTTCCTGCTGTGTCCCATTCCGTCCTCCTCGGCCTGCTGCCCTCACCCAAGGTACCGGCACCTACGAAGAAGCCTGTGTCACACAACAGCGTAACGCGCCTCAGCAGATAAAATGGCTGCAGGTGTTATGTGGATCCAGGCCACCAAAGTGGAAAAGGTTTGCACAAGAGCTGTGGGCGCAGTGGGGCCAAAGCAACATCCCCGCCGCGGCCGCTCCTGTGCGGGTAATGGCGGAGGCAGCGAGGAGCCGCGTAATGCGGCGACGCCTTCTCCCCCCTCCGGCCTTCACGCCGTGGTGCAGCCCGGGGCACGGACACCAGCTCGGGCCGCACCACGCCGTGGGGGCGGGGGTGCTGGGGAGGGCGCTGCGCGTGCGCAGCGGCGCTGGGCTGTGGCGGGGCTGCGCAGCGGGAGGGTTCCGTGGCAGGGCGGCCGGGAAGTGTCCCGGGAGGGTTCGCCGCAAAGAGGCGATCGGGGCGGGCCCGAGAGCGGCGGCCTGAGAGACGGCGGTGCAGTGTCCCCTCAGCCCGGGCGGGCCCTGCGGAAGGGCCGCGGTGGCTGTCCGTGCAGCTGAGGCAGGGCCCTCCCGAGCGTTTACCTGAAGCCCGCCGTGAGAGTCCGGGGTGAGGTACCCGCCGGTTCCCGGGCTGCGCCTCCGGTGGAGCGGCGGCAGGGTGTACGCGACGGTGACAGAAGAAGGGTTGTCAGTAATGTCTGGAGTTGCTGTGGCTTTTTTTGTTTTTTTGTGAGCAGCTAGTGGTGGCTTATGGGTTAGGAGAAAATTGTAATTGCTAGGGAAAGTCATGCTGTAGTGCTGAACGTCCCTTTGGTGGCAAATGCTCCAGAGTCTCGTTGCTCCCTCGGCTAGTTTAAACGATTGAGACCTGAAGCCTTACTTTCCTAGGTTTGCTTTTCCACAGGGGGCTCCTGAAAATCTCGTAACAACGAGGTTAAGGTGCTTTTTCAGCCTCACCTTTCCAGATGTCAAGGTTTGTCTAACTCTTCGGTTTCTTATAGTTGAAGTATGTTGGTTTTCTTTCTACAGGTGGTGTTGACATTGCTTGGTCTTTTTAATGGTTTTAAAGAGAAACTAATAAAAGTGGGAGAATCCTGAAGCTAAAATAGAGAGTCACATTCAAAGATGTGATCTCTAACTAAAGTGGCATGCCATATGCTGCCAGATGCTGCCACCTGCCTGTAAGGGAACAGTTATTTTGCCCTTACAGGTACCTTTGTGTCTGTACGTGTACATAAACACGTGTGTATGTATGCATGCATTTATACATATGCATATTTATATGTTCATATATATATAAACATTCGTATATACATATTTATATCTAACCCCAAATGTGTGTGTGTATATATATCAAAACACACCTGTTTGTGGTTGCATCTCTGCTCTGAAATTATTGTTCAGAATAAAGCACTTAAATAATAGCCTGCTGTTTTAGGTAAGTTAACTCACTAGAAATAGTATTACTGGGTTTGTTCAGCATAAACAGCTTTTAAGAGTTGTAGGCTGTGTACTTCCTTATTTTCAGCAGCCTTGATTGATCTGCAGCATAGGGAGGAGCTGGTTGGAATGTACCTTTTAGGGCCTTTCCTGGACATCAGTAGTTTTATTCTGAAGAATATATACAATTGTGTGCTCAGTTGTGCTCTAACGGGTGCTCTTAATGTGCTGTTTTTAAAAGGGGTATAGGAAACTCTCAAGTGTAATTTGTTGGGATGTGTTTCAGCAAGCTCCGAATTAGAATAATTTCGAGAAATCTTTTTGATACTGCTTCATGATTACTTTTTTGGAGCCTATGATGACATGCAATCGTACTTTTTTTTGAGTTGTAAGTGGGAAGTGAGTATGTATTAGTATAGTAGCTGAAAGTATTTTTATGGAAGTGTGAGGTTATTTTTTCTATGTTCTTGGTATAGCTGATGCACTGCTCTTGAGTCTGATTGATTTCTAATTGATTTCTGCTAGAGCAATGGATAATTGAAGACATTTTTCATAATAATGAATTAAAGCAAATAAATAGTGAACAGTATTTTGGACTGTTTGCTTCTGTAGGACTTTCCTAATGTTTACGTTTTACTGTAAAATATTCTGAACAGGCACCCCTTGATTTTGTGCTCAGTTACTCTATTTTTGTTATTCTCACTTGCTTCTTTTTAGGTGACTTTGTAAGTTTGTTAGTACAAGACTTTCATTTTTTCTGTACCACATTCAGAACAATGGGGCCTCATCCTGGTTCCATCCACTGCGCCCTGAAGCACACAAATGTTAAAGAATAGCAAAGATAAAAATTACTTTGCTTCCTGGCAGTACAAGGGAAGTACTGTGCTCACACCTAACTGAAATTTTCTCCAGCTCTCAGTTGATGTTCTCTGTCATAATGTTTGTAGTCTTTGTAGTTTTCTGCAGTATTCTGATCAGCTCTGTTTCCCCCTGCACCTAATCAGTAGTTCACATTCCCAATCTCTGTATGTGTCTTTCTCCTGCTGCTCTGTATGTGTCTTTCTCCTGCTGCTCTCTGTCTATTTCTGGATCATTGCTTCTCCCTGTGCATAAGAATTAATATTGCTTGTTTTCTTTTTCACTCATTACCACCAAGAAAAAAGAGAAGGCGTAGGGGATTAGGAGGGACCAGAAACAGTGTCTTTTCAAGTTCTAGTAAAGGAACTGTGGCTTCGTTACTGACCTGTAGACTAGCCCTCTGACTTCCAGTGTGGCACTCCTACTCCCAACCCTTATGCTGAGTGCTCTAAAGCCTGCCTTTTTATATGGGTTGCTATATAAGCAGAGGCACAGCATTGCTGAGAGAAGATCTAAATATTCTTTTTAGTATTTGGAGATTGCCTTTTCCTCCCTCTGACGGGGGTCTCACACTTAGTTACCTAACCAGATCTCTCCAGGAAGAAGTACAGCCGGTTGCGATACAGATAGTAACTTGTTCTCACAAGAACAGGGAAGATAATAGAAAGGAAGATGCTGTGGCTCTTTCCCAGCAAATCAGTAGCTGCCGCATCCCCAGACTATACCTCAGGTTAGCTTTTATTCATTGCTCTTGCTTGCTTCCCATAGCCATTAGTTCAAAATAGCTCTTAGTCTTTCACAGCAAAAATGAAGTGTAATTGTCAGTAATTTGTGTTTCATTCCTAGCATATGTCTGTGGCCTGTGCCTAGCTGGATATTTAGCAATCTGTTTAATTCCTGAGCTCAGGTTTATAGGTACGGTGTGACATGTTTCTGCTAATTCCACACTTTCACAGTTTGTTGATGTGGATGGCTTGGAAATGGGTCTAACTTTCAGTTAGAGAAAGGATGGTTTGAAAGCAAATACCGGGATGCATCGTAACTTTCATCCTAGATCGGAAGGAAAACTTACCAGGCTTTTTTCATTTAGATCATATTTAATAAAAATATATTGCTTTAATAATCTAGTAATTGGTATACTACTAATAATTGATGTACTAAGGTAATGGCCTTCTACAATGGCATAACTGCATCAGTGGACAAGGGAAAAACTACTGATGTCTACCTGGATTTTTGTAAGGCCTTTAATACGGCACCATACAACATCCTTGTCTCTAAATTAGAGATGGGTTTGATGGATGCACTGTTAGAAGAATAAGGAGTTGACTGGCTGGCCATGTCCAAAGGGTTGCAGTCAGTGGCTTAATGTCCAAATAGAAACCAGTAACAAGGAGTGTCCCTCAAGGGTCCGTACATTGACCAGTACTGTTTAATATCTTCATCAGTGCCAGTGGCATTGAGAGCACCCTCAGAAAGTTTGCAGATGACAGGGAATATGGGTAGATGAAAATTTAGGTATGACCCGACAATGTGCGCTTGCAGCCCAGAAATCCAGTCATATTCTGGGCTGCATCCAAAGAAGCGTGGCCAGCAGGTTGAGGAAGGTGATTCTGCCCCTCTGCTCAGCTCTCGTCTGACCACGCGTGGAGCACTGCATCCAGGTGTGGGACCCCCAGTACAAAAAGTCGTGGATCTGTTTTAGTGGGTCCAGAGGAGACCACAGCAGTGATCAGAGGGATGGACCACTTCTGTGAAGAAAGGATGAGAGCATTGGGTTTGTTCAGTCTGGAGAAGAGAAGCCTCTGGAGAAAGGCTGATTGCAGCCTTTTAATATATAAAGGCAGATCATAAGAAAGATGGAGAGAGACTTTACCAGGGCCTGCAGTGACAGGGCAGGAGGCAATGTTTTTTAACGGTAAGATAGTGGACACTGGAACAGAGAAGCTGTGGATGCCCCATACCTCAAAGTGTTGGATGGGGCTTTCAGCAGCCTGCTCTAGTGGCAAATGTCTCTGCCAATGATAGGGAGGTTGAACTGGGTGATCTCTAAAGCTCCTGTGAACTCAAACCATTTTAGGATTCTAAGATTCCTGGTGCAACCCTAATTAATGCTTTGACTGTCTTCTACAGTGCCCATTTATTCCACTGTTTTCAAGTACAGATGCAAATATTAACAAATTTAAACAGTGAACTTCTTAGCATAAATTAAATAATCAGAATGTTTTGCCATTGCTCTAAGACCAAGTAGCCACTATGTAATCTTGCATGTTGTACCACAAAATTGCAACTTTGTATGAAAATTTTAGATATGTTGATTCTAACCAAGTTGTGAACCACTCATCTCATTGCTGCGATGAATCTCTGATTTAAGTTGAAGGTAAAACAATGCTTATATGAAAAGTCTGCCTGTGCAAATGAACTTGTGGGTTTTTTTCCTGGAGAATGTCTTTTTAAGGTAGCATGTTTCACTTCTGAAATTAACTGTTGAATTTTTTTCCAGGTGTTTTTGTTGAAAGTAGATAAAATGGTGACATTAATACACACTTTAGCAGATCATAGTGATGATATCAACTACTGTGCCTTCTCATCATCGTGCTTGGCTACTTGTTCCTTGGACAAAACAATTCGCGTATATTCTTTAAACAACTTCACTGAGCTTCCGTACTCGCCTTTAAAAGGTCATACATATGCTGTCCACTGCTGCTGCTTCTCTCCATCAGGACACATTTTAGCTTCGTGTTCAACAGATGGCACTACCATGGTTTGGGACACTCAGGATGGTCGGACGCTGGCAGTGCTGGAGCAGCCCAGTGGCAGTCCTGTTAGAGTCTGCCGATTTTCTCCCGAGTCCACGTATCTAGTGTCAGGGGCAGCAGATGGGAGTGTAGTTCTTTGGAATGTGCAGTCATTGAAACTCTACAGGTGAGTGCCAGATATTTTTTTGACAGCCTTGTTTATGATGACAAGAATGTATAATTTATGTAGTGTGATACTCTGTGTACAAGACTTGCAACTTACACCACTGACTGGTATCACAAAGAAACAGGAATAAGATTTGGAAGACCAAAAGATTATCAATAGGAGAGGGAGATGTGCTGAGTCTCTCTGATTTTTTTTTTTTTTCCTTTTTTTTTGAGTTCATGGAAGTGTTTTTCTTGGTTTAACAAGAAATGAGGATGTATTGCATACTGCATGTATTTTGTCAGCAAACTGTAATATGTAATATACAGTTAGGCAGTGGAGCCTGACTGTGCTGTGTGCCTTTGTATTGCGTTATACACAGTGGTTTTTAATTATCATTTCACATGGGTTTCCAATAAACATTTGAAACAAAGCAGATGAGCATTTTTAGTGATGTTGCACAGTTAAAAGGTATGAACCTTAGGGTGATCTTCAAAGTCCTCTTCTACATCTGCGTATTTCAGTAAAATCTTCAGGCCAGTTGTAATCTGCACTTAGGCAAGACATTACTTAGGTTTTAGGGCAGCAATTACACAACATCTCTCTGAAGTTAGGTAAGAAGTTACGAATTTGAAGGAATTGGTAAGATGTTTCACTTAGGATGAGGGAGCAGCCATTTCTGAAAACCAAGCTTCTTTGGTTTTGTTAATCCCGTCACACATGTTACTGCTTTTGTGGCCTCTCTACCTTTGTCTTCCTCTCAGTGATTCAAATGGGAACTGTAAAATTTTTCAAAATTAATGAGTATAGTTATCTGAAATCATGTAAATCTGGAAACCTGTCGATAAACAGAATTTTAATAGCTTTTTGCCACCTTGGCAAAAAATACTGTTGAAATGGTTGTTTTGTTTTTAGAGAATAAACAGTCTAAGGGTTTATCTATTTTAAGGTATTATTAGTGATGACATTCTTTTTTTGTTCAGAATACTTGTAGCTGACAGGAAAAACCCCAGAAATATTAAAAAGTAATTTCTTACAAGTATATGCTACCTACATCCTTAATTTCCTCTTGGTTGAATGGTGGATGTATAATGACTAGGTACTAACTACATTGTTTTAAGCACAAATTATTCTACGTTGGTGTTACCATTGTAAAGAAACAAGAAAGAACTTGAACATTCCAGTCCTGTCCTGTCCCCTTCACTTGTAAAAGTTCATTTCAGATTCTTAACACACCAAGAGTAGTCAGCTTAACTTTAATTGTATATATTCTGGGATGTGTGTATATATGTTTCAGGTGATGATTTTTTTTTTTATTCTTCTTGTAATTTTCAGTTGCAGATAAACAAAAAGTGCACCTGTCCCATTTTCTTAAAGCTGAGATCAGTATTACTTAGAAATTATCATGGCACTTAAAAATTATGTCAGAGGCTTTTAGTTAACCAGCTAATTTCAGTCTGTGGTTCTCTGTTTCATTTGCAACAGCAGATTGTGTTAATGCTAAAAATGAGAATACCTTTTACAACACTGTTATGTCACTTGACTGAATATACAGATGGTAATTACTACAAAGGTTTTCACTTACTCCTCATCAGCTCAACTGCTGCAATTGACTGTTCAAATTGTGAAGTAAGATGGCTATTTAAATAATCTCTATGATGGATGTGAACAACATGAAAGCAAGTTAATTTATGGGTATTTCTTAAAGTGGTCTCTATTTCCTGTTCAGTAGTTACGATATTGATACCTGGCCTGGAAGTCTTGAATGCATACTCTGAACATGTATAGTACTATGCATTTTACTGTTTTGTTTTCAGAGTAGACTGCAGCTTTTTGTGTGAAAGAAGGAAAGTTTTAAAAGCTGTAGGAAGGAAAAAGAATTGTACATAGAAAACTGGGAAGCACTGTAGTGTATTTGATAGTATTCTTCAGGATAAAATCAAGGGAGTCAATGTTTTTTTGAAGGTCCTGGGTCTGATTAGAGAGGCTTGTGTACAAGTAGTCCAGAATTAACCCTATATCATAATTCACAAAGTCTTATGCTCAGCTGTAGCTTATCATATGGGTTAGTAGGTGTTCTGGTTTGTCTTTAAAAACAGAATAGATAAGTTGTGAGAGTCTGTTTGTGTACATGTAAATCTGTGTGAGGGTAGTTGTGTGTTTATTTTGACTTTTAAAATTTATCCTGCCATAGAACTTAAAAAGAGCTTTGTGCCTTTCAGGTGGTAAGTCCATGCAGATTGTCTTCAGTTGGATAATTATTTTATCATTCAGTTAAAATTACTGCCCTGGGGTGCCATCTCACATTTTTCCTCCTGCAGTCAAAGAGCAGGTCCTAGTTTCTGCAGTGTGCTTATTTGCTTATTTTGCATCTCTTTCCACAGTTGTGAGTTCCTCTCCCTTCTGTTACCAAGTTCCAAAGTGTAAAACTCAAAACAGTTTGGCTTATTGTATCAGAATGCGTTTCAGAGATCACTTCTTCAGAATGTTACTTACTCTAAATTCACATCCCGTGTGCTCTTGCTTTTCAGATCTGGGAATGTTAAAGATGGTTCTTTGGTGGCCTGTGCGTTTTCTCCTAATGGAAATTTCTTTGTCACTGGATCATCGTGTGGTGATTTAACCATTTGGGATGACAAAATGAGATGCCTGTATAATGAAAAAGCACATGATCTTGGCGTTACCTGCTGTGATATTTCTTCACAGCCAGTTTCTGGTTAGTTACTTCACTCTTTAGGGAAGGAACATGGAAAAAAAAGAGTTAGTTTATTTCTCTCTAGCTCTTGTTCTCATACTCTTCTTGTCATTGGTGCTCAAGATAGAAATGACATTAGGAAGAGTCGATGTTTTAGCATATTCAGAATATTCTTAAGTAAAAGTTGTGGTCAGGTTGGTGACAAGGAATGTACTAGGTCAGTAAGCAAGGTGATTAGCATGCTCATGACAGCTTTCAGTAGCTAATTATCCTGTCAGGGTTCTGGAGCATGTTTGGGCAGTGTCTGGAAGTGAAGCCTATCTCCCAGGGCTAACAAGGGCATTAGAAAATGCAGTGCTTGATTACCATTCCCACTTTACTCTTTCAGACTTTGGTTCCTCAAGGAGCAGGACTGGATTAAAGCAGTGCAGAGAACTGTAAACCTAATACGCAAATGCTTGAGCTGTGGATGTGAATACAGGAGACTGTTTTCCTGCACCTGACTTTCTCAGTTGGAGGAATTTAGAGGAGCAGTGAGCCCAGAATCTTATGTATCCCACTAAGATGTGGGACTGTTCAGATATCTTACAGCTGATGTAGCTGATGCATGGAAGTTGCATTTCAGTTTTGTCATTATGTGCTTCTTCACAGTTGTGATAAGCAAGAAATTATTTTTTTTCTTTTGCGAATAAAATCTGATATTCTTGTATGTATTTGAGTATTGAGATAAAAACCAGGGCATGCGTGGTGAACGCCTTTCTCAGGGCTGCATTACGTTATGTTCAGGTTTCATTCGTTTTGCATTTGTAAGGCTTTCTGTGGAACTAAAATAATGAGAACCTAGATTTCTGTGTATGCAAAAAAATGTATACTGAAAATTGCATATTTAAATTTCCTCTGAGGGAAAGCTTTGCGTTTGTGTCTACAGGTTTTAAGATCTATTGTTTGGTAGAATCCTGGTGGGCAGCTCAGCCTCAGGCAACTGATCGCTCACTCTCTGTCAGTGCAATGGGGAGAGAATCGAAGGGCAAAGGGAAACTTTTGCACGAACAATAAGAACTTCTGTTTGAAATATCCTGGTAGAATTTACATGAAGGTGTCATAACTGAATATCTAAATACTGGAAATTCTGAAATATTAGAGTCTGAAAAGGTGAAAGGTTCAAGGTTCATTTGCGTAAAGTTTTGTCAGGTAAAAGCAATAAATAAAGAGTTAGAAAATGACATTCATCTGCTTTTGGTGGAGTCTGGGAAATTGAGCAGAAATCTCATTGTCAGATTTAGGAAGTAATGTTGTAAATTAACAACCTTGTAGGTATGCTTTTGAGCTTTCCAGATCTACTATGGAGACAAAGTGGACTCTAAAGATATGTAGGCTTCTGTTTTCAGAGTACTCGAGCTGCTCTTTCAAAGGTACCAAACGTTATAACTGAGCAGCCACTGCAGAAAGCAGGAGAAGTGGGGAAAAGAGGAAGTAGAATGTGAGCATGTACTTCAGTACAGAGAATTAGTGGCTGACAATACCAAAGCAGTCAAGTCCACTGACAGGTGTAGGGGCAGCACTGAATTAATCTGTCACAATAGAAATGAGTTTAATCTTTAAATGACACCTCTAGATCTTTCTTGGTAAAAATACTGCTGGAAAAACTCCATCATGAACCAAGAGCTGCATCTGAGGGCAGAGGAACATGTTGAAGCTGAACCAAATCAGAGTGTAATTTCCACTGCTCCCTTTCCTGTTGAGATTATTCTCTATGTTTAAAAAAGTATGTTACCAACCCTTCAGCCTTCTACCAAGATAGAGAGAAACGGGCAAGAAAGCAAGTATTTCCTGCAGTGTGGATTTTTTTTTTTTCCTGACTTATGATCATTCTTGATTTTATTTAAAACATGTTATTGAAAGTCAATATTTTTCATTTTTGTGTTTTGCTGTTTAATTACTAAAGGATTAAAACTTCTGGAATTATTGGCAGATTTAACACATTACAAAATCCACACAAGTAGTGCTTATCCAGTACAGGTAAAGATGGTCTTAGATTGAGATTCTCTTTACCTGCTTAATTCAGAGCAAAATTAGAACCAAAGTTTCTAACTGGTTCTTTGTGCTTTAGACTATTTATAACAGAGGATTCTCCTATCTTTAAAGTGGATTCAGTCACAGTTGCATAGAAGCTTATCGGATCCAGAACAGTTATAATGCTGTGTGTGCTTTCCTGTCCAACAGCAAAGTTATGCCCGGCTCCTGAATAAGTAAACCTTAGTGAAATTGCCTGTTTTCAGAGTATACATGAGCTGTGATACTGGTAAAAAATTGCCAGATCTTGCTAAAATTTTCTTGTGTACTCCTCCTCCCAAGTTACCCAGAGAGCTGTGCATGTACAGCACTGTAATACCCCTTTAGCAAGTTGGTAACTTGTAAAATAACGTCGAAGTCTGTGCATCATGAGAGGATTCTCATTCAGACTAAGTTCCCAAGTAACATGTTCTTAGTTACCAAGAAATGTGTTTTTACAACATAGTTAATATTTGCTACTCATCAATCTGGAAGACCCAAATCTTACACTGTAAAATCCTAGCAAAATGATGCACTTTGATGCTTTAATGTTTAACAGATTTAAGGTAAGTCTTAAGATCTGCCACAGTCATAGTATCTTTGATTGTGTGAACAAACAGGTCTGTGTATGCTAGGATTTTATTGTGATAACCGTATGAAATTAAAATAAACTTTATGTGGTGAAAAATGAGATAAAATCTTTGGGGTTATTTTGTAAGACACTTGACAAAAATATTTTAACATTTCTAGTAACTACAGAGCTGGAAAGATGAGCCCTTAAAATGTTTGTTATGTTTCTCTGATTTCTAGCCTTAATGCCGGTGATTCTTGTAGGAATTCTAAGACTTGGTACTGACAGGGGTAATGCTACTGAAGGATTGTTATGGTGACTTGTGTCAGGCTGGTATGCCAGCTCTGTGGAGTAGAAGAGCAGAATTAAATTGGTGCAGGACTTAAGAATAAAAAAAATATAACTGATTATGGGCTGAAACACCACATTTAGAGTGGAAGATGATAATTCAGAAATGTTCATTCCCTCCCTGAATAGGAAGGGAAAAGCTATTACTCTTGTATTTCATCTTTAATTCCCTCAGTTTTTCTTGAGTGGTTGGCTGGACCGTAGTCATGAAACATCACTTAGTTTATAAAAACTGAAAAGTTGAACATCTAAAATTAGAAAATATCCTGTCAGATATTCTCAAATTTTGTACATGCATACATGGTTAAGTTTGAGAACTACCAAATTGTGGAAGAAATGGATATAACCATATAATTTAGGTTAAAAGACTGTATTGGTGCACTCAGTAGATAAAGGAATCCAACATTTGCCATCAAGAAAACTTAATATATGAGCCCAGTTCTGGTCCTTATGTACTTGTTCAGGAAACAGTAGAACAGTGATGGCAGAAAGAAAGATTTCTTTCTTTTAAATGGTTTTAGAACTTCTGCAATTCTTTTTATTAACACTTCTTAAAAGGAGTAGTGAGATTAAGGAAATCTACCAGATTCCAGTGTAAGAATGCTGATACTGTTTACTGATATGCTCTTATTTTCAGTGCTTCTGATTCCCATTAATATATTTGAATTTTATCAGATGGTGAACATGGATTCACATACTTCCAAATGGCTTCTTGTGGTCAAGATAATCAGATCAAGCTCTGGCTTATTTTGTTTGCAGATTTCTTAGGTGTGTATACTGATTTTTTTTCTTTTATATTCCAACATCTTAATTGGATTCGCAGCCAAACTAACCACATTTAAAGTTGTATTTTAATTGTACAGCAGGAGAGCGGCTAAGGCATGTGGCACTTTGTGACATTTGGCCCTGTAGATTTTGGTTAGTGATCCATTTATCAATAATCGCGAAAGTAAAGATTTAAAAAAAAATTCCCCTAATTCCCTCAAACTTAATGTCATGATAAACAGTTGGTTTTAATTAGGATTTTTGTCTTTTGGTAACCAGTAACATTTCTACCATGGCCTTTGAGCGGGTTGATACGTTGAAATCTCTCAATCTCTTAGGCCAGGGAGAGGTTTCCATTCATCTTTCAGTACATCTTGGCTCTTGAACAGGAGCTGGAGAAATGAAAACAGTGTTGTCTCCTGCTAGAACTGCAATGTAGATGTGTGACAGCTACATAGAGACTAGGCAGATGGCCAAAACCATCTTGAGTGTGTATTTTTTTATAATCTGTTTTATATATAAAGCTGTAAGGATGAATATATGTGTACACATTTAATTATATAAACCACTGATAAGACATGCTAAGACTACAAAGTGGGGAAGTCAGAGATGTTACAATTAAGTTGTCTCTGTGATCTTTTATCCCCTTTTTTGTAGACAGTATGTCACAGAGTCAGGTCTTTGCAGCTTTATGCTTCTAAAAGCAGCTTCCCTTACACCTTGTCGAATGTGTCCATATGTAATAATTTACTTTTTGTATTTTTAGGTGGTGAATTAAAATATAAATGCACATTGAATGGACATTCTGCCCCAGTTCTGGCTTGTGCATTTTCTTATGATGGGCAGATGTTAGTTTCAGGGTAAGCAGTATCTTTTACTTGTTTAAATTTCATGCAGATGACTGTCCAGGTTCACACTTCAGTAGTGTAAAACCGAATAGAACAGAGTTGGAGATTTCAAAATACATTTCTGATAATTAAGGAATAGTTTCGTAACCTCCAGAACTATTGAAGTGTCTTCCCAGTTGGTCTGTGTCTTGTGAGTGATTGAGTTTGAAATCTAGGGTGTTGCAGCTCAGTTCTCTTGAATGTTGTAATGAGATTAATGATTTCCTGGTTTTGGGGCATTTATGTGGCCTTTCATGTGGATACTCTAGCATATATTTAAAATACAAATCTATATTGCAATCTTACCATCTCTTTGGGACACCATGTAGGATTTCCTTCTCACTCACGCACTTTCATGAACTTTTTAGAAAGTTAAATACCTTGAGAATTTTGTCTTTGGTGGATTTAGTTGAAATTAAATATTTCTTCACTGATCCACATCCATAGTATGGCAATATAAGCCTTTTTTCTGTAAAAAGCACATGACTGAGGTAACTGTAGATCTGTGGTTTTGATGTCGGCCCTGTACAGAATAATGGTTAAGACCCAAATTAATCATGATTGATCAGTTAGAGACTAATACTATTACTAGTCTTTGTTAGAGGGTGGTAGAGGAGTTGCCAGTGTCATTGCGAGGTCACTCTATTATGTTTGAAAGACTCAGGAGGGTAGGAGTGATGGGAAGATCCCTGATGACTGGAAAGATGCAAATGTCACACCTCCAAGAAGGGCAGGGTAGAGGATCCGGGGATCTACAGGCCAGCCAGCCTAACTCCAGTCTCTGGGAAGGTTATGGAACAAATCCTTCCAGTGGGCTTGGAAGCTATTTCCCAGCACATTGTGTTTGGGGAAAGCAGCAGGAATTGAGCAGGTCAAACAGCCTGATCAAAGTGAGTGCCTACTGTGGTGAGAAGGCTTTTGACATGGTCTTCCAATGTAGTCTTATAGCCAGTTGAGGGAGAATAGAGATCAGAAAACTGGATCATAAGTTGTGTGGAAAAATGATGGGACTGTCAGGCTCAAACAGTTATTGGTGATCAGCAGCACGGAGATAAACTGGCAGCTTGTTACTACTGGCTTTTCTCAGGGATTGAGCTATTGAAAGAGGAAATTATGAACTGGGTAGGTATAATAATTTATGATTTTATGAATATTAATGACTGTATACTTCTGCATTTCATATGAAAAGTGCTTAATCACTTCTAAACTGTCTAAATGGCAACTGGAAATAACAAAAAAAATTATTCAACTCTCAAGTTTTTAACGAAGACTTTCTAAACTCAAGTGGAAAAACTGATGTCTTGCAAAGGAAAAAGGAAAGACTACAGTAGCCGGCAAATAAAACTATACAAACCCCGGGAAACAGCAGCTTGCCTTGACGTTTAGCTTTGCATTCTTTTCAAGGGAATATTTTTCAGAATTTTAAGGTCATTATGAATGTTTGTGATCTATTTTATTTTCCATTAGATGGATTATTGTTCTTGCTTATATTGTTATAAGTGAAATGTCTTATCCATAAAGTCTTTCAGGAAACACTGCTGTCATGGTGCATAACTATGCAATTTGTATTTAATGAGATATTTTATGTTTCGATTGCATTGCACCACTCTATGTATGGCACTGCACTACTTCCTCTAGTTTGCTTTGCAAATGAAAAGGTTTCAAAAATAATTAGAAAGTGCTGAGAGTAGGTCATGGATAGCCAGATTCTGTGCATCTGCTTTACAGATACTGCTTGCAAAGATATAAAGTAGATATGGTACAGACAGAGGGGAGCAGTGGAGTGGGGGCCAGTTTGCATAAGCACTGTGCAAATCCTCTACATCAGAAATTGTCATGGAAGTGCAGAGTTTTCATATTTACTGTTTTTTACGTTATGCTGGAGTTACAGCTAATCAGTGGTGGTGTTTTAAGGTGGGCATTGGTGGGGAGGATTTAGATATCCAAGCTTTCCATAAAGGGGAGTTAAGAAATCTGTTTGCTCTTATTTTGCTTGTGGAAAAGGTTTTTTCTTGCTTCTCTTACTTAAAAATTGTTTCCCTTTTCCTCTCTGCATCATTGTAATGTCACTGTGGTTTGCTTTTTTTTTAAAGGTCTGTGGACAAGTGTGTCATAATATATGAAACTGTAAGTATAGCATACTGCAAGATCATTCACTGGATTCTTGTCTTTAAATTATCAGCACTGCTTCTGCAGTGTCTTATCAACATAAAGAAATACTAAAGACTAAAAACTATATAAACCCAAAATATTTACTGTGCATCTGAGGGGAGTGGGGAAGGAATTTGAGGAAAAATGTCTCTTGCATCGAAAGAAGTGGTGGAGCTGGTCTGACAAAGAAGGGGAAGAGCTGTTTTGGTAGGAGGCTTGCCAGGCTGGTCAGGAAAGCTTTAAACTAGATGTGTTGGGGGAGGGGAGCATTGATCCATCCCAACATTCCTGGTCAGTTGCCAGCACCTGTAATAAGTGCTTGGAGCGATGTAGAGATGTTCCAGCTGCCCCAGCCATTGAGTCGGCTTCATTTGGAGCTCGGCTAAGGTGCCTCTATACAAACGCCCGTAGTATGGGGAACAAGCAAGAGGAATTAGAGATGTGTGCAAGGCTACGGGAATATGATGTCATTGGTATCACAGAAACATGGTGGGATGGCTCCTATGACTGGAATGTTGGAATGGAAGGTTACAGGCTGTTTAGAAAAGACAGGCCAGGCAGACGGGGAGGGGGCGTTGCTATCTATGTCAGTGATAGGCTAGAGAGTATGGAACTCTGTCTGGGGACGGGTGATGAGGTAACAGAGTGTTTGTGGGTCAGGATCAAAGGGAAAACAGCAACAGGGGACATTACGGTGGGGATCTGTTACAGGCCGCCTGATCAAGAGGACTCTGTGGATGAAGCGCTCTACAGACAGATAGGAGCAGCCTCACGCTCGCAGGCCCTGGTCCTCATGGGGGACTTCAACCATCCTGACATCTGTTGGAGGGACGGTACGGCCCGGCACAAGCAATCCAGGAGGTTCCTCGATTGTGTGGAAGACAACTTCCTCTTTCAAGCAGTAGAGGAGCCGACGAGGAGAGGTGCCATGCTGGACCTTGTGCTCACCAACAGGGAGGGACTGGTTGGAAATGTAACGCTCCAGGGCAGCCTTGGCTCTAGTGATCACGAGATGGTTGAGTTTGAGATCCTCAGGACGGTGAGAAGAGCGTGCAGCAAGCTCACTGCCCTGGACTTCAAGAAAGCAGACTTTGGCCTCTTCAGGAACCTCCTTAGTAAGGTTTCATGGGATACAGTCCTAGAGGGCAGGGGGGCCCAAGACTGCTGGTTGGTATTCAAGGATCACCTGCTACGTGCTCAAGAGTGTTGCATCCCGACTAGAAGAAAGTGCAGCAGGAGGGCCAGGAGACCTCCATGGATGGACAAGGAGCTGCTGAGGAAACTTAGAGGGAAAAAAGAAGCTTATAGAAGGTGGAAGCGAGGACAGGCGGCCTGGGAAGAATACAGGAACATTGCCCAGGAAGCTAGGGACCAGGTTAGGAAAGCTAAGGCCCAGCTAGAATTAAGTTTGGCAAGGGATGTAAAAGATAACAGGAAAGGATTCTATAGATATGTAGCAAATAAAAGACAGGCTAGGGACAATGTAGGCCCTCTCCAGAAGCTATCAGGAGAACTGGCTACCATGGATTTGGAGAAGGCTGAGGTTCTTAATGACTTCTTTGCCTCAGTCTTCACCAGCAAATGCTCTGACCACACAACCCAAGTCTTGGAAAGCAAATGCAGGGACTGTGAGAACGAAGACCTTAGGCCCACTGTAGGAGAGGATCAGGTTCGAGACCATCTTAAGAACCTGAACGTGCACAAGTCCATGGGACCTGATGAAATCCATCCACGGGTCCTGAAGGAGCTGGCGAATGAAGTTGCTAAGCCACTGTCCATCATATTCGAAAAATCCTGGCAGTCAGGTGAAGTTCCCGATGACTGGAAGAAGGGTAATATAACCCCCATTTTCAAGAAGGGGAAGGTGGAAGACCCGGGGAACTACAGACCAGTCAGTCTCACCTCTGTGCCTGGCAAAATCTTGGAACAGTTTCTCCTGGAAAACATGCTAAGGCACATGAAAAACAACGAGGTGGTTGGTGACAGCCAACATGGCTTCACTAAGGGGAAATCCTGCCTGACCAATTTGGTGGCCTTCTATGATGGAGCCACGGAACTGATGGACAGCGGCAGAGCAGTTGATGTCATCTACCTGGACTTGTGCAAAGCATTCGACACTGTCCCACATGACATCCTTGTCTCTAAATTGGAGAGACATCAATTTGATAGATGGACCACTCGGTGGATAAAAAACTGGCTCGATGGCCACACGCAAAGAGTTGTGGTAAATGGCTCGATGTCCAGTTGGAAACCTGTAACGAGTGGTGTCCCTCAGGGATCGGTGTTGGGACCGGTCCTGTTCAACATCTTTGTCGGTGACATGGACAGTGGGATTGAGTGCGCCCTCAGCAAGTTTGCCGATGACACCAAGCTGTGTGGTTCGGTTGATACGCTGGAGGGAAGGGTTGCCATCCAGAGGGACCTTGACACGCTTGTGAGGTGGGCCGATGCCAACCTTATGAAGTTTAACCAAGGCAAGTGCAAGGTCCTACATCTGGGTCGGGGCAACCCCAGGCACTGCTACAGGCTGGGCAGAGAAGAGATTCAGAGCAGCCCTGCAGAAAAGGACTTGGGGGTGTTGGTTGACGAGAAGCTTAACATGAGCCGGCAGTGTGCGCTTGCAGCCCAGAAAGCCAACCGTATCCTGGGCTGCATCAAAAGAAGCGTGGCCAGCAGGTCGAAGGAGGTGATCCTGCCCCTCTACTCTGCTCTTGTGAGACCCCACTTGGAGTACTGCATACAGTTCTGGTGTCCTCAACATAAAAAGGACATGGAGCTGTTGGAGCGAGTCCAGAGGAGGGCCACGAGGATGATAAGAGGGCTGGAGCACCTCCCATATGAAGACAGGCTGAGAAAGTTGGGGCTGTTCAGCCTGGAGAAGAGAAGGCTGCGTGGTGACCTCATAGCAGCCTTCCAGTATCTGAAGGGGGTCTACAAGGATGCTGGGGAGGGACTCTTCCTTAGGGACTGTAGTGGTAGGACAAGGGGTAATGGGTTCAAACTTAAACAGAGGAAGTTTAGATTAGATATAAGGAAGAAGTTCTTTACAGTGAGGGTGGTGAAGCACTGGAATGGGTTGCCCAGGGAGGTTGTGGATGCTCCATCCCTGGCGGTGTTCAAGGCCAGGTTGGACAGAGCCTTGAACCACATGGTTTAGGGCAAGGTGTCCCTGCCCATGCCAGGGGGGTTGGAACTAGATGATCTTAAGGTCCTTTCCAACCCTTACGATTCTATGATTCTATGATTCTATAAGCGTGACCAGCAGGTCAAAGGAGGTGATCGTGCCCCTCTACTCTGCTCTCGTGAGACCTCACTTGGAGTATTGTGTGCAGTTCTGGTGTCCTCAACATAAAAAGGACATGGAGCTGTTGGAGCAAGTCCAGAGGAGGGCCACGAGGATGATCAGGGGGCTGGAGCACCTCCCGTATGAAGACAGGCTGAGAGAGTTGGGGCTGTTCAGCCTGGAGAAGAGAAGGCTGCGTGGAGACCTCATAGCAGCCTTCCAGTACCTGAAGGGGGCCTATAAGGATGCTGGGGAGGGACTCTTCACTAGGGACTGTAGTGGTAGGACAAGGGATAATGGGTTCAAACTTAAACAGGGGAAGTTTAGATTAGATATAAGGAAGAAATTCTTTACTGTGAGGGTGATGAGGCACTAGAATGGGTTGCCCAAGGAAGTTGTGAATGCTCCATCCATGGCAGTGTTCAAGGCCAGGTTGGATGGAGTCTTGGGTGACATGGTTTAGTGTGAGGTGTCCCTGCCCATGGCAGGGGGTTGGAACTAGATAATCTTAAGGTCCTTTCCAACCCAAACCAGTCTGTGATTCTGCTATTTCTTTGAGAGGTTTGTTATTTCTCTACAGTAGAGTATTAGTCAGTACTCTGTTGGATTCCATACTTACATGTTATCTTCATACTGAAGTAGAGGATTTTTTGTGATCCTAACTTTATCTTGGCTTCCAAAGCAAGAAGAACTGTAGCTTTGGACATAAAATCGGGAATGGTGATCATATGAATTCTTTAGTTCATTATATATAAAGTGCATATAAACAATAAGTGTAATAAATCAGGAAATTTTTTATGACATATACTATGTCTTTAAAGCATATTGTTTAAGCATTTTCTATAATACAGTTATTACATACTTCATGGTTCACCCCTAGGTGCTATTTACCTTTAGTACTTTAAGTACTTAGTACTTAAGTACTTTGGAATTAAAAATAATAATTTTGCTGAAAACGGAGGATGAACAAATTTTAAGCTTCTCCAGGTTGCTCTGCACATACAATTGTACTGATGAAATATTTCAATTAAAGTTTTTCATCCAAATCTCTAATTTGATACCATCCCAATACTGTGGGAGGGAGAGAGATTTCAATGTAAAATAGGGCATTTTCCCCATGATGGATGGCTCAAAAAACTGGAATGCTGACCAATCAATTAGTGATTCAGAATAACTTTGCTCTTCACCTTTCCAGTCATCTGCACTTTTCCAATCATCTTTCCAAGCATCTTTTCATAAGAAGGAAAATCTTTCAAATCATAAGTAAAGCTGGGTGGAAATTCAGAAATTTGCGGTTTAGTAGCATCTAGTGGACAAATCGAGGAAGCGCAGGGGTGATTAATGACTGGCCCAACTGAAGGATTGTAGCATGAAGTCTGTTTGAATTTCAGTTACCTCTTCACTTTTGATCATTTCTAATCCTAGATTTGTAGAAAAAGTGTTTTTATGCACATGAGCAACCAGCCAGTGTGGATGTAAATAATTCAGTTGGTATTTCTGGCGTTGGTACGCTGGAAGTCCCATGTTGGCTGATTGTTGGAGGATAGCAGTGTTCCCAGGAATTGCACAGGGGGCTTCAAGCAGGAAATTGAAATTCCATTTCTGACTCTGCTGCTCATAGTTTTGGCAAGGTTGTGTGGCTTCTCTGAAGGTAGCTTCTGTTACCTTCCAAGAAGCAATATTATTCCTTATTTTGAAATAAAATATGCAAATGAATAAACATTCTTTTTATTCTTTAAGATTTAAAATCACAAATGTTCTTTTACAGAGTACTGGCAATACCCTTCATACTTTGTCTCAGCATACCAGGTAAGAATTCAGTATGATTATTCTGTTTTACTGTTAATAAATAAAAGAAATTGAATTCTTTTCTTGTGAATTTTCACAGATTTATTTTTATTTGTAGATATGTTACAACTTGTGCTTTTGCACCTTATAGTCCCTTACTTGCCACAGGTTCAATGGACAAAACTGTGAACATATGGCAGTTTGACCTTCAGCAACCCTGTGCAGGTTAGTGTGAAGTATCTGTAATCATTTCTTTAAATTTAAAGCATGGTATTGGTGAATGTCTTCTGAAGATGCAAAAACCCCACCTTTTCTTACATGCAATTAATGTGTAATCTCAGGAGTATGTGCGCATTATCTGACTTTTCTCTGAATTGATCTTACTAATGTCCTACAGAGGTATTATGTTTTTTTTAAGAAAAGATGTACTGGAAGTATTTTATTAATCTGCTGTATCTTCTTTAATGATATTCACCATTTCTTACATTTCTTACTCTTCAGACAGCATTTAAGAGATGAACATTATTCCCAGAGTGCTGAAAGACTTTTTGGACAAGTATCATTGACAATGAGTTAAAGAGAAAATATGCTAATTTCAAGCATAACTATCAAAAAGAAATACAGCTTACCAGTTGTTACAGGTGAAAATACCAAGGATAATGAATGTTACAAATCTATCAGCACCTAAAGTATGTGGAACAAAGGTACCTAGACCTTTGTTCAAAGCACAGGAATAAGTCTGGACTTTGGTCTGCTTTTCTAAAGAGGTGTCAAAGTTGGTTTCAGTGTCTGCTGATGCTTTTGTCTTCTAGTTCAGTTCAAACTTGATGAAAGTGTGGCCATCTGAGAGGTTGAATTCCTCTAAATTTTGAAAATTGATAGATAAAAGACAAACCAAAATTATTGTTTCTCCCAGAAGTTATGTCTAAAGGCATTACTTTTAGGAATGTATAGTACTGAGAATGCTTGAAAAACAGTGTTCATTGCTGCCATTGTTCTTAGAACTGTTTTGGGTTTTTTCCCCACTTGTTGTTTTTTGGGGGGGCATGGGAGCTGTGGAATGGTGGTGTTTGGAGTTTTTTAACTATCTTTTTCCTTTCCAAAGGAAGTACGGTAGAAAGTGCATCTAAGGTGGCTGTTGAGGACTGGTCAGAGGATGATGTTTCAGCCTGGCTTTGTGCACAAGACTTAGCAGACTTTGTTGGGCTTTTCAAAATGAACAACATTGATGGCAAGGAACTACTGAATCTTACCAAAGAAAGTCTGACTGATGAATTAAAAATTGGTAAGAGTACAGGAATGAAAATAGTTTTAAATCTTCAGTGTGTGTGTGAAATGTTGGAATGAAATGTTGGTTTTCCTGTCAGTTTGTGAAAGTGCCATGTTTATAATACCATGTGGTTGGCTACCTAGAATTTAGCAGTGACATTCATAAGTGTACTGTTACCATAATAGAAGCACGCAAGGTATGTTTTAGTTTTTACTACTTTTGCTGACATTTAGTAAGGATTGAGCAAAGCTTGCCTTTGTGAGCAAATGTGAGCTAATGTGAGCAAAGACACATTATAAAGCCTTAGGTGTCCTAGTTAGTACATTGTCCTGTCATTTTATTGCAAAACTGTGATTACATTTTAAAATGAGTTACAAGGAAGTGCTGTATTACTAGTGATTCCACAGCAGGAATTCTGAGATAAGAAATTTAAAGAGGGTGAACTACACTGGAACTTTCTCAATGTTAGTTCTCTACTCATTTTGATTGCTAGGTTTAGGCATAAATTGGGTGCTGTATGTTTGCCAAAGTGAGATGAAGTATAGCAAAAAGCTGAATGAGTTAAGAAACCTTTTAAAAAGCACAATTTTACTTCTAGAAGTTAGTATTCTTCATTGTAGGAAGACCGCTCCCTTCCATTTTTGTTTTGTGTGTGTGTGTGTGGTACTGGTCTGTATCAGATCATAGGATTGCTGTGTATCTGCTAGCTTTTTTGAATTCTAGAAATCAACGGACATGCTGGGAATCTTTCAGGAATTGTCATCTACAAAAGACACTTGACTTCATCAGTTTCTGCAAGCATTTTCTTTAACATTAGAGTAGCCTAAAACTGTGTTGCAGCAATCACCAGCTGAGGCTAATCAAATAATGCTGACTAGAAAGTCATGTGAGAATTGAATGCAGTGTGACCAATGATGAGAACTGAGTTGCTGAATACAGCATTCTCTGTGGGGAAAAAAATCAACAAAAGCACGTGTTGCCTGATAGATTTGTAATGATGCTATCAAGAACAATTCAACCTCAAATAAGAAAACAAAATCTGAGTTGTAGGAGCCTATTGTAAGGCAAGCTATAAGATGCAAAGGATGGATGTGGCTTTAGGCAGAGCACATCTAGAATATGGGCTGATTATAGGAAGCTGTTGCTTTATGGCTCTTTCATTTGCTGTAAAAGGATGCAGTGAGGATTGATTCTACATATGAGCTGAAGTAGCTTCAGTATGTTCTTTCCTATTATGAAGTAAAATGCTCACTGCTCAGTCTCTGTTCTCAAGACTTTGGTCTTTTGCCATGCTTTTTTTCAGTAGGTGCTTTAACACCCATCATAGGATTATAGGATAAGGAGTTGGATTTTCACAGGTATCAGGCAGCTGTAAGGAGTTCTGACTGAAATTATTTACTGTCTCAATAAACAGGAGCTACTCCACAAATATGAACCAGCATATATGCAATGTGAAGCAATGAGTTCCACTCTCGTAGAATCCTAGAATGGTTTGGGTTGGAAAGGACCTTAAAGACCCGTCCAGCCTGGCCTTTGAACACTGCCAGGGATGGGGCAGCCGCAGCTTCTTTGGACAACCTGTGCCAGGGCCTCACTACCCTCACAGTGAGGAATAACTCCCTAATATCTAATCTAAATCTTCCCTCCTTCAGCTTTAAGCCATCTGCCCTTGTTCTGTCACTGCATGCCCTTGTAAAAAGCCCCTCTCCAGGTTTCTTGTAGCCTCCCTTAGGGTACTGGAAGGCTGCTGTAAGGTCTTGTCCCCAGAGCCTTCTCTTTTCCAGGCTGCACAACCCGAGCTGTCTCAGCCTGTCTCCATAGGAGAGGTTGCTTAACCCTTGGAGTATCATCGTGGCCTCCGCTGGACTTGCTCCAACAGTTCCACATTCTTCTTATGTTGGGGGCCCCAGAGCTGGATGCAGCACTGCAGGTGGGGTCTCAAAAGAGTGGAGTAAACCTCCTTTGAGGTGGTTAATTAATGGTTATATGAAAGGTGTTTTTAAAACAAAATAATGAAATATACTGGCCAAAGGCGCCAAATCATTCAAATCAATCAGTTCTGAAGTGGTAAATGCTTGTGATTCTGCTTCTGCATATCATTCTACAACTATAATTGGCACAGAATAGAAATTACAGCCTGATAAATATTTGAGTTGAAGAATTGCTCTCTGTCTGCCATGGCTCAAGCATTTACAAAATAGGTAGGAGAATACTATCTGCCTGAAACTTACATGCTTTTTGGTGCTATTTATATTCCAGTTTAACTAAATTTTGAATGACCATGTCCTTTTTCTCCTTGATAACCTGTTTCCTTTGCTCTAAAAATGCAACATTTACCAGTTCCCTAAGATCTTGCCAAAGAGCTCATGAGTTTTTTTATAGTCTTTGCAAAGGGAGGTTTTTTAGACCATTTTACTTGATGATTGATAGGAGAGGAGCCTGTTCTTCCGTTATTTTTTTATTAGCTGCCTATTTCTTGTCCTGTTAGTCTTTGCTCCAGTTCTGATTTACATTTAATAACAAGTGTATCCTCACGCCTTTGAAGCCATTTAATCTAAGAGAAGGCAGTCAGCAACTGGTTCACGTAACATTTCATTAGCTTCTTTGATTGTTTTTGACAGCTTTTTGAAAGAATGCTGCATTACCATGCAAATGGAGTTAGCCTCTTTCCAACCTAATTGTCATATAATATAAATACCACTGGATTAAACTCTGGAAGATGTTGAGCAAAAATAAAGTGACAATTATATACATTCTGGCTGAAAAGTTCAGGATTCCTTATTCCGAACAGACCCAGTGACACGCTGCAATTCCATGATGCAGCTGAGTCAGAAAAAAAGGAATACATATGCTCTTCCAGTTCAGAATAGAAGGCGGAGGTACATTGTTCCATGCCTGCATCTCTTTTTCCTATCAGGCTAACTGAATGTGTCAATATAAGGTGATTCTTGACTTCATTGTGTTTGCAGAGTGGGGGCAGGAGGTGAGACCAGGTCTAATTTTTGGAAAACCACATCTTTAGTTTAGGAGTTAGTGGCATACAAAGTATTTTGTACTGTAATATCACAAATTGTAAAGAAATTGGAGGCTTTCCAAATACTTTCCCTTCTTGTGCAGCACATTGAGATGGTTTGTTTTCATGTGACTCTGTCCTGATTTAGGTTAGGTATGTGAAGAAGAAAGATTGTCTTAAAGACGGTTCAACACTTCCTTGCTTACTGCAGGGTGTCCCTAAACATAAGCCAAGGATGAATACACATAAACTGAATTTTGAAATCTCTGATCAGGCTGATTTGTCTTCTCTTCATCAGCAATGTGCTATCAAAATGTGGGCGGTTTATCTTCCTCTTTTGGTTTTAAGATTTCACTCTCTGTACATACAAAAAATATAAGTTCTTTCCTGTTTCACAGCTTTATCAAGAAACTCTGGGTCTGAGAATGAGCTTGAAACGAAACATTTTGTAGCAGAATGTGAATCACTTGTGATTCCCCCTGCCTTACGTGTATTCCGAAGTAGGAGTAAACTTTAGGGGAATTGCTCTATATCAATTAAAAAGAAAATTGCACGTGCTTTGCCTATACCAACAAAATCTTATTTTAAGTGTTCTTTTGTAACTAGTTTTCAAAAGATAATGTGTCATGGATAATTCTTTAATCCCTGACTAGAGATTTAAGCAGCGAATAGTTAATTGAGCTGCAAATGGGATGCAATAATCTTTAATCTGTTTGCATGAGAGGAATTTAGGAAAGTTGCCCATGTGATGAAGACTGCAGAAGATGCCCTCAAAATCCAGTAATAACTACAGAATTACTTGGTTCCTTTTTTACCTTTCCTTTGGTTATATTCTTAATTTTTCTTGATTCCAAACTGACCTTACAGATTTTTACAAAATTGCCATGCAGACTTTTCCTAAGAATAAGCATGAAATTTTATTGTATTTCGGTACTATATTTCAATCCCTACATTGTTTTTATCTTTACATATTTCATAATTCTTCTTAAGAAATGCAGGTTGATTTTTTTTTTTTATTTTTCTTTCCTTTTGCATGTACTTACTCTTTGACATCTTTTGTCTTTGCTGATTACAATGACTTGCATATCAGTGTGGCTGAGATTGATCCCTTTGCACACATTACTTGAGGCAGCTGATGAACTGTACAGTAAAGCTGAGAGTACTGGTGTGTTAAGACCAGCCCGCTTGGCAGTCTGCAGGCAGAGTAGAGCAGTTGGTTGGAATATTGTTGTATATCAACTCTTTATTTTAGTACTGAAGATGGAAAATTAACCGGAGCAGGAACTAGTACTTACCACTACTAGATGGGAAGAAAAAATTGTGACACATCACGTCTGCAGTTTTTTTGGCATAAAACAATTTTGAAAAGGAGGAATGTTTTATGCTGCTGCAAGATGAAGATTGCTAGTATCTGGGATGCATTTCCTATCTTGACAGGTTAAAATTGTAGTGTGACAGTTTATAGAACTATAAAATTACTTTTCTCATTGTCAGATTTCTTTTTTTCCTCTTCCACTCATAGTTAGGTTGGAAAAAATGGCTGCTGTCTCAAACATAGGCACAGCTCTTTTTTTCAGATTTCCTTATCCTTCTGACAGTGCATCCATTAAAATATCTAATTTAGAGAAAAGGCTGCTGTGTGTACCGTGCTAAAGGCATTACAGGTAGATGCTATCAGTAGTTCTTCCCTTACCTGCCAACACAGTCATAGAAGGCCACCAGATTAGCCAGGTGTGATTTGCACTTTGTGACACCACGCTGGCTGTCTCTTAACAACCTCCCTATGCCTTGACATAGCTTCCAGGAGGATCTGTTCCATGTTCTTGCCAGGCACAGAGGTGAGGCTGACTGGTCAGTGGTTCTCACCGTCCTTCTTCTTACCATTTTTAAAAACAGGTCATTCAAACTGTCACTGAAGTTGAGGACTGGAACCCCTCAACTGGCACATGGTTTTATTCTTGGTGTTGCATGCTTCCGTTTTGTAAATTAGCACTCCCTGTTACCACTTACAGTGAAGGTGAATGCATGTAGTAATGGTGGCCTGAATTCAAGAAGTAGGAGCGTGGTTCTGGAGCTTCAGTAACAGAGTCACAAGAACTTGTAAAACCTGGATGCAAAGTCTCAGAACCTCTCTGTGAGTCTAATTGTATGTGTGTTGTGCAGACATGGCTCAAAGGTAAAAGATGACATATATGCCAGTAAGCTTCTGCTTGAGCAAATGGTGCTACTACTTCATGTGTTTTCTTTCCAATTATGCAGTGTAAAGAGGGTAAGGAGCAAAGGCCGGAACTTCTTAATGGGGTCTGCTGATCCTGCTACAGTGTCAGTGGATTTTGCTGTCCTGCCTAAGGGACACTGGACTCCAGGCTGCGTGATGCCCAGGGGCAGTGCTAAACCACTAAGCTGTTACACAGAGGGTTGGAAGTGGAGTAGATATCACATCCTTCTCTTCTTATTTTGTGTAATGCTACGCCAACAGCAGAATCGTTATGTTAAGTGTGCTTAGCCTTATTGACCTTGACTTTTAGGGAGATGAAGCAACATGTGAATGCCCCCTACTGATCTGTGACAAATTTAGCACTGTGTCCATTATGGTGACGTAAATATGACCCTGTGCCATGCTGCAGGGCAAAGCTAGTCCGAGGGTGATGAGTCCTCACGCTGGTGCTTTGGTGGTAGGTTGTCTTCTGTTTGGAGGGGATTATGGGTGACACTTGTGCACATTTATACCTTCATACTGTTTTGTATATAGCCCAGTTTGAAGGGAGGAATACTGCTGCCTTCCGCCCCGTCTCAGCTTTACCTACAGTTTAGCTCTGCATATACAGCGGTGTGTGTGATTCTTTCATGCATCCACTAAAATGCGCTTCTGCCTGGTAGCCACATCTTTGCTGTCGTGTTTCACTTGCATTCATTTTGCTGTTTGTTTCCATTACCGTACAGAGTTACCCTGAGCCAGCAGGAGTGACCTGCTGTAGCTGAGCTCATTGTAGTGGTGGCCAGGGGTGCCTGCAGACTTTTCTGTGTTAGGTGGGGGTGGTGAGATGGAGCGGGGTCTCCTGTAGCACAACTGCCAGTTATTTCAAGAGCTCTTTGCCTTACGTGTCTGTGTTTCCACTTCATGTACCAATAACTTTCCAGAGTCTCTGGGCCTGCGCAGGAAAGTCCTCCAGAAAATTGAAGAACTGAGAATGAAAACGATCTCTGTTCCTGTTACGATCCCTGATGAGTTCTTATGTCCTATAACAAGGGAGCTTATGAAGGATCCTGTCATTGCAGCAGGTATGTCTTTAAATGACATTGACGAAAATGAGTTATGTAAGGGTAAAGATAGGTCTGGCAACACAAAAATGGGCATATCTATCTTACCAGTTGTAGAAAGAGAAACTATTCTAAATAGCTGTTGCAACAAAATACAACTGTGGTGAATTTGCCAAATTAGATTTTTGATATGGTGAAAAATACTGTATCAGGCAATTTGCTTGGTGTCAGCTCTGCTGAGGAGGCTGTTCCTTCCTTTATGTGCCTTTGTGATTAGGCTTGGAATTATATTTCAGAACTGTCTTGGTAAGTGCAAAATGGAATTGTGCACATGGGGGTGGGGTGTGGAAGCAAAAACCAGGCTTACAGTATGTGTAGTACACTATATATATGGCACTTCAACGTTCCTACAGAATGAGATTTATTTAAATTCAACAGGACCTTGGAGCTGAGAGATGTAACAAGCAGAACATGTTCTACAGTTAAACACTGTATGAAGAAGCAGTGTTGTATAGCTCTGACCTTGGTGGGGGGTGTGTGTGTATATGATCATCAAAAGACCAGTACATGTATTTGATGCTCTGTAAGCAGTAACTGACTTCATACTGTTGAGGTTTCAGGCCAGACTTTTGAGAATTAAAACATTCAAGATAGGAAAACATTTGCTAACTGCTGGAGTGGTGAGCACTGCAATTAACAGTGCTTGAGCTTCTAGGCAGTAGCAGTAAGAGGACAGCCTTGTGAATCCTTTTTTAAATATAATTTTGAAAAACAGATACACAGTTTTTAGAGCAGGATAGGTTTGTTGAAAAGCTGGAAATTGTTGCCAGACATATTCCAATGTATATTATAAAATCAAATAGGCATTTTGAAGAGAAACTGTTGACATTTTAAAGTAAAACATTCAGAGTTTCTGATCAATTCTACTATTTACTAATAAATAGTGCCTTATGTTATTCAGTATTTGTGTCAGCAGTATGATTGCTATCTCGAGATGTGGGATTCCTCTGCTTTTCTGAACCCAGGATGGGCATAGCTGGGAGTGCCACACACTGGTTTTATGGAAGTTGATGAATAATAACAGAAATGCTAGCAATTGCAGCAGGAGAAGGGTTGGTTTGTGGCAGGACAAGTGAGAGAGAGATATTCACTAGCTGGCTACTTCACTGAGAAGTATATAGTGGCCCAGTACTACAGAACTGAAGCACCTGTAGTATGAACACAGCTGGCTTTAAGATGTGGGCAGTCCTGCAGATTGAAATTGGAGGAATTTAGATATTTCTGAGATTAGAAAGTAACAAACAGTGAAGCGAGCTGGGTATTTTCTTTAGTTCAGCAAGCAAAGTAAGAGTTAGGTAAAACTTCTTTGCCTCTGTGCTGTGTAAAATTTAAGGAAAGTAAAAAGGTAGAATGCCAAACTGCGTATTTCTTTCACTCAGGTGACTAGCACAGGTAAGAAAGATTTTTTTTTTTCCCCATGTTAAAAGTGTTTCATATTCAATAAAGGCGAAGGAAACAGCTGCAGCGCTGTGTTGGCAGCTGGTGATACATTTCTGTAGGTATTGGGGCAGGGGGAGAACATCACTTGCAACTGCTTGGTGAGGCTTGACAGTGGTGGTGGCTTCAGCATCATTTAGAACTAAAGAGCAGATTTTCTTTCTCCAAAGGAACTTTTTTAGAGGAGCTGAGCAAGCCCTAGTGTTACACACATTGACTGCCAGTGCAGGTTTCTGGCTACTCACCTCACTATTGCGGTGCTTCTCACTTACACATGTGTGGCTACAGGCACGGGACCCTTTGCAGGCAGCTCTGATGCTATTTTTATAGCCTTTTAATGAACTTTATCCATACTGTCTATAATTCCTTAACTGCAAATAAGGACACAGGAAGCCTTTATGTAACTGCACCCTGTTTATCACTTGTGTACCTTAGTCACAAATTCATGCACAGGCATGGCTGGATTCCATGATCTTGTCAGAGACACTCCCTTGGGTGGGAAAGGGCCAGTTTAGCAGTTGTGGATGGTGGATTTGCCTCTGCTGCCCACGAGCAGCCCAAATCACCACAGCAGCAAAACATCAGTGTACCAGTTCAGAAAAGAGAGTTGACGTTTTGTGTGTCCTTGTTGCCCCCACCCCGTGCTCACAGCCAGACCTGGCTCTTTGGAGGAAGGTTCAGGCCCAGCTACAAGAATCTCTCACCCATACGCTGCTTTAGCGGCATCTGTGAACTGATGGAGCTGTATCTGGCTGATATATTTGCAGTGCTTTCTCAAAGAGCTTGTACTTGTTAGTTTGCTGAATACAGTGTCATTTAAAAAGTTGAATCAAATTTTGATCTTAATACTGCGGTATAAAGTTTTATTGTAATACATTTAACTATGTAATTTGAAACAAATACAGTCTATTGTAAAGCTTTCACAAACCATGTAATTTTTCTGTATCTCAATTTTCCTGTTTGGAAATACTGATTCCCTTACACCCCTTTTAAATTTAAATAGTGAAAATCTGTACCATGTAACAGTGCCCAAGCATCTGTAATACCAGCTTTTCATGATGGTTTCTTTGTAGATGGCTATTCCTATGAAAAGGAAGCAATAGAAAACTGGATCAACAGTAAGAGACGATCTAGTCCCATGACCAATCTTCCTCTCCCCTCTCCTATGCTTACACCAAACAGGACACTAAAAATGGCAATCAGCCGCTGGCTGGAGACGCAGCAGAAACATGTGTAAACCACCAAGCTCTGAAGTCATTTGTTCAAATCAGTTGAGATGAAATTATATGTAGCTAAAAGAAATAACTGCATCAGAAACAACTGGGGGGAAAAAATAGTGCTGCTTTTCTCAGCTGTGGCTGTCATTTAAATGTTTGTTAGAAAGAAAATCTTCACTGTTGGAAATGCCCAGAAAATGACTGAAAAACTTCTAAGTTATTGGTAATTTTACTTTGTGGCATTTCTGTTTTTCAAATAAAGTTTTCTTAAAGTTTTCACCACTTTTATGAGTTTTGGGCCTTGATTTTGCCAAGTTAGTCTTGCAGAAGGTAAGAAATAGAAGAGTATACAGTCTGTATTTCTTTTTCTAATTTAAAAACCAAAAATGAGCCTTTGTCTGTTCCCTATTCCTGGAAAAAAGCTGGAGAGAGTTTCCTCTGTAACCATCAGGGACTGCATCTCCTCGCACAGGTGTATTAATAATCTTTATTTTCTATGGAAAAAATACAGTAGCTGTGCAAAAATAGAACTACAGGACAAGACTAATATAAGGAGTTGTACAAAATATCAAAGAAACAGTAAGCAATAAATAAGCTAAAGCATAATGATGCAAACTCAAAAAGAAGTTGTAAAAGGGGGTACGGCTGTTTACAATGTCCAACACTGTCCACAACCAGGATGTGAACTGTGCCTGTCACATTGACCACTCCAACCTCCCTGCACTGTGGGGATGGCACTACAGCTCCTCTCACCACTATAAAACCGAATTTCCTCTGAGAAACTTCACAACTTCATCCTGGCACACAGCTGCACGTACGCTTTTCCTCAAACTTTCATCTTCATCAATTTCTTGGGTTTCCCATAAAAACAATTCCTAAAGATTTCACCGCTGTACCTTTTTCCACAATAAACAATAAATCATCTTGCTTTAAGATAGCACCCAAAGGTGATTAGATAAACTATATAAAGTGCGATTATTGTTAATATGCCATAATATTGTGTTCTTCAGTGCAATAACCAATATGGTCAAAGCCTTTCAATACACATGCAAATGTCGCTGTTTATCTTAGTTGAGTTCTAGTTACTAAAAATATTTATATTTACATGTCCAAACATGGCTGCTTATATTGTACTCAGACACAAATTATTTATGCTTCCTAAATGTACATCATGCAACCCAAATTAGATCCCACTAGAAAAGTGATAAAATACTATCTTTGATTTTAAAAAAAAGCATACATATACAGATCTGAGTATTATGCAGCAGGTTATCTTTCTTAACACTGTTTTGAGAAGTAAGCACTTAAGCATTAGAGAGGCACGATTATTATGTAAGTGGTGAGATGTAATATAACCAGACATTAAAGCCCTATGTAAAAGGAAAGTCTTACTTGATGGTAAAATAGGATGGAAAGGCTTTCTCTGCGTGAGGGCCTAGCGCGGTGGGTTGGTGATCTTCACGGACTCTTCTCACACAGGTTTGCTATTCCAGTTCCTGTAACTGTCCTGTGATGGTAGGACCAGTTTGAAGCGGTTGTAGCCCATTGAGTACTGGCCAGCATGGACTGCATACTCACAAGTGACCAGCCATCAGTACTTTTACAGAAGTAATACCCTATAATGTCATGAGCCAAGTTTTACAAGCCTGTAAATATACACAGTAATATTTATACATTTGATTCAATGAATGATCGCTTTGGTTTTGCAGCCGTGCCATGACTCAGATGGCTTTCCTTACTGCTGTGAGGCTGTGGGTTTGCTACCGCATCTGGGTATAAATGCGGTGCCTGTTTAGGTGATCTGCTGTCTTGACAGTGGGTTGACATTTGGCACTTGAGCTCCTCGCGGTCTTTAGCTTGCAGACCGTTCTGGCTGCTGTCGCCTGGGGCAGCACCAGTAGAGGAGATTTTAGTTTGGTAGTGCTTGACTGAGAACTGCTCAAAATTGGAGGGCTGAACACCCCCAGAAGCAACATGTGTTGATAATCCCTCCGATGCCTGAGAGTGCCAAGTACGACTGGACTGAGTATTCTGCTGCTGAAACCTTGCAGTCTTATCCATGATCCCCATAAATGGCGTATTGCGAGGTCTGTGTTCAGCAGTACCCTGAACTTGATGAACGTTACTCTCCTTGAGTCGAACGTCTGGGCCTAGCCCCTTAATACTATCTGAAAAACTACTGGCTGAAGTTAAGCTGCTGGTTGAGCTGGCGAGAATCATACTACCAGCTGGAGAACTACAGGGGACAGGACTTTGCTGCCTTGCTTCACTGAAATTCATTGGAGTAGGCGCTGTCAACCTGTCGGTGGTTTTAGACTTACTTGCAAAAGAATGTGAAGAGAGATTCTCATTATGCTGTGAGTGGGAACACTGGCTAGACACAAACTTCTCATTGTACAGTTCAGAACTAGGACCTGCGGAAACGCTTCCGGATGATAATGTGCTTGTCCCATCCAGATGCTGAATTTTACAGTGCCGGACTGGCAAGGGACTTTGAGGAAGATGCTGAAAAGATGATTGTGTCTTTGCAGTACATGGACTGCTTCCTGGTTTTGGTCCGGGCTGGATGGAGCTCAGGTGCTGATTAGTTTTCACAATCTGTGCCTGCTTTGTTGGCTGCATGATCAAGCCTGGCTCTCTCAGGTATTTATTGCCTGTTCTGCTTTGAGGGGACGCAGATCTAGCTTTCTGCTGAACACCTTCTTGAAGGGTCCTGCTGTACGACGAAGCAGTTAAGGAACACTGCAGCCTTTGTGAACAGGAAACAGATTCCTCAGGGTGTGGCAGTTCATCCTCCCTGTCTTGAAGATTAAAATTATCATTCACACCATGTATAATGCCCTCCTCCTCATTATCAGAGTTGTTAGTTTGCTGTGGTAGCTGTGGAGACTGATGCTTCTGTTGCTGTGTCCTCTGGAACTGTTTGCATTCCTCTTCTACTCGAGCCAGGAGACGTTTTATCTCTTGATTGCTGGGACACAGCTGTGTGGCTTCACGTAAGTCAGCAAGAGCAGCAAGTAGCTTTCTATTTAGGAAAAAAGAAAAACCAACCCACAGTTAAACAACTCAATCAAAACCTGGGGCAAATGTAAGTCTCAGCATTGCCTACAATTAATTCACCCCCCTCACTTTCAAAGAAATATTCTGATCTGCCATCTCCTGCTGCTTATTGTTGTTAGAAGAGACACAGTGTATCACAAAAGGCACCTCTCCCTAGAATTCAACTATACCACTGTAGTTTGCTGGTTTTCGAGCTCCCCTTGTTTTTATCTTGAACTGCTAATGATTCAACATATCCTGTCCTATAAAAGCACTCAGTAATAAATAATGCAGTGCTGGAGTTTAGTGGCACACTGCTGACAACATTCTGCTGAATCACTTGGAGAAGCAGTTCCATTCACTCTTACACTTAGTCCCTCTTTGTATCAATTTATTATTTCCTGGGCTGCCTACTGTTTGCCTAAATGAGTATTCAGTATTGCTTTTTGGGGTTTGGTTGGCTTTAACTGATGATACTGAGACCTAATACAGGTGGAAAGTGCACAAGGAAAAGAAATTTTTTCTGCAAATTCCAAATACAACTAGTGAAAAAGACAAAGAGTTGAGTTATTGAAAGTGTTAGTACCTGCTGTTCCTCTTGGCTCTTGCTCTAGCATAATAAGCTTCGTAAGACTTGGGTTTCAGATCCAGTGCTTTAGTAGCAAACTCTTCAGCCATACCAAAGTCCTAATAATTTCAATAAATGTACTCATTATACAGTGACAACAAAAGAAAGGTGCATGCTCTGTATTCATTGTACCACTTCAAAAGTGTGGATACCTTATGCAGTATAGAGAGTCCCCTTTATTAGGTAGCAAGAGCAGATACTTTCTGAAAGACTGAGAACAGAACTCATCTTGCTAACCTTGCCTCTCATTTCTAAGGGAAATTGACTCCAAGGTAGCTAAAAGCAATGTTAATATAGGCAAGATAGATATGTTATCTTCAACCCAAAGACGTTCCAATGCTAGAAGAGACTTCATGTTTAACAGGATTAATGACCACCCCAAACAAGGCTTTAGAATGTCTTTTGAAAAAAGGCCAGTTAAAGACTTAGGAATTCAGAGAAAAGCAAGAAAATTCAGGAAATAGGTTGGCCTGGTCCAGAACTTCCTTTGATAAGGTATGTGAAATTTTTAGAGAAGAATTGCACTAGATGTAATTTATTTGGTCTTCATGTAACAAGAACACAGAGTAACTGTTTAGTAAATTGTTGGTTAAGCCAAAGCCTGGAATTAACAAAAGCAGGGTTTAAATAGGGACAAAGATGTCTGTGGGGAAGATGGAGGCAGATGCTTATATCAAGCATGAGGATAGAGGAGGTTAGGAAGTATTAACACCAAAAAAAACCTGTCCTGAGATGATATGCAAGAACAGAGCAATATGATGAACTTGAGCTTTAGATGGAAAGTGATGCACTTCAGCATTAGCAAAATGCAACAAGAATTTATCAGTGGGATATGATACAAAATGCACACACACACATTAGTTGTAGTAGCGGTAGTGGCATTTTCCATTTAGTCTTTTCAAAAAGTACCAAAACAAAATCCACCAGTTTGTCATTCCAAAATAACTGGATTTCCTAAGAACAGCTGTAATAGATCCCCCACAGCAACATGCCCTCATCTTATGAACTGCCCCCATTTGTTGACACAACAAAGCCCAGAAGCAGGATACAGTGAAAAGGATTCTAAAATAGCAAAAATAAATGTCCCAGGTACAAACTCAGTAATGGAGTAGAACAGAAGTCTAAGATTCCCTATGCCAGAGAGGCAAAATATGAACAGCAAGAGCTTACATTTGTTTTTCGGCGACATCGTGACAAATTTAGGTATAATGAAACTCTCAGCTCATTGAATGCTTTCATTTCTTCTCCAAATCCTTCCCTCGGAAACTTCCTCAGGGCATACTGATAGCGCTGTGCTGCTTCTTTCATCTTGCCTTTCTACAAATGTAAGAAACAAGCAGATTTTCACAAACTCTGAACGTCGCAATAGTGTTGCAGAAAAGCACATTGATACTTGACATATACCAAGAGGTGCTCTTAAAGTAGAAAACACAGAGCCAGATTTAAAAAAATAAATATATACAGTATGAATTACACTTGCACACAGACACATGAGCGAACTTGGATGTTAACTGAAGTCTGTGTTTGTTTCTAAACTCATACCCTCAGTGGTATTTCACCAGGATAATATTTGCATTAATACATACTACTTGTATGAGAAAAATTCAGGTACAATACAATTCATTATTTACTTACTTAAACAGAGCAGCCCAATATCTGATGAGATAACTGATTATAACTCTAAGGTCTAGGTTTTGGGAGAATTTGGAAGAATCTAATTCATGACGGTAAAGCCTGAAGGGTCTCTGTCTTTACTATGCAAAGCCGTTTGATACAGAACAAAGATCAGAAATAAGGTGGCAGTTATTTAAGGGCACTTACAAAAACCCCTACAAATTACACTTCTTGTAGCTAGAACAGACTTTGAATGATGCTTCTATAAAGCCATTCAGCACTGTGCTGCACTAGTAAAGCAAATGTATCACAGTTTACCAAATAATGCCAGTTCCTCTTCTAAGCAATGTATCACCATTAGTAAAAAGAACGTATCAAAAGAGCTGTCACTTACCTCAATATCTACTTAAATAGCATACAAAAGAACATTATGCTGAAGAAAAGGACATGCCTAAACATCACTTAATTCAACAAGGCACTTTCAAATGAGCACCTTATATTCTGAGTTGCTCTTAAGCAGCAACTGACTGCTACAGATGTTCAGACTGACTTGCTCAATGGAAAGAAATGTACTTATCCATCTTGAAATTTTCATTTACTTATTTCATTTACACAGGAATTTTCAGTGATTCCTTCCCAGGGTTCTCAAGATTTCTTGGCCTCATTCCCAACATAAAAGGATGTGCAAGTACACATCTTGTTTGAACATAAAAGGAGGTATAAAGAACTTTAATCTACATTCAGACAGAAGTTAAATTACAATGTTCTGCTATCAGGGGGGAAAAAAAAAATCTACCTACTTTGTACAGTATATTTCCTTCTTCCATCAGTTTCTGCAGCAGAATAAGGAGAATATCGGGTTTGGAGGTGGCCATTGCCCATGCTGCATTTCCTGCAAGTTAAATTTTAAGGATCTCTGACAAAAGGGAAGGAAGTGTGTTTCTGATACCTATTTGCACTAGAAAGCCTAATCCTACTTCAGTAGATATTCCACCTGCATGGAACTATTATTAGTGGTAGTAGTAGTACTGTGCGCACATGTATTTAAAATAGGTACATATCCATACCTGCTCTGCTGCCAACACATAGATAGAGAGCCAGGTATTAAATGGTCCGATGCATTCCATCCCTGGTCTTAAGCCAGTATAGGCCAGTATGAAAGTCCCGGCCTAAGTAAGGATCTGTACTTGATCATACGTAGTACCCAAACAATACTAAATGATGATTTAAAGGCATTACAGATTCAAGAATTACCATGTACGCATCTGCACCAGCTACTTGCCTACTGATAATGCAACATTTGGATGTACAATTGTAACCACTCTTTGCAATTCTATAATCTATTAAAAATGTTATTTAAATGTAAAACTTCTTAATCTAAATCATTAATAGTGTCAGAATTAAGTATCACTAATAGTGCAATCATCATTTTCTTGTTTATCATGATAGAGTAACCATGTAAAGACTGACTCCTCCAAACCTCCTCATCAACACATGTCAAAGAAAGGAACACAATAAAATTACTTTCATTTCTTCACTTCTGAAGTGAGTCTTGAGTGTCTGCCTTTAAAAGAGACAGATTTCTCTTGTGCAGGCATCTGCAAACCATACAACCTGCAAAAATCTAGTGTGCACTTCCAGATGTATTTATTTACTCTACTTTACAGAAATGACAGTACTTGTAGCAAAGCAGATACTCAGTTGCTTCTCTCGAGTACAGGACAGTTTTACTAACCTAGTTTAGCTCCTTTTCTCAGTAGCATAACCACTACTGACGTGTTACGACATCCAATAGCTCTGTCCAGTGGCCGCATGCCGCTGTGGTCTACATGCTCAATCATTGCTCCTTTCTCTACCAAATACTGCACCTGTGAAAAGAAACAAGATAGGCCTTGTAACATTATTTCTGGTAGGAGAGGCAGAACAGTGGCAGAGTTAAGCTACCACCTAATCCCTCCATTCCCTCCTTTGGTCATGGTCTGGGTGCCAATATATGCAGAGGCAGCAACTCAAGCCCAAGGGCAGTAAGCACAGTGAGAACAGAGCAGCAGCGCAGGCCTTGCAGCTTCAGCTTCAAGTACAGTGTAACACTACACTGAGTTCTGACATATAAGGACAAAAATACACAATCACTTAAAAAATCTGTAATTTTAAAGATACAGAGGATTTAAATCCCAAACTTCAACCTTACTGTATACTTTTGATCTCAGTTACAGTCATGGTCCATTTCAGGTTCAGAAAAACTTCACCTAAAATGCCTTAAATTTTTGCATTTTAACATTTACTGCAGAGGAAGAAGGTAGTATGTGAGAAAGGTACAGGACTGGAAAAGGAACTTCAGTTGTTGTCCTATTTCTGAAATGACCTGCGGAACAAATAGGGAAGAACCAAATTTTTCACCTCAGGCCTTGTATTTCTACATTATCAGACTGGCAGTAACACTGAGATGTGCTCAGTGCCATCTTTGCAAGATGAAAAGCATCAGCATTCCTAACAGTTCTTTCCCAGTCATGCAAAGCACGTAAGATACCTATCAAAGACAACTAATGATGCCTTATGATGGAGAAGCAAAATCTTTTTGCATTTCATCTATTCTGGCAATGCTATTCTTCCCACACCTCTCTCTCACTTGGGGTCTCTGTTCCATGAAGGCACCCAGATGACCCTGCCAGGTCACCTCGATGGGTTTGCAGAGGCTGTAAAAAAAAAAAAAAAGTCTTTTCCTTCCATGTCCCAAAGGCTCTTTTTCCCTTTTTTTTTTTTTTTCATTCCAGTTTTTTATTGAGATTTAAAACACTCAGGTACAACAGCAGACTGTAAAACATAACGGCATAATACTGGGCTATCATAACTACCTTTGTACCAAAACCTCATCTAGAAAATGCTTGCACTGCAGTCAAGTTGCTAGCAGTGTAAGCATCTTGGCTACTTCCTCAGATTTCCTTTCCGTTTTGGTTGGCAATACTTCTAAGCTTTGGTCTGTATTATGAAAATTTTAATAGAAGCTTAGTTTTCCTACTGGTAGTTCTACTTACAATATCAGCATCTCCATAAAAAGCTGCCAGGTCTAGGGGTGTTCGTCCATTTTTGTCTGTCTGATCAGTTGTCGCACCTTTCTCAACTAAATACTGAACCACTTCCCTGTGGCCTTTCAGACATGCCCAGCTCAAAGCTGTCAGTCCTTCTTTGTCCAGAGAGGAAATAGTTGCACCTGTAAAATGAAAATGAACTTTGTTACGAAGATGTCCTGTTTAATAAGCAGAATTACCCAACTCACAGAGATGCAGTCTCTGGTACAGCTGTGCCGCCTTCAACCACTATTTATTTTCTACCTTCAGAAAGCAGAAATTCCACAGTGCTCAAGTGTCCTTCACAAGAAGCCACCATAAGTGGAGTTCGGCCTTGCTTGTCGCTTAAATTCACATCAGACCCATGCTCCACTAGAAGTTTAGCAATCTGAAATAGAAAACAGCAATTTAAAAATAAATCAGCAAATTTTAGCCTTAGGAGAATGAACTTTTAAAGAAGAGGACTAACATGTTATTTATAGCAACCACTGAGAAATCCGTTCGCAATTCAGAGCCTTCTCCAGATAGGAGTGACCAGCACGAGGAAGGCTCTTGACTTTTAAGGTTCTCTCTCCATTAATATAGAAGCAGTATAAAGGATGTGAAATTGCCTCTGTTCTTGGTCTAGGAAATAAAATATTTTAACTCCCATGTATTATTTTTCAAGTACATTATAACCAAGGTTGTCATACAGTTGATATACTTTTTAATCTTTTATATAAAATCACAGAATTGTTTGGGTTGGAAGGGACCTTAAAGTTCACCTTGTTCCAACCCCCTGCCATGGGCAGGGACACCTTCCACTAGACCAGATTGCTCAAAGCCCCGTCCAACCTGGCCTTGAACACTGGCAGGGATGGGGCAGCCACAGCTTCTTTATTTACCATAATCTATCACTTTAAATAACTTAGAAATGAGCTTCTGAACACATCCCTTTGGTGTTGATGCTAATGCATATTAGAAAATTTAATTTATAAAAGGACTAGAAATGGGGGGAATCAAGGACAGCTTCCCAAAGGAATCCATTTAATTCATGAAGATGTGTCAGACCTGCCAGTGCCCCTGTCGCACTGCACAGAAGAGTGGAGGAATCCCCCGCCTGTTAGCTCTTGTCACAACGGCTCCACGTTCAAGAAGTAACTCGCAGACTTCCAGTTTCCCTCTTCCTGCAGCAGCTGTCAGGGCTAAAAAAAGCATTTTCATCAACATCCTCTCTTTCCTCTTTTACCACATCTTTTAACACATGCACATTATGTGAGTGTGACTGAATCCCCCAATCTTTCAACTCTGCTGCTCTATAGTATTTCCATAACTATTTTCAGCCTCCAGTGAATTAGTCAGAATCAGATTAAGTCTATAAACCATAGAGTGGGGGGAGTGGATGATTCTCAAAGATAAGAGCTGTATCATGCGCACAGGTTGTAGCTTAAAAGGAATCTTTATGAACATTTTAGATAAACCCACCTGTCTGTTCTAGTTTCTTTTTCATTAATCATTTTTTTCGAGGCAAGAAAGCTTCATCTCTTTCTATCTGGCCCTTCCTAAAGGTGAAGATGGAAACGGCTCTGGGATTCAGCAAAGGGACTGTAACTCGAGTTTCAGGAAGTATGGTTTACTTGATCCCTAGCTGTGATTTATTACAAAACATCAGATATGTAGATCCCTGCAGAAAGTCTCTATCTTGGACAATTTAGCTTTAGCTTCATCCTGCACTAGTTAAAACTGTTTTCCCTGTTTCTCATGGTGAAAACCACAGCAGGTTATGAATTAATAGTTCTAATTCCTGCATGTTAACCCTTGCTCTAGACTTTAGGGGATTACTGTACATTTTCCAGTACACATGAGACATCAACATTCTAATCACCTTAAAAATCTTTCTTTGAACAGAACAGTGTATATTGTCAAAACCGAGTGCTCTTGACCTCTATCTAAAATGCATTAACCTTGCAGCTTTTAAACAGACAGATACTATGGGCAGACCCTTCTTCAGCCCTGTCTGAAAACACCAGAGCTATCACAACTGCATATACATACCTACACACACTGGACACAGAACAGCCCAACACAGTATAGTAGCAAATGTGTCCACATAGCACAGAATTAAAACCACTGTTTTGATCTTTTAGACACTCACACGATACAAATTACTGCACATCTGTGTTCACAATATATGGCTTATGAGAAAGCAGGTTTCCATACGTTCAACACTAATATTGTGTTACTCTACTCAGTACCGTAACACTTAAGTGTTGCTGTAAGGCTGCACATTTAAACAACTTGCCACCTTCTCCTAAAGCTTATCATACTCCTGCTTTTCACTGTGACACTCACTGAAGGTCGAAAATAAAAGTATATTCCCCATCATGATTTTTTCCCCTTTTCCCATCAACTTACTGTGTGTTTTAAATGGCGCTTGAAATTAAGGTGGCTTTTTTTGTTGTTTGTGTTAAAGCATCATCAGTAATGTTAACACTGTTTAGAAAATGGGTTCATGTGCTGACTTCTGCAAGAATCAGCAAAGGACTCACCCCTCCATTTTCTAAATCCTAATACCATAGAGTTTCCCACAAGAAGCGGTTCAAATTGTGCACTTCTTGTTACTCTTTTTTCAGCATTTTCAAACATGACATTTATTTTTTTTTTTTAATTGCAACAAATGCTGAAAGTAAATGAACTTACAAACACTGCAGGAAGCAGCAAGTTCATTTTTTTAGGACAACAATATCTAACCAATTCACTCTTTACCAACTGATATTTTGCTATGTTACATTTACATCAACTGTTTTGATCTGAACTGGAAAATAACTCTTACAGATACCAACATCAAAGGCAAAACAAACCATCTCATTCAAAAACTTCACATTTTTTATTCTGTCAGTAGCAGCATTTTAGCTCACAGTGTAACTAACATTACAGCAACAATATAACTCCCTATACCTAACCCAGATATAAGATGACTGAACAAGTCCTCCAGTCAGCTTTAACAACATTAGGGCTAAACCCTGCTCAGGAATTCCAACTATTCTACTCCAAAGCATGACTGATCTCCCTAATGGTACTCTGCAAAGGTTGAGAGCAACCAGAAAGATGCTATTTTCTACCACTTTTAGTAGACAGTAAGTTATGCTCAAATTAGCTAACCTGTATAGAACATATGAGGCTGGAAAAACATCTGAGAGATGTCTTTAACCTAAGATCATTTTTTTGCAACTAAGATTAACGTGGATTTTGAAAAGGGTAAACTAAGGAAATGTAGGTAACACTTAAAGTCTTCCATTGAGCATGCTCACACTTCATCCATTATATGACTTTTTTTTATCTGCACCACTTGAATTTGCTATTTAACTTGCCTCAGACCTGTACTTCATACAAACATGGCCTTCAGCAACATTAATGTGATAAAATACTGGGAATGGCAATGATGATCTCCAGCTGTCTGTCCCTCTAAAGACTCACAATATAAAACGCCATTGAAACATCCTCCACAATGAGCAGAACCAACTCAGGATTCAAGCAGATAACAGCAGTACAAATATATGAACAGAAACAAGCTGTTCTGGAACATGTCACTACATGAAAAGGAATGATCTTAACGTTTGTTCTGTGCTGTTTCAACGTGTGATGGATTTTCCCTTTTTTAAAAACGGCCATTCACAAAACTGTGCTCCTCACTCTATCTGCCTCATCCTTCTAATTTTATCACTATCCAGTTCCACACCATGCTCCCATTTACAAAACAGATTGCAAAGAACCATTCAGTACAATGCAAACATAACTTCACCCACACATGCAAAACTGTGAAGATTCCAGCAGCATATAAATTAGAATTCTTTCCACACAAATTTTGTACATTCAGTAACTGAATATTCCACATAATGGTAATCCTCTGACTACCCTGACTCACTCTGCATGTTTTTCTTGTCCCAAACTTACTACCTATCTATCTATCTCAGAGATATCTGTCTATCTCAGAAAGCACAAAAATGCTGCAGGAAACTGCTCATAGTCATCTGGACTCAGACCTTCACCATTTTCACGCTGCATAAGGAAGCATTTACTTAATGAGTAAAAATTCTCCATACATTAAGCAAGAACTTAAACACAAAATGTTGCCAAGAAAAATTAAAGGAAAATTCATTCAGAAGGAGAGGTAGGGGTTTGGGAATTAATTGTATTTGCAACAAGAGTTTCTGCACATGCACAGGAATTAAGAACATTTGCTTCTCCAGTATGCGAAGAGGTTGCTGACAATAATTAAAAGAGACAGTTTTCACACCTGCTTGTGCAATCTCAGCTTTTTAAATGAAATTGAGATGCTACTCATATGGTAAACCAGGAAAACTTTCAGCTGCAGCCTACAGTCTGTCTTTAGAAAAATATTTGGCATTTCCCACACATAACAAAGGCATGGCTTTTCATCCACTGTCTCATTAGAACAAATGAGACAACTGCCTTGCATTTCTTGCAAACAAATGAGATTTAACAAAAAAAAAAAAATTAAAAACCTCTCAAACAGATAATCCTATGAAATTCTACACTGCAGCTTGAAGCACTGTATTTCCACATATAATTTCCAATTTAATTAGGAAGTCAGTAATTTTAATATAAAATAATTCTTCTTTCCAATACATGAGAGGACTAGATTTATTAAGTTAAAAACTCTATACTTAGACACTGCATTTTATTATTAAAACTGGTATTTCCCATGACTTTTACCACAGAAAATTAAGTTTAAAAAATCAGAATCTCTTACTTCTTAAATGAGCAACTCTAACTGGGGAAAACATGAGAAAGGAAATACCTGTTTCTCCCCATAAGGCATCAGTGTCATTGATGTCTATTCCATGATCCTTTTCCATTGTCAAGATGTAACAAACCACCTGTCAAAAAAAGTTAGCAGAGATGTGAGTCACTAAACCATCACTTGCAAGACATAGCAAAGGATAGAAGATTTAAAACAATGCACATGAAACAAAGAAAATGAATATATATTGTTCATAATCATAGAATCATAGAATCATAGAATAGTAAGGGTTGGAAAGGACCTTAAGATCATCTAGTTCCAACCCCCCTGCCATGGGCAGGGACACCTTGCCCTAAACCACGTGGTCCAAGGCTCTGTCCAACCTGGCCTTGAACACCACCAGGGATGGAGCATCCACAACCTCCCTGGGCAACCCACTCCAGTGCCTCACCACCCTCACTGTAAAGAACTTCTTCCTTATATCTAATCTAAACTTCCCCTGTTTAAGTTTGAACCCATTACCCCTTGTCCTACCACTACAGTCCCTAAGGAAGAGTCCCTCCCCAGCATCCTTATAGGCCCCCTTCAGATACTGGAAGGCTGCTATGAGGTCTCCACACAGCCTTCTCTTCTCCAGGCTGAACAGCCCCAACTCTCTCAGCCTGTCTTCATACGGGAGGTGCTCCAGCCCCCTGATCATCCTCGTGGCCCTCCTCTGGACTCGCTCCAACAGCTCCATGTCCTTTTTATGTTGAGGACACCAGAACTGTACACAATACTCCAAGTGAGGTCTCACAAGAGCAGAGTAGAGGGGCAGGATCACCTCCTTCGACCTGCTGGTCACGCTTCTTTTGATGCAGCCCAGGATACAGTTGGCTTTCTGAGCTGCAAGCGCACACTGCTGGCTCATGTTAAGCTTCTCGTCAACCAACACACCCCCAAGTCCTTCTCTGCAGGGCTGCTCTGAATCTCTTCTCCACCCAACCTGTAGCAGTGCCTGGGATTGCCCCGACCCAGGTGTAGGACCTTGCACTTGGCTTGGTTAAACTTCATGAGGTTGGCATTGGCCCACCTCACGAGCGTGTCAAGGTCCCTCTGGATGGCATCCCTTCCCTCCAGCGTATCAGCCGAACCACACAGCTTGGTGTCGTTGGCAAACTTGTTGAGGGCGCACTCAATCCCACTGTCCATGTTGCTGACAAAGATGTTGAACAGGACCGGTCCCAACACCGATCCCTGAGGGACACCACTCGTTACAGGTTTCCATCAAGGCAAGCTCAGTATGATTTTTAGTATAACTCAAAGATGACTGAATGTTATTGAAAGCAGTTTAAAAAAAAGCCCAGTGCCCTTCTGTTAACTGGTTCAGAATGTTTTGCATTATTGTGATTTAACGAGCTCCTGTGTGACCTACATATACCACAACAATCAATGCAAACTATGCCAGAAATAAAAATAAAGCATCCCAGTCCTAAAAACAAAGAAAGATGGACATTTTCAGGTAAGAGTATTTATGATTAATGTGACCTATTTTGCTGATATTCAGCAGTTGACTGCTTTCATTTGAGTCACGGATAGCAACTGTTATGAGTGAAGGAATTATCCATTAATTCAAGTTAATCATAGTTCAGAATCCTCAAATTTATACTGCAAGACAATGATGGCTTATATATTATACAATAATAAATTAATTGCACATAGACATTGCTACATTTGAATCATGCAAACAACTCTAAAGATCAGATCTTAGAGCAATTAAAAAATATATTTAAAAGAACCTAATACTGAAATGGTTTTATTGAAGAGATTTTTAAGTTTCCATTTTTGGCACATCACAATACATACACAGGAAAACCCATCAGACTAATGTGATCTTTACTCAAGTATCTTTACTTACCAATTACTTTTATATCAAGGTTAAGGTTTATTTTTCCAGTGAAACAGAAGACATACTTGTATTACCTAAATATCTAAACCATTTAAAGTATTTCTTATTTACTTTCTTTTAGTGTTCATTTACTGAATAGTACTGTAATGCTGACAAACATGTATCATATACATACATACAACACCAAATTTCTATCTTAAGTGACATGAAGCTCAAGAAAGCTGAAGTCTATAACCTGACATGTGCACCAGGTTAAAAATTTAAGCCTGTCCAAGTATGTGCAATATGCAGTTTGTTACAAAAACTGTAACAATATGCAGTTTGTTACAAAAACCAAACAACCCAGAAATCACCCTAAAGGAGAAACAAGCTAGAGTGGATCACAGATACAGAATATCATCATTACCACTAGAGAGTTAAGACAACTTCCAAGAACAGAAAGGAAAAAAATAGACAGAAAATTACATATAAACAAATCCTGATGCAAATAATATAACTGGATAGTTAACTACAGCATTTACAACTGCTGCTAAGAATGCACACTGCTTTAAATATCAGAAGTTTCAATAGTTCTGCTCTCCAGACCTCTTAAAAATAGCTGCAAGCAGTGTTGTACAATTCTGATAAATTCAAACAGATTTGGACATATTTGAACTACCAACCTACCTGACAGTGTCCCATACTGGAAGCTGCTGTTAGAGCTTGTTGCAGTGCCTGGCTTCTTCTTAATGAATTTTGTTCTTGGGATGGAGCTATCCAAGCAACATTGAGCAAGTATTCAAGGATATCACGATGCCCTCTCAGTGCACTATGGACCAAAGCACACTGGCCCTTCTTGTCTACATAGTCAGCCTGCATTGGGTGGGGGGGAAAAATGGTGTTCAAAGTTAAAAAGTAAAGTGAAAGGCCATGAGAAGGAGAACTCCTGAGCACTGCAAGAGAGCAAATGTCACTTCTATCTTTAAGAAAGGCAAGAAGGAAGATCTAGGGAATTCTAGGCCAAACAGCCTCACCTTAGTTGCTGGGAAGGCAATGGAAAAACTAATCTTGGAAAACACTTCCAAACACATGAAGTACAAAAAGGTGATCAGGAGTAGGGCTTACCAAGGGGAAATCATGCTTAAACAACTTGTCAGCCTTCTACAATGAGGTGACTGGCTTTGTGGATGAAGGGAGAGCTATGGATGTTGTCTACCTCAACTATAGTAAGGCTTCTGACACTGTCTCTCAAGATAGTCATGGACAAGCTGATGAAGTACACACGTAAGTACACAGTGAGGTGGACCCAAAACTGGCAGAATGGAGGGGCCAATGGGTTGTGATCAGTGGCACATGGAAAATGCTTCACGGAAGCCTGTGTAGATGTTCTGGACTCCCCCCTACCCTGCCCCAAGTTAATTATATACTTATATAATCAACAATTTTCTTAGGTCTTTGCATGATTTTTTTGACTGCAAACATTGCAATCTTTATGCATCAGCTTACCTTTGCGCCTTTTTTGCACAGCAGTGAAACTATGTTCATGTGACCTGCAGCAGCTGCATAACTAAGTGCTGTCATCCCATTTTCTGAAGTTCCATCAATAGCAGCTCCAAATTCTAGTAGAAGAGTGACCACTTCTTCATGTCCAAGGTGCGACTGAACACACAGCACTGGAGCATTATTTAATACTTCAGTCCTGTAATTCACATTTGCTCCTGCCAAGATCAGCAGTCGACTCACCTAAAATTCGATTTAAACAAAACAACTTTTTATTCAGATTTGTCTAAATTTTTTAAGAGACTTTGATATCTTGATTCAAATACTCGTATGTTACTCCCCAATTTTGATGCAGTACATGAAGACTGGTTGTAAAGGAGTTCAGTTACAGACGCAGAGTGGTGGCTCTTTTTCTTCTAAATGGTTACATTAATTTCAGCATTCATCAACAGAGTTACAGCACCACTGCTGCTGAAGCAGCTGAAGCACTGATTGTACATGAGTGCTTTATTTTCTTACCTTCACATTGGGGGTATAGATGTTCCTCAGCGAAGCAAGGGCTGCAGACAGTCCATCAGTGCTATAACCAATCCATAAGGCTTGAAGATGACTGGAAGAAATTCCAGTCCTTTTACTGAGACCCTAGCAGAAGAGACATAACAGGAAATCTCTCTATAGGATTAGAAATACTATTCAGATCTACAACTTACCAGTATAAAAAGAAGTTATCAATTTTGTTTGTTAATAATACCAAGTATTTTGCATGAGCTTCTAACAAATTACTAAAGCAACTCAGAGGACAATCTCTGTGACGCATTCATATGAATAGGTCATAAAACCTATTAAGCCATAAGCTTTACCTTAAAAATGTGAGCTTTAAGTATATGATGACCAAGTTCCATAGTTTGTTGGCGGTTTAACTTTCCCTCTTGTCGAGAAAACATGAAAGCCAGTAGAGCATGTCCATTCCTAGTAAAAAATATTGAGAACTGCTTTTATTCTTTCAGTAAATATCTTAACACATCTCTATGCCTGTCATAACAGCTCAACTTTCTTTGTCAGACTACTGAAACACACCACTCCATCTAAACAAAACTCTTTCCATAATGCAAAGAGAAAAAAGGCAAATTTCAAAGTTGAAACACACTCCTAATATTTCTTTACTATCACCTCATCAGGGGCCTATGTCAGAACCAATGTAGCTTTCAACACTGATCTGCAAACTGCTCCCCTTTTGTCTTGTTTCATCTCACAGTACACTGCAGGTACCACAGATAAAACACAATTCTAGAAGATCTGAATCCTTTTGAAATTTGAGATAAAATGTATATTTAGTATTCAAACTATTATATAAAAGATAATTGCAGTTATTTGAACATAATTTACTACAGGTTTCATTTACCTTGGCTCACATAAGAAGTCAGTATTTTCACCATCTGCTCTCCAAACAAGCCATTCTCTGAAGGAAGGATGGCAGAACATACGTGTTTTGTCACGTCTTTTTATCAGAAAACATGAAAGGGCTTCCATCCTTTGGCTGAAGTCTTCCCACTGTTGTTCACCGTTTATTTGTCCTGCATTAATAGCTTGGAAAATCTGGTCATCTGTCATGGGATGTAGGGATGCCAATGCCACATTTAATATTGGCAGGGCTCGCTCAAAAGCAGAGTTTGTCATGAACTTCATATTGCACTGTAGTAAGTACAGCTCTGATAGAGACACTGGAACAACCTTGTAGCTTGCACTTTTGATTACTAAGTGACCTTTTTGGAAAAGATCCAGAGTGAGTTTCAAATAGAGGTAAGATCCCAGGCTTCTCATGATCAGGTGGTTACTCACTTTCCCGATAATAGCTGCATCAGCTTTCCCATTTAAAGATATGTTGTTTATAATTTCCTGGCTGTTATTAATTCTGTACTGAATATAGGCATTCAAGTCATCATGAATTTCTTTGTTATCTGGAAAATTGTCCAGAGATATTGCAATAAAGGGCAGTGAACTTACTACTTCCTATGAGGAAGAGAAGAGGAAAAAAAAGAAGGAGATTAAAAACAAACAAACCCAACACACAGGTATTACAGTATTCCAGCACTAAAAATAACACGTCTCTGCTATATTTCTCTTCTTTAATGAGCACCAGATAGATTAAAAAATTTCAGTATCTCTGTGATGGCTTTGCTAAAGCAAACGTGCTCTGATTTCACCACTTCTTGTATTATCAATTCTACTAGCATACTCAAGAAAGTGATTCAAAACAAAAGAGGCCTCCAATATCATACTTGTGCACTGTAAATAAACATGCAACAACAAAGGAAGGAAGGAAAAAACCCAAACCAAACCAAGAGACTTTACTCTGAATTCCTGTAAAACCAGCCACTGGAGTAATCTCCCTGGGGAAGTGGTGGACAGACTCAGCTGTACAGGATGCTGGGACATCTAGTCTAGACTGTGTTTTTGCTGAGAAAGGTGGGACCAGACGATCCCTGAGGTCCCTTCCAACCTGGTATTCTATGGTTCAGTATTTTTCATATTAATGCAGCTGCACCAATATGAAAGATCACTTGGTCTTTGATGATAAGAGAAGAGTTAAAAGGTGTTTTTACCTGGAAATTAGTTCTTACGGTCACAATGAGCTTCAGCCAGGGAGGAAACTTACAGATTATGCTTGTGATAAATGAAGAAACTGTGTCACCATAATCAGGTTTATGAAATTCAGCATCATTTAAACCATCTATCAAAATTATGTAGTCTTCCTCAGGAATTTTCCGCTCTGAAATATGAAAATAAGAAAAAAGGATGAATACAGATTTTCCTACTGAGTGAGGTATTTTTAATCCCCAAATTTTGAGCATTCAAGAAATAAAAACCTATCTTTATGTGCCACAATACATCTTAAGGATTCAGGCATTATTTAGGAGACTATAAACATTAAGAGATAAAACAACACTGCCATAAAATGATTAAAAATAGAAGCAATCACAACAGTGTTTTTTACTGCACTATTATTAAAGATCTATTTCACAACTGATTTTAAAAGAGTTAAAAGATTAAACAAGGCTGTTAACATAAGAGATGCAGGTATATGGGAAGAGGGCATATGTAGGTTATTTAAGCTATTAGTTAATATTGCTTTTAATTATTAGCTATTTACTTAAAACTTATCTTTAATTTGACTTACCAAACAACAAAAAAACATTTACAATTTGCAAAAATCATAAGGCATTGGTTTACACTTCCAGTTCTGAGGAGAAGAGGTTATTTTGCAACAGCTTAAGAAACTAGCAATATTCATTTTGAGCACTTGCTAAGGATGAAAATCCCAGGGGTACCATAAGATTTGCCAATAGATTTCACAATAATTTTGTTGACTGTCAACAAAATTCAAGAACTGCAAACCAGTTTTCATGAGAATGACACATGCTCTGTTCACACATCGGCAAATCTCCCCATCTTGCCATATATCAAGTACCTGCTCAAGCTGGCACATACTCTGAAGCTTGCTGTTTTCAAGGAGCTTGCTAGATATTTTTCTTAAATATGAAAATCATGTTGTTACACGTTTTCTTGGAAAACTGCCATATCAGTTTTAAAAGCAAGCAAAAAAACACATCCACTCTGCAGGTGTTTAGTGCAGAAAATTACGAAACAAAGAAGTGTGACAAAACTCAAACGCATCTGAAAACAAAATCCTTTAATGCAAATGTGCCAACCTTAACTTCAGGCTACAAAGGTATCCTTGAGTTTTCGGGGGGGGGGGGGGGGGGGGGGGGGAAGTTTCCATATCTTTAATATTAAAGTTTAATAGAATTTTATTTAAAAAAAAATAAACAACTGTTCAAAAGCTACCTATTATTGTTACAACTACCATCATTAAGGAATCCCATTCTCCAGTAGTGTTTTGCTTTATTTATTTCTCTTAGAGCATTAAAATACATATTCTTAGATTTTTTTTCACTTTTTGTGCAGTTTAGATTCAGTTTCCAAGACACTTCCTGCTTAACCTACCTTTCCTGAGGTTTGAAAGTGGTTCCAACACTCCCCTTTTAAAAGCTGCTGCTGGATCTTGGACACACGATCTCAGGCTAAGCATGCTTTGTAAGTGAGGCTCTTTTATTAGAAGATCTCTGTAGGCTGTTAGTTGATTTGAACGACAAAGTAAAGCTGCAACACTGTGGACGAATTCTGGTACAAGACATGTGTATGTGTTGTCAGCTTGACAGTAGTGATACGCAACGACCTGGAGAATTTAACAAAGAAAAAAAGAAAGTGTTACCCCTTCAATACATACATTGGTTACGTGTTAGTCTGATTATTGTAAAAGTTTTACTGATTTCTCTTTCAGCTACAAAATATTTTTCAGTGTTAGAATAATTATCCAACTCCACAAGTGGTCTCAGATGGCCTCTGTCAAAAACACAGAAAGGAAGGTAATGGAATGGATTTTGACCTCGTAGTGCATGCAAAGAGGAAGTGAAACCAAAATATCAGATTCTGGCAGGAAAACATAGTAATTTGAGTTCATATGATTTGGATACAGTAGGTAAACAGCTAATTAGTTAAGTACTGTAAGAAAAATAACTTGAGGCTCTGACTAAGCAGCCTATTAGGTATAATATAACAGCACTGGGTCACACACTATAGCGACCCAAGGAATCACTTGATCATCATTAAGGCAAAAAGTAAATGACAGACAGCTATTAAAGGCGTACTCATATAGCAAACAGGGAAAGAGGGCAACTGGCATTATTCTGCTTATCACAAATGCGTGTGTTAATTAAAATGTAACGCAGGCCATATTTCTTTGAAAAGAACAAAACCCCAAGGAAAACATGGTGTTCACAGTAAACAGTCTGCCCTCCAGTGTTTTTGTAACATCGTTTCCAAATAATACGCATCACCTTAAAGACTGCAACAATAACCTCCTCATGTTTTTCTCACAACTATTGGCATAAAGCATGCAATTCAGATATCAACAATTTTTAATAATTAGGCAAAAAAACCCAATTATCATAATAACCTAATGCAAAAATAACTTTTGCTAACTTCAGACTCTCAGAGTATGGAAAATAGAAAGACTACATTCAGACTCAACCTGTATCATAGAATATAGATGGTTTATACACAGACCAAACACTTTATCATCTTTTTTCCCCCCAGAATTTTGCCTTTGGAAGGTACACTGAGCATCTACCTGTAGAGAACACATGGCCCTTTTTGCAAGTAAAGAATCTCACCCTCCCATACACACATAAAACAGATGTGAAATTTTTAATGTTGACTCTAAGAGCAAGCAGAATTCAAATAACAACTTGAATGGTAGAAAAGGCAGGTAGCTGGTTTCACCACTCGTAAAACGTACCCATCTTTTGGAAGTGTCCAAGGTTACTGCCTGTTCTCTCACCACTGACCACTAGCATGCCCAGGCAACTTTGCCAAGCAGACTGTCTGCCCCAGGTTAGAGCCCTTCTAACATACTGAAAATCTATTAGTAAGTGAAACTCACCTTTGAAGCAAGGCGTCTCACAGAATCACCTGTTTGATTCTGGTATTCAGGAGTACTAGGACAATTCAGTGTCTTTATTGTACTGCTACCATTTGATGGAGGAGCAGATGGGGATAACTGACTTAAGGGAATCTCCTGACAGGAATCACCACCTATTTTTAAAAGACAACAAATACAAGAGAGACCAAATTTGCTGATGGCAGATTGTTTTCTAGGAAAACATCACAGAATATATTTACTGCTAACGCAGAAATTAAAACTGAACAGTAGCATTAAAAGCAGCCTGCAACTAGTCTGATAAATACAGGACATTAAACATCACAATTTTAAAACAATTCCACTGACTTCTAGATTAAAACTATAGAATTACTGAAAGCAAACTATACTGACGTGAAGAGTTTCCTTATGAAAATAGTATATACGACTCATTTAAACCAATAGTTACTATATGACTGAACTCTTGGGAAATATAAACAATATATCATTATTATTATTACTTGAAGTGTCAGTAGAGGAAGTAGCAGTAACAACAGTCACACCATCCTTCCAGTTAAGGTAGGCACTGGATGGCTCAAGTGACAGAATCCTACAGATCACAGCGGAAGACAGAATGGGTTTCTCCATAGCTTTACTATTGCCTCTACTGAAATGCTATGGAAAATGCGTGGTACTGAAACATGTATGGTCCACAGTGGGGAAGAAACACGTCACTTCTCTCTTTCCATACTAATGGGAGAACAAGCTACTAAAGTCACACTATCAGAGTTTAGGGTACACACTGCCTGACAGAAGGAAGAGATTACATATAAAGTCTCCATTTACCATCTCTTTTGTTTGCATGAGCCCCCACTATATTATCTGGAAGGTATTTGTCAAAGCATGCAATTTTAACAGTTTCCTTTCCTCACTGCAGGGAACAAGGATTTGCCAAGAAGCTGATGAGGCCCTTAAGCAGAAAAAAAAAACCAAACAACAAGCTCTTGTTATCAGTACAATAACCCAAACAATTACTCAGAAAAGGAACATACTTTTGGGGCATGAATTAGGGATATTTGAAGCTATTTGCCTCATGCGACTTCCATGGCAGCTCAGTGCCACCAGCCGTGAAATAACTGCAGTCTTCCCAAATCCCACATTTCCAGTAATAACTGCTCCCCTGATCTCTGCTGGATCAGTATTCTTCAATTTTTCTTCAACTGCTTGAAACAGCCATTCTCTTCCAACAAATACTGAGTCTGTTGTTATGCTTGGCACTTCAAACAACAGTGGCTTCAGCAAAATGTCTTGAGGCTTATACGGGATGAAAAGAACTGAGAAGAGATGGCAGGGAGAAAACTTAATTAGAAGAAACTCGACATGCAGTAAAACAGCACTGTTTCAGAAGATCACTTCATTCAGTGACCTTGTTAATAGTGTTCCCTCAGACTTCTTAGAGCTTTCATCGTGAAAACCTTACAGACCAATTTGCTCAGCTCAGGTCACCTCTATAATTCCTATGTGAATTAAATTCTAGAGGAGAGAAGCCACAAGCATAAATCTGAGGAGTTTTTTTACAACTGAAGTGAGTTAGTAAGTCACAGAATCCACAAGTTTTCTTAAAAATGCATTAACAACTCTATAAATGGGGAAGTGCCAAACATTCCTCCGTTAGAATGAGCTACACTGCTGAGCATTTCAGTGTCAGGTCTTCAGATCTGACATTTACGGAAAAACAGAAAAAGGTACAGAGAATAAATATTTTTTTTCTGTTTTAACCCTGTATTTTTAAAGTAATGTGGAAAAAAAATTACTACTCTGTAGTTCTGTACTTTTGAAGCCACAAGAACAGAAATGACACAGCACAGCTGAAAGTGTAGTCATGTTTGATTACTTTAATCTATACGTTTGGCAAACATCTCAGAAAACCTATAGAGTATAGAACAATTTGGCTTTGGTTGCATAAAACACATTAAAATTTACAGAAATGATAATGTGCACTAATGTAATGCTCTGAAGATTCATTAACCAAATCTAATGTTACACAAATGCTGTTTTAGCATTCATCTACAACTATGAAAAAATACAAATGAAAGAGGACACATAGCACCTATATATGATCAGTTTTACTAAGAATTTGCTTAAATTGTTCTGCTTTATTGGTTGCAACAGATGCACTCACCTCCTTGACCAAACTTGTGGTAGTTTGGTTGAGGCACTCTTGGATTATGTTTTCCCAGGTGCAAGACCTTAAATTTGTCCTTGCTGAACTTCATAAGGTTCTTGTTAGCTCACTATTCCATCCTATCCAGGTCTTTCTGCAGGGTGGCTCTCCCTTCCAAATGTCCACTTCCCCACTCAGTTTGGTATCACTGGCAAACTTCATGAGGGTACACTTAATCCCATCTTCCAGACTACTTATGAGCAGCATTGGGCCCAGTATTAACCCCTGGAGGACCCACTGGTGACAGGTCCCCAGCTGGAAAAGGAGCTGTTCACCACCACCTCAGGGCGCAGCCAGTCAGCCAGTTTCCCCCACCACCACAGAGACCATGTGTCAGGACTGTAATGCATCAGTTTCTCCAGGAGGGGGCTGTGGGAAACCATTTCGAAAGCACTGGGACAAACCCAGGTAGACAACGTCCACCATTAGCCTCACATCAACCAGGCAGGTTACTTTGTTACAGAAGGCAATCAGGTTTGTCAAGCCCGATTTGCCCTTGGTGAATCTGTGCTGACTTTTCCCAGTCATGTGCTTCATTTGACTTATGATAGCCCCCAGGACGATTCGTTCCATAACTTTTCCGGGGACTGAATTAAGACTAATGGGCCTACAATTTTCTGGATCCTCCTTTAAGCTCTTGTAGATGGGGGTACTGTTAACCTTCTTCCAGTCTTCTGGGATGTCCCTTGATCTCCATGACTTCTCAGAGATCAAATATGTATTAGTCATAAATAGGATTAATGGTATTAGATCAGCTGTCTTTTTCTAAAACAGCATTCTGATGACAGCCTCCTGAAGATTTTAAATTCAGCATAGCATTTCTTAAGTTGCAGCACACTCTTACCTGAATGTCACATGATAAAATGTAGCAGTGAAGAAAAAACTCAGTAGTTCCTGAATTAGTATTACAGAATTTCAATCTGGAGATGCACATGATCAGCACTACATTTCCAATGCACGCTTAGATAAACAATATACTGATTTCTTAATAAAAGCCATACATTTAATTTTTAACCTCAGCATTATGCAGGGAAAAGTGTAAGCAAGCATATTATTTTCAGACATATTAAGTGATCTGTAAGGAGCACTCTAAAATAACACTTCGGGCGGTAGGGGAGTTTACAAATATCACAAAACATCCATGTTACAAAACTAGTGAAGAACTGGTATGACTGTGCCAAGACAGATGCAGATGTAAACATGCATACCTTTACTTTCCTGCTGCACTCTCCCGCCAGCAGTATTGTGCCAAGGTAAGCGAATTGAAGTGCGTAAAGGAGTATTTCTTTGTCCATCCAAATAACTCAGATCTTCAAGTTTGGTTGAACTTGTTGCTAGAATATTAAAGGATTGAAGCTTATTTTTCTCTCAGCATAAGTTACAAAGAGCATTTCTATTTATTACCATTCTTTCCTCAACACAGTACTTTCAGATAAGTTTTTCTAGACAATGGCAGTGGTTGAAGTCATTTAGAATATTTACAAAATGCTTTTCAATCAAGTTCACTAAAGGTTTAGTTGGATTCTTTCCCTTGTAGGTGGCCCCCACATCTGCCTTAACTTCCTCACATGGTAAACAGTTCTCCTGTTAATACAGTTTCCTTTTTTTACCATGAGAACCACCATATCAGTGAGGTCAGAAGTGTTATGAGCATGTTCAGATATTAGCTGCTAGGACTATCTGTGAGGAAACATTTACATTCTTTTTGTATTAAACGCTATAGAATTCTGGATAACATTTTTTATTTTCTTCATTGTTTAAACCAAAATGATAGCTATACAAAAGAAGAACTGAAAATCCAGAGAATATATTTGCTGAGTTATATCGCAGATACATATTTTTTCACCAAAAATGAATATTCACATTAAAAAAGCAGTTTTCAAATTGATACCAAATCCAAAATCTTCCATCTGTTGGAGGGACAACACAGCAGGGCATAAGCAATTCAGATTTCTGGAGTGCACTGACAACAACTTCCTGACATAGGCCAGCAAGAAGCCAAAAAGGAAAGATGCTCTATCCATGAACAGATATTTTCTGCTTCCTCCCATGTCATATCCTAGAGTCAGCAGAACTAGTGTCCATCTCCAGTTTTAGACAGACATGCAGATCAAGTATGTGGGAAAATCATGAATCATATACAAGCAATTCAAATGCTCCAAATGATAATCGGAGCAGAACACATGAGCTTGACATATGCCACAGAACTAGAATATCATCTTCATCACGTTCATGAACTAGAAAGTTTTCTTCAGTGAGAGAATAACAGAAGTCCAAAATAGGAAGTGAAACATAGTAAAAGGGGAAAGAGTAACAGCAAGACACAATTCAATGATTCCTAAAACAACACTCCTGCTTCTCTAGCAGGGATTGGAGGTGTGACAACTTCCAACCCCATGTTCATCTAGGAAAAACTTCTTCAGTCACCCTTATCTGCAAGGATACTGCAGATTAATTATTTGATTTCTTGCACATGTACCACAATTATCCAGTTTTTAAAGACAGAGACTTAGCACTGGCACTCAAAAGCCCGTAAAAAGTTATTTACAGCTTAAAAGCAGGTTAGATTTCACAAAAATCTGTAGCAAACATCTCTGCACCGTCAGATACTGGAACATCTAAAATCAGGATAGTACATTTCCTTTGACATGGGACAGTCCACACAGAGCATTAACTTTTCAGCACTATAAAACCACAGTTTTTTTAGTCCCCTGTGAGCCTGGGCATAGTATGTTGCTGTAAAATAACCCTTCAGCCGCAGAATTTTGAAATAATGTGCTATTAACTTTCATGGTATTTTAAAGCCTCAAATTACCTTTATTAAGACTGCCGTGTGTATTTCACTGTCTTTCATAACATTTCATGAAGCATTCTAAATGTAGGAATGTTTTTTATTGTTTGTTTTTATAAGCATTGGATTTTGGCTGTTACTGACAAGTCTTAAGTTCTTGTTAACACTTACAGAGCTGCACATTAGCATCTTTTCCTGTTGCAGTTCTAGTATATTACAATTTGTTGGACTTCTCTGGAATAAAACACATTATATACTTCCTTCCTCTAAATAGACTTCAAGTCAGAAGTGCTTTTTCAGAGATTTGCTTATTTCACAACACTTACAAAAAGCAACAGTAAGGCCTCATATGTATCTATCAGAACTGAAAAGACTCACATTTTCTGAATGAATGGTTCGACTAAAAGGCAGAACTTCACATAGCGCTTTAAAAAATATGTATGTCACTTGTTGCACAGAGATCAAAGTATGATTTTGGACTTAGATTTACAGATCTAGCAAATCTGAGTGCACACAAAAGCAACCACCTTAAGGATTAGTTGACATTAGATACAGTCCTAGAATGACTGATGGACTATTTAAAGTATTGCAAAAGTCCTAACTAATACCTACTAAAAAGCACTACAAAAGCCCTCTGTATGACTACTATAACAACTTAGGTAATGCTCATCTAGTCAGTTTAGAACATACTTTTTTCATTTTGTCCTATAAAAATACTGTCATACTAACAACATAAATTCAACAGACAGATTCAACAGAAATGTCCTATTATTAAAAGCATAATTTGTTCTACCTCAGAACTTTACCTGCAACGGAGTTTGGACGAGGCATTATTAAAGAGCCAGTATTTTGAGCATAAGGAACGGGACCCTCTCCTGCTGGTACTTCCTTTGGCAAATTCTCAGCAGATCCAACTCCTTCCTCTTCTGCAACTGGTGAACAGTTATCTGTTCTTCGATCATGACTAATCCCTTGATGTTTTCCAGCTCTGAAACTCCCATCCTTGCTCCATTCCAAACTGGATCCACTACGATCATCATTTTCTGATGAACTTGTTATAGTTGCTGAAAGAGGAGAAAAAAAACCCAAACCCAACTAAAGTACACATCAGAGGAAAACAGTACGCTCATGTTAACGTAATTTTTATACTCAAATAGCATTTGGGGCCAGTAGATATTCAAGTATTTCTTCACTGGATATTTTGTTAATTTTAAGGAATATTATTTATCTAGAAGAGCCAAGTAACACAGCTTCTCAGGGTAGGAAAAACACACCTGAGAAAGGAAGCAAAAAAATTGTTCTGAAGAATCCAGATGTATCCTTAAGTTTATATAATTTGTGCTGGGAGGAATAAACAAAACAAACACAAAATCAACCACCAAAACAGTTATGACTTTATAAAAACATACTTCCCCAAAACATCTCTCAACTTCATTTAAAAATTAAAATTCTGCAATAGATCTTGCAAATTTTCAAACCATTCTGTAATCATGGAGACGACAAAAGCTTACTAAGAAGTAAGAATAGCATCTAGAGCAAAAGCAAAATTTAAATGCATCATTTTGATAATCCAAATTTTTAAAGACTAGTATTTTACAAAAATAATTCAAAATTCAATTCTTTGAAAAAACTTGCACAGTTCTTCCAAAGCTGGGAGGGTTTCCACAAGCCTTCTTGTGACAAACGTCCTGTATGTTTGTGAAACAAATGATAAAACTTCACCGCTCTTCAGAGACCTAGCTCACCTCACATAGATAGTGTAGCTACATTAGGATGGCAGGTGGTTTTGGATGCTGTGTTACAGAACAGTGGTTTTCCACTGCTGTAATGATTCACTAGAGGAAAGCTAAAACAACACTGTGTTATCTGGAGTGCTCCAAATATTCCAGTTTGGTGGCTGAGTGTTATTAGAGTGCATCTTTAGTTCCTCAAGACTGTAGTTAATCAAGACCGCCTGCAATAACTGAAGGTGTGAAGAATTTATACTCCTGATAACCTACTTAAGTAATGTTTGATAAAATTAGGCTAGTATGCTTGCATAAGAACACTGCAAATATATACTGTGTTTAATAGTGAAATTACTGTTTCATTTAAAATGTTTTCAATACTTAAATTAAACTCTCACAAAATACCTGAACAACAAATATTTATTACAGGTTAAGCCAACACTCAATGCATTTTGAACACTTGAACGCAACAGAGGAAAATATGAAATAAGATGAAAGAGCACTGGGATTACAAAAACAAAAAACCCAAACAAACCACCCCAATGCCAGTTCAAATATCATCTATGTAAACTGTGGGTCCTCCCCAGGATAAAATTTTAAATGTTAAAAGTATGGATGTGGTGATTCTACATTCAACTGACCAAACCATTAAGTACAACATTCCACCATATTAGACTGCTAACAAAATGCAAATGCAGACTGCTCCTTAAAATTCTGGCTTGTCCCATCAGAAGCAGCACCAACTATTCTTCTTCCACATCAACTGCACGGCAACTTCAGCCTTGCAGGATGAGGAGGTACTCGCACAACTTTGCATTCTTCCAGCTTAGGCTCACATTCATAAGAATTTAAGATCTGATGCTTAAATTCAAGAGCTCGTATTCTAAGAAATACCAATAATATGACATATATTTTATAGGCAAGAGAAGAAAAAAGCTTTGAGGCATCCCATTAACCTTTGCACACAGCTCAGATTGTACTACCATATGACAAATTTATTTCGTTTTTATGATGGTGTCAAAAAAATCTGGCTCTTCCTGAAGCATGAAATATTTAAAACTATTATTCCCCCTGGAGTGAAATGTAGCATGAGGAAACCTTGCTGCTCAAGACTTCCATACTGAAACAGCAGCTAGTATCCAGCAAAGCTTACATTTTGGCCAGTAGCCCAGTCTTTTCTCCTACTTAGCTCATTGCTGAAGATTAAAACCTGCCTCCACTACTATTATGTCAAACACAATAGAAGCAAGGAAGAATTCAGCTACAGCAGTAAAACATTAGAAAACTAAAGGAAACCTGAACCGTAAGTAAAAAGAGGGAAAGGCAGAAAAGACAGATTTCCCAGCAGAGTCTGCTGGCCCAGAAAACATAATGGGAGTAGAAATACAATGGAAGCCCACATAAGCAGCAAAAAAGAGCAAGCTATTTTCATGGTTGGATGAACTCTGTCAAAGACATCAGAAAACATATACTTGCTAAACATTATTTAAAATGCACATTTATTACTAATAACAAATTTCAATGCACGGAAACGTCTGTATTTAAAAAAACAAAAGCACTGGTCGTTTATCAGAGAGATGCGTCTTATTTCTTTCCTTGGTTTCTTGGCATTATAGATGGAAGGAGTGCTGCCATGGGTTGCCAATGGACAGGGCATGTTCAAATTCTCCTTGAATTTCAGACATAAGTGACAGCTCTGCAGAGCTGTGGCAGATGATTTTAATACTGTCCCATGATCATGAACCTTATATATTTCACTGAAGGACTGACACAGGCGTTGCCCCCCTCACCCTCCTATCTTCTCTAAGTTTCCCTCCACTGCTCTCGCACTCATACACTTCACAAGTCCACCATCCTCTCTTCTCCTTGTATAATAAAGGACTTATTTTCTTCTTTCTCCCATTTTTTAAACCCCTTCCTTTTAATTAGTTCAATAATCAAATTTTATCACTGGGTTCAAAAATACTTTCTTAAAAATACTAGTAGTTAAAAAGTTATACAATGGATTATACAGTTGCCATACCAATATGCTATTTTAAACACACATAAAGCTAGTTCTGACCTCATTTAGAATATGGACATACTCAGACTATTTCAAGCTTGCAAATCATGGGTAGTAGGTTTATATCAGTATCTGTATTTTCCACTTGAGAGAAGGGAAGCTCTCACTCAAGAACAGGTTTTAAAAAAGATTAAAGAACACAACTCTACCCTATTTACCTTCCTTTCTGTAAGGAAAGAAGGAACTCACTCCACTCCAAAACCAGCAGCTGCTTGGATGCTTAGTCTTGGATGAACTATGCATTACTGATACTGTGCATGTATTTATGCCAAGACTTCATAAAATACCTACATAAGAAATGCATCTTCTGTGACATTTAACTGCATGTACAAAACATGCATGCATCCCTCTCCTGGGCTGCAGCACCTCCCAGAGGAGCTCAGTAAGGCTGAAAATATGTAATTAACAGAGAAATAGGATCCTCTTTTCCCCTTCTGCATCACATACCAGAGAAGCAATTTAGTGTATTAGTAATGCCAATATTTATATTCACAGTGATGTTCCTCTCACTGATATAAACAAAAAATGCATGCAAAACAGGAGACAGTCCTTAAAACTTAAAATTTTTCTGCAAAGTCAATGAAGTTTTTCAGTGCAGTACCACTTCAAAAAAATGAACAATCACACTGGTTTCAATCTCCAAAGAGCTAAGTATTCCAAACCAACATGACTTCACTTTTTATAAAAAGGCAACACTCAGCACGTGGAGAAGCCTTAAAAGTTCCAAATTTAAGAAACATGCCTAAGCAGAAATGCCTAATAGCCAGTCTACACATCACTTCCAGCGCTAGTAAAAGCTTAAGATAGGTGCATTTATAAAGATATAAGTATCTTTGTAATCATAGCCTATCTGGGAAACCTGTTTTGTTTTAATGGCACAACTCTCTCAGACCAGTTTGTCACTTGGAGAACTGATTCAAATTACTCTATTAAAAAAGCAGAACCCCTATAAAGTATTTTAAACAAGGAAATGACTAAGGTATATTGACAGGTAAGTATTTTTTGCAGCCAGAGCGATTACTATTTTTTCTAGTCATATATCGCTCTATTTTTACACCAATATACTCCCTCGTACAGTCACGTCAGTTTGTTTTATACCTGCATCAGTGTAAGCAAAAGAGGAAACCCTAAATTCTGACAAAACCTACAACTAACGTACTCTGTTCTCAAGTCAGGCAATGACTGAAATCTATAAACCCAAGAGCAACAACTCTGATATACCTTTTCATTTACATCAAAATATTAATGCTAGCTCAAAACTAGATCCTACACAAAATTGACCATGGACAACGGGTTTTATCAATCTACTATGGAATAAGTTTACAGAATCATTTTCTAAAACTGAAGTGCTTAAGTGTTATACAATGAGTCTTCTGACCCATGAAGAACATCTCTTTCAGGGTAGCTGCTCAGTAAAAATAATGTTATGTCATAGCTTATGACTATCAATTCATTTTATAATAAAATGCAAGAACATCTATAAAGTCAGAGTAAAGTGTTATCAACTGTGTTATGAAAACATGTATTATCACTACTTATCAAGTACTACACCAATTGTCATCATGGTAGTATTCACAGTGACAGGCAGAGACCACTCCACTTGGAATTCCTCCTATAAACAAGTTGTAATCAAAAAGTACCAAGTTCACAAAGACGATGACATGTCGTAAGTTGTTTTGTCAAATCTAGGCATTTGAGATTTAGAATTGCTTCCCTTTTTCAGCCTCTCTAAATTTAGCCCACCTTTAGTCCAGACTTAAACAAAACTGAAAGCTCACTTCTGTATATTGAGAAAGCATCTGGTTAGGGGCATTCTGTGCTTTTGTTGGTAAGCTTCACAGATGTTACAAAATCAATTTTAAAAGGGATCAACTGGTTACGGAGTCAGCATTAAAAAAAAAAAAATAAATCTGACCAAACCAATAAAGAAACCTTTCTACAACAGTTCATAAACACATGAAAAACATGCTTTTCACATCTCAGCCTGACCTTTCAGAAACTAATACTAAAGCAACCACCTGGGTTCCTGAAGATACAGCGGTACAGACGAAGTCCCACTAGGGCAAGGAGCAGTAATATGGAAGATGGCACAAACGAGGCAGCAAAGAATTCAGCTCTTTCCTTTAGTACAAAACAGACTTACTGAAATACTCAGTGAGTTGGTAAAAGGAGCTATGTAACAGTTGGTCTGTGACGGCAGCTGCCTCTCTAAAAATAACAGTCCCTATAAGAGATGCATGTATAGCCTTGGTTCAGTCATCTATTTAGCAGAGGACCACACAATTTCACCTGTTCCATGATGCCGCATTTTAGCTTCATTTTCATGCCCAGTACTCAAAAGTTTACACTAAGTTTAAACAGCTTGATTTAGGTTATTTTCATAAGAAGTAACATCAATTATTTTTTCCTCAGCTGGAAGGGAAACCAGCTTCAAGCTATGCTGGGCTTCACCATTACAAAATGCATCACAGAGACATACATAATGGAAAATGAGAAAAGTAGAAGAAAATCAAAAATGGAGAGAAACAGAGGAAGTCAATTATTTTAAAGGAAAACATGGATAAATTAGAAGTGCACCAGGAAAACAAAAGAAGACAAATGCACACCTAATAACAGCAACAATTACAAAGAATATGATTTCAGTCTTTCAAGTACTGAGGATTTGAAACAGGATCCATGGACAGCATAAAAATGACCACAATGATAGGAAGCAGCTGTTCAGATTTGTACTATTAAGATTAATTTGTATTAATTGCTTTACTAGTTAAGATCCTTACCTATAATTCCACTGTCTTTGCTCTCCAGCGTGGAGCTCGGGCTGCTAATGGTTCCACAGGGACTACCCTTGTTAGCGGCTGTTTTGCCAACACAGCTATTGAGAGTGGAGCAGGGACTATCAGTGCTAGGTGATGTAGTGCTGCTTGTGAGGGTGGAACATGGACTCACTCCTTGACTGGCTACTGTACACTACAATGTGAAGAGAAAGGAATAGTTATTACACAGGAGGCAGTACACTACTGTACAGAAAATTAGAAACATCAAGGTGAAGCACAGTAAGAACAAAGCAAAGAGCCCATTTTTCAAGCAAAAACTTGAAGAAGCTTTATCTTTACTGAGAACCATAATGACATGTTTTCAGCTTAATCTTAAAAAGTGACCTCTGAAGAAAAAAATGGAATTTCACAGTTCAGTGGAAGAGTTGCAGTGAGGCAGATTTCTTCTCTATTAAACATCTTACTGGATACCCTTCTCCTCCACCCCCAGTATTTATACTTTGGGTTAAAAACAACAGAACTGGAGTCTTATTCACTGAAACCCAAACTGATGCACTAAGATTTATGAGGCCTGGGGCTAAAAGTGGAGAGAGGAAGGGGAAGAAGGAAAGGTTGGTAGTTACTGTGCAGCTTTGGTTAGCAGATGAGTTTCTTATGGATAGTAGCTGCTTGCTTCTCCCCAAGTCCTCTACCCCCAAATGACAGACTGTGAAATGGAAGTGAACATCTCAGGGAAAAAACAAACACACACACACCCCAAAAGCATGCTCCTATTTTAACAACCCCCTGACATTTTTCATTCTCATAAACCACTGAGAACAGAAGGTAAAAAAAAAAGTTCCTCCTAAATACTAAAGGCAGAGAGAACCCTGAAGCTATTCACGTTCATAGTAGACTAGGTTTAACGTCCAGAAATGACGAGAACCTAATCTTTTTTTTTTTTAAAGAATGCAAAATCAACTCACAGTTTCAAAACAAACAGACAGACACACTTATTATAATTAATTTACAATTCCACTACCATATGTCTACTAAAATGGATTCTGTTTTGGTATCAAGTCACTGCAACCAGCAAACAGATGAATTAACATTAGTCCTCTTGGAAACAGAATGAACATTAAATGTATTATTTTCCATTATCCTACCATGACTTCATTTTTTTCTTCTATATGAGCAGAAGTTGGGATCCCTTCTCCCAGTAAAAAACCCAATCTTGTCATCAATTCTTGTGCTGCAGGAGAACAGCTCGAGTCTTTATCAGGCTTTGCTTTGGAATAGGGAGAAAAAAGATGGTGAAAATTAGAGTCTTGCATATATTTTTGTTGTGCTTGCTATGAAAAGGATGTGACACAAGTTCTAAATGTCCAAGCTTTTCTGGTTGAAAAAATATTTGCCACTAAAATATGTAGGCCTGCCCCATTCTCAGGTATAAACAGTCAATTAATTAAGGAGCATCATTTAACCACTCAGAGAAACAGCAGAAATCCTCAGCTATAGCACTGCTGGTTGCGGTACCTGCCGCCTGATCCTGCAAAGAGGGAAAACCACAGGAGCTTATGCTGCTACTTCCCAACGAATGCTTCTGTGCATGGCACTCCTGAATGTCAGCACCATGCAACTGGAAGTAATAGGGACATCCAAACAGTTTTATCAGTTCAAAATTTGGAGCCTTCATGCAACAAAAAGTTCCAACGGATAAGGAAGAATGAAGAAGAATGTAGAAGGGGAGAGAGATGTCAATGTATGGATTTGCTGATGAAGTTTAAAAGGCACACAAAGCCTTTTAGCTGCTCTACCTTCTACACTATCCACAAGCAGGGCCAGGGGAAAGAAAAAGAAATAATAACTAAAAAAGGCTGAACTGTCCCTTTTACTTTGGTCTTTCCTTTACGGCTTTGCTAAGCCAAATGAGTGTCAGAACAGTGTTTACTCTTCATGAAGAGCACATGGCATCTAACCACATTACACGCATTCAGTGGTATTTGTAATAAATAGCACATTTTTTCCCAAGCTGCAGACTGTAAGAAAAACATAGAAAGCAATGATTTTAAGTGAACAGCTTGACCAGTAAGCATTACTTCAACAACGTTTCAATATTATGAGTGACACAAACCCCATGGTTGGCAAATATGCATCGTTTACTAGTCAGCCATCCATCTTCATTCCGCTCCAGCTCAATGCCTACTTGAATGCTCATAATTCTGTGGACAGCTTAAGGTTTTACTCTGGATGATGGAATTACTTGATTGTCTCTTAATCCCCAAAGGAGGAAGTCTATGAAATGGTGTCTTTTTTGAAAGCAGATAACAAAAGGTTTTTATCTCAGAATAATTTGCGAATTGACAGGTCTTAGAATATTTGACTGGAAAACATATCTTCTCTGCAAAATTGTCATTTCAAGGATTACAATTAATCTTACAATCCTGGAAATCACAGAGTTCACAAAATCAACATCTTCATTCTCCTATAAAAGTTACAAAACCCTATTATTGTTATATTAAAATATTAATCTTTGACAAGTCTGAGTAACTGTCAGGCATAGTACCGAATTCAGTTCAACAGTAGAGATAAAAGCCAAGAGTTTGAGGTGTTCAACCCAGCAACCACTGTTTAATCCTTAATGCTGGAGTTTAATTCCAACCTTCATCAGTCTCACTGTGTAGGAGTACAGCTCTGTGAAGAAGAGGATCATGGTGAGATGGTCACCTTCAGATTAGGGAGATGAGGGACATGCTCTCCCAGCTGGACATAAAACTTTGATGCTAGCACCAAGACAGCTATGAAGATGGAAGCACAAGAGGGACCAGGGTAACTATAACATATCAAATAGGGCATACAGAAGGTGATGGTGAAAACAACTACAATGAGCTCTATTTTCACTAGTAAAGATCAAAAATAAGGGGCTTTTAAAAAAGAAAAACATTGGGGTTTAAAACTGTAGTTTCTGTTAAAATTGAAGCGAAATGAAGACAATTTTTCAGCTGGAACCTTGCCAGTTACATGCAAGGACTTTAACAAGGTCAGCTAAACTGAAAAATTAATCTAAAAATACAAGGTATATGAAATCCATGTTATAGTCATATACCAACAAATGGGTCATTTGACAGTGAATGTCATGGTAAAAACAAAAGTCACACTCTGCTGCACTAGTCAAACTTAACGAACATGCCAATTAACCCTAGGGAGGTAGCTTTTCCCTGTAAGAGCCAATACCGGAGGCTAGTGTTCCTGCCTTCTTATTTAGCAAGCTTTTACAAAATTTCTAAAATGAAGCATTGTACCCCGTGCAGAGCTACACACCTGGACTCAATTTACATTAAAAACAAGTTGAGAAAAGTTCTAGTATGCATATGCAGCAGTCAACAACACTCGGACATCATATTGCCTGCAGTACACGCACAGGTCCAAGCACTGAGACAGTTCCACAGATTATGTAAGTATAATGGCAAGTATCTTCTCCTTACCACAGCATGTTAAATGTACAAAACATTCTTACAAATAGTCTTAGCTCCTTACTACTCAGGCCCCTTTGTATCACTGTCTGAAATGAACGGCTGTTCTACCAAATAAAGTATCGCTGAACTGCCTCTTACCATTTTGACTGGGTTCTCCTTGCTCCGATCCTTTCCTCAGTGGTAGAGCTGCCTCACCTGGCACTCTAGGACTTTCCACATACTTGGGCTTCCTGATCGGACCTGCAATGGGAATGAGCTGAGTGTAACTAATTTTTTCCAGATGGACCACAAGTTTCAGACGTACAGTGTCTACCCTCTGCAAAATAAGAAGAGGAATTACTTTTACATACACAGCTGCTACTGTAAAGATGAGGAAGCTGCTGCACTTCCACTCTTGTGAGAAAAACACTCTTCAGGCGTTTTGGAATGCAAAACCTGCTGGAAAACAAACCCAATCTGCTTGCCTGAAAAGGTTTCCTGTATATATGAAGTGAGTAACTTTTTCAAGTTCAAACTCAGACCACTTTCAACGGGCATCCTTGGATCAGAGCTTTTATTTTCCATTATAACAGGAAAATAATTTTATTATCAGCATCTTTGAAGCCAGGAGAGAAAGACTACCAGCAGACAGCTTGCAACAATAAGACACAAATTAAAACCAAAGAAGCTTTATATTACAGTGACACTGACACATGCCCTGATCATAAGGAATGGTGAAGACAAGTTTAAAAAACCAAAAGAAAACATTGGTGGCTACTAATGGTTTCATTTAATAGCAGTTTAATGTTCACATACATACTAAGTTCAAACATACCACCTTCATTTTTTTGAAGAATTAAGAAGAATTAATAGGATAAATTCACACACACACACTTCTAAAAAATTAGTTCGATTAACTCTTTACTCTCACTTTTAGCTTCATGATTTGGTTTCAGGCTGTTTATGTCCCTATTCTTTGCTAAATATGGTTTAGTAGCAACCACAGAAAATGTAAACTACACAATTAGCGTAACAAAAGCGAGCGGTGCTGCCCTCTAAAGGTTTAGCAGAAAAAGTATAAGGGTACTACTGAATCAAAACCTTGAGCTACAAACACAGGGTGAAATTCAGCAACAAATAGTACAGGCAGCTACACTGCATACACTGATGAACAGCATGTCATAAACCTCAAACTCCACCATATATTTACTCACATGCAAGACTTCTCTATCAATAAAAGCATTTGCAAGCTAAGAGTTTTGGAAAGTTACACACTGGAAAGCTAAAGAAGTGTAAATGGCATGGGGAATGGAAACTTCATCATTAGTGGTATTGAAAACTCAAGCCCAAATTTTTGTGATAAATTTTTCTTAAGACAATCCCAATTTTTGTCATGTGTGCAACAAAGCCACTTGAAACTTTCAAAGTTTTAGTGAGCTTAAGGTGTGATGGGCAATTCCAGTATTTCATCCAGAAGAACCTTATTATTAGCTAGAAGTGCCTAGAAACACAGTTAGCTGCTGGGCTTAACAAAGTATGAAAACAGAGGTATTTCTGTGAATTTCCCCATCTTTGGCAACACAGTAATTTTTCCCTTCTTATTTAAATACGACCTCTTGTTAAATTAAAGAGCTACAATCTCAGGTTCTCTCTGTCATTTAACATCATTATAAGAGTAGGAAAGAAAGTTTCCTCACTTGCAAATATGTCCAACATGCTGCAGCCAAATTATTTTTAAATATGTACACTAGGCCACGGTGACAAAGCACAAGAGAAAACCATACTACTGGCAGCATTCCACTTTTGCATCTTGCATGTTTATATATTACTCTTGTTCATCGTAATAATAAAATCAGAGCCTCAAATGCAAACATGCAGAACTTGGCATATTTCATGTAAAACATTTCTTGTGCTACTACTTGTGGTCACATTTATTTATTTATTTCCATCAAAGAACCTCAAAGCTGAATTCTGTCAAATTCAAATGGGAGAAGCTGAAATGCTAGAACTCAGCTCAAATACTGTATTATATCTTAGCTCTTGGTCATATGGTTTAGTTAGGCAACCCTGCGACGAGCAGGGAGTTGGACTTGATTATCTGTTCAAATTTGAGATATTCTGTGATTCTAAGAAGACAGAGAAGGTACTGGAAACTCATACCGAACAACAAAAAGAAGAAAAAACCTTGAATACAAGTGCTTACTAAATGAGCCCCATTTGTTCCCATCAAACTAAAAGAAGCCAGAGTAGTAGAAAAATATTAATGTAAGTGTAATTCAGCAGCATTTAAGCTCTACAGAAGGAATCTTGGACAGTTTGAAATACCAGTTGTCAGGACTACTGCCCTCTCTGGTGAACCTCTTCCAGATCCTGGAATGCGAGGTTTCCCCACAAACTTTCCTTTCACCCAACCATTCCAAACCGTCCTTACAGGATCAGGTCCCGCCCCAAGCTGTTCCGTCATAGCCGTACTTCCTCACATAATCACAGTGCAACTTGATTCCCCCAGCCAGGCTCGGTTTCTCTTACTTCCCTACTCCTCTCCCCTGAGGAAGGTCTTCTCCCCTTGCTTTCCTACTGTATCCCTCTCTCACTTTCCCAGAACATTTCACACTGCAGTTTAAGTTCAGCAGAAAAGACACCAGACCTTCTCACAGCACGATCTTGGTCTTCATCAGAAGCATCTAAATTGTATTAAAAATCTCAAGTGCTAATAATTATCAACACTATGCTATACATGCCTTGTTTCCCAGATCCTTCACCTCACCAAATGCATTAGTTTCCAAGTTACGCATTTTGTTTACAACCCAGAATTAGAACTACTTTCAGAAGTCTTTATTAAAAGCACTTACCAAAAAGAAAGTTTAAAGCTACGGTGACTTCATCTTCAAGTCATGCCAGTCTTTGGCTTTCAAAAAGCATTCCTTTTAGACCCTTTATTTAGTCGAATTTATGATAGACTTAAAAACAAAATAAAATCCCAAGATCTCAGCCATATGTCTTCCCTGGTCAGACTGGTTAAGTTTGAACTGACATGCTGTTAAGCAACTGAAGCTCTAGAATCAAGATGTGTTTCCAAGCTCAATCTTTCATCAGTAATAAGCCCATACTGAAAGCACATGCTGAATTCTATTACTAATTATTTCTTATACCTCTCAGTAATAAACTACTGACAAGGCTAACTTGTCAGTAGGCTACTACCTTGTTACAGCTGTGTATCTTTTTTTTTAAGCAGAAAACAATGAATAGAAGTACAGCAGGCAAAACCACCAAGCCTTTGAAGCAGCAGAGGTACAACGCTGCTGCAGAACATGGATTTTCTTATTACAAAACTTTGCAATTTTCAAGTTTTTTCACTTCCCAACTCTGCACATTGCAGAACTAGTGCCTGGTGGTGGAAGGTCTTTTGCTAACAGTTTAGCTTACAGTTAATGAGAAATAAAATGGCAGCAGGCCAGGAAATGCTGACATCCAGGATGCAAGTCCCAGTTACTTCCGTGTCCACAGTGTAACTGTGGAATGCCAGAACTCCGGATCTGAGCACTAACCAGTGCCTCCAAAGAAAGATGGAGCAGAAGCCAGGAAGCTCCAAGAAAGCTAGAGGCACTTGTGTATGACCCAAGGGCAGCTCGCAGCATGCCTCTGGAGCAATAGCTTAGCTACACTGCTGAGCATATGACCTTCATGGCCCATCCCTGCCTCTAAACTGAGCTGCTGGTACACCAGCTGAATGAATTTAGTCCTTCCTCCCATCAGGACGTCCTGGATCAGGAATGCTTCCACAAGAAAGCAGCTGTGCTCAGTCACCCGCTGCTGACAGTATCTCTTTTTCTCTGCCCTGGGAAGTCTATCCACTGAAGGAAGACAGGGCATTTTACACGCTCCTATCAAGGAACACCACAGTAACATTTACATAGCGCATGTGTAAAATAAGGAAAATATCCTCCAAGCCCAAGTTTTATCACACTGTTTTGTGCACTTGAGTATCATTGGTAAAGATGACAAAATTGTGGGTATAGTTTTTAAACTTCCCCAACTTAATCATTACAATCACAGTAGTATACTGATATCTGGTTAGAGAATCACCAAGTCAGCACAAAACAAATATTAATGAAAATTGTGTCCTAAGGGTTCATAAGCCCACACTGTGATTTCACAGGCTTATGCTTATTTTTAACCAATGTATCTTCATGAGTTTTGCCTCCTACAATCTTAAAGGAACCTTTAAATAGTAATGGTTTTGATGGAAGCATTTAATATTCATAACGTAGCTTACACTGGTTTCACATAAAACTCAAACTGATAGAAAAAGGGCTTTTAAATTACAGTTTATAGCGTTTCAATCCCTTAAGCTTATAGAATGACACATTAGATATTGTTTCATTGAGAAATCATGCATTTTTAAAAAGGAGCAAAAAAAATATACTTTTATGTAGGAACTATAATACCATGAATAAAGTGCCAGACTGAAAAGCTGATTTAAAAAATATAACCTTTTCAGTTAAGAAAAAAATTATAACAAGCATAATTCTCTCATTTCCTAAGGACACCAAGCTAAAAAAAAAAAAAAAAAAAAAAAAACAAAAACCAAAAAAAAAAACCCAACAGAGAAAGGGCCTTAGTTATCAAGCTATTAAGCAAGATCTTTTCTTCCGAAAAAAGTTCACAAACGTATCAAGTAGAAGTGTAAGTTTCAGGACACAAAAGAGTTCTAGCAGATAAAAGTAGAAGGCTACTGGTAAATTCCCAAATAACTGTAAAAGTAACTTTTCACTATTTCTCAAGCCAACATTTGTCAATCATGACCATGCCCCAGTGTACCTCTACAGCTACTAGGTCTTTCAGTATACAGAAGCTAACTGCATTCACACATGCTACTGCAGCATTTGACAAGCGATGACTTCTAAATAGTTTTACACTGAGATTTCAAGAAAACAATGAAGGATAGAGCTGGCACCTTTCCTTAAGTTAAATATACAAATATAACCAAAGGTACAGTTTTCAAAACAAAGGGGGTGAATGTCCCATTAAACAATGACAACAAAAATACATCCTCAATAACAACAAAAGAACAGTCTTAAAATAGAATAGGCTATAATGTATGGGAATTAGGGAAAAAATGACCAGAAGACCTCAAAACAACAAACAACAGAACAGGCACAAACTGAGCCTCAGACCTAGTGGGTAAATGCCTCGCTGTGCTGCTGCCTTGCTAAGTGCTACTCTGCCACCGCAGCCCTTCAGGTCTTACTTTCCTCCCTCCCACCAGTAGCAAAAGGAGGACTTACCTCTGTCTCTCCTTTGAAAGTACTTGCAGCAGCTGGATAAAACATAACTAGCTTGCCAGTTATTCTTAGTATGTGGTGTGCAAGTTACACGCTGCAAACAGCTCCAGTAGGCTGGCTTCCCTCCTCCTAACTGCCAATATATAACTTAGGGCTGCACTTCAGGCTTTCAACTTCTTCTCACTTTTCCTGTCTGCAATCTCACTAGCTAACAAAGTAAACCCCATTAGGGGTGCACTGAAGAGAGACTGCAGGACACATGCTAAGCTAACTATACCACACCACCCTCAATAAGGCCGTTTTCTTGTCTTCAAATAGCATCCTTCTGCTTGGCTCAAAATTCAAGGGCACGCCAAAGTTCTCCGAGACATCTCACACTTTGTTTATTAAAAAACACAGTATATTTAGGCTATGACACTTGCAATCATATAAAGTGTCCCATTCATCCTTTTGGCAGTCTCTAAAAACTACATTGATTTCTTGTTCATTTTCGTGAGTACTTTGAGGCAGAGGTCTGCTTTTAAAGTCAAGTTGCAATTCTCCCCTTTTTGGCCTCAGACTCTCCAGGGCAACATACTGCCCTGTCACACTGCAGCTGGCCTAGAGAAGTGTTGCCTGCTACACCACAGCCTGTACCTTCTGCCTCAGGTACAACCTGGTTCTACAGGAGCACAGAGGCATTTCCTCATGGGACCTACCTGTTCTTTCAGATCTCCACCTAAAAGTGCAATATGGGAATATGGTGATAACCTCATTTCTTAGCTAAGAAATACTGGGCAGGGAATGTAAGTCATACATGAACACAGGTTTATATCTCTACCTAGAGCCTGTAAGATGATTAAATTTTTTACACTAAAAGATAGCTTAGTTACCAACTACCACCAAAGGCTGCTCTTTTAATGCTGTTTCATAACAAATATATGGGGCATTGGACCTAGTGAAAGCAGCTAAAAATACATTCCGTTGAAACAAAAATCACATTCTTTAAGGCGACAATAGTCCAAATCGGTCATTTGTAAGCACAAGTATAATTAGATATGACAAAGCTGAACAAAAAGCAACCATTCCAGAAGAACCAGAGCAACATGTAGCAGTCATGTAAAAACAGATCAGAATGGAAATATCTTCAGGAGGTATTTTTAACACTCACACTTCAAGCTGTGGAAGAGACCCCGTACTGAATTTTCTTCCTCACAAACTACTGTAGAAGTGACCTACAGTACTTGCAAATTTGGTGCACAACATCGCAGTAACTAGGAAAATTCATAGTAAGTTTATTTCCATGCACCAATCTAGAATAGGAGACATGAATTATACCATGGATGAAAAAGGACCCATTTAAAGATGAAATGTATCTGCACAATGGAAGCTCTTTTCCCAAAGCGTAAGATGACTGAATCAGGTCTGATAAAAGGTTCATCTGGAACAGTACTTCATCAGCAGCAAAGCCAGAGAAGAATCTAAGTTAGGCAAAAACGTACTTCCCTGGTCCACTTTTTGTGACTTGTGTTAAGTGGCTTATCATTTCCCAAGTCGTAAGTGGTCACTTTCTATTTAAGAGTGCTAGACGGATTTTCCTTTCAAGAATTTATCCCCGCCTTCTTTTAACAATCTGCAGCATCCACAAATTAATCCAGCACTGCATGAAACAGTAATTATACTGTCTCCTTTTCCCTAAAATTGTCTTTCTTCCAAGCAGAAAAATACCAGTTGAATCTAAATGATTTCAGAGCCATTCCACACCTTTAGTCACTCCTGCAGCCCTTCTCTAGCTTTAGTGTACATTTTTCAAGTTGGTATCACCAGAGCTACCCCAGTATCTTCCTGGAGTAGATGAACTTCAGATTTATAGAATTCTATAATGACACTTTGTTGTTGTTGTTTATGATCTATTGCTTTCCCAATTTTTAATGCTTTTTTGATTGCAGAAGAGCTGACTTTCCAAGAAATTACTGTAGCTTGTGTTTTGAACCAGCTTTCCTTCCCATCAGCATTAAATATTTGACTATGTGTCTGTACTGACAGATTGCCCAACCCACATGCAGGACCTTCCACTCAGACAGCCTACTGCATGCAGGAGAAGCTGCTTCCCCACGTTCTCAAGATCAATGCATAAAACTGAAGCCTTAGGTGAAACCAGTTCTCTTACTTAGTCTAGTCTCAAGTATCAGGTATGCTGATTAACTTGTTCATTAATAAAAAGTTTTAATTCAAGTTTAATTTAAAAACTAACTAGAAGTTCTACTGCACATTTATGGAAGACTCTTCCAGCAGTCCTCTTTGGCACTGAGTGATGTCTTTAAAAGGAAAGCTGCCTCCTTCTCTGTTCGAGTATGATGGTATCAATAATTTAAATCAGTAAACATTTGCTCCAAGGGCAGCAGCAGTATCTTTCATTCACACCTTAAACTCCAACAACCAACTTTTTTGAATCTCCTTTATAAATCAGTATTTTCATTCTTTTATCTGACCCTCCTAAATCAGCATATAATCAACTTTTACCCCTTTAAGAACATAAATATTGATTTAGTTGCATACCTGTAAGATTACCAGTCCAAGCAATGCTCATTCTAGGTTTACGAGTATAAGAAATTCAACTTACTGTGACAGTTTATAATTTACTGCTCCCCTTCCCAGAGTTGTCCTGCTGACAACTTTTTCCTTGTTCTGTTTGTTTCTGCTCTTTTATCCACCTCCTCCTCAATGAACTATTTCATTAAGGAAGCTTTTGACTCCAAATGAACCAATCACTTCAGTTCTGCCAATAATTTTAGGCTCCTTGGTAATTTAAGATATAGTTTCTCTCTTCCCTCCTTTTATAGTTAGAGTTGAGGACTGAACCAGGGCCAGAAACACTGGTACTCTTCCAAGCTCTTCTCACAAACAAAAAGCTCCTCCTATGCAAATAATTAAAGCATAATGTCACTCATAGCAGATTGTGCAAACGGGATGGTGCAGCTTTCCATGTTCCAGTGAAGAAGTTCAGCCTGCTCTCCAGTGGTTTTGCCTCCCTATGTGTTAGGAGGTTCTAGTGGCTGACCTACTTTCAGATGGTGGGCAAAAAGCAGCTATGACCACACACGCTGCAGCAAAGATGCCCTCTCAGTTGCGCACATGAGTCACCATGCCTCTCTACTGCAATAGGAACAATAAAACAGCTAACACTGCTAACACAGTGGTCTCCTAGTATATGAGGACTCATCAGCTCGGTCTCAGGCCTGAATCCCTATCTGGAGGGGTAGCGGATGAGAGGAAGGAAATGGAATGTGGGGTGCCAGAGATCAGGATAGCAGTTTCAAAGAAACACCAAAACCAGAAAGTCCTGTGTTTGCCCAGGACCAGCAATTTCCAAACCTGTTCTGAACAGATACCTTTAACTCACTAATCAGTAAGGTACCAAAGTGCTTTTCTTAGCAAGATGAGTCCAAACCTGAGAAGTGATAATTACATTATTCACAGAACAAACATGCCTAGCATGGAATAAATCGTCTTAGTCTAAACAGACAGAACGAAAACACCATGCTTCCCACAGCACGTCTGTGGCTAATTCACGCTGGCAAAAGCATTCTATTCCCTGAGACATCTAGAGTAGAAAACTACACAGAGGTATACAACATTCACAGGGAAGCATCCTGGAAGGTAAAATAACCTTCAAAATTAGCAAATGCTCATACAAGTAAGAACATGCCTGACAGGAAGGGGGTGGGGAAAAATTACTTTTCCATTATTTAAAATCATAAATTAAACAGTTAATCAGCTTGGATTAATACATTGCCTGAATGTAAATTTACAAACTGGCCTTATATTTTTGTTTGTTGTTGCTAGTTTTCATACGGTACTACTGCTACATGATATAAAATTTCCTAAGATGTTCAAAATGTTTGCAATACCTTTTGCTTAACAAGATACAATCAAAGAATTAGTCTTCTTTCAAGCACCGTCTATCTATGTGTGCGTAACATTCAAAAAAGATAGAAAATTAAATACAAAACATACTTCCAACATTAACTAAATCACTTTTGGTGGAAATAAAATGCTGGTTTTTAACAGTTTCATGTGATGGGTAACCAGAATGTGAGTGTATGATGCGATTATAAAAGGAAAAAGTTTGCTCAAGTCCTACTCAAAATGCCGACACATTTTAAAGAAATTAAAATGGATTAGACTAATTCTGTGAAAGAATTTCAATGTCAATACCAGTTATACAAAAACACAAAACATTTTACAGCACATTTCTTACTGCAGATTGTTCTTCCAGGCTTCATTTTAAAATTATTTGACCAGGAAAAGCGATTTTTATTCACTTGCATAATTAAGTAGGTATCTTAAATCAGCAAATATAGATGCAGGACTAGATAGGCAGATTTGCTAGAAAAGTAGAAATCTACTGAGTACAAAGCCCTCAAATACAGATGTTTTCATGAACATTAGTGCAAGCAACTACTGGCTAACTACAAGTTTAATTTTTGAATTCATAACTCTAAAACATACTGTCAGAAAAAACTGTTCTGAATTTACTAAATAACATTTTAAACTAAAACATATCAAAAATAATACAATTCAGACTCTATAAAAAATTATTAAAAAATCTTAATTAAAACCCGAGTAGCATGTAGTGAATATACTCTTTAATCATTACCACTGAGTACACATACAGTATATTGCTTCAGTCTACTAGACATTAAATAGAATTTTATCTCAAAGAAATAAGTTATATAAGGTGATACCTTTGTATATATGAACATCAACATGCCTGGGTTATACAAACAGAATTACAGAAACAAAGGTATAACAAATGACTACATGTCAATGGACAATCTCTTCCTCTGCTCAATTACACAGTTTCAAAAACTTGAAAAAATCTTAATGGTATGATTTACATTGAGAAATACATCTCTAAGTAGTTTCTTTGTCTTCACCTGTTAACTGAGAGGACTAAAATTAGAATTTTATTCTACCACTACTCAGATAATTTCATTACTACATCTTAACTTCAGAACCCCATGTTCATTTTCTGTGCAATCCTTTCTTCCTACATTCACCATATCCTGAAAAATCTTTAACTTGCTATTTGTAAGCTACTAAACCAGAGTGCTTTGAAATCAGTACGTTAGTATACTCTCTTTTTATTACTCCCGCCCCAGATGCTAGACAAGTAATTTATATTAAGTCATCTTCTATCAGGTATATTTTGTTGAAAGTCAAAGAAATAGAGAATGTTTCCAAGAGAAACAGCAACCTACACTCTGCTTATAAAAATGCATGTCACTGAACTAAATCATGGAGTGGGAAGGTTATACCTCATGTACTCAAATGTACCTAGAATGCAGTTAAGTTTTCCCAACAGTAACAAAACTAAGAGTTAAATCCTGACCTCCTCTTAAATCTTTGGCAAAATCCCATTTCCTTCTCCATTATAAGGACTTCTCCCTACCTTTTAAAATTGTTTAGTATGATAGTCAGTTGCAGTAAGAGACAAACAATAAAATACCATTCAGTGGCTCAAAATTTTTCAATGAACTGTCAAAACCAACCCCAAATTATTTAAGCATGAAAGTAAGAGTATTAAATTTTGAAAGGAAAAAAACATAAAATTGACAGGCAACTTAAACCAAGAATACTTGTTACAAATTGTATTTACTATCCTGTGGCAATTCTCTGAGCAACATTTTTCTTTAACTTTATGTAAAATGGGCCATTAACCAAGACATTTCTCAGTGCTGACAAAAACCAACTTTCAACACTTTTTGTTCCTAGACCTTATAAACTTTACAACAAAGAACCCAAAACTGTTGAGTGTCTCCACAAGTAATAGGAATATGGACAATTTCACCTGACACTCAAGCTCTGACCTGGATGAACCCAAGTGATGTTAGCGTGTTGGAATGATTTATATGTGCAGAATGCTGATAAAAGGGAACCAGATGGAGCACCTTATTTAGCAAAGCTCACACATAAGTATGCAGTCATTACTAAGGACCCAACCACTGAAAATTAAGTTTCTTGTCACAACTTCAGCAGCAACTTACCTATTAATACATCTACGTTTGCAGATATGAGTAAAATAAATGTACTGTATAAGCCACAAACAACACTCTTATAGTCACTAACATATGCATAAAAAAAGGTTTTTGCAGTTGTCTTCTATCTAACTGCTGTACTAATAATAAATAACCAGTTTTAAACATGTTCAGACATTTCCATACAAGTATTCGTGAAACCAGCTAGAATAATTCTTTGCCATATGAAATAATATATTCTATTTGATCACCAAATCCCTGGGAACACGCAAAAAGCATTCACTGCTTTTGTTCTTATTGCAAAAGATGAACATGATATTACTGTGTTACTTAAATATAAATTGCACCAAAACCTGAGTTTAAGTGCCATGGGGGTGTTAGTTGCTCATCAGCTTCATTTTACCTGGAGACTTTTTGTTTGATCTTGACTGCATCAAATAGGACTGGCGTGGCAGCAGAGGTGAAGATGGCAGTGACATTGAGACTCCTTTAGCCAAGTTCATTCTATAAGTGTCCTCGGAGACTGGCTGATTGCCAATGGGAAAATCTGTATTGTGGCCAGATGTTGCTATAACCTGCAAGGCATTTTCTGGGCTGGAGTCACCTGCTAAAAATAAAATTTTGTCATCCATTATGTGATATATCAAAATAAAAAACAGAGAGTTGCATTGAAATACAAGTATTTAACATAGGAAAATGTATTTGCCAGCAACAATTCAGTGTGACTCATCTCACTTTGCACCCTCCACTGCAGAATCCAGAAAAAATTAAATACACAAGCATGCAAGATTTTGTTTTACTGTAATAGAGGCAGCAAGGTGGAAGAAGAACCTCACTTTCAGCAAACTAAGCACTTTTCAGATTTCATCCTTAGAGGTAAAACCGAGTTTCCTATTAAAATAAAAGTATTTCTGCAGCTGAAAATTTATTTTAGGATCACTGTGATACCCTGAAAGTCAAGACCACTTGAAAATAATTTAATTTATTAAAGGAGCAATTTAGCTGGGTTACCCATTACACACAATCAAAAGGTGGATCACTAAAAGGTGCACTCACAGATGGCCAGCCTAAGCTTTATTTTTCTGGGGGTTTTTTGGTTGTTGTTTTTTTTTTTTTAAACTGAGGATCCAGTTATGTGCAATTTAACAGCAACAGTGATTTTTTTTTAGTCTAAGGAAAAAACAAGCTATTGGTTCTCAATGTACTAAGTGGCACATCAAAACAGGGAAATACACTCAAAACAGTAATTTCTTGCTGGTGCAGAAAATGCAATTTCAGCTAAATCAAGAATACATTTTCAAAACAATGGAGAAATATATTGCTCACAGGAATACAAGTCAAAGACAGCAGGAATACAAGTCAAAAGTGCCAGGTTTTTCCTAATCAGATGACAGAAACAGAGCTGAAATACAAAGGTTAACAACTAAATACAGCCTGGTTTAATACTCAAATTAAGATATTGCTCAATTATTTACATGAACTACTGTTGAACCAGTATGACCAAAGATAAAAAATAGCAAAACAAAATTGATGCAAAGAGGAAAGAGAATGCCAGAAAATTTTTTAGACAAGTCCATGTGCAATAATGAGCATGGTTATGTACTGAAATGCAAAGTACAACTAGAAGGACAGACAAACAAAGGAGAAGTACTGTCTTTTCAGATGTGAATCCCTCACACCATGTTCATTTTCTTGCACTAAGGAAACACTTCGGATAAATGTGGCTCTACGAGACATATTTCATGTTCATTTTACTGTCATTCAATTGTTGCCTTCAATTTTTAACAGCTGTTCTCCTACCAGATGCCACTACTGGCAGCACTAACTGCATTCAGCGAACTTCCACACTGTGTCAGAGGGAAGAAAAAAAACAACCCAAGCCTAACCTGAATAAAAATATTTTTGTCTATTTAACTACAGCTCTTTTTTCTTAGAGGTATGCATGGAAGGTAAGAAAACCAAACATGCTTAAATGTTCAAGTCTACCTCTCTGTTTCCAAAGGTGCATATATTTATGACTACTTGGGGTTTTTCCAAGCCATACTTGTTTCCTCACAAGAACCACACTGGAGGGCTACATATGACAAATGGCCTTGAAGAATGATATGCTAGATTCAAACTTCTCTTAACATTCCATAACCATAAAACTTACTTTCTTATTCCTCTGAAACCAACTAAACCACCACCTTCCAAAAGTCCTCCTCTCCGTTCAAACAAAATTCAAAGTAATAGGTAATGATTTTAAGGAAGCAACTCTAGTTTCATGAAGTCAAGATGGAAATCAAAAACTAAGTAATTATAACTTTACCTTCTCTTTTGAAGTCCATTGCAATTATTATAGGTGTGTAACTATTGGTTTAAAAATCAATATTTTAGCAAGCTAGCTGTAACAAACCATTCTTAAGTAGAACTACATTCTAAGTATGTATTTAGAAGAAAAAGACTAATTCTTTTAGACTCTATAATCACATAGATGAGATTTTTTTGAAAGACCAAGATATCTAAATTACTGAGTTCCCATTCACTTTTAGTGGAAATGCAGAGCCTAAAAATTTTCTTCCTCAGTTCTTTTAGAAATTAAACTTTCACAGTAGCTGTTTTTAAACACAGGTTTAACATTCAGTATATTATTATTTACTATTCAACATAGTACATGTGGGTTTGCTTCGTAAATTGTTGAAAACCACAGAGATACTCCATTTTTCCCTTTGAATGTAAGTATAAAGCCAGGAAGCAGCACGGTAATGCAACAAACTACAATTAGAAAACACTAGCATTCTTGTTAGAGTTTCTTAGTAGATACGTTGCTGTTGGAACTTGGAAATTGTGTAAGTATTGCAACTGGAATGTTAGTGAGGGGGTGCAAGAGACAAGAGAACAACAAACAAAAATCACCTCCTCCACCTTCAGGGTTAGTAACTCCACCTACAATTCCCTCATTTCTACTTTCCCTTTTACATAAACAAGCAATGTTTAATTCATTGTTTTCTTCGTAGGCTTTTGAATTCTGAAATTATTTTAATTTATCTTTCTCTATTGCATATGAACATGTTTAAACAGTCATGAATTCTACTGAAACTGAAAAAAGCTTGTTATACATGAAAAATGGTGAGGACACTATGGAACAGCAGACAGCTGTCAGACACAAATCATTCCAAGAAAGCAGAAACTGCACAGTTGCAATTTCTAAAAAGCTGTTAACTATATGCGACACTAGCTAACAGACCAACCCCACATTTGTGACCTCAGAAAACAGGAACAGCAGGAGTAGAAGGGAAACAACACCACAACCCTCCGATACTGTCCCAGCCATAGGCACAAACCAGATCTTCTACCAGGAAAGCAACTCCCTAAGACCTCCATGACGGCCCCAAGGCGGCCTCATTAAGTAACAAAGTAACAAACGGTAAATGGCAGCCTGTGGTGTTGGTATGCTAAAACTTTACACGGCAAGGGGCTGTTCACAGAGAAGAAATCTGTTGCTGGTAACTAAAAGCTGCTCCCAGCTGAGGAAGTCCCCAGGTCCATGGAGAGTGGCTGGTAACATGGTCAGCAGGATAGATGCTTGCTTTCTTTCCTCTCTTCCCTATAGAGCTACTCAGGGCTTTTCTTCCTCCTGGGTTTCTCCCTTACACAAGTACCCCAAAATGGAGGAAGCGGGGGGGGGGGGGGGGGGGGGGGCACAAAGAAATAAATGTGTAGGAGGGGAGAACTGGCCAGAAGATTTGAAAATATACCCTGTTTCTAGCTGATGCTAGGATGAGGCTCACCTTTATTCACCGTGTAGGATGGGAGTCACAGCTGGAGGAACAGCTGTTTCATGCCAAGTTAAGCCTGCCAGGTACCGCGTTCCCACAGAGACAAACCAGTTCAACTGAATATTAAAGCACTTGCGTCAGATGTAAGCAATTTCATAATATGCTTATGGGTCCATACCACAGTGAGAGTGACAGGACAAAACCTGATAGAGGCATATGACCTCTATCTCTTTGTCCTATGGGCTCTGTAAATGGACCTACAAAATTTATCATTCTTGCAGTATAGCATGAAGGGAGGCTCTATATCCACACAAATAATGTTATTTATAGCTGGCTATAACTAAATTATAGTTAAATTCCACATGTGGTAATGTGGGATGGCAAGCTTCATTTTTACATGCTTACACTATTCCTTCCTAAGTCTCCGAGTCTATCCTGTATATTTAATTTTATATTTAATCCTGCATTTTCTATTTTATATAACTGGGCTGATGACCAGATCCACACATTTTATTCAATTTACGGGAATTTTGCTGTAAGATACTTGTATCTACATGTATGATAAGACAGACACAAAATTAACAAACTTGTGGGATCCACAAGGTACATTATGCTTTCTACTTGATAATAGGCAAACAATTCTAGGAAAATGCATGAGTAATAGCTGTCAAAATACAACTTGTTACAATGACTGAATATAGCCAGATGCCACACACTGATGCACACAAAGAACCAAAATTATTTGTTACTAACTTAAAGCTTAGTAATTTCAAATATTTTACCTATCAGAACAATACTTTAAATTTACATGACATTTCTTAGTCTCTACCCCAATGTAAAACAGGCAAACATCAGCTCTGGAATAAGAGGAAGATGACCTCTCACAAGTTTTTTAATAACGTCAAACTAAAACATAAGGACAGGTCCTGTGAAATCCCACTTTCTTATTTTTAAAACCTCCAAGTTGTACATTTTCCAGTGCCAAGCAGCCTCTGGACAAAAAAGCTTCATAAGCATCAATCAACACCAGAGTTCTTATCCAGTGGTCAAAGTAACCACGGAAACAACTTAATAGCTTTAAAAACCACACACAAAAAGCTTTGAGAATGGAAATCGAATCTCAGTTTAGTTGCACCTAGGGATGTAACTGAAAGGCATAATCTGATTAACAAACTACTTTTTTTTTCCCTCCCTTCAGACACAAAAAGATACAAGGATGGCTGACTAAAGTAATGATTTTGTAGAGCCTAATATCCTAAAAGAGAACTTGAACTGTAAGATTAAGCTAATCCTTCTATTGAATCGAGAGGATAACTAAAATTAAAACCTTTACAGTGGATATGTCAGTATTAAACATAATAAACCACATCTAATTCTTCATTCAATATACATTACTTAGAAACCAGAAGAATGCTGACTACTTTACCAAAATACATGTAAACTGGAGGTTGGTGCAGATATAGGAATTTGGATTATTTTAACATGAAGGAATAGGACCACAACCTTCCAAACAAAGGTTTAGCGAAAGCTAAACCGATGAAAATGCAGACTCCTTCAGTCTGAATATTGACAGCGATTGCAGAACAGACAGCGTTCTACAGACTTCTCTCAGTACGGATTTCTGGGATAGCCGATTGTCTCTTTTTCTCCTTAAGCTCTCTACTAAGGTGAAACAAAAGACTCTCAAACCACTTAAAAAAAATGTATCTGACATAAAACTGTGCTACAGCAGAGGAAATCTTAAATTCTGCAGTTCTGCTTAAGATACTTAAAGAAAAAAAAGAAAAAAAGTGTTAACTGTTAACACTACAAGACCCTATTGCTGAAAAAGGCTCCTTGCAAGCACCCTAGGGTGAAGTTTACTGACACTGCCTCCCAAACAAATGTGAACTTGACTTTAACAGCCCAGCTCTGACCAGATTACTCTGGCATGAACTTAAAAGCAAAGCAGCCATAAACAAACTTTACCATGTAACAGTTACAAACTTTGCACTTGTATAACACTGCTATACATACTGCTATAGCCACTGCTCATTCTCCTTGGGAAGAGAGAATGTTAATGGTCTATGGCTGTGTGTCGACCAAGGCCACTGTTAGCTTTTGCTGACAGTCCTCAGAGATCAATACACAGTGAAGACAAGAAAGAAATCAGTATTCTCCACAGAGGAGAACACAACCAGCGTTAAACCTGGTGGCTGGCTCAGTCTCCACTGCACGCCCATATCCTGTCTGCAAACTGCCCTGACACTTCTGTCACAATGGAGAATGACTCTATTTGTTAGGCTTTGTATATTTGTATGTTTGGAGTGCTGTTAAAACCTGCGAGAGTGGCAAAGCAGTGGAGAAGGTTGCCCAGGGAGGCTGTACAGTCTTCATCTTTGGAGACTCTCAAAAGCTGACTGGACGCAGTCCTGGGTCATCACAGTGCTACAGTTCTGTGATAACTTCTGCATACGCAGCTATCACAAACTCCCACAAAGCTCTGTGGAGAATCTCTACCATTAAATGCTGAAAAGGTGAGCTAAGAGGTATAATTCCTCCGCTATTTCAGAACAAACATTGTGGCGCGAGTTGAGACGGAATTAAATCACACTGACATGGGAAGTGTGCAAAAGACTAAACAGTAACTACTGCTCATTATTGTGTTAACAGCATTACACGAGGCTTCTGTTTTCTTCACACCAAGCACCCCACGGTACCTCTGCATAAACTGCTGAGTTGTGAAGAACAGCACAAGGAACAAACTGTACCCCTCTACAGGCAGATGCCTGTATCTGCAAACAGGAACAGAAGCAGAATAAAGGTAAGGCTTTACAGACAAGTTCAGAAGGAAATTATGAGAGGGGAAAAAGAAGTTAGTTATATGGCACAAGGAAAGTCATACAGCTGGGAAAGCACCTTCCAGGATGAGGCATCGCTACACCTAAATAGTAAGAAATGGTTGAAGGATTACAAGACGCAGTGGGTTTGATATTTTAAAAATGTTTTCTTCTACATTCCATCCTATTTTTCAACAGAATTTACAGGTAACTGCAGACAGAACTCTGTAGCATGGTTCGGTGACTGCGTATAAGGTATTTTATTTTAACTGCAAAACACCGACAATTGCTCTTTAAAGTATCTATGTCCTTCAAAAGTAAAATGCTTATGTGTTTTTGTACTTGTACGTACACAGCCAGTGCAACTTAGTGAGTCAGTCTAAAGAGGACAGAAGGACCCAAGCAACCCAGGCTTTCCAGTTCAGACAAGGTAACCACTCACACTACTACCAACACAGATCAAGAGTTAAAGAAAAATTCATGGTAAGTGAAGGAGTTCATCAGCTGGCTGCCTGGGATGAGAAAACAGGCTTCTGTCATGTGAAATACATGCATTAACAAAGATCCACATTTCATTCTTTTGCTCTTGAGACTCTGGAGAGATCAGAGAAAGGGAGAAGCTGGCATGGAATGGGAAGAAAACTCATTATAGCCTGAGTACCAGAAGCAGTGAAGCGTATTGACTGTGAAACAAACCAAGTAAAGATTAGAATAAAAGGTCCAAATGGACAATCTTTGCCAACTATGCTTATACTTGACATTATTTGCTCACTTTCTGGCATTTATTTCTGAACTCTCTATTACTTTTTCAGTACACAAAATACTAATGTTCTCTTGTAGTGCTTACTTACCAAAACCCAACCAATTTTTAAAGATAAATAGAGGTTATTAGAACCACTGAAGTAATTTCTTTTTATATGTTTCAAGGGCAGGATTTTCCCCCCTTTCCTCCCCTCCCCATTTGTATGTACATGGGATATATCACTGGAATTAGCTTCTGGGAAAAGACATTCACCACATTAAATACTCACTGCTCAGCAAAAAAAGGAGTTTAAATTCTTAAATAACTGTCAACAGCCACAGAAAGTGGGCAAAGCAACACAGGGTAATCAAAACCAGCTCCATGTTTTAAGCATGAAACAATGCTTCTTCTGTTGCAAGATATTTTTAGAGTAACAACAAAAAGTCAAACTGAAGCTTGAAAGTATTCCAGTACAAGTTCAATGTTCCAGCTAGATGATGTGTATTTTATGCACCAGAAAGTCCCTTTGCACTTAAAATTCAAAGCCCAGGATCATAGAGATTTTGGACAAAAAAGCCAACTGAATTTGCATATTTAGTTTTAAAATGCAAACTTATTTTATTCAATCATTTCAAGCCTTTCAGTCTCCCAGAAGCAAATCTGAGCATCTTGATGCTCTCAGCTTGGTTACAAGTATATTAGTCAGACAGAAATCCTTAATAAGACATAAAGCAAGAAAGGTGGGTTCAAATATGTATTTAACAAGTTCAGCTGAGAGGCAAACCTTTACTGCTACAGGGAAATAAGTCCAAAAACACTTAAGTAGCAGGTCTTAATAAAACATTGCATAGCAACTTCACTTTTATTTTAAAGTAGCAATTTAGTTGCCATTAGCCAAAAAAAAAAAAAAAAAAAAAGTATTTGTCAGTGAACTTGAGCACATTTATGTCAGGCTGGTAACAGGGGCTTATGCTAACAGGAAAAAAAGAAAACAAAGAATGGCAGAACATTCTACAAGTGATCCCAGCTCATGCCTTTGAGCCGTTTTATTTTTCAGAAAGAATATTAGCATAATCTCAGTTTCTTAATTGTATCTGACCATACGTAAAAAAAGGAAGACATTTCAAATTCACATTTCATCCAACTTGTATAGTATATAATGTTGATAAAGAGCAAGGCATACAAACAAAATAACTAAAAGTATGCCAATCTACAACAGAACATAATGCAAAAATAAAAGCATCCCTTCTATCCTAACGTTCAAAAACTTTGTACACTCATATTTAGGTTAAAGATACTTACACAAAGATATCAGAATACATGAAGACAGAAAGCCAAAGGAAACTAAGTCTCAAAAGAGTATTGTGAAAAAATTAAGTCTGATCTACAGGAGAATCAAACAAGATCCAATAAAGATCTATTAATACGGAATTTTATTGTAGCCCAAATTAAAAAAATCTGAATATGAAGTCAATCACTGAAAGTACGATGCATATGAATACATAAGCACTTCAACACCTTTTATTTCAGCATCCAGAAAGTAAAACCATTGATCTCATTTCTTCAGATTACCTACCTTTAAAGGACTACAGTATCACATTCTAAACATTATCTTTCTGTTGACATAATAATTTGTCCCTTGTTAACTGAGTACCACATGAACATCTAACAAGCCTTTAAGCTGGAAAACCTGAAAGTCCCAACTACTTACCACATTCATTTCTACTGAAATCAGTAAAGTTTCCATGCATACCATGTACTCTGTTTGATGTTAAATTTCTGATGGGATTTAGTGCAGGAAGAATACAGCAAACTAAGCACAATACTTCCATTATTTGTGTTCCTTCAGGCCCGATACTGGGTCAACAGAATGACAATGCTCATGCTACTAAAAAGCCATCTGAAATAATTAGGCATGTTCTGTAGGAATTTAATATACAGGATTTTCTTTTCTTTTTAAGTTGAAATACATTACACGTATTTTATACTGAACAGCCTTTTGCTTAGTAAGTAAAAAAAGGCAAGTTGCTGAGTTTAGGACAGTTAAAGAAAACAAACATAATTACAGACTGCAAAGGAGCTGGCAGCATATAAAACCAACAGGAAATACTAATACAAACCTATGTCTTCAGTATTTTAAAGCATTTAAGAACAAGTAGCTGAGTAGAGCTGCAACTAAAAGAATCACAATTAAAAGGTATTGTTTGTGTATATTGTCACTTCGTCACAGACAGAGACAACGCTTGCAGGTAGCCCTGCAGAACATGAGTTTCGACAACAGTCTTCTGGCTCTGATTTCTGGAATTGTGACACTAAGATATGAAGTTTCTGTGCTATACTAAAAGAAAAAAGGTCAGCTCCTTCCAAGAGAGGCCAGAGGCAGAGAACCTCCCAGTGGCTACAAAGGTGAATTTTAAAACCTCAAAGAAATAAACAGGAAAACATGACCCACTTTCAACTATGAAAACTCCACTGAAGAGAGCAGAAAGAAATTTCCAACATAGTTAGAAAGAAACACAGGGTAGAAATAAAGAGATGAGATTATCTTAAATCTAGAAAATTAAGTCCATTAAACAAAGACAAAAGCCAAAGAAGAAGAAAAGGTGTGCCCTAAGCAGAAATGACAAGGACTACTGAGAGTCATACTGGCAGGCTCCTGATCAAAAATACTAGTTCTGCCACTTTTTAATAGAAAGACACCTTTGAAAGAATCTCTAAAGGACTGGAGAACTCTCTCAGAGTTTAAAGAGATAATATTTGATGATAACAACCTGACAAAGAGAAGAAAATACCAAGTTTTTACTTTGTTTCTGAGACTGAATGAAAACCTGGAGAAACAAAGACAAATGGAGAGAATAACTGCTGTGCATTTCCAGCTCAGTGTACATGGGGTATTATAAAAACAGAGATTACTTTCCCGGACATAAAAATTAATGTTCCTGTCTGCCCTCTTCCTGCTTGGTTTTAAATGTTTACAAAATAGTTACTTTCAATTACTTTGATCTGACAGGTGCAGATTGTGGGGTTTCTCCCCTTGAGTTCTGTCCTTTACTAAGTATGTACACCACTTCAATGAAAGGAAGGGGGACAAGACAAAACAAAAATCAACCTACAGATATTTATTTCCATAGAATAGAAGTAACTATGTCTGAAGGGATGTAAAGACAGATTGCTTCATACTACAGAAAACCTGAAAAAAGTTGGATGTAAAAGTTAGATGCCTGGGTCAAAAATCTGCTTTCTCTCAAATTCTGTTCCTTTGGCACATCAGCTTCCCTAAGTACAGTATCAACTACCTTCTCTTCAAATCCATGTTTAGAAGTAAGTTTAGTAAGTTTTGTTTTGAAAAGTTGTTCTACACAGACACAACATACTGTCACCACTGCCCTTTTTTCATCTATGCTCATCCATGTTTGCAGTTACACACAAATTTTGCTTCATTCAGGTTTTACCTAATCCTACAACAGCCACCTACCTATCAACACATTTCAATAAAAGAAGAATTATTCATGAAAAAACTGCAGGATCTGAGCCCAACTACGTATTGCTAACATACTGCTACCGGAGCAGCCTATGGTGCCATTTTTCCATCCAAAAGTGAGATTCCCACATGACAGTCTTCCACCTGATTAGAGCACAAGTTGTTTATAAAAACCACCAGTCTTTAGCATAGCACTTCAGTCTCCACCAAAAGCATCAACACTAATTCTTGCAACCCTTTTTTTCCAAAATAACCCTGAATTTAAAAAATTATTAAAAACCGTAACTAACATACTCAGCAGCTAGATTTCAAAAACGATGCGTACACTTCAGCTCTTAAGCCCTTATATCCGGACAAATTAGGAAATTCCAACATCAAAATCCATACAAGCTATTTTTAAAAAAACAATCCTCATTTCTTTTTGTTCTTTAACCTTTTTAAAGACTTTAATACTACATTTGCACCTTCAATCCAGGAAAAATCCAGGAAAAAAAATGCCACTCCTATTTGCACTGGTTCCGCAAGGCTAACACATGTAAAACCAATAAGATACAGTTAATGCACAAACAGGAAGCTCTATTCAGCAAAACAGGAATCATCCCACTCAGATTTGAATTACACAGACTTCCAGGCATTCCTTTTATGCACAAGTAAACCCATGGGACAACAGGGCTTACTTCAGTTTAAGAACAAGCTATTGCAATTTAGCCTAAACCTCTTCCAATTCAACTTCAGTCACAGTGAAACAATCCCAGTGGTCTGGTCAGAGCTTTCAGGCGTTACTGTTCTTCAACACCTCAGCATCTCTCCTCTGTCTATCGGGATACAAAGTATGAGATTTACCAAAAACACCTTAGCAGAACTTTGCAAGCACATTCACACAGTCAATTCTGGAACAGCTGTGGCAGCTTAAAATACTACTACCTTCCAGCTGTTCAGCATTATTCCTAAACTGGGTACATAGTGAAAACACGTCACAGGAGTCTTCCTGATCGGGTTTAGTCTGGCACTGCTGAGCTGTGCTTGCTCATCTACTTCCTGCTACATTCTGAAGCTCTGAAACACCTGAAAACTTCTTCAAAACTTCATAAGCAAAAAAATCAAATCTATGTGTCCATGAAGCTGAGCAAAGCATCTAAACTTACTACTGCTTTACTCTCTTAAATGGTGGCTAGAAGGGTGGATGTTTCCACATTAACTGTCTCTCAAGTCAGCTTCCATCTTTAGCATGTATTTGCACTATCTTCGTAGTTCTTTAGAGAAGTAAATTTTAAGAGCAGCTGCTGTTAATAAAGACCTGAAGGGCCATGAAATGGGACAACTTTACAATTAAAAAAATTTCCATTTCTCATTGTTGAGTTTAAGGACCAAAGAGAGGAGCAAGCAAAAAGTTCTACAAAGCCTAATGGCTCCTTCCCTTGCTTTGCATCTTCTCTGAAAGCTGAGAAATGTCTTACAGCTGAAAGAGTTGGAAGGTCCTTTGGAACAAAAGTGAAAACTATTAAACTGCACACAACTTTATAGAAAGTCCTGGATGTAACACAGAATGGAATGCACACATTTCTTCTCAAACTTTTCACATCTTCAAATACAAAATAAGCCAAAATCTCTGCAATATACTGTATAAATTACTTCCTTTTAAAAAGCAACTACTGCACTCCTTCTTACTCTAGGTTTCACAAGCCAGGCAGCATTATTCCCAATACTTAGGTTTCCTTAACATTCAATTCATACATGAAACTCTAAACTTTGCTTAAAAAGCAAAGCAAACCAAAAAACTCCAACTAAAAATGAAACCAAAAAGAGTCCCACACTCTAACACTCCCCTTAGCGTTCAGAAATACAGCAGCACTGTGTTTCTAAAAACAAAGGGAGAAAATACTTTCTTTGGTCACATTAATCCAGACAGATGTGATGAGATCCTAAAATAAAAAAATATGTGCTTTCTGACCTAGAGGAAAAAGCCTTTTCAAGCTTCAGATTTTAATCAAAGCTTGGTTGAAGCTCTGTTCCAAACAGCCTGATTTTCCTTTTGAGCTTAAACCAATTTCCATCTAGTATTTTAAGGAAAAATGTACCAATGAAAGCCTCACCACAGGAATCTTCAGCCCACTATGTTTAAACAACTCCAGCTGGTAACTTCAAGTCAGCAGTACATACAAAATTAACAGGATGCCTTTCGTCTTGCTCTGTGATCACTTCTGTGCATCTTTGATCTAGTGTCAATGTTTTTTTTTTTCAGGATAGCTCTCATCATTCAGTCACTCAGAAAGAAACCCTGGTTGAGTGTAAACTTCAGAAGACCACAAGAATTTCCTGAAGAGCACATTACCTGCCAGATGAACACAACTGCTTTTTGCAAAAGAACACTTAAAATGCCCTCCCCTTGTAGGACTCAGAATAACTCAGTATAGTTTTAGAAGCTGCAATGAAAGCTACCTATATGACTTGCTTGTCAAATAAAATATGACTGCATCGTTTTAAAGGTCCTGAAAAATAGGAATGGGTTAGTCTATATTCTACACTTAAAATATTAAAGGAATATCTGGTTTTACCTTTTTTTTCTGGGAATAAAAAATTCATATTGCCAAAGAGCATAAAGTCACTCTTACAGATAATTTAGGATCTAACTCATCAGAAAATCAGATTAGCCTACATTAATAGTCTGAAGTTAAAAATTTAACTGTGAAGAAGAGCTAACAGTCCCTCAGGTCCATTAGCTTTCTAGATACTGCAGCAAAGAATTCAGCATGGCCTGCACAGAGCCTGCAGTTTCAATGCTCAACTGCCTTCACCTGCACTTCTGTAACTATTGTTCCTTCTCAAAGGACATTGCTGCTCCTTTGCTGCCCTCAAAAATGGCAATTAAAGAGTTCTTAGTTACCCTTGTTCCTGAAAGGCAATACAGGTAAGTAGCGATTTTCTAAATTTATGATTAATAGTAATCTTTAAAGTAAAATTTGTTGACAATTTAACCCTCAAAAATCTCTGTAGTTAAATCAAAGACTAGAACATGACAGAAGTTTGATAACCAACTTAAAACATTTTCACTAAATTTATTGTCAATAATTTTTGGTCTAAATTTACGAATAATAAAAATTCTATCTCACATAATACATATGGGCTTTTTTCTACAATATAATTGAATAAGTAGTTTAAAATATATTTCCACAGCTCAGGGTTCTGAACCTCTGGCCTTGAGCCATGTTTAAGCTGGCAGGACAATACACACATCCTGCCCTCAGTATTTCTTTGGTAAAAACCAAGAGCAACCTGCTCCCATCTGCCCTTCCAGGCAGCGATTTGGGAAGGACTGCACTGGGTACACCTTCCAGGAGGCTTCAGACCTGCTCCTCATGCTTTGCATGTGAGCAGTGCAGGCAAAACAGAGCGGAGGGCCAAGGGCCGACAGACCTCCCTGCCGCTGGCATCAGCACAGGAGTCACCCACAGCCCTCGACATACGGCATCATTGCTGGGACAGAACATATTTAATTGCTGGATTTATAACGCACAACTCATCTACATCATAAAATATGTCATTAATATTCATACCTGAGTCTTTCTTGTTCCCTTTTCCACCCTCTCGGCTCTTTTTTAAAACTGCCTTTAACATTTTAAATGTCGCTCCTAAAGGATAACAAAAAGAAACAAAAATAAATGTAACATTAATAACATCCATTCACACAAAACCAAACAAAGTAAAGATAGGATCAATGCAAACAAAACAGTGAGGCAATCAGAAGAAACTTTCTGGTGGTTACGTTTATTTTTTACAACGTCGCTTGATTAAGCAAAGTCCTGATGCAGAAGAAATGTTTTAATACTTGAACTAAGCAATTAGAGTTCACTGTCTTCTTATACAGAAAAATAATACAGCATTCTCCACATTCCACATATAATTAAGGTTATAAGGCTAAACATGCATAAGTTACTGTACGACACTGGTGAAAATAGAACAGAATAAATGGCTAACTCCTGATGGGAGTTCATCAGCATCACCGGGGGAGCAAGCGGCATGTTGGAAACCTGCTACCAGCTGGAGACTCCAAACTGCAGGAGTGTGAAACAGATGGGTGACATGGAACATGGTATCAGCACACAACTGTTCCTTACCTGTATGCAACACACTGCTGACCAACACAGAAACAGCTGAACAAATGCCCTAAATCACTGCCCTGCTCTGTACATGCTCCTGTGCCCATCTATCCATGCCTGTGAGCACACGCATTTCTGCCTTCCACATCTCAAATTTAACGATCAACTTAAAGTGAGCAGCAGTTGCAAATTTCAGAGGATTATTAATTTTAAGAAAAATATATCCAGGATGTAAACCTGGAAGACAGTTAAGCTGTTTCAGGTAATTATCTTCAGTCACAAAGCAAGGAAAGTGGAATGAAAGGATTTATGAAGACCACTTCTTTCTCAAAAAGCTTTCTGGTGCTTTTATAAATTCCAATTTCATTTGTTTTCTCTAACAAAAAAACCAAAAAAAAAAATCCAAAGATATGTTATTTTAGAAAACCTGCAGTACAGGAAATGCAACAGGAAGGGGGGAAAAAAAAAAAGTAATCTGACTGTGGTGTTTTACATAATGGATTGCCATAAAACCCACATGGAATCAACAGGAAAAGCAAAAGTCTTCCATCCAAAACATATGGGTTCTTCAGAAAGTTCACTTCTTTTTATGAAATAATGCAGAAAGAAAAATCAGTACAACATGGTTTTTAAGCTTCTGTGAATAACCTGAAGCACATACAACACATACTCATTAGAAAGCTGGAAGGTTTCTCAAGCCCGTATTATATTTAATACCCAGATCCTCGGGTCAGTTCCATGCACACGGGTGGCTGTTTTTCATGTGGCAGAGCAACACCTCAAGCAAGGTGTAATGACGAGTTACACTCGTTAGGATCACACATCACATCATTAGTAACATGGTTTAGTGGTGGACTTGGCAGTCCTGGGGTACAGGGGTTGGACTTGGTGATCTTAAAGGTCTTTTCAATCTAGCTGACTCTATGATTCTGTGATCACAGGGCAAGCTGGCAGCAAACACACTACCTTCTGTGCTCTGTGTCTTGGGCAAAGTATCTGCTAAGGATTACACACAGAAAGCAAAAACAAGATTTAACTGCAGCTCTGGTCACTTCCTTTGAAATGCCATATACTTCATGTTCCCCAACAGCCAGTTACTGGGGGATAAGACAGTTAAGTACTGTATCTCCACTCTCACTCAGCACATGTGCTTCCCAATCACTTCCCCTTTCCCAGGACTTAATGCTTTCTAGTTTTGCAAAGGCAAAAAGAAGCACTTCTCCGTCATACAACAGCTCTTACGAAAAGCAGTAACAAGGAAAAACAAGTCATGGCTTCAGGTACACTGTTACGAAAAAGAACGACTTTTCTGAGGGACTCAGACATGGTCAGCTGGAAACAGCCCATCTGATGATATAATAAACCACTTCAATAAGTTGTATGAAGACCAGCACTGCCTTTAGAACAAAGAAAGTCACTATTCCACTCTATGTGGTACTAAGGAGGCCTCTGGAGGAGCCTGCGTCCCACTCTGGGCACCAGAATTCAGGTCTGGAGCAGGTGGAGGGAACAGAGAAGATAATGCCAAAGATCATTAGTCTAGACACTGCAATTGTATTTTTAAGAGCAGAAGACTTGAGAAGAGACCTAACCTCATTAGCCTGTTATATATTTTAAGACTGTTACACAGAAGGGAACAATCTATCCTATATATCAACTCTTGACAGGCCAAGTAATACAGGAGTTAGGAAATAAGAAATTTAAAGGCTGGATCACACAATCCAAATTTGTGCTTCTTTTGTGCATAAACTGTGCTAGAAGCTTCCATTCCATAAGCACATCCTGTTCACTCCCCTGGTATGAAGGATGGCCACAAGCAGACTAAGACCTTGCTTGCCTGGGAATGTCCTTGCACACTGCCTCGGCCCAGGAATGCTACACTCTGTTCCTGGCCCCACTGCAAGGCCAGCATCACAGACAGAGGCAAAGGACCATTCAAACACCTTAAACATATTTTTTCTAAAATCTGAATGGTTCACTTCCCAAGTTTATTAAGTATTCTTTTAGAATAGCTTCCTCCTTGTGTATATCATGTGGGTAGCAGTGGCTGTAAAAACAGGCACATCCAGTGTGCACTGCATGTACTTCAGCTGTACAAGGTATTATTACAAGTGCTGCAGTGAATGTTATTTGCTCAAAGAACAGGCTTCTTGGATGCTTCCCGAATCACACAACTGTGTAAAGTACTGCTAAGTACAGCACTGCTACAGGACAGCTGTAATAGGCATTTCCTATCTATCAGCCAAACACAGCACCAGCATTCTCTTTCCTACCTTCCTGATCACCATTTTTAAAAGGGACTCTCTAATTTTAGTACAAAACTCTTAAAAGAAAAACGAAAAAACCCACAAAGGGTTTAGGACAAGAGGTAACAGCCTCAAGCTGCACCAGGGGAGGTTTAGACTGGATATTGGGAAAAATTTCTTCACAGAGAGGGTAATCAGGCATTGGAACAGGCTGCCCAGGGAAGAGGTGGAATCACCATCCCTAGAAGTGTTCAAAAACCATGCAGATGAGGCCCTCAGTGACATGGTTTAGGGGTGGTCTTGACAGTCCTGGGGTAAAGGCTGGGTGTTTTCCAACCTAGTTGATTCTATGAAAAACCACGAACAAACAAACAAAAAAAACCCCACAAAAAACAAACCACCAAACAGAACCACCCCACAACACCTGAAAACAACTGCTCTGATTCATTTCAAATCCTTCCAGCCACTTCACACTCTTAAGATATTGGTCCTTGCATGAGTTTGGAACAATCACAGGCTTTGTGCTTCAAATTTAGACACTGGTCATTTGTCCAGAAACCTAGATATATAAATTTCACCTTAATATTACAACTTGAAGGTATTATGTTCTTTGGAACCCATCTTTATATGTAATTGGACAACTCCTTAAAATGAAAATTTTCTCAGCTCATTTCAGTACATTGCAATTGAGGTAATTGTACTCAAGGGTATTGTAGCTTTTAATGTTACTAGTAAGCATTCATGGGTTGTTAGAGCATTTAGTGAAGAAAATGGTGTTCAATTATATAATTCAAGGCTGAAATATAAAGTGTATGTAGAAGAATGAGAAGTCTAATTAGAGCTGGAGAGACATTCTTAATTTGGTATTTCCCAACTTCTGCCTGGCTTTGAAATGTTAATGTTTCCTCTAAAATTATTCAGTGTTGTATATTGTTGGTATGCTGTATGGTAAATTTTACTTACAAACATTTTAAAATCTTCTAAGTCTTGCTGAACAGTAGTGACTTTATTAAAATTCAATTGGTATCACCACACATACAAGGAAGAAATAGTCTACCTGAAGTCTTGCTGAGGTTCACAGAGCATGTCTCATCTAGCTCTGCCCTACAGAGACCACTGCATGTTTGGTTTTTTTTTTTCCTCTTTCTTTCCGAAAGTGATACAGCTTAATGGTGTAATGCAACCAGAACCAAACAGTTTGGTTTCACAGAGCTGATTGTGACAGGGCGAGCCTACTGCAAGTGAAGACAATAACACTGCTGCAAGAGAACTGGACCTTTCTTAAGAAAAATATGGTAATCATAAACCACATTTACAGGATCTTGAACAGGTGCAGTGCTAAAGAAACCCTCCTTAGCAGGTCAAAGAGAAATGTGAGCTTAAAAATACTCAGAGGAAAAAATAACGGGTGCAAAGAGTAATCCAATGAACAAACAGGCAATGGGCACAAACTGAAACACAGGAGGTTCCCTCTGAACATCAGGAATATCTTCTTACTGTAAGGATGACTAAGCACTGGCATAGGTTGCCCAGGCAGGTTGTGGGGCCTCCTGTCCTCCTCGGAAGTATTCAAGGGCCATCTGGATGTGGTCCTGGACAAGCGGCTTTAGGTAACCCTTCTTTAGCAGGGAAGTTGTACAAGGAGATTTCCCACAGTTCCAACTTCAGCCCTTCTGTGATTAATGATGATGTTGAGTGGGATTAGAGTCAATATTGACCCACAGGGTACACCACTAGTTACTGGCCTCTAATTAGCCTTTGTAGCCCTGACCGCGTGTTGCATGCATTTCACACTGTACCATTTACAGTGCACTATTCCTGCTGAGCCTATACACCCTCTAGGCCGTTATACTGCATGTACTGCTTTTAAAGGATAACCCCCACTCACACTGCAAAGAGAAGTGCCTTGAAATGTATCTAACATACTGAGAGAGGGTGATGGGAATAGCAGGAAATACAACTGTAACTCTCTTAGGTTGGTTCAAACATGTTCCCTTTGTCCAACAAAACTCACCTCAGATCAAACTCCTAGCAGAGGCAGCATATAACCAGCTCAGGGGCTACAGAGGGGACACTTTCTGCCTCTGAGGAGAACGGCATGGACTAGAATAAAAACATTACAGAAGCTAGCTGTACCGTAGTAAAAAGTGCATTCTACCTCCCTCACTCTTATTTTAAATGGCATATGCCTCCCAGTACTACAAGATCAAAAAAATTCTAATTATTAGATTCCAAAAGGAAGGAAAAATAACTCTAAGCATCTTTTCTAAATACACAGTTAAACACCCTCTTCCAGATTACCTCCTAAGATAAGACATCAAAGAAAATAAAAGCCCAAATCTATTTATTGCACTCTGCTTTTTAAATAAAAATATTTTTCTTTTCCATATTTTAACCATGTGCCATGTCAGAAAGTCTGTATTATGCAATGGTAGATCTGGAGCTGTTAATGAATTTCAGAATCTGAGTACAATATTCTACACAGCTAGATCAGAGTGGCAATTAAAAAAAAACAACAAAAACACACCTATACACACACATTATATTTAACTTTCTTCTTATTTTGCAAACATGACAAGTACAAATTTTCTATTAGGCAGAACAGAGAGGCTTGATATAGAACTGAAATTTTACAGTATATGTCATTCCTATTCTTAGGATACTGGTTAGGGGTAATAAGAGATCAAATAAAAGGAATCAAGGACAATTCCATCCTAGATTTTCTCTTTCTGGAATTGAGGCCAACTTCCCTGCTGTGCATACAGTTGGTTCTCCAAGGATCTGTTCCACTACAGAACAGAAACGGTACGTGAGACAGTTGCTTATTCAGACACATACTGTGTCAATACAAAAGTTGGCCATTATCTGGAAGCAAAGTACATTTCCTGCCTTCTCCCCTATAAAATGATGCAAAAATGAAAGATAACCACATCCATAGAAATTCACCTTTTGGTATGTCAGTTACACTCACGGAGAGACCGAAGCACTACGGGCTCTGAGCAGGCAGAAAAGCACAACAAAATAAACCGTCCTTAGGCCAATACCTTGGGGTTTTTTAAAACATCATTCACATTCCACAAAGGTGTGTACTTGAACCATTTAGGAAATGAATCAAATACTACAGCTTCAAAATCCTGATTACAAATAAGCTATGTAGTTTTTTAAATAACAAAACCAAATCAAACCAAAAAAACTCAACACCAAACTTAGTTACACAAACTGTGAAGCTTTAGGACAGGTACCCAAAAGCATTTCAGCTTCAGGTAAAAAATTTCTTCATACCGATCTTTCACACTTTAAGAAGACTGACTGAACTAAACAGCAATACTGCATATTTATACTTCCTCGTCCCTTGAAACAGATGTGGGATATTCAATCTTGTTTTGTTTTAAAGATATTTGTATTAGCAGGGTATTTTCCAGTAATGCTGGCATTTTGTCTTTTCTGAGCACACTGTATTACCGCTTTCCCCACAACTAAGTTTGAAGAAAATAATTCACTAAGATTTCAGAAATTTTCAGCTATTGTAATTGTTTTGCTTTGGTAAACAATTCAGTTTTAGGTTTTCTTGGTTCCAGTTTTTAAATTCTGCCCCTGAAACCACTTGTTTGTTGTTCGGTTAGGTTTTTTCTTTCCTTCAAGATTTCAAGGCATTTTAAAAACTTTAACTGTCATTTCCATTTTTCAAACAGGTATGAGATGTGGACTTGTTAATCAATGGTCAATATTAAGAATGTTGCATAAGAAGGAAAATAACGCGCTTTTGCTTATGCAATCGAAGATCATGGCAGCTGCTTACAAAACCAGATCCCCCACCCTAGCTCATGCTGAATACATTTTAAAATGGGTGCTGCCCTCCCACCAGTTCAACTGTTTGTCTTCAGATACACAAGACATTTCATACAACTGCCTCATACTCAGAGCAGGAGGGGAAGGGGCAGAAAGTCCTTCAATTTAAGACTTCATTATGATCAGCTTTTTTATAAGTGAGGGACTCCAGAACAGGACCAGGTTTATAAAATACAAATAGTTATGTAAATTGTTGGGAGCACAGACATACACAGAAGTTTACTTCATTCCTGATCTTTTACAAATTAAGTATTTCACTACCTACAAAATCCTCTCTGAAAAGCAGAAAGACAGAAGAAAACATATCTCCACGTTTTCACTCTGCCTGTGAATCTCCCCTAAAACTCAGCAACTTCCTTGCAAGAGAATATTTTCCATGTATGGCTACTACCAACAGATACTAACATCAGTAACAAGATGATTCACAGCTTTTGTTCCCATTCTTTACTTTTGTTCCACCTTCCCTAAAGGTTTGCAGCATGCATGTTTTAGACACATTAATTGTCAAAGTGGGTTATTTTCAAAGATCTAGCCACAAGAGTCAATCGCTTCTGGAGAGGGCAAATAAACTAATCCTTCCAGTGGGCTGTATTTAGCCAGATTTAAACAAATTCACTGAAGTTAACTTGCTATTATTGAAATTGTTTTACAATTATGGTCTTTACCCTTTTCTTATGCAGGGAGATCAATGCAGATACAGAACTGACAAGCTATACCGCATTTGTTTCATTTGTTCCTTACTCAATAACCTAATTATTATTAATCTTACCTATGAGATATTCCCCCCACTCTTATCTGACACTCCTGAAAGCTATGTATCAACTTAACAGGAGACTGCAAAAGAACACCAAGGTTTCCAATCTGCTGTTCACTTCTAAATAGTGGATTCTGCCCTGAAGCACTATTAAAATACAATGAAAGAGGTGAAAGATGAGGAAGCGTGAGAAAGATCTCATTACCATGTTAGCTATTAGAATGTGCATTTGCAGTTGCTTTTTTCCCACCAGTCTGGTTCTAGATTTGACTTCCCAGATGACACAGAAGTACCTATTCTATCCTGCAACCACACAGTCTTCTGCTATGCTACTCTTTGACCCTACTACTGATTATTTTGGCCAGTGTCTCCAAGGACTGACAATGCAGCGGAAAAGATGGTCAGTCTCTTCACTTGACTGCTGTCCGAACATTCTCGGTCACATGCCAGATACTGGAGAAATGACTGTTTATCAGTTTTAAAGATTACTGTTCTTCAGCTACTTGTTGCTACCCTGAAGCACTGAAGAAATTGATCTCACACTGAAGCGGATGAAGAGCACCCTCAAGCCAGAAATATTAACTTCAAAGGTCATAAGCACCTGTTTGAACTAACCTGAATGATTCAGCAATGATATGGATGAAGAATCATCAGCTGAGTCATTTGCCTGTCTATGCTGGGGAAAAACAGCAGCAGCTGTCAACAGAGGAGTCATAAAATCTTAAAGACTCGCAGCTGTTTCTCATAGGAAAAATATCTGACTACAGATGAGGTGTACACAAATTTGTCCCTTTCTCCTTCCATTCAGCCAAGCCCCTCCAGAGAAACGTCGAGACCATACCTCCATAGCTTCCTACCATTTTTTACAGAATTTCCCCTTTCTTCAATTATGAGTTTAAAAAAAACAAAAAAAAAACCCACAAACCCAGAAAAAAACAGAACAAAACCCCAAACCAGCCAAACAAAAGCCAGGAAAAAACCCTGCTTCTCAGCCCTACTGAATTATTTATCCTTGTTATTTAGGCTTCTTTCTGAACCTCACCCTTCTAGCTCTTGTCATTTACAAGATACTGCCAAATTCTTCAAAGGATCAAAAGATCCACTGTGCTCTCCCAGCCACATCTCATTTAGCCTGAACTCCACCCTCACCAGGACTGTTTTCTCCCTTCAGATTTATCTTCACCTATTGCAGAAGTAAATTACCTTCTATCATTCCATTGCCTTTTATTCCTAAATCCAATGAATTATCTCTCCTCCAACTTTGCAAGAAAGGGATCAGTGTGCACAGACTGTGCTGCAAAACAAGTTTTTGCTTCAGGGGCCAGAAGGAGGTCAGTGGGTGTGGTGAGAGCAGAATGATGACAGGTGGGAAGAGGAAGACTGTTCATCTTCAGCAACGATCCTCACCTCCATAAAAAGGTTACAAAACAAAAAATTAAAAAAGTTGCCCCTCTTTAAGTGGCAGGTCACTAGTTTGAGGGGCGTTCTGGAATGAAATAAGATCACCAGGGTTTAAAAGAAGTCCTGAGGAAACACCGTCATGACCATGCATCCCAGCCAGCAATCCCCAGGAACCAGTGGACATCGCAGATATAGTTTGCACTGAGGCAGGAGCAAGCAAAGGAAAATGAAATATAACCACAGAAATACTTTTTCTTTGTCTTTGTCATACGGGCCACTTTTATCCCATCTCTCTCCATCTTCCCATGTTCAACAAAGGAAAAGCAACAAACCCTCTACTTCAAAATTGATTATTAAAGGGTCAAAACACTAGGCAAGAAAACTCACCACTTTCCAGCTGGCAGAAGTGACACCCTGCACACACCATGTCAGCAGAAAATCAAGAGCCTATAACTGGATGAAAACTAGGTCAGGAGCTGCTATTTCAGCTTTCCTAGCACACAGAAAATGAAAGGAAGACAAAAAATTCACACTAACCAAAATCCTAACCCAACTCATAGTAATCACACCTACTTTTACCCAATAGTTGTATGCTATAGGTATGACAGCACCGTCCTCTCCAGAAAGCACAGAAGATGAAGCATACAGAAATAAAATGCATCTCCTGTTTCTAATCTGTCCTAGATACAATCCTAATTTCCAGGTGAATGTCAGCAAACTGCTTGTAAAACATGATTCACTCCAAGCAGTCAGAAGTAAATGTAATGCGGAATGCATCCATCTCATTTTACACAGGCTGCAGTTCATACAACTCAGCAGGCAAAACCATTTTCCTTCAGCCCACCACTCTACATCAGTCTAAAGCTGCTTCCTCTGTCCTGCTGCAGTTCTAGACATTGTTTCATGACCCAGAAAACTAAAGACAAGACGATCTAGCAAAGTGAAAATGGGGACAGACAGCACATTGGTATCTGCAATAACTGACTCAACATTTTAACAGACTTTGGTCTCTGGACTAGATAGGTATTACGCTGTTTCCAGTATAGCCATTAGAACAGTTGTAGGTTCCCCCATCTCTTTAAAAAAGGCTCGACAGGCAGCCTGTATGGGTTAGTCTTTGCAACCTGTATTTAAGCAAGCTTTTTCTGCTCCTGTGAAACCACATGTACTATTAAGGAATCACTATGGTCAGAAAGTTAAGTGAGGGAAGAAGCAGAAGAAATCAATTTAGATATAACAAACATTTTTAGTGTTAAAAGTCAAGCAATACTAGAATACCTACTTTGCAAAAAAAATTGTTTTTACAGGATAGCCTACAAACTTCATATAATAGTACCAAACTGATAGGCCACACATCAAATCTGTAATAATTTTGGGTAGAATTTTCAAAGGGCTATGTAACACCTACTTCTGGTCAGGGATCCTCTCTTCTTTATGCTGCAGCAAAGGGAAGAATACAATTTCTCCTACAGCATCAGGAGTGATGTCTTCACCACAGGAAAATTCTGAGCCCAATGACGGTTCATTTCATGTCTGCATGGCAACACAATCCTACCAGCTGATTCAGAAACACTACCTGGCATATTGGATTTGTTACACCCCAAACCTCACAAACTGTGTCCTCCAGCTGTGCATGCAATTTTTATACTCTCCCCCACAGGAGAAAACCACTAGATTTCATTTAGCAGACAGCAAAATGACATCATGACAGTTCAATTATTATCAACTTTGATACAGGACTTTTTTTTAAGATGGTCAGTGTTTCCTCATCAGACAGCATATGCAGAATTTGCCTACTATTATATTCCAGGACAGAACTGGCTTAACCAAAACTCAGTTTTCTTTAAGTCATATCATCAGACTCCCCTCAAAGGATGGACAAGTTCTCCTGTCGCACAGTAGGCAAGGCGGTAAGTGCTGCATTTCTCTCATATATCACTACTGGGAAGATTATACAGTCCACATAG